>NC_062287.1:82652187-83387187 GCF_902655055.1 Lutra lutra | reverse complement strand
TTCAGGCCATGTGGGTGGGAACCGAGGCATGAGGTGGGGCCACGGGAGGGGTGAAGTACATTGGGCAAATCCAGCCATGGTCAGAATTTGCAAGGTGGCCTTGGCCTAGATACTCCCAGGAGCTTCTCACTTTGGGTTCCGCATGGAAGGGATTGCGCTGATATTATTTTACCTCTGGAGTTTCTGTCTACCCAGAACACTATTATAAAATTTCAAAAGAAGCACTTAACCTAATTCCCTGATGAGGCTCATATTCGTTTTGTTTCCTCTTGCCCTCTGGGTCTCAGTGGTGGAGGGCTGAGTTGGATAGCCCAGCTGAGAGATGCACACTTCTGCCTGGGTCTGGGTACCTATGCTCTCTCTTGCAAGAGAGAATGTGCCATGTGAGCAGGCGGGGGGTGGGGGGTGGGGGTGGGCAAAGGTATTTGGTAACAACTCCTCTGTTCTGTTCTTTAATAATAATTATTTTAGTTGATTGAATGTTTTCTCTGTACCAAACAGTGAGCTGAGCAAAGGTGTTTGCATATATCATCTCACTTAATGATCACAACTGAATGAAGTCCCTCCAGACTACCTCCACCCCATTAAATTATGCCCATTTTAAGGATGCAAAAAATGAGGATCATGGTTGTCGAGGGACTTGCCGAAAACCTTTAATGTTTGACCACAGACCCAAGCCTCATCTGCTATACGAGAGTGGATACAAACAATTAGCATCAACAACTTTTACCAGCTTTTTGTATAGCTGTATTTTTTTGATTAGAGTGTTCCATACAGGAAATTTGAAAACTGTACAACATATGATAGAAAAAAAGAAAAATAACATCCAACCAAAGATAAATTCTCTTAGCGTTTTGAAGTACCTGTTTTTCTGCTTCTTTTTTTTTTTTTTTTTTTTTATTTGACAGACAGAGATCACAAGTAGGCAGAGAGGCAGGCAGAGAGAGAGGAGGAAGCAGGCTCCCCGCGGAGCAGAGAGCCCAATGCAGGGCTCAATCCCAGGACCCTGGGATCATGACCTGAGCTGAAGGCAGAGGCTTTAACCCACTGAGCCACCCAGGCGCCCCTTTATTTTGCTTTTTAACAATTTGAGGTTGTCCTATTTACCTTGTTCTGTACTCTGCCTTAAAAAAAAATTGACTTCATGAACATTGCCCCATGTCATTAAAATTTTTCCACCCAACCTATTTGGTTAAATATTTATAATACATAAATATTATACCATTAGTTATTCAACAGTTTTCCTCTTGTTGGAAAATTAGTCTGCAAATTTGCTGTTATAAGTGTGGTGGGCATCATTGTACAAAATTTCTTTTTTTACGCCCTCAGTGGCAGCCATATTTGTCATTTAGAGGTGATTTCCTACTGTGAGAAGTGTCATCATTTACATCTTCTGGTTGTTTAATCATGATGACCTTCATGGGTCATTGGGGCTGACATATTGTACCTGGTGGGAGTAGATGCAGTTGGGCCTTGGGGTGTGAGTACCCAGACCAAAGGCCAACAGCAGGCAGAGTGACAGGACCTGCAGCCACTCCCCTTTTTCTATTCTGGGCTCAGTTTGTTAAGGATGTCCCAGAAAAAGGAGGGATGAGCAAAGGGGAGAGAGCAAGGAAAGCTCATGTGTGCCTGCTGTCCTGCACCTCTCAGAGCTCACCACTGGCTGCCACAGAACCGGGTCCCCTTGGCATCTGCCTTTGACACCTGTGGCTGTTGCCTCCTGGGGCCCAGGCTCTGGACACTGCACTTCTTGTGGCCCCAAGCCATTGCCTTTCTTCGGCAGCAGATTCTTACCTACCAAAGATAAAACAGAGAACAACAAACAAAACACTTTCTTTTATTTCTTTTCCTCTTCATTTCCAAAACCTAATTCTTACTTGGTCGAACTCCCTTTCCTTATTCAAAGAAAGGAGGGGACTAACTTCTTTTATTGGAGGCAGTGAGGGGAAAGAAAAAATGGAAAGAAAGTAGAAATACATCTGGTAGACCATACTACCAGTTTATCTCCAGCTTCCTGCTTTTCCCAGTGTAATTTTTTTTATTTTAAAATATTTTATTCAACAAAATGGATTCAATGTGTAGTATGTGCCAAGTGTTGTGCTTAATGCAACAGGGGATAGAAATGACCAAGGCTCATCTTCAAAGAAAATTTCATGTAACTCTGCTCTGATCGGCTGATTTTTCAGAACTGTAGAACATTGCCATTTACTGAGCATCTGTATTAGGTTCTGAAGGAGGCACATTTAATTGCTATCCTGTAGGTACCACTGTTCATGTCTTACGTGTGGGGAAAACTGAATCCTCTAGAAACCAAGTAACTTATGCAAAGTCATAGAGCCAGGAAGGAATAGAGACAGTATTCAAATTCAGGTTTTTCTAACGCCAAAACCTATGTTCTTTTCTCTGGATTGTACAAATACTTATAATTGAAGTGTTGACTGGTTCTAGGATATTCCACTAAAATCAACTTCAATAAAATATTTGATTTCCAGCTGAAATAACAACTTATATAAAAATGAAATGGTTGAGAAAGAAAAAAATTTTTTCCCCATATAATATTTAGAAGAAATATTTCCCCCCCAAAGGGTTTAAGCAAATGGTGCTCAAGCAAATGGAACTCCAGTTTAACCTTAAGAAATTTTGTTTCTAAATTGTATACTTTATCCAAAGCAGGTTAGAGGATATTTCACTGGAAGTTTGTAGTAAAACATCGCCCTCTTATGGGCATATGGGCATCGTACATTGGAGATAGATACAAAGGATTTAAACGTTAGAACAAAAGTAAAATTATGTGCCCAGTGACATAATGAAAAGCTGTTTTTATCATTTATCAGGTGTATATTTATTCTTCAAAGTGACTCCTCAGAATGGAGGCCAAAAGACATTCTGGAACCTGCCAAGCAATCATTTTCCATCCATTTTTATGGAGGTGTCTGAATGCTGGCGACTACAGGACACACCTTAAGGAAACTATAATACCTGACTAGAATCGTAACTATATTAACAAGCCATAACAATGCCTAAACCACCAGAATCAAATAGTTCCAATGAATCCCGTATAGGAAGTTCACATTCATAAGTTAAATGGAAAACAAATACATACAGTGAATATAGGTCAGCATTTGAACTTTGGAGTCAAGTAGACCCCACGTGATTCACTTCTCTTTCATCTATGAAGTATGTGACCTTAGGCAAGTTACTGAATTATTTCAGCTTCAGTTTCTTGATTTGTTAAATCATAATTAGAAAAGTAGCAGCTTAAGTGAAATAAGCCAGGCAAAGACAATATTTCATGATTAACACTTATATGTGGAATTAAACAAACGAAAAGTCAAAACTCTTGGAAACAGAGCATGGAAAAGTGGTTACCAGAGGCTGGGCGGGGGCGGTGGGAGTGGTAGGGGGGACTAGTGTACAGGGGAAATACGGAGAGGTTGTTAAGAGGATACAAACTTTCAGTTTATATGATGAATAAGGTCTCAGCATCTAACATAAAATAGGGTGACTATAATTGCTAATACTGTACTGTGTAATTGAAAAAGTGGCAGCTAAGTAGGACAGGTGGGAAGATGAAATGAGAGAACACCTATCAAGGGTAGCATGTTGCTAAGAGTTAGATTCGTTAGGTATAAAATGGTACTATATTATAAGGTCTGTCCCAATTCTTAATTGTATAGAATCAGTTCTTTTAGATTTGAAGCCCAAAAGTAAAAAAAAAAAAAAAAAAAAAAAAAAGCCCAAGTCAACAAGGTAAAAGTATAAGAACAGGGGTTTTTTTGTTTGTTTTTTTGGGTTTTTTTGTTTGTTTTTTCCTGAAGTGTGTTTATTTTTACCAAAGTTTTGGCTAATAGCAAAGGTTTAACAATCCAAATATGTCTCTAAATTATACAAATGTTGGGCTGCGTGGAGAGCTAAGCTGAGCAGATGTGGGGTGCTTCTCCCCCCAAACGCTGTGCAAAAATCACTTACCAAATGCTTTCTCATTTGGACCCACACTCCAATTCCAGAGTCTTGAAGCTAGATCTCCTAGGCAGAGCAGTACTAAAGCAGTAAGAAGGCATTTCAATTTGGATCACTTACTTGCTTGTGGAAATGGGGAATGGACTGTCAGACTAGACTTCTGTCCAGCCTGCCTTCATTTCAGTCCTTTCTCAGTGTTATTCCAGGTTTGGACTATGCTGGAAAGACACCTGTATTATTATTATTTTTAAAGATTTTGTTTATTTATTTGACAGAGAGAGATCACAAGCAGGCAGAGAGAGGGGAACCAGGCTCCTCGCCAAGCAGAGAGCCCGATGTGGGACTCGATCCCAGGACCCTGAGATCATGACCCCAGCCGAAGGCAGAGGCCCAACCCACTGAGCCACCCAGGTGGCCCAAGACACCTGTATTACATAGGCTGCGGTTCAATGAATTTGTAAATACTGTACCTACCAAAGGATTTAACACTGAAAAAATTAAGGTAACCTTGGGAAATTCTAAAACAGTCACTTTTCACTTCTGGGAGGTAGGTGGCCAGGGAAATTAGGGCCACTGTGGAAGTCATATACCAGATGCACAGATGGCATTGTGTTTGTTGTAGACCCTGTTGATGTTGAAAGAATGGGAGAAGCCACAACTGAACTTCATAAAATAACCAGGGTATCAAAAAATCAGAGAGTCCCCATATTTGGAGCTGCTAACAAACAAGACCTGAGGAATTCACTGTCTCTGTTGGAAATTGAGAAATTCTATGGGTGAATTGAGCTCATCAACTCCCTGGCATTTGCAGCTCACCTGTGCAATCATAGGAGATGGACTAAAGGAAGGATTTGAGAAATGATATGATATGATAATTAAAAGAAGGAAAATGTTGCGGCAACAGAAAAAGAAGAGATGAATTGTGATCCCTTTCATATCTGTGTGGAATAGGTTTTCTCTGGTTTGATGTTGACAAATGCAAGTGTCTGCAGCCTGGTTTGCCTGCCTGCTCTCCTGGATGCTGAGAAAGCCTTGTTTTTTTTGAACAATCAGATGCTCAACTCTTTTGCCTTGTGGAAGATGAGTAAATGTGGTGCTTCTTAAAATGGTCTCTGCTCCCTACCCAAAAAACCCTACCATTCTAGGAAGCCAAGCATGGATACTAAATTGACCAGAAAACAGTTATGGAAATTGGACCTGAAGTTAGTGAAATAAGATTTTGAAGAGTGAAAATAAATAAATTATACAAATGTTAGAGGTTTATATTTTGCCAAGGAAATATCCCTACAAAGATATTTTGGAACCAAACCAAACCAAAACAAAAAAACCCAAAAACCTGGGGCACCTGGGTGGCTCAGTGGGTTAAAGCCTCTGCCTTCGGCTCAGGTCATGATCTCAGGGTCCTGGGATCGAGCCCCATATCGGGCTCCTTGCTCAGTGGGGAGCCTGCTTCTCCCTCCCCCCTGCTACTCTCCCAGCTTGGGCTTTCTCTCACTCTCTGTCAAACAAATAAAATTAAAAAAAAAAAAAAAAAAAAAAACCCAAAACCTGAGAAATACACCAACCTGTGAAATTCATGACAAAGATAATCTGTGTTTTAATTTCAAAACTTTAAAAATATATCAGTATATGGATATAAAAAAAAAATGAAAGCATCCAAATATCCCTATTAAAAGTGATTTAGAATATCCAGCTTTCTAAAATACCAGTATCAGAAGGTCACTGTACATTTTGTTTTTTGGCACTATTATCATTGGAAGGGACAGACAGAAAAGGCTAAACTGTGTCTTCTTCCCCTTCCCTGGTTCAAACCACTGCCTCACATTCTCTACTTCAACATATAGAATTAAGTGCCCTGCTCAGTGCAGAAGGGAAGAAGAATTGGAGCTGTTAACGTTTAAATTTCACTTTGCTAGAAATGTATTATAAATAACTAATTTGAGGCAACAATATATCTTTAATTGCTTGACAAGTCAATTAACTCAGATTCAGCTATTAAACATTTCTGATCATTTAACCTAGGAGGGAGTTCTAACTACCAGACATAGGGTTACAGAGAAAACGCATCAGGTTTACAAACAAACAATTCTCAAACATTCTAAGTGCTTTAAAAGCAAGTAATACCAACCAAAACACTGATGTCTTAATGATAAGCCTCTCATTTTTTATTATAGAATTTCAGACCCTAGTGGCAAATTACCATAGTCTGTGCTACATTCATCCTTCAAAGGAGGTTGAGTTAAAGTCCACGAGAACTAGAGTGAGGAGCTTCTGCAAGAATTTGGAGGAGGAATAAAGATGTGGCTGTAGGTCACAGATACTTGTGCTCCTTCTTCAAAACGCACAGACATTCCGAGGGCATGAGTTCAAACAGGCCATTTTACCCTTGAGCTCTGGTGGTTTTGATCCTGGTATGAATAGTTAACTCTCCTTCTGGTCACTTTATTCACTTAATGGGCGGGCGATCATGGGGAAAAAAGTGAAAATGACTGGCTCATGTGACTTAACAGTCCAAGACTGACTTCAGACATAGCCGGATCCAGGTCCCCAAACCCTGCCTGTCTGTGGCTTCTGATTTTACCTATGTTGCTTTCACTCTAAGGTTGATTCTTAAGTGGTGTCTGGATAAGCCACCAACAGGTCCAGTCCTTTGTCTGTAACATTAGAAACTCTCACTAAAAAATAAGTATCTCAGGGCACCTGGGTGGCTCAGTGGGTTAAGCCTCTGCCTTCAGCTCAGGTCATGATCTCAGGGTCCTGGGATTGAGTCCCACATCGGGCTCTCTGCTCCACAGGGAGCCTGCTTCCTCATCTCTCTCTCTCTCTGCTTGCCTCTCTGCCCACTTGTGATCTCTCTCTGTCAAATAAATAAAATCTTAAAAAAAAAAATCTTTTTCTCTGGGCCCAGCAATGCTGACGTTTACTGGCTTTGATCGGCTCAGCTGATCATGTATTCATCCTTGAAGCAATCACTAAATTTGGGGAGATGCTGCACTCTCAAAGGCCAGGATTTGGTGATGTGCTCACCCCTGGAATCACAAAGTGAGGTCAATGCCACCTGAACACGGGCTGAGAGTACGAGGGTGGTTGCTCAAAGGCACATTTTGGTGCTGACACCAAAATGACAATGACAGACAAAATGAAAATGAAAAACAAAAAACCAAAGCATATTCAAGAATGTTCCAAGGAGGGCACCTGGGTGGCTCAGTTGGTTAAGCAACTGCCTTCAGCTCAGGTCATGATCCTGGAGTTCCAGGACGGAGTCCCACATCAGGCTCCCTGCTGAGCAGGGATCTGCTTCTCCCGCTGACCCTCTCTCCACTCATGCTCTTTCCCTCAAATAAATAAATAAAATAAAAAAAAAAAAGTTCCAAGGAGGAGCTAAATGGATTTGATAATATGGATAGTAGAAAGGAGTGAAAATGATTGAGTTAACCTATTCACGGACTCACTTAAAGCCAGATATAGAAAAAGAAAAAAAAAAAAATCTAATGAAGGAAATCACACTCTGATTTAGAGCCAGGATCTTTCTGGGAAACAATTTGGAATAGAGACTAACTGGGTTATTGTATTAACCAGGGTTCTCCAGAGAAATGAAAGAAGGTGTAGGTGTATAGATTCAAAGAGACAGGGAGAGACACACAGAAAGGCACACACAGATTTTTTAGGGAATTGGTTCGCAGGATTGTGGGGCTGGCAAGTCCAAAATGTGTAAGGAAGAGTTGACGATGCAGCTTGAGTCTGAAGGCAGTCCAGAGGCAGAACTCATTCTTCTTTGGAGTTCCTCAATCTTCTTAAAACCTTCAATTGGTTGGATGATGCCCCCTCCCATTACGGAAGGTAATCTGCTTAACTAAAAGTTGGATGTGTATGTTAATCAGATCTAAATACCTTCATAGCAAATCTAGAGTGATGCTTGATGAAAAACTGGATACCATCGTCCACCTGAGGTGCCACAGAAAATCAACCATCCCAGTCACCCACCTTGAATTCTGACGGATCTCCACACTGAGCCAGAAGGGAGTTGGCCTCCCAATGCTGAAGTCAAACCCCAGGCCAATTAAACCAGATATCTGGGAGTGAGACCCAGATAAAGGTATTTTTTTGATGTTCCACAGGTTACTCCTATGTGCATCCAAGGCTGAGAATCACCCTTGTAGAGCAGTGGTTCTTCATCTTGGTTTCCAGACTAGCCATTTCAACCTCACCTACAAACCTTATCTACAAATGATAGAAATGCAAATTGTCCCTACTCCAGACCTACTAAAGCAGAAACTGGGTTCAACCCTAGCCCTGCAGACTGTGGTTTAACAAGCCCTTCAGGTGATTCTGATGGTTGCACAAATTCGAGAAACACCGGACTAGAGTTCTCCAGTGACACAATGCTAACACATGCAGGAGTGTAACACTACACCTCCACTCTCAGTCTCTTAATCAGAAGAGTAGGGGTCGGGGCACCTGGGTGGCTCAGTGGGTTAAAGCCTCTGACTTCCGCTCAGGTCATGATCCCAAGGTCCTGGGATCAAGCCTTATATCAGGCTCTCTGCCCAGCAGGGAGCCTGCTTCCTTTCCTCTCTCTCTGCCTGCCTTTCTGCCTACTTGTGATCTGTCAAATAAATAAGTAAAATCTTAAAAAAAAAAAAAAGAAAAAGAAGAGTAAGGGTCTGTTAGTAAGCCTCCTCGAGTGAAAGCACTCATTAAGGTTTTCTTGAGTGTTTGTTCCAAGGATACATAATGAAAATTATGGAATCTTGACTTTGTGGCTAGGTTTCACCAAGTGGGTATTTACAAGATATAACAGACGTATGAATCTGACAGCTTCCAGAGCTATTGCCTCCCAAGTGTAGGTCTAGAACCCTAGCATGCCTTAGCAATTCTGTCCTTTCGTCTCCCTTTGTACAAACCGCTGTATTCTTTCTCCTCTATCTTGTCTAAAATTTTGAGAGCATCTGATTGGTTCAAACTCTTTCATCACTTAGTGATGATGTTCCCTTAACTTGTAAGCTTTGCTGGCCAAACTGGCTTCCCTTGTGTCAGGTCTCTTACCAAGGTCAACCAGTTGGGACCGGGGAAAACAAAATGCAGAGTAAGAATCTCCTAGGGCCATTTCCCTTCCTAAAGGTCTGAGGGCCTTAACATGGGCTGTGGGTATGTCACACATTGGGAAGGTTGGTCTGTTAGGTATGTTTAGCTGTTCTCTGACCCTTAAATCTATGTGAAGTTCTTTGATACAAAAAGACATCAAGGACAAATTAAGCATTTATTCAACTCTAACTTTTGGGGATGAGTTGGAAACTTTTACTGAAAAGCTTTGGGAATGTTTCCCTTTCAGTATTTGCTATAGGTTAAGTCTTGTGGCCAAATTTAGAAAAGCCATAAGCTATATATTATTATGGAAAATCATCTTATTTGCATGCACCAGATTGTAGGGCCCATATTTTATGCAGAAGGGCTCTTTGCACAGTCCCCTTCACTAAGTCATAAATGACGAAAGCATGTTGGTAATTTTACCAAAAAGGTAAAAAGAAAAACAAAAAACCCCCAAAAAACCCACCTCAAGTAATCAAGTTTTCTCCAGATGATCAGACTGGCCCTCCAGGTTTTCTTTTAATAACTGATCTAGGGGCATCTGGGTGGCCCAGTAGGTTAAGCATCAGACTATTGGTTTCAGCTCAGGTCATGATCTTAGAGTCATGAGATGGAGCCCTGTGTCAGGCTCCTTGCTCAGTGCTCTGCTTGAGAATCCGTCTCTCCCTCTCCCTCTGCCCCTCCCCCTGCTGGTGGGAGTACTCGCACCGTGCTCTTTTTCTAATTAAGTAAATAAATAAAATCTTAATGATTGGTCTGATTTCACTATACTAAGCTGAACTGAAAACGGGAAAGTTCAGTCCAAATCAAAAGGTTAACTAACCTCTGGGAAAGCATGAGTTTGTTACTTAAAAACCCTTAATGATGCCAGAATTCACTGAACATTCCCGAATCGTTTTACCTCTCAACGCCAAGATTAAATCTGTACTTCACCCAAAACCTTGCAGAACTCACTCACATGGTACCAGTATTGCCACCATTACTTGATCTTATGCTACCAACTAACCGATTCAATTAAAAACAAACAAACAAACAAACAAACAAAAACTAAATACTACCTTGAAGTCTAAATCACAAACTTGGGCTACCAAAATATAATTAAAACCAAAATTTAATGTGTATTTCTCAAGTTGTTTAATGTGACTGATTCGTTGTTGGTAACAAAGAGATACTTACAGAGACAGTATTTACCTGCTGAATCGTTTCCTTTTATTGGCCGTATTCTTCCATCCTGGTTTTAGAGTTCTCTTGAAAGGACAAAAATTCTGCAACTCTGACTCGGGTCTAGTTTTCATATTATTTTATTAAAGAAGTGTGCCCTCGCCTCAAAATGTGCCTCTGAACAAAGAACTGAGTAAAAGAAGGATCATCCAGAGTGTTTACAATGAAAATCATGCATTATCTAACAAAGTTGGGAGTACTGAAGGGTTTTGGACACTCTAAAAGTATTTGTAAGCATTTTACTTTTGATAAGGTCATTTATCTCAAAACCATAGCTGAAGATTATGGCAACTCTTTAATAAAACAGATGTTTGCTTACAGTGATATGAAATAAGAAAACTGAAGTTTTAAAATCATTAAGTGTCTCACAAAGAAATTTTTCCCTCATGGCTTTAAGGGGAAAAAAATTGATACACTTAGTTTAAGTGCCATTGATAGGGCTGTGATTAAATACTTTCAAACTGCACTTGAAGATGCAGTATTACTAACTCAACTGAGTTAATAACGTTTTATCTGGTAAATCTCCTTCATCTTCTGGAATTTAAATTATCTTGATAAAAGTAGTCAACCCTCACAACTATGCTATTACAAATAACCTATAAATTGGGGGTATAAATTCTATAGGAACTTATTATGCCTTTCAAACTAAACATTCAATGGAGTGTTTGATGATTTCTAAGTAGATAAAAGCGTTATTTTCCCCAAGTCTCTTGACTTTATAAAAATAAGTGAAATCCAGAAGTGCCCGTGCATATTTTCATATCCTCACTTATACTCCTAAGAAAAGAAACCTGGCTGAGTCCTGCTGGGTGAGACCTAAGAATGTTACAAAGAGAAACTTTTCTACTTCCAGGGTTCTTTAAAATATCCCACTTCAATGTAATTACCGGTGTTCACAGTTTAATTTAGAAGTAAAGAGATGAAGCATTAAGTAGCAGCAGCCGAGTTTACTTACCAGATACCAGCAGATGTCAGCAAAAATCTAAGGCAGCGCCACAAGGGGTCGGCCAAGGACCTTAAGCTATTTCTTTCAGGGTACCCGCAATGTAAACAGAAAATCTTCAATTACCTGCACAGTCCTTTTAAGACCCCCCCAAACACATCGTTCCCTGGCCCACGATGGGTGGGGAGGAGAGGCCACAGTGGATCCATCTGCCTTTTCAGCACACCAACAGCTCTTTCAAAGAACGGAGCTGCCCAGATTTTGTCCAACGAAACTCACCTACAACGTGTTATGTAACAAACATACACTTCAGACAGCCATTCCCGTTAGAAAAAACAAACTTTTGTGTGTTTGTTTACAGAACACTCATATTACCTGGGCTCTGCAATATGTGTTTAGGGGTTAGGAACATGGAATATTTGAGAGGACATTAATGCATTTTTCTGGAGAATGTTCTGTCAGGTGGTAGAACAGCTTGTTATAAAGAAGTAGATATAGGGGCGCCTGGGTGGCTCAGTGGGTTAAGCCGCTGCCTTCGGCTCAGGTCATGATCTCAGGGTCCTGGGATCGAGCCCCGCATCGGGCTCTCTGCTCAGCAGGGAGCCTGCTTCCTCCTCTCTCTCTACCTGCCTCTCTGCCTGCTTGTGATCTCTCTCTGTCAAATAAATAAATAAAATCTTAAAAAAAAAAGTAGATATAACATTTTAAAAATAGAATCTCAAGTGTAGTATTTCTTCCCCCCCCCCCCAAAGATTTTATTTATTTCTTTGACAGAGAGAGACACAGTAAGACAGGGAACACAAGCAGGGGGACTAGGAGAGAAGAAGTAAGCTTCCTGCTAAGCAGGGACCCTGTTGCAAGGGCTCAATCCCAGGATTCCAGGATCATGACCCGAGCCAAAGGCAGATACTTAACGACTTGAGCCACCCAGGCGCCCCTCAAGTATAATATTTCAAAGATAACTATCTTCTTATACTTGTAAAAGAAACAGGAATAGAATCACATGGGATGCCATTTACTTCAAATATATACATGCATTTTTACTTTAACGTTTGTGGCCAATACTGTGGAAGACTAATCTTTATGGTCTTACGTTAACTTCTCCAGCAGGATCTATATACAGCAGAAGTGTTTGTATCACTTTATTTCTGCTTGTTAGACTAATAGTATCCAAAAATACTTTAGCCACCTGGAACTATACTTAGGCAAAATATAAAAAGAATCTAGACGATTTAATTGTATTCTGCAGATCTGTAATTCTGTATTAAAAAATAGTAAGTGAACTCATGATGTAATTTTCCCAAAACACAGCTTTTATTATAGCGTAACCTAAATTAGACATACCTCTCTCTGTAAACATTGTGCATGCTCATGAAAAGTCCGGTTTCCTAAGTAGGTATAATGAACAAATAAAAGCAAAACTATTCAAGAAATTTACCCTTGAAACTTAAAGTTAACTATTACCATCTTTGAAAAGTAATGCAGAAATGTTCCACTAAGGAATGCTGAAATAGAAACAATTTGAATTTTAAAGTCATTTATTCTTTTGAAAATATATTCCTGTTTTAAACAACAAAAAACCTAAACCTAAGATTTAAATTTGTCCCTTATGAATAGCTTAAGCAATATACTAAATCATACTTACTTAGAACCAACAAAACACTGGCAGTAATGCAACTAATGTCTAATGAACCCAGAAGTTCATTAGAGACAAGCTTCTCTAATTTTATTCTCAAGATAAAATTAGAAGTCTGTGTATCCTCTATAACAAAATTTTTCCTTAATTCAGAAAAAAAAATCTAGCATCTGATTTAAGTATATAAAGCCAAAATATTCTTTTTGCCAGTGCTCTTTTGAAATGTGAATTGATACTAACAATACTTCTGATAACTAGGCCAGTGACAACTGTAACTTAATTACAATTTCATGGTTCAAAATGGCATTCCATCAAAGTAAACAGATACCAGAAGCATACAGGAGTAAAAATAAACCTCTACTAGTCAATTTAATCAAACTGGTCGTATAAATTTCGTTTCAATGGCTAGTAGGTATTTCAAACTGCTAAAAGTTCATCTGATTAAAGTACTCTAATATAGGGAAAACCAAGCAAAAACCTAGTTTAGTGGCAATGTCCTAGATGGTAAGATTTTAGACAGATAGGTAACTGCTTAAAAAAAGACCAGTTGGGACGCCTGGGTGGCTCAGTTGGTTAAGCGGCTGCTTTCAGCTCAGGTCATGATCCCAGAGTCCTGGGATCGAGTCCCACATCGGGCTCCTTGCTCAGTAGGGAGCCTGCTTCTCCCTCTGCCTCTGCCTGCCACTCTATCTGCCTGTGCTCACTCTTGCTCGCTCTCTCTCTCTGACAAATAAATAAATAAAATCTTAAAAAAAAAATTATTTTAAAAAAAGACCAGTTATCACCCACTTTCATCCTCCAAACAGCACCCATACAAATCCCATAAAAACCAGTACATTAAGATTCAATTTTCAAATAATTTATATTCTCTCTCAACCAGTGTTTCTCTAACTTTTTCCCCTCATTATTACTCCCTTAAAGCTTTCGGGCCTTTTAATACTAATTACCACCCCATAAAACTTTAATACCACCAATACAATGTATCCCTATTTATGTATTATATGTACATCTATGCTATCCGTGCTTTATACAAAGAATGAGATTTTTCCATCAAGAACAAACTTTTACCAAGAACGTATGGTCTAAACAATGAAAGGTTTACAATACTAAGGCTTTTTTTTTTTAAGGGTAAATTGTGAGATAAATTTTAGCATTTAGATATGTAGATTATTTCCAAAATACTTTTAATCAACCACCTAGTTTTATCAGAATTAACTTTTCCTGTAGTGGGTGGACACTGTTCTCAGCTACAGTCCTTAGCTTGCATAATAGTGCAGGACCATAAAAAACAGCCATTCAAAGCAATTTTAATAATCAATGGGGGAAAATATTCTGTGACCTTTAAAAAATCTGTCAAAATATTAAAAACTCACTCAGTTATAAACAAAAAAACCCTGAAAACACTGTAAAAAAGTGTTAGTATACTGTAATTTAAAACATCAGAAACATTGAGAAAGTATTATTTCACTGTAAAAAACTAATCAAAAGGGGTTTGAACAGTACTTGCCTTTTTGTTAACTTAGGATACTAAGTAAGCATCTATTCTATGCCATTGCGAACTGTCATATTCAAGTTTGGATCAGTTTCCACCATTTTATCATTTGTACTTTCAATGCTGCAAAATAACTAATCTTCTTTAATGTGAAGTTTTTACCATCAATTCCTCTGGGACCTATTCAACCTTCTCGTCACAACCAATTTCCTTATTACATGAAGCTGGTCTCCATGAGGTCCCCTCAGCTGCATACTGAGACTCAACATTCCCATCAGTGATTTCTTCCGTAACTCCACTTACCATTCAGTTCAAATCTCACATCTAGCATTACCATTTTTCATTTCTTCACTCATTTTTATCTTTGTTGGCCAGTTCTTTTGATGATCTACTTTTGTAAAATGTCACATGGGTGATAAGAGGACAACACAACCACATACTTTGCTGTGAGTGCACTGAATGACAGATGTGCAGTAACCAATCACCAGCAGAATTTGAGAGAAGTACTGTGATTGGTCAGTGATGATGAAGCACGTCTGTTACATAATGATCCTTGGACCAAAGGGCTATCAGGGAAGTCTGTACTTCACCTAACTGCTCACAGTACAGACCGTGCTAACTGAAATTTGAGCTGTGCTAATGGAGGACGGTCTTTGCCTCCTTGTTAACATTGACCCAGACAGGCTTAAAGAGGACTGCTGAGGAATAGCCCATCTAAATTTACATCAGATAATGAATCTTAAAGCACCCTAAATGCAACTTTAGTGCCCAGTGAGTGTATGTTGAGGTGCTTTTCAAATTCTCTGTCATTTGGCAATCAACTTTAATTATCTTAGGATGATAGAGTTTTAGAAATAGAGAAGACATCTTTAAAGAGCCCATAATTTGATACCACAAATTATCCAGCATGTTTGTTATGAATGATTTCTCCTCCTTCGATTTCGATTTGCTCATATAGCCACTTGCGGTCACAGCGGCATTCAGCTCCACATTTGGTGGAACCACAGGCAGGACAAGCATAGAAACATCCTAAACAGTCTTCATCGAGGCAGTCACAAAGGTCCATCCCACTGAAAATTAGGAGACCCTGGCTATCATAGACCTTACTCTTCGCTGGTATCACTTGTCTGTAAAATAAAACACAAGATTGAATTATACATCGCAAACACATTATTTTTGAATATGTTTTTGAAAATAAGGTAATGAAAACAAATTTAAGGTGTAATATTTTGAATTAGGGATGATGTCCTGCAAAACTAGTATATAACTTACCAGACTCAAGCCTACTCTATAATTTGTAGTAAATGAACTCTGTTGTGAGAAGAGACCTCATTCTAAAGTGTGGAGACAAATCCAAGAAGCCTGAATATGCCTCTAGAAGTCCATTTAAAAGTCAACTCAGTCCATTCCTTTACCATTTCCAAAAAATATATTTGTTTGAAGTATTTTCCCCTTACCTTAATAGCAACAACAGAGAACGGCAGCTTAATAGTGGGACATTCTGTTGGTTACCAATCTCTTCCTATCACCCTACTTGTTTTTATACTGCAATTAATCTGTTTCTTGTTCTTTAATAGACTCTAGCAAATATGTCTTAAAAACAATTAAATGACTCAGTGGAAAACCTTAACAGATGGAATAAATGGCATATGTAGAAAATAATTCTGAATGATTGTACTAACATTTCTTTGTCAACCTGTGCTTTAGAAATGTTCAATTTAAAAAGTCATATTCTGGGGCGCCTGGGTGGCTCAGTGGATTAAGCCTCTGCCTTCAGCTCAGGTCGTGATCCCAGGGTGCTGGGATTGAGCCCCGCATCAGGCTCTCTGCTCAGCGGGGAGCCTGCTTCCTCCTCTCTCTCTGCCTGCCTCTCTGCCTACTTGTGATCTCTCTCTCTCTGTCCAATAAATAAATAAAAAAAAAAAATCTTTAAAAAAAAAGTCATATTCTAAACAATTTAGTTTTCTCAATCATTCTGTTGACTGTACCATAACTGTTTCTATTTTAGACATGTAAAAAATAAAAAACGGGCGCCTGGGTGGCTCAGTGGGTTAAAGTCTCTGCCTTCGGCTCAGGTCATGATCCCAGGGTCCTGGGATCGAGCCCCGCGTCGGGCTCTCTGCTCCGCAGGGAGCCTGCTTCCCCCTCTCTCTCTGCCTGCCTCTCTGCCTACTTGTGATCTCTGTCTGTCAAATAAAAAAAAAATAAATAAAAATAAAAAATAAAAAAATAAAAAACAACCCTGAATTCCTCTAAGATTGACTTTTTGGCTGCCACCCATAGAGAAGTGATATACTAATTATATAAAACCAATACTTTTAAAAAACTATTTTAGGTGTAATATGTTTAAATTTGAATTCTCATGCCAAAAATGTTAACTTGTTCACTTCACTGACTCTTTCTTAGAAATAAATTTTTAGATTTGAAAGGGATGCCTTGATTTTTATGTAGTCCTTAGAGATTCTTACTAATCCCAGATCATCTAATTTAAAACATCTACCCAGAAAATTCAAAACTTAAAATAGTGAAGCAATACAACTTCACTTGAAGCAGCAAGTTAATAGGTCTTCAGTGAACACAGAGCCTACCTGTCAGAACCAGCAGTTGCATTTTTTGTGAGCCTTCTTTTTTCTCTTTTACCAGTTTCTGGAGCAAATTCAGTTTGCTTTCCTGGGTTTGCAAACTGCAATGACCTCAAAGCTTTTGCAGTTCTTCCCTGAATAAAGGTAAACAAATTACCAACTCAAATCTTGACAACCTACCATGAAGAGATTAATATTTAACTTAATGTTAATCCAGATTATTCCTTAACCTGAAGGACGGTCTGGAATTCACAAAAAAATAAGAAAAAGGTTTTAGAGACCAAGTGCAATCTTTATACAGCCCTAGACTGAAGTTTATGGGTTAATTTAATTGTAATATTTTCATTACCTAATTTTAGTCTCTGGCATATCGGGGTGGGCAACAGGCATGGTAAAAACTGCAATGGCTGTTGCTGAGATGGGAGAAAACATAGAAAAACTGCTTTATAACCCATTGGCATAATGCTGAGGTTCCTGGGGCACCTGGCAGTGGAGTATATGTAGTGGAGTATATATGTATGACTCATGATCTTGGGGTGCTGAGTTCGAGCCCTATGTTGGGTCTGGAAGTTACTTAAAAAATACTAAATCTTTTAAAAAAACAAAACAAAAACAAAACTGAGGTTCCTAATATGATCTTGAGTTCTTAAGGAAAGGTTCTACTTTATATATTTTTAATTTTAATTTTTTAATTTAATTTTTTAATTTTTATTTTATATATTTTTAAAAGCAGAGAGGTAATATGGTTTCAAGTCCTGAAATAGTATTATCATCTTTTTAAAAAGCTTTGGTAAAACAAAATTTTGGTAGTTAGGGATTTAACCATCATTATTATAATGAATTCTATATGTGTCATAAATAATATATAAATAAATATTTATATATATATAATATTCTATAATATTATACATATATATAATGAATTAATGATTCATTATTTGGGGAAAAAAAGTTTATGTGATATATTCCACAAGCGCAACAAATAAATGAAATGGACAAAACTCTAAAGTGACAGCAGCAAGAACCTAATATGAACTGCAAGAGAACACTGGGTCCTAGAGATATATGCCCTCTGAGGGGAGAACAAAAGGGAAGCACTACATATAATTTAAAATTTTAATTATCTTTTAATTTGGTTTATTAATATAATGAAAAGGAGGAAATTGAGAAAACTATCCCAGCAGCAAGAATTATAAATTCGTTTTAAGTAGAAATTTTGAGAAGTGCTCCTTTGATAGACTTGTCTTTGTTCTACACCAAAGATAGCTTTATGAAATGTTTTTTCCTCATATAGTTAAATAATCTGAACGTAGGCATGTGAAAAAGGGAGTTATAAATATTTAGTATTTACAATGTAAAAATGTATGCTTTTTGACCATAGGGAGTTCTTAAATTAGCAAGTAAGAACTCAGAGCTAGAAGCAATGGAAACTCACAAGCATCTAAAAAACCCAAACAAGAATGGTATTAGTGCCAAAGGAGAAAGAAAGGTTGAAGAAACAATTATTGCAAATCACTTCTCTGGTGTTCATTTTAAAGCAGTCATTTTTAAGTCCTTCATATAAAAGGGGAATTCATTTTGCTATACAGATCCTCACTGGCTGGCAGGTCTCACTGAGTTACTTTGGTATTAGAAAAGAAACTAAGATAACAATTAAGTTCTGGCTTTACCAGAATGTTCTAAAAGCCACCCCCAACATCTTAGCCCTAGGAGTTACAGCTGGAGTCTTGGACATAATATGCTATTCCATTCTCTTCCATTCTCAAGCTTATTTTATCATCCAGTCTGGGTATACAGAAATATTTAGAACACCATTTATTTTCACCTCTCCAGCTTTAATTCATAATTAGTATAATAATAACATAAATATGATTTCTTTACAACTCGACAAAACCGCACACTGTAAAAGTAAAACAGCAGGAAAAAAAATGAATGTTATACATACATCCGAATCAGGTTTTCTTCTCTGCCGGTCTTCAGAATCAACATCCACACTTCCATTGATTATCTGTGTACATTTTGGACAAAGCTTCCAACCAGGTACAAGCTGCCTTCCAAATTTTGCACTCAGAAAAGTGGCATCATCTAAGTCAATTACATGCAAATTTTTTTTGGCTAGTTTTTTGTGTATGTTAAATGGGTCACAACATGACTTCTGCAAATCCTCAAATCTGTCAATGTAAATTTTTGCATGATGGAAGCAAATGGTATTGTTCCCAGAAAGTGTCATTCCAGTCCTAAGTTGAAGTAAAAGCATATCATTTGATGACAATTCTTGCAAAGTCTTGAAACCAGTGTGACGAGTGTAGTAGGTTTTATGGCACTCATTTGTGGTACGAAGCTGAACTCCAACTGAACATGGATCCATCACTCTGGATTCCAGCAAATTTCCCTTGATCTCTCTCTAGTAGGTCATGTGCTGATTGCCCTAGAGAAAACACTGAAGTCAGATTTGTGCTGCAAAATTTTTATCTGGGAAACTGAAAAAGCATTTGATAAAATTCCACACCTATTTAAAAGAAAGAAACTCTTAGCATGCGAGGAATAGAAAGACATTCACCAAAAGCTTACAGTAAACATTATTTAATCATAAAACATTAGAAGCATTCCCTCTAAAGTTAGAACTCCAAAAATATACCTGCTATTTAACACTGTATTAAAGCTTCCACTGAACATTGTATTAACAGGGATTGAGAAGAAGTAGTACTACTCAAAGATGATATAAATATCTACACAGAAAATACTAAAGGTTCAACAGATGAACTATTAAAACTAGTTAGATAATTCAACAATGATGCTGGAAACCTAAAACATTAAGAGACCTCACAAAATCAATCCTACAAAAGATATGCAAGACTTTTATGGAGAAAATCATCAAACAGAAATACAAAAAGGATCTCCTAAATAAATGTAGAAATTAATCATGGGAAATTTTACTGAGGCATATAAACTCCCTGGGAATTTATCTGTAAATTCAGTACCATTCCAGTCAAATCCCAGCAGGTATTCCATCCACTCCCCTTTGGAATTTAGCATTTGGTTTATATGGATGAGTAAAAATCCAGTCAAGATAGTCTTTTTTTTTTTTTTTTTTTTTTTTTTTAAAGATTTTATTTATTTATTTGACAGAGAGAGATCACAAGCAGGCAGAGAGGCAGGCAGAGAGACAGGCAGAGAGACAGGCAGAGAGACAGGAGGAAGCAGGCTCCCTGCTGAGCAGAGAGCCCGATGCGGGACTCGATCCCAGGACTCTGAGATCATGACCTGAGCCGAAGGCAGCGGCTTAACCCGCTGAGCCACCCAGGCGCCCCTAGATAGTCTTGAAGGAAAACAAAGTCGTGTATTTATTTGCCATAAAGCTGTTATAATTAAAAGTGTGGTGTTTAGTATAACAGTAGTATAGACAAATGCAGAGTAGTATAGACGAATAGATCCATAAAAAGATGAGGGCTTGGTGTAGTATATGACATGTGATTTTATAAAATCAGTGGGTACTGTGCATTAATGGGGAAAAGACTGAATGAAATACTAGGGGGTAAGCAGCTAACCACATGGAAAAAGACTAAGATCTCTTTCTCACAAAAATCAACTCCAGATGGATTAAAGAATTAAACAAGAAAAGAAAAACTGTACTAATGTTTCTAAGAAAACATAGAAGACTTTGCAACATTGGGATAGAGAATGTCTCAAACAAGAAAGCACATACCAAAGGAAAAGATGGATACATTTAATTATATGTCAAAATTAAACATTTCCTTATAACTCTAATGGAGGAAAAACAGCCACACTTGAAAGGTATGGTTAGGATTATTATCCCGAATATACATAAAAAATTCTGACATTTACAGATCAATTAGAAAATGACAAAGAGGGACGCCTGGGTGGCTCAGTTGGTTAAGCAGCTGCCTTTGGCTCAGGTCATGATCCCAGCGTCCTGGGATAGAGTCCCACATCGGGCTCCTTGCTTGGCGGGGAGCCTGCTTCTCCCTCTGCCTCTGCCTGCCATTCTGTCCGCCTGTGCTCGCTCTCTCTCCCTCTCTCTCTGACAAATAAATAAAATCTTAAAAAAAAAAAAAAAAAGAAAATGACAAAGAACCCATTAGAAAACTAAGCAAACAGAGGCACCTGGGTGGCTCAGTTAGCTAAGGTCTGCCTTCTGCTCAGGACATGATCCCAAGATCCTGGGATCCAGCCTCGCTTTGGGCTACCTCTCAGCGGGTAGTCTGCTTTTCCCTCCTCTCCCTCTGTGCCCTCCCCCCTGGCTCATGATTCTCTCCCTCTTTCTCTCTCTCTCTCAAATAAATAAATAAAATCTAAAAAAAAAAAAAAAAAAAAAATCTAAGCAAATACAGATACTCAATTCACAGAGGAAGAGAACAAAATAGCCAATAAATGCATGCAAAGATGTTCAACCTTTATAGTTATAAAAAAAGAAAAGGCGCAAACTGAATACCATTTCTCAAACACTTGCTGAGCAAAATTTTAAAAATCTGATAACCTAGTGCTGGTTAAAATGTGGCCAACTCGTACATGCTCCTTATACATTGACAGGAATGTAAACTGTAACTGCTTCAGAGTCTTTTTGGCAATTTCTCACAAAATTAAACAAGTCTACATCCCAGGATCTTGCACTTTCTGGTCTAGATGTCTGCCAAAAAACCAAATGTCCCAAAAGAGCACAAGGACTTTTGTGTATTTATTGTTTTTGAGCACTGTGCATTTATATTTGAGCATTTACTGTCTTTGACAGTGAAAAGTTGGAAATTACCTAATTTTAGGGACGAGAAACCATAGGTTACTCAACACTCCTACAGGACAGTTAACCACAGGAATTATAAGAATCACCATGGATAAATCTTAAAGGTAATCTTAAGTGAAAAAGTTGTAAAAGAATACATTTATGTAAAATTTTAAACACACAAAATAGCATACATGGTTTATAGATGAAAATAAGAATCATGCTAAAATATACTTGAGTAATAAATAACAATTTTGTGGTATACATATTTCTTTCCTTTTTTTTAATTTTAAAGATTTTATTTATTTATTTGACAGACAGAGATCACAAGTAGGCTGAGAGGCAAGCAGAGAAGAGAGAGGGAAGCAGGCTCCCTGCTGAGCAGAAAGCCCAATGTGGGGCTCTATCCCAGGACCCTGAGATCATGACCGGAGCTGAAGCTAAAGCAGAGGCTTTAACCCACTGAGCCACCCAGGTGCCCCTATGGTATACATATTTCTAAGAAGGAAGGAAACTTTTAAAAAAGACATTTATGAAAGATTAAATTGAAGGCATGTACACAGTGTTTTCATTATTTTCTGTACTTTCCATCTGAAAATTTTCATAAATATTTTTCAAAGCAAATACAAAAACTTAGTTGAATTCCTTTTTTTTAAAAGATTTTATTTATTCATTTGACAGACAGAAATCACAAGTAGGCTGAGAGGCAGGCGGGGGGGGGGGAGCAGGCTCCCCACTGAGCAGAGATCCAGATGTGGGGCTCCATCCCAGGACCCCGGGACCGTGACCTGAGCCGAAGGCGGAGGCTCAACCCACTGAGCCACCCAGGCGCCCCAACTTAGTTGAATTCTTAAGGAAAAAGTCACAAATACAAGTCAGTAGGAAAAAAAGTATTGAAAATATATGTGAACCACTGAAATCTGGGTGGTGGCAAGTGCTGAAATAGCTAGGATTCTGCTATTTTGCAAGTGTTCTTTTAAACTTTGCTCCATATTTAAAAAAAAAAAAACCAAAAACTGGTTAGAAAGCTTAGATACTTCCCAGCGTTTTCTTCAAAAAACAAAAACAAAGACAAAAACAAACCAGAATCATATAAAACCACATACAAAGATGACTCCGGTCTCATGTAATAAAAAATAGTGAACACATATATATCTGTTCTCAGTTAAAATACTATATTTAAAAAGTTAAAAAATAGAATACAATCTAAAGTACAAAATGTCACTGAACATTTTTAACTTAAAATGTTTAAAAGCTAATTAAGATGGAGCATATTTATATATTTTTATTCTATTTCAACCAACTTTTAAAATTTAACTTTCCAGTAATGGTGTCTAGTGCATCAGATAAAATAGCTTGTATTATACAAATAATTAAATTTCTTTTAACAGAAATGTGGGTTAAAATAAATGAAGGAATAGAAAAGAGGAAGCCAGAGATACAGTTATAAAACAACAAACTATGCTGTACTGTACTATAACAGACACGGGACAGAAATCTGGCTCTGACCTTAACAATCAACACAAGGAAAGAAACTTGATTAACAACCTCCTTAGCACATTATGGAAACTCCTAATGTTTTCTCTCTCATTGATGCTTGATTCCTTACATTTGTAGTAACTATCACCAATTTGTAGCCACTGATTTTCTGAACATAAAATTATTTCTAAGCATTCAAAGACTTGGACTACCCTGACCATATTTAATAGGAAAAGCATCTAGGAACTTAGAAAATGGTTTTAGAAATTCTGTTTGTCCATTGAATTAATACATTTTTACCCATTAGGGAATTCTTTTCCTTGGCTACTGGGAAATCTGTTCCTTTAGTTTCCTTTTATCTTTTTTTTTTTTTCTCCATTCTCAACTTATTTTATTTGAGGCAGGCATTACCTTGATACAAGACCAAGGACATTCCAAAACAGGAAATAAATAAGTAAATAAATAAATAAAAATTAAAAAGACCAAAATTCCTTGTGAACATAGGCAAAAAATTCATAAAAACAATTTAGTATACAGAATCCACAAATATGTATAAAAAAGTCACAACCCAGGCGCCCAATTTAGTGACATTTTGAAGGGATTCCAGTGAACGTATACTGCAGTATCACTGAAATAGTGCAATCTCTAAAGACCAAGTAAGCAATTGTTCATGTGTTTACTTTCCTTTTATCTTGTCTAAATTACTACATAGTTCATGAGAGTTTATTTTATTAGCAAGACTCTAAGTTGTGCCAGTGTACTTAAGTGATCTCCCTTCTAAAATCAGAAATATGATTCAACTCCTACTAAATCACTTTTTTCTGATAAGTACTTGCTTGGACATCTTCCACAACAGCATAAATTCTTTTATTAACCTTAAACCACTATGAACCTGCACTCCTAGTTGGAGAGTACAGTGTTAAATGTGTTTTTAATTCAACTTAACCATGACCCTATCAGTCCTTGAAAACATCCTCTTCTGGTAAACAGGTGCTTCCAACTATTTTGAGCTCTTGGCATACTTTTGAGTACTAGAACTTTCGGAGGAACACTTGAAGGAATTAAACTATTGCACAATACCATTTTATTAGCAGCCATCCCTCAGGTCTCACTGTTAGAGTAAATTTACTATTAGAGCAGGGGTAAAATACAGTATGCTCAGTTAAATATGAATTTTAGATAATGCATATATTTAATTGTATCCCAAATACTGCTAAAAAGTAATTTGGTATTTGTCTGAATTTCAAATTTAAATGCACACCCCGTATTATTTGCTAAATTTGGCAACCTCATTTACTATGCATTTTTTGCATTTCCAGTAAGTAGAGATGTTTCTTTGGTATCAGCTTCACATTATGCCCTACTTCTTACTTGTTGCTAAAAGAAAGCTGAACTCCCCACTAATAAATTACAGGACCTGCTCAGTTTAAAATTAAAATGTCCTAACAGAAGATAAACTTCCAGTTACAGTAAAAAAAAAAAAATTTACACACTGATTAAAACTCAATGGCACAACTGTACCACTCATTTAAAACTGTCATTGTAAAAGGTATACACCCGAATTAATGAAGTCTTACTGCTTAAAGTCTTATGTTAAGTTTGTTTCCTGATCTACTATTACGCAGTTTGTTCATGCACAGCTAATGCAGGGCTAAAGGAAAAGTCAGGTTAGCTCAAGGTGCACAAAATTTCAGCCATGATCTTAAGTGGTTACTGCCTGCCTTCTAAAAATTACAGCCTCTGGCTGCTCCTCCCCTTTTCTATTACTCAATGTCCTTATTTCTGTCTTCTTTCCCTGAAGTTCTGCTGATCTGTTTCCCAGCAACTTCTTTCTTTTCCTAGCTTTGGCCTGTGTTCTAGCAATGTGGCCACAATTAATATTTATTATTTTCTTCAAGTGACAATCCAATAGCTTCATTTTGCTGTCTTCACCTGTATGATGCAATGTTCTCCAGGTAATGATGTAATGATTAATCTAACACCTTTCTTAATTAACAATCAGAAATGCCCTACTATTCACTGTCCAAGAACCAGTACTTCACAATCAGCTGGGAACCTATTAGAAAAGAAGAAACTCGGTATGGACCCTAGACCTACTGAATCAGGATCCATATTAAAAAAAAAAAAAAAAAATCCCCAGGTTATAGGTAAGCATATTAGTTTGAGATCCACTGCTTTAGGTAATTCAGTTAAGAGAATATTAACCAAGCATTTCCATATTTGTAAAGCATATTTTTTTTTAAAAAAAGGAAAATACACACTCACACATGAACTTGCCTTCTAGGAAGTCTGACATTTAAGGAAGGTTATGAAGAGAGGAGAGTCATAAATTTGATAAAACAGATGTATAGAGAACTATGCACTGTTGAAAGCAGAGATGTCAACGTTTTCACGTTCTGATTACAAGAGCTCTGGGTCTTCCACTGCCTTGCTTCCACTATTTTAGAGTCGACAACTGTAAAGGTTAGCAAGGCGAATGCGATTCCTGTCTATATTCTTGTAACTTCTGTCTAATGGAGTTTCAATGGATTCCCTGGCCCACTGTAGAAGACCATTTTGTCTCCATGTGCTCATTTATTTTAATATTCCTGATCAAGAAATAGGTCTGTTCTTTTGTCATTTAAACTGGTTATAACACCTTACCAGTTCCCTCATTAGTAAGGGAAACAGAATCTGTGTGTTGATAATTTCACAATGTGTGTGACAGTCATGATTTTACTTTTGCCCCCTCTTTTTGTAGAACTTAGTGTGTGTGTAAAATTCTTTTAAACATAGCAAGAGATTAATTTGCTTTAGCTAATCACTTTTACCAGTAAAATATTTAGTATTCATCATGGAAGAAGAAAAAAAAGTACTGCTTTTAAATGGATAAGATGAAAACCAGTAACAAATGAAAAACCTCAAATGCATTCATTTAGACCTGTTTAATTTAGTTCTTTTGCCCCACCTTTGGGAAGATTTTTACTATGATAAAAATGAGATCTAGGTCTTCAAGTACTTTTTTCAACTACACCTAGTGAAGTAGGATTTATAAGTACTAATACTTAATTAGTCACTGAGTCTCCTAAGGCTTCCTCTAGAGGTGTGGGCGAATTTTATTTGTATACTTATTTTCCATTTCAAATAGCAAAAATGCCTTTTGAGAAGTTAATTTTATCTGGAACCTGGGTTCGTGATTCTTTAAGAGTCATGGTCAAAGAAACCTTCCATTCCTCTCCTAATGGCTTCTAAAAGACTCTGAGGATACCCCCTTGTTTACAGATGACTAGGAAAGATTCTTTGCCTCAGTTATAAATTTGTCAATCTTTATCTTAAAGATTTATTTATTTATTTATTTGAGAGAGAGAGAAAGGAGAGGGAGAGAGAGAGAGGGCATGACCACACGCAGTTTAGCACGCATGGGCCAGTAGAGAACAGAGGGAAAGGGAAAGCCAACTCCCCTCTGAGTGGGGAGGCCAATGGAGGGCTCCAGGCTCCATCTCACAACCCAGAGATCATGATCTGAGTCGAAACCAAAAGTCTGCTGCTCAACCAACTGAGCTACTGAGGCGCCCCTATAAATCTATTAATTTTAACTGCATGTCAAAAGTGACCAACTGGAACAAAAACGTCTGTTAGCTATATTTTAAGTATCTCTCCTGCCCCCCAAGTCCCAGAACTTTGGTCCACCCTCAACCAGGGCCCAAAATAACTCCTCCAGAAAAGAGGTGGCCTCAGGGCAAAACATTCTAGAATCTGTAATCCAATCAAGGTGTCTGTTCTAGCAACCTTTACTCCTCCCTTGAGATGCTGGTAGATCTTTTGGTCAGAGAATTCTCTCCATTGCAATAGCTCCCTTTCCCCTATGTGCATAACACTTTCAAATAAAGTCTTTACTAACTCTGGATTTTTTTTTATTTGAAAAAATCCCTAAAAATTTTTTTGCATTTTGGGTTTCTGGTGCTTTAGGGTTGCCAACATTTTATTCAGTGCCTAAATATAGTATGTTTTCTGATTCTAAAATTAACATTTAATATTCTTATAGCACTACTAGAAGAGTCAAAAGACAAGGTAATAAGTGTGGAATAGATTAGACCCCTTGTTTTACTTCTACCACCTTAGGCAGTAAATAAAATTATTTGTTCCTTGTATGACTTGAACACTGCAAGCTCAAGAAAGAAGTTTTGTTTTTTTTTCTAAATTGAGGTATAATTTACATGTAACATTATTAGTTTCAGGTGTACAAGGTAATGATTCGACATTTGCATACATTATGAAAGATCACCACAATAAGTCGTTAACATCCATCACCACATGGTTACAAATTTTTTTCTTCTGATGAGAACTTTCAAGATTTACTTCTTTAGCAACTTTCAAATATGCAACACAGTGTTATTAACTATTGTCACTATGCTTACATTACATCCCGTTATTTATTTCATAACTGTAAGTTTGTACCTTTTGACCCCCTTCAGCCATTTTGTCCACCCCCCTCCTCTGGTAACCACCAATCTGTTCTATGAATTTGTTTTTTAATAATTTAAAATGCATACATGTAGGGGCGCCTAGGTAGCTCTGTCAGTTAAGTGTCTGCCTTCGGCTAGATTTATGATCTCAGGGTACTAGGACTGAGCACAGCGTCAGGCTTCTTGCTCATTGTCAGGCTTCCTGCTTGTGGAGAAGTCTGCTTCTCCCTCTGCCTCTGCCCTTCCCCTCACTTTTGCTCTCTCCCTCCCCCTCTCACTCTCTCATATAAATAAATAAAAATCTTAAAAAAAAATAAAATTTATACATGTATATATTTGGATTCTATGGAATAAGCTTTTAACCATTATCACTTGCTATCCATTACCAAACTCTAAGGCAGGCAGGCTAGATGTAGCTGAGCAAGCTCATAGAAGGAAATCACACTAACAAGCGTTCCTAGTAACACAAGGTCTAGGACATTATTGCAGGGCACCTACAGGATTGAAGCAGGACACCACAGCCATCACTGCCACTAACATAGCAGGGAAAGATAAGTTTTTTTTTCCTTCCCAAAATTTAGAGGGAGATTTCCGAAAATATTTTCCAATATGTTGGTTTCCCTCAATACAGCTTTTCCAGTTTCCTAATTAGTGGGAAAAAGCATTAGGAGAAAATTTAGCCAAACAAGAAATTTGCTGAATTTTTAGGTCAACTTATAATAAGAGTCTTTCCCTTTCATGACGAATGCCTTTTTTTCTTTTGGGGGGGGGGGGCAGGAGTGTCTTAGAAATTTACAAGGCATTTTCCCAGATTATCTCTTATATAATGGGGGAAAAAATCATCTGTCCCTCCTTTATGAATCAGCAGTTTTAGTCATAGGCATACACATACGTGTCATGCCTCTTGCAACTGTCAACTTTTTGTACCCATTATCTTCAAATACTAACTTACTCACACAAGTGAATGGACACTAGAAGGGGTGAAGAGCCAAAGAGATAGTCTTTAATCCTCAACAGTCAGGCCCAACAAGGAAGGTAAAGAATTACAAACCAAAATATAGTCAATAGTACCACTTAAAATATTTGGTTAAAGTGCCTGAGGCTAGTAAGTGCCAGGTACAGCACCGAGCACAAACATCATCTCTTTAATCTTGACAACAGTGAAGTACGATCATCCCCATTTACACATGATGAAACTGAAACTTAGAGCTCTACTTACATGCCTAGCACAGAGCCTGTTATACCATTCAAGTACTTGCTTAATGGAAAAAAGAAAAAAAAACCCACAAACACTACTTTTACTTTATATGAAGAACTCCTCTTAATTAGGCCCTAATGATTTACTCTAGGTTTACCTAATGTACTCCCCTCAGATTTTTTAATGCTTTGTCTAGCATACTTTCAGATCATTTGGGGAACAATTTAGCAAACCCTTCAGGCTTCCAAATTTGTAATTTGTCTTTAATCTTCTAGTCTTTAAAGGCCAAAGAGAACTGAAATGGGATTTCAACAACTGAGAGATTATTTCCAGACCAAGAAAAATTAGCAAAGTTCTCTTTATTCTACCTGATTCTGGATGTGGCCCAAACTGCCAAACAATACTTAACACTATAGTTGCTGAGTAAGTGATCGTGAAACCAAACTCTAAATCATTCCCTTGAAAATACTTTCATCTCTTCCTAAAAAATAAGAGTCTGGACCATCTAGCATGGCATTACTTGTTCAAATGCCGCACACTCTAGGTCAAACTACATGACCTGCAAAGTTCTTTTACACCTTATAGGGTTCTTCTCTGCTTGGAAAGCCCACGGACCTTTCTGTGCCAGGCTATGCTAACTTATTTTTCAGGGCAGCACCAGCGTCTTTGCCTATGTGGTGTGCCCTAGCCAAATACTATTATTAATAGGTTCTTCTTTCTCTGTGACTGCAGAACAATTTACCGGTGCATTAAAACTTTTTCTCTATTCTCAGCTGTGGGAAGGCAGGAGCTGTATGGTTATATTTTCTGCATCACCTAAGGCAAAAGAGGAACTGTACTGTTGGTCTTTCAATAACATATTAAGCTCTGTGAGGTCAAGGAATCACCCAGTTCCTGTTCTACAGTTGTAGCTTCTCTGGCATCAACACCAGCACTTCGTAAACAATGTCTTTTGAATACACGTTTTGAAACTGCCACAATCTCACACCAAGGAGGATGAATCTCTCCAAATCAGGGTGAGGAGGTCCGCAGGATGCTGCAATTATTCCCACCCCAACAGCATGGTGGTCACAAGCATAACGCCCCCAGCTGACAGCCACATTATGTTTCAAGCTCCCATATACATCCAAGGATCATTTACTGTATTTATCCTACTGGGATGGGAAAATGAACACTGATCGGCCTCCGGCCTCAACCGAACAGCTAGGGCTAGGGGGATGCTCACTAAAAAATAAATAAAAATAAAAATAAAAAACGAAACTGGAGCGATACAGGCTGCGAACTAGGTTCAAGGCCGTAATTACCCTCTAGTAAACAGCGCAAGCCTAAGTCATAGCTTTGCCGGCCCCCGGTCTTCCGAAAAGAGGCGACAAACCCGCGGAGGACACAGATGAGACAGAAACTGTGCTGGGTCCTGACACAGGGGGCCCGCAGATGAACTAGGGAAAGTCGGGGGCTCTGCAGGGTGGCGGGCTGCGGGAGGCCCCAGCCAGCCGCTGGAAGTCGCTCTCACGTGCCTGGGCCTCCTCTCCCACCTCTCCTTCCATATCTCCACGAACCGGCCCTGGCTCCCACTCCCACCCACGGACCGGTCGCGCCCTTCCCAGAGCCTCCCTCCATCCCTTCCACCTTAGCTCGTGCTCTCCTCTGCGGAGTTTGGGCTGCACCCGCATTCACGTAGGGCCGACTGGGCGGCCGGCTCTTCTTCACCTCACTGCGCTGCCACTGAGAGGAAGGCGGATGAGAGCTAGAGAGGCTCAGCGTTACCATAAAGAGGGAGAAGCCTAGAGCGATCCAAGCCTGGCCCGCCTCCCGGGCGGAAAGAGCGGGGCGGCGTTAATTGGCAGAAGATGCAACGTGAGGCAATGGTTGCCTCATCAGCCACCTCAACTTAGCGGTCTGTTCCGTGTGTGCTCTGAGGTTAGGGAATTGGGAGCTCTCTGGGGCCATTTCTTATAAGATGCAGGTTCAACTGACTTAGATTGTGTTCGCAAATGTCGGCGCCCGTGCGCGAGGCCAGATTTTTGCATCCCACTCCTCTAATCCCTGGAGAGGTGAAGGAGTTACAAGAACCTCAAGAACAGACCCTTTATTTAGTCTCACGTTTTATGTGATTTCTTTTGTTCAAACGAAATGTATTCCCAAATGCATCTCTTATATTATGAACTATAAAAATAGCTATGTTTATTACTTAAAGTAAAATGTAGGCTCCAGGAAGATGCTTGTAACATTTGTGAGGGAAGAAACCGTGTATTTCGTGTACCCTTACCGTCTGTCACAGTTTAGGTGCTCAGTTTTTAAAGTGGATTTTGTTCATCTAGAGTTCTTGAGAGCTTGTAATCTCTTAGACTGAAGGGTCTCAGCCTCGAGTGATTTTCAGGTGTGTGTGGGTGCGGGGAGGGGCGCTCAAACTGTTGTGTTTTTGATGAGGCAAGTGAAAAATGTGAGACAGGGAAATAAGATAAGGCACACCAACACTCCAGCTTGCGAGTAATATGAAACACACCTCTGTAGGTTGATTTATTTTATTAATTTAATTTTTTATTTTATTTTTATTTTTTTATTTTTTATTTTTTTAAGAGAGTTTTTTTTTTTTTAAGATTTTATTTATTTATTTGACAGAGATCACAAGTAGGCAGAGAGGCAGGCAGAGAGAGAGGAGGAAGCAGACTTCCCACTGAGCAGAGAGCCCGATGCAGGGCTGGATCCCAGGACCCTGGGATCATGACCTGACCCAAAGGCAGAGGCTTTAACCCACTGAGCCACCCAGGCGCCCCTAATTTTTTATTTTTAAAAAAAATTTTTTCAGTGTTCCAAGATTCATTGTTTCTGCACCACACCCAGTGCCCCATGCAATACGTTCCCTCCTTAATACCCACCACCAGTCTCACCCATCCTCCCACCCCCGTTCCTTCCCAAACCCTCAGTTTGTTTCTCAGAGTCCACACTCTTTCATGCTTGGTCTCCCCCTCCAATTTTCCCCCAATTCAGTTTTCCTTTCCTTCTCCTAATGTCCTCCATGTTATTCCTTATGCTCCACAACTAAGTGAAACCATATGATAACTGACTCTCTCTGCTTGACTTATTTCATTCAGCATAATCTCCTCCAATCCTGTCCATGTTGATACAAATTTGGGTATTCATCCTTTCTGATGGAGGCATAATACTCCATAGTGTATATGGACCACATCTTCCTTATCCATTCATCCGTTGAGGGCATTTTGGCTCTTCCCACAGTTGGGCAATTGCGGACATTGCTGCTATGAACATTGGGGTACAGGTGGCCCTTCTTTTCACTACATCTATATCTTTGGGGGTAAATACCCAACAGGGCAATTGCAGGGTCATAGGGTAGCTCTATTTTTAATTTCTTAAGGAATCTCTGCACTGTTTTCCAAAGTGACTACCAATTTGTAGTCCCACCAACAGTGTAAGAGGGTTCCTTTTTCTCCACATCCTCTCCAACACTTGGTTGTTTCTTATCTTGTTAATTTTGGTCATTCTAACTGGTGTAAGGTGGTATTTCAATGTGGTTTTGATTTGAATCTCCCTGATGGTTAGTGACGATGAACATTTTTTCATGTGTCTGTTAGCCATTTGTTTATCTTCTTTGGAGAAGTGTCTGTTCATGTCTTGTGCCCATTTTTTGACATGATTATCTGTTTTTTGAGTATTGAGTTTAAGGAGTTCTTTATAGATCTTGGATATTAGCCCTTTGTCTATAGTGTCATTTGCAAATATCTTCTCCCATTCCATGGGTTGCCTCTTTGTTTTGTTGACTGTTTCCTTTGCTATGAAGAAGCTTTTTATCTTGATGAAGTCCCAAAACTTCATTTTTGCTTTTGTTTCCTTTGCCTTTGGAGATAGATCTTGAAAGAAGTTGCTGTGGCTGATGTCGAAGAGCTTAATGCCTATGTTCTCCTCTAGGATTTTGATAGATTCCTGCATCACGTTGAGGTCTTTTTATCCATTTTGAGTTTATCTTTGTGTATAGTGTAAGAGAATGGTCGAGTTTCATTCTTCTATACATAGCTGTCCAATTTTCCCAGCACCATTTATTGAAGAGACTGTCTTTTTTCCACTGGATATTTTTTCCTGCTTTCTCAAAGATTATTTGACCATAGAGTTGCAGGTCCATATCTGGACTCTCTACTCTGTTCCACTGGTCTATGTGTCTGTTTTTGTGCTAGTACCATGCTGTCTCAGTGATCACAGTTTTGCAGTAAAGCTTGAAATCAGGCAATGTGATGTCCCCAGCTTTGTTTTTCTTTTTCAACATTTTCTTAGCAATTCGGGGTCTTTTTGGTTCCATACAAATTTCAGGATTGTTTGTTCCAGCAATTTGAAAAATGCTGGTGAAATTTTGATCGGGATGACATTAAAAGTATAGATTGCTATGGGCAGTTTAGACATTTTAACAATGTTTATTCTTCCAATCCATGAGCATGGAGTGCTTTTCCATCTTTTTATGTCTTCTTCAATTTCTTTCATGAGTGCTCTGTAGTTTCTCAAGTACAGATCCTTTACCTCTTTGGTTAGGTTTATTCCAATGTATCTTATAGTTCCTGGTGCTATAGTACATGGAACCAATTCTCTAATTTCCCTTTCTATATTTTCATTATTAGTGTATAAGAAAGCAACTGATTTCTGTACATTGTTTTGTATCCTGCCACACTACTGAATTGCTCTATGAGTTCTAGTAATTTGGGGGTGGAATCTTTTGGGTTTTCCATATAAAGTATCATGTCATGTGTGAAGAGAGAGAGTTTGACTTCTTCTTTGCCAGTTTGAATACCTTTTATTTCTTTTTGTTGTCTGACTGCTGTTGCTCGGACTTCTAGTACTATGTTGAACAACAGTGGCAAGAGTGGGCATCCTTGTCGTGTTCCTGATCTCAAAGGGATGGCTGTCAGCTTTTCCCCATTGAGAATGATACTTGCTGTGGGTTTTTCATAGATATATTTTATGAAGTTGTTTTAATGCAGTGAGCCTAGCTATGGTCCATCCTATGCCTTCCATTCTGCCCTGCAACCAGGCAGGGTTTTGCTGCTCACTAAAATCAAGTCAGTCTTAGAACCAGGGAATGGGAAAGGCAAAAAACAAGGGACAATCCCCTTGACTGTGTCTGAAGGAGATCACATTCAATCATTCTTTTGTTACTTTGTGGCTGGTACTTTGCTAAGAAATAATGAAACAAAGAGAATAAAATTTATCTCTGCTTTGAAAGAACTCAGACTAGAGACAGAGGAGTAAACAGTTTATCACAGTGTGGTGTGATAAATGTCATAATAGAAACACAAGGATATGAACAGGATAAAATGAGAGGCATGAAATCAGGGGCATTCAGTGGGGAGATTAATGGTTGAATTGAGCTGTCATATGGAAAAACAACTTGATACACTGGTGGTCTCCAAGTACAGTACTAGTTAAGCTATCCTAGTGTTAATGAAACAGAAGGCTTACAGACCAAATTAAGATGCTTGAATAACTTGGTTTATTGAATCAATTTAAATACCCAGTGAGAAGCAAGGGAAATAATTGGAGTAAGTCGACACACTTAGGGTGCAAGCAAGTGGAAGGACAACATCACCTGAATCATGAGTTATGCGATACTCCTATGTTCTGTCTGCCACATTAGCCTTTTCCACTGATGATATGCTTGTGAGGACTAGAGTTAAGATCCTACCAAGGAGGCCCACATGTGGAAAGTGCTTTGGGCTAGTGGCACACCCTGCTCTGTTGTCTATGCAGGGAAACATGCCTGACCACAATCAGAGCCTACTAGTTAGTTTGATGAACAGAGCGCTGATTTTATTTGCATTTCTTGGATAGAGCACATACATATGAAACTATACTAGGTGTCATGGGTAGCTAATTTAGGGCTGACAAAGCTTTCAGCCCAGAGATGGCACAGTTACTCATACCTTAGCTTTTTTTATCCTTTTTGACTATCAATGACCCTCTCCCATCATGTTTTTTATTTAACTTTGGCATGCCTTATAGTTTACAAACTTACTAGGTATATTTAACACAATTCTGCCTATGTTTCACAAAGTATATAGTTACTCATATTCTATATATAAAACATCCCAGGAGTTTTGCATTTATCTCATAAGCTACTAGTGTGCTTAACACTTCTTCTAACACTTTTTATGACTTTCTTCCATCCTTAAGGAAACTGTGAGGAATTCAGGATAATTGGAGTGGGAAGCTGGAGAGGTAAGTAGAGGACAGATAATACCTCCTTTGTTGCATATTAGAAATACTAGATTTTATACTGAAGAAAACTGCGAAACTATTAGGAGAGTGGGAAATAGGGAAGAGGTCCAGTCCTGGGCAGGAGGGCCAGATGGAATCTCTTGCCCTAATGCATGTGATTAATAATGAACGCCTCAATCAACCAAGGCAGTGGCTCTGTGGGGTTAGAAGGTGATTCCTAGGGGCGCCTGGGTGGCTCAGTGGGTTAAAGCCTCTGCTTTTGGCTCAGGTCATGATCCTGGGTCCTGGGATCGAGCCCTGCATCAGGCTCTCTACTCCGCAGGGAGTCTGCTTCCTTCTCTCTCTCTGCCTGCCTCTCTGCCTACTTGTGATCTCTGTCAAATAAATAAATAAAATCTTAAAAAAAAAAGAATCTATTAAAAAAAAAAGAGAGAGAGAGAAGGTAATTCCTATGACGTCCCCAAGACATTTGGTAATGTGTGGAGACCTTTTTGATTGTTCAAGCTAGGGGGTGCTACTGATAACTCCTGGGGTAAAGACTGGGAAACTTCTAACCATCCTACAATGCACAAGACAATCCCTCACAACAAAGAACTGTTGTGATATCAATAATGTCAAGATTGAGAAGAAGTAAGGGATTTAAGAAAGCATAAAGAGGATAGAGGTTAAGCAATTAGATTTAGTTGGATTTTATAACTGATTAGATGTAGATATGAGGAAGAAGGAGAGAATGATTTTAGGGTTCTAGCTTGGGTAACTAAGAGGACAAAGGGTTAGGGAAAATAGAGACAAAGAAATAAATGTTAGATATGTTAAGTTTGAGACATCCCCAAGATATGCAGTAAGCAGCTGGAAAAAAAAACAGAAGATGAGAACAAAATTGAGAATCTTCTTAATAAGAAAGGTTTATACCAGGTTAGATTAGAATCTCTGCAGATAAATTCTAAGAATCTGCATTTTTGGCAGGCAATTAAGTGATCTTGCGGCATGCCAAAATTTGAGAACAGTAGTTTTAGGTCTCAGAAGAGAGGTCTGAGAAGTAGACAGTGAGGTAGCAGGAAAACTAGGGAAGAGCAGAGTCCCCAAAACTATGGAAGGAGAGAGTTGAAAGCAGGGGTTTTATTAGTACAAGAGGTTGCTATAAAACAGTACTGGTCGTGAGAAGTCAATGAGAGTCACATTTTTCTAGTTGCAGTATTACGAATGTAAGAAGAAGCAGGTGAAAATAATTTTAAAACTATTTTGTTTAACTGATTATATCTAGAACATTTGGACATGTAATTCATATAAAATTAATATGGTATGTTATATCCTTTTTCCATACAAAGTCCTAGAACTCTGGTGTTCCTTTCATACCTCCAGCACCTCTTAATTTGAATTCGCCACAATTCAGGTACTCAGTAGCTACATGTGGCTAGTGGCTACCATATTGGGTATCACAGTTGTAGAAGGTCAAGTAAGAAAAGAACTGAAGCATAATCTTTAGCTATAGTAATAAGGGTTATCATAGATAGCGTGATAAGAACTCTTTCAGTGAGGAAATCAGAATATACCCAGGTAAAGAATGGGAAATTAGAGATGATAACAGCAACCATAGAGAACATTTTTGAGAATATTTGCTATTAATAATACAGTATGAGGGGCTTTTTGTTTGCACTTTTGAAGATGAATTTAAGACAGCATAATTCAGTTTTTTATGTAAGGTTTAACAGTTATATTTGAACTTCTGCTTGTGCAGAATTGCCTTCCCCCTGGAAACAGCTAGAAAATTGGGCATAATGTATGAAGTGACTGTTTTCAAACATTGGACAATAGGTAATATATAATTGTGATCCCTGAGAGAAGAGAAAAACGGTAAGTCCTACAATGACTCCAGCCTACTACATGGAGGGCAGAATAGGGAGGAAATTTAAACAGAAACTAGTCATTTCACTGAATGGAGGAGACAGAGAGGGGAATTGAGGGAAACCCATGAGAATATATCAGAGAGGAGGAAGTGGCACAGAGAGAGGTTGGTCTGCCTGGTATAGCCTTCCCCTTGTTGTTTGGCTGAGTATTAGTCTGTGCAATGAAGACTGAAATTCCATGAGACCTGGTGCCAAAAAGCAGTAGGCCAAACACTTTTTGATGCTTACACAAGGCTGGGAATAGTTTGTGTTCCCATCAGCCAGAGTAGAGAGACCTTGTAATACACATTTTTCTACCAATCAAAACAAGAATAGTTGGAGCCTGGTCAAATTGCTTGCTCTTTCAGGTCTCTCTACTTAGGCTTGTTTGGTCTTCCTCATAGCATAGTAACTAACCATAGGGTACCTGAATTTATTACATAGTGGCTCAGAGCTCCCAGTGCTTATGTTCCAGCAAGGGGAAAACTGTAGAGCCTTTTATGGCATTTCCCCTGGAGGCGTGTATTGTCACTCCCACCTCATTCCATTGATTATATGCAAGTCATTGGGCCTGGTCCAGATTCAAGAGGTAGGAACATAGTACCTACCTCTTGATGGGAGGCATATAAAAATAATTTGCAGATATATTTAAAAACTGCATAAAATGGCACAGTCTAGTACCAAATCTAGTAACTATGATAATTTCAAAGTATATTTATGAATATAAGTAATATTTTAAGATATCTGTTACAACTTTAATTTGATACCAAAAATTTGTGATTTCTGTTGGTGACTAAGTTTAAGGTATTATAAACACAAACGATGCTGTACTAGTACTAATAGTTACAACAGTTCTGTGACACCAGCTGGGAGACAGCGTCAGGTCCCACAGGTTAAGGGATCAGTCCTCCAAGATTGCCGCTTCCCCACTTCAGATGCTAATCATAAGTGCTTCTGAGCCACAGGCTATAAATCAGGTTCAATTAATTTGCTAGAGTAGCTCACAGAACTCAGGAAAACATTTTACTTAATAGATTATCAGTTTATTAGAAAATGATATAACAGGAACCACCAGGTAAGAGATGCCCAGGACAAGGTATGTAGGAAGAGGCACTTTCCTGTCCTCTCTGGGGCACGGCATTTTCCAAGAACCTTACATGTGTTCACCAACCTGAGAGATTTTCTGAACCTTGTGCTTTTGGGTTTTTAGGGAGGCTTCATTAAGTAGATATGATTGATTAAATTACTGGCTACCAGTGATTAGCTTAATCTCTAGCCGCATTTCCCTCCCAAACTTTGTACCTTTTCAATAGTCCCTTCATTAACATAAACTATGGTGTGGTTTAAGGGGCTCGTTATGAATCATAAAAGACACTTTTATCACACTGACCACTTAGGAAATTCCAAGGGTTTTATATTCCTGCTAAAAAAGAAGACCAAGACCAAATATAAATTTCTTGTTAATAGATTATAATATCACAATACCCTTCACATGTATATGTATATATCTCATTAATACACACACACACACACACACACACACACACACTCATATAGAAAGTACCTGGCACACAGTAAGCTCTCAGTAACTGGTAGCTATAATTACTCCTGCTACTATTTATGAACCTCCAATTATATCTGGGAACACTGGAGTGATCAGCTCACATATGTTCTGTCATTCATGACATATTATGTTCTAATCTTGAAGGATGGATATTAACCTGAGTTATGATTTGTTGTTATTTGAACCTTTATCTTCTGACTTCCCTCTCACCACTTTGTACCCTCTTTCCTTGCAATAATATTTAAGCGCTGATTGATTTAAAGAAATGCGATATAGGGAGTTTACTGACTGGACAGTAGGACAGATTGAAGCTGCATTTTTAGCTTCTGATTTTTCTCATTTGAAGCAAAGATTTCAGACTGTTGTGCGGGTGGCGTGGGGGAAGGAAATGCAGATCTGTTCACAGCTGCTACTCAAAATACTAGCCATATAACCGGGAGAGAATTTGGCTTAAATTAAAATCACTGGGCTCTTCATTGTCATCATAATCATTATTGTATCAATTAAGATTCGTTTGCATGTCCACAGTGTGTTTGGCACTACATCAAGGAAGGAAGCTGATGATCACAGAAACAGTTTCAACCACTTTGCTTATGTCTGAGAATGACCCAAATGGTATAAAGAAAAAGCAGAAATAAACCATTAAAATTTTGTAATTCAACAGCACTTGGAATCATAAAATATTAGAACTGGAAAAGGATCCAACAGTTCTGTTGCACAGCTTTTTCCTTTAGAGGTTGATAAAACTCAGCTCCAGAAATAGTAATATTATACAACCAATATATAAGTGACAATTAGTAAAGGTTACACAACCAGTAAGTAATAGGGAAAGCCAAGACTCATACCCATGTCATCTAACTCAAAATGCAGTGTTTCCCCTGCTTTCTCAGCCTACACTACACTCTATGAGTAAGAATCATATTCTTAGAAAACCAGAAAATATAATATTACATATAACTGTCTTTTGAATTACTCTCTCGGAAAATTAGGAGTCAAGGTCTTCGAGTCTGCATGTTTTAGCCTTTCTTTATTGGCCATTATTAATGAGAGAAGTGGGTACTGACGGTTTTGGTGGGGATGTTTTGGCTTTAGGGGGCTTATTTAGATGAACAACATGAACAGTTCTAAGTATTTTTAGGGATTATGTGAGAGAACCCTCATTAGGCCTTTGGGCAGATCTTTGAAGAGCAATACTGCCTAGGAGCCAGCAGAGGGAGAGCAGAACATTGTTTTGCCAATTTTTACCAAGTTCCTGCTTGCTGTTTTACCTTTCTTTCATTTTCTTTGCACATATTTGATATATTCCTTCATGGTGATAGAAAAATGCTACCTTTTCCTACTTTTCGGGGGAGGGTAGAGAATGCCTCTATTAAAGAATTGGCGTTTTATTTAACTTACTGGTCAACAGGCTATCAAGTGAGCTGTGTTTGGAAAGTCCTTAAGCATATTAGGAATTTATTTTTGTGGCCTTCACATGCTTTTCTGTATAATATTGGGTAACTTAAGTGATTTTGAATATATATAATCAAATATAGAGATTACTTCTAAGAGCAACTAACAGTGTAATAAGATTTGGAATTCTCTCATTAGTCACTTGATTTTGCTCTGTAAGAGGATGAATGTAAACAAAATCCAGAGAAATTTTTAAATGATGACTTTTTATATCTAGAGTTTTAGAAATAAAGCCCACATGTCAGCTGAAGTAATCATCTACAAGCTTTTCCAGAAATCTCCAATAAATTTACACTTTCATTATTGCTTTGTTTTTGTACCTTCAGAGTTTGGTGTATAAAACTGAATGTGATACACACTTGTCTTCGCAGAGTTCATGAGAGATCGACACAGAAACAGATCGCTGAAAAATTTAATGGCAGTATTATACAATGAGGCATATAGGCGGGGTAGTAAGAGTGCAAGGAATGCAAATATCCAACCCAGTAAGGGGATCTGGAGTGATTACTGGAGAAGGGCCACCTGAGCTAAGTCATAAAGGATGAGTATGAATGCATTCTATTTGATGCATTTTTAATCTTAATCTTAATATCGACATGGTTATGTTGAGAGTGGCCATTCAGTCAACTATTACTCTGCATTCCTAAGCTAAAGGTTTTTGGTTCACAAGTGGACACTGGAAACATGCTGGGCCAAATGGTGTCCCTCCCTAGGATTTTTCAACATGGGAACCAGTGAAACTGGAGAACTGCCAGCTGCTTTTGTTTTCTGCCTTTTGTCAGAGGAAAACAACCATAATAACCTTGACATTACTTGACATAAGTTGAGACACAGACAAGCTCTGGAGAAAATGCATTTTCCCAGCATTCAAGCCTCTGGTTCTCTTGTTGACCACAGTATATATGCAGCTACTTACCTGTTCTGTTTCATGAGACACCCCAGTATCCATGTAAGTTTCTCTTTTTTCTTAAACTAGTATGAGTTGACTTTCTTTCCTTTGAATCCCAGCTGCTATAAAGAGTTACCAAGGTTGAGAGAGGGTGAAGGACATTTCACGGGCTGCAGAAGCAAAGACATAGAAACTTTAAAAGGCATGACCTGTATAGAGAAATATAAATAGTTCAGTATTGTTAAGACATAAAATGAAAGAATGAATGCTGACAGATGAAGTGGGAAATCTGTCATTTTAGGCAATTTAACTTTACCCTGAAGGTAATGAAGAGCCATAGAATAGTTTGTACAGTGACACTGTGAGATCTGTGATTTAGATGGCTTACTCTGCCAGGAGTTTCCTCAACATTGCTCTCCTTTCCCAGCCTGTGATGTGCTGTTCCCTCACTTAGGACCCTGTGGGAAGGGGATGGGACATGGAAAATGTATTCTGTCCCTAACCAGAGAAAATCCTCAGATCCTGACTTTTAATGGCTTCATTGAATTACTTTGTAATAGTCTGTCTTCCCCTCCATTCTGAAAGTACCACTAGAGCAGGGGCCATATCTACTTTGTTCATCATGAATTCCCAAAGTAGCTAAATGAGACAATTTCCATCTTAGTATCTGGAACACATATTACAATAAAAATTTGGTAAGTCAATAAATGAGTGAGGATGTAAATAGTGATGAGATAGAGGAAATAAATTCATTATATATTTTGGAAATAGGACTTGATGAGTTTGATAAAACTAGCTATATATATTGAGCATTTATACATTAAATGGGAGGATGAGGGTTTTGTATGCATTACCTTATTTAATCTTCATAATAATTCTCTACATAATATGTATCACACTTTCCCCCATTTTATAGATGGAGGGAAAAAAGAACCTTAAAGAACCTGAGAACTAGGTTGAACCATATGAAATTGCCAACAAATAACTTGTTGGTATAGGTAATGCATTGTGAGCAAAGACCTGTTCAGTACTAATTTCTAAATTACCATGCTATTTTATACATGGATGTGAAGGGGGAGAGTGAAGAATGATTCCCAGCTTTCTATCATAGGTGAGTGATGGTGTCTCCCACTATAGCAGAGAATACACAACAGGAGTACCTCTTCTAGTGGAGATGATGAATTTGATTTGGGAAATATGGAGAATGAGGCCTGTGGGATGACCACAAAACAATGTCCAGCTGCAAGTTAATGTATGAATTTTAAGACTCTATTGGTGAAGAATTGGATTGATGGTTCACTAAGTTTCAGTTAAACAAAGATATAAGGTGAGGTATAACAAGGAAACTATGCTGTTTAAGATGAGTACTGGTAGAAGCCAGAGCTTGGGAAATATTACATAGGAGACACAGAAGAGATTGACCAAAACTAGAGAACACTGAGAGTAAGGTGCCACAGGAAAAAAAGGAAATAGGGAATTTAGGAAAAAGGAAAAATGAAGGTGGGAACAATCTATAGTGTCATTTGCAGCAGAGAGTTTCTATAAAGTACATACTGAAAACTGTCCATTGGGTTTGACAGCCAGGAATTTATTGTTGATTAAAAAAAAATATATTAATAAAATGGTTGGATTAAAGCCAGACTACATGTTGTTGAAAAATGATTAGAAAATACAGAGAAGAAGAATAAATAATACTTTCAAATAGTTTCAGTGAGAAGAAGAAAGAGATTAGTTAGATGAAGACTCTAAGAGAAAGGAGAAATTTTTATTTTTAGGAAGAGAGAGGCAATTGAGGATGTTTACCAGCTGTAGGAAAGAAGTCAGTGGAGAGATTGAAGGTATCCAGGAGAGGATATTAGAGAAAAGGACTCACAAATGAGAGAGGGAATAATATAAAGCTTTCAGATGGAGGAGTTCACCTTGAGGAGTTGGGACATCAAACTTCTGAGCTTAAAAGAAATATCTATATATGAGATAGAATGTGAATGTGTTCATGGAAGGAGAATTTTGAGAGCCATCTTGCTTGATGGGCTTGATTCTCTTGATTTAACAGCAACCTTTGAGTAAGAACTTTAGAAGAAAGTATAGAATAGTCATTATTTGATATGGGATTGCAGACTGACTGAAGGTGAGTAAAGGATTGAAACTCAAAATGCAAGATCAGCCAAGGTGAGAGATCATATTTGATAAGGGTATCAATTAGTTGGTTTTGAGTATTCTCAGTGTTCAGCTTTCTAGTTGACTGAGGAGTAAAGACAGACCATCACAATGATCCACCATTTAAATTTTACTGGGTCAAATGCAGTTGGACAGTTGTACAAATGAATCAAGGATGCTGATGTAATAGCACATTAAAGGATGTTACTTCAGAAGTTTGGATTAAAGTGTAAGGAGATAGCTATTAGATTTAAAAAAAAAAAAAAGTGAGATGTACTATTAACCAAATTCACATTTTCAAAAGAAATAAAACAAAACTAGATTCACGGCTCTTAATAAGAAAAGAAGAAACCCTCACTTACAAAAGGATCAAAATAAACTGGTGGGGATTAGGGAAAATATTTCTTGGAAGAAAGCTGTTTCTCTGCTCCCTTATATTCACAAGGTGGATGAGTGGGTGATACTTTGCCCTGCACCAGAAACTTACATGGGTGAGAGCATTCTCAAAGATTATTTAGATAGCTTAGGAGAGTAAATAATGAACTAATGCTTGACCCCCACCTTGAAAATCTAGAAGACAAAGAAGACATGAGAAGCTGATAAGCTACTTTGGTAGTAGGGTGCTTGCCTTTTCTGTTCATCACTGTATTGGAGGTTGTGCCAGTGCAATAAAGGAAGAAAATAAAAAAGACATACAGATTGGAAAGGAAGAAGTAAAATTTTATTTTCAGATAATATGTTTACCCATGTAGAAAATCCTACAGATTCTATAAAATCACTACTAGAATTAATAAATTAAGCAAAGGCTCAAAATGTCAATATAGAAAGTAAATTGTATCTCTATACACAAGAAAGAATTTTTGGGAACCCAAAACAGAACAAAATAAAGCAAACTAGATAGCAATGCACACTATAATAAGATTCTCTTTCTCCCTTAGAAATTTATAAAAATGTAGGTAAGATTAGTATGGAAGTATTGTGTAAGCTAATGCAACTTCTATATCTGAGGTGGCATAGGAGCAAGCAGATGTGAACAAGTTCAGGAGTAAAGGCAGAGAGAGGAGAAAGCATACTGTAGAAATCATGAAAGTAGTTCTGGAAGCCCAGTGTGCTGAGTCAAAGCAGAGATATGTATTCCCAATAACCAAAAGGAAATTGTGGATTAAAAAACAAACCCAGACTTATCTGTAATATGATGTCACTGGGTTCAAGAAAAGGAAAGTTAAAGCTAACATGATAAACTTACCAGCCAATTCTCTGGTATCTTGGAGGAGGGGAGTTGTTGACTGATTACAGCACCTAGGAACTAAAGACTATAGTGTCAAGGATTTCCTGGGAAGAGAAGAAAAGGCTTTGGCTTGTGTGAGGCAGAAAGTTAGAACTGAAGTCCCTCCATAAAGGCAGGAACTTGAAATGCTCTCTTTCAGTGAAAAGGGAATTAGAAAAACTAAGCACTAAAACTAAAAAATTAATAAAAGTTCTCATGATAAATCAAAGCTCCAAGATTTTTCCACATACAGATGTGAAGTCTCATTTGACATTCTTCCTAGAATTTTAATTTGAATCCTTATCTATCACACCAGTGAAATCCTAGTATGTCCAGTAACAGTAAACTCTTTGTAGAAATATTTCTAACAATCCAGGGGAATAAGGGATTCTGAAGAAGAGTTAGTGACTGAAATTTATACATAATAGAAGTAAATAATTCACCATGAGAGAATTAGACATAGTGAAGAAGAAAATCAGATCTTTAAGAACTTGAGAAAATACAACAATCTGAGAAATACTATATAGTAGCTATGCTTAACATTATTAAATTGATGAAAGGAGGAGTAAAAATCAAAAGACACGGGATAAACTCATGGGGTAAGAGTATGTTTAACACAATGAGTGTTCTAGAGGAAAAAGGAGGGAGAGTGGAGAAGAGAGGTGGTATTTAAAGAACTTCCTATAATTGAGTGTGTGATGGTCATAAATAGCACACAGTAAATTTTTTTCTAACTTTGTTTTTCTATTAAAGTATAGATTCTTTTCATAATTAACGTTACTGATCTATTTGTGTATATACTATTATACTCTCTGTCTTATTTGTTCTTTTTTTTTTTCAAAAATATTATTTATTTATTTATTTGACAGAGACCACAAGTAGGCAGAGAGGCAGGTGGAAGCAGGCTCCCTGCTGAGCAGAGACCCCCCCCTCCCCCGATGTGGGGCTCGATCCCAAGATCCTGGGATCATGACCTGAGCCAAAGGCAGAGGCTTTAACCCACAGAGCCACATAGGCACCCCTGCCTTATTTGTACTATATTGCTTTTTTTCTCCTTTGCTGGATTGATAAAATATTTTTATTATCCTTTCTCTTTAAAGCATGCATTAGAATTATGTATTCTGTTAGTACATCTAATGCATGCATGCATTAGAATTATGTGTTCTATTAGTAGTTAAAGTTGCACTGTCCAGTAGAATAGTTATTAGGTACATATGGCTATTTAAATGTGAATGTAAATTAGTGACAATAAAATTTTTAAAATTCAGTTCTTTGGGTTAGATACCTGAATAGCCATATGTGTACAGTGTTGGACAGCACATATATAGAATGTTTCCATCACTGCAGAAAGTTCTGTCAGATAGCACTGATCTAGATAATCCAAAGGTCTATTTATATCATCTATGCTTTCTGTTTGTCTTGTTTCTTGGTATGTCTTATCTTTCATTAAATGAGTCTGATTGTGGGGTGTCTGGCCGGCTCAGCTAGTAGAGCATGTGACTCTTAATCTCAGGGTGGTGAGTTGAAGCCTCATGTTGGGTGTGGAGCCTACTTTAAAAAAACATTAAAAATTAAAAAAAAAAAAAGAATGCTATTGTATATGAAAAATTATGGTTTCCAGATGCTTTTATCTAATCTCAGAAAGGATTCACTCTCTTCTCTGTTAGGAAGTGAGGGTCAGGTCATCTTAATTTGATCAACAACTGAATTGCCATGAATCATTTGTGCTGCAGTTTTTTTTGCTTTTTTTTTAAAGATTTTTTTATTTTTATTTATTTGACAGAGAGAGATCACAAGCAGGCAGAGAGGCAGGCAGAGAGAGAGGAGGAAGCAGGCTCCCTGCTGAGCAGAGAGCCCGATGCGGGGCTCAATCCCAGGACCCTGAGATCATGACCTGAGCCGAAGGCAGCGGCTTAATCCACTGAGCCACCCAGGCGCCCCTGTGCTGCAGTTTTTATTAAGATTAATACACAGCTGGTTTATCACCACTCTTGGAGTTATAACCCTCCAAGGATTTTAACTGAGAGGCTGGGTGTTCAATACGACACCTCCTTTTTGCTGGGTCATATATCTTACTTTTGTCTTCCTGGTTCTGTCAGACTATTGAAAACACCATAGTTTTAAGTGGCATTCTACTTAGGTTTAAACCATTTGCTTTATGTATCTTAAAAACTTCGACAATGCCTCAGGCTTGCCTTGTGCCTCCTTCCCATTCTTGCTATATTGGTGACTCTGGAATCTACGTTTTTGTCTTTTCTGTCCTGTGAGATTACCGAAAACTCTCTCAGCTATTCTGCCTCATAGCAACTACCCCCTGACCAGATTAGATTCTTAGCTTTTTACCCAGAATTGAGGTTTTGGAAATTCCTCAAGAGAAACTTGCTCACTTGTCTCTCACTGTATCACCTTTCTTTAGGATCTTGGTCCCTTAAGTCCTGATTGCTTCAGCAGTTTTCAGTGCTTTCAGAGATTTTTAAAAATCTTTTTTTCCTAGTTTTTTTTTCATGTGAGCAGTCAGTGGTTTGCTACAGGTGATGCTACTATAGATGGAAATAGAATTCCTTCCACTTCACTTGCAGTCATGGTTAATTCTGGTGCAAGCTTTACTAATATTCATAGGAGAGTCACTTTATTATTACCATTATTTCCATATAGTTATCTCTCTTTCTATGGTTTCAAAATGACTGCTGCTGTGCTTCTATCTGTAAGCCCTTAATCAAATATCGGGGATGTATTAGATATAATTTAATGAGGATTTAATTTTTTTTGGCAAGCCTCTGAGAGCTATAATAATAAGTACCATTTATCAATCACCTATCAAATGCCTTCTGTGTTAGATGTATGTTTCTTATTATTAACTATTCTGCAACATATATAGTGTTGTTACAACTTTACTGATAAGATAACCAGGGCTCAAAATGGTTAAATAACTTCCCTTTGGCAAATCCAGATCTGACTTAAAAGGCCTTAGCATCATTTCCCACTTATTCTTTTTTTTTTTTTTTTTAAGATTTTATTTATTTGACAGAGAGACAGCAAGAGAGGGAACACAAGGAGGGGGAGTAGGAGAAGGAGAAGGAGAAGTAGGCTTCCCGCTGAGCAGGGAGTCCTATGCGGGGCTTGATCCCAGGACCCTGGAATCATGACCCAAGCCGAAGGTAGATGCCGAATAGCTGAGCCGCCCAGGCACCCCTCACTTATTCTTGAGAATGTAGCAAAAGCCTAGGAAGACTGTTCTTCACATCCCCTTACACTTAGCTGCAGTCACTTGCTATAATTCAATCCAGCCTTGCTAGGTGATATCCCAAAGCAATAAAAATAGAAATAGTGACAACAGGTCATGCTTATTGTACTGAGAAGCTCCAAAATAATTTTTAATGAGCTAAACCTACAAGGATTAGTAACAGTCTAATAGCCACCAGCATGTTCTTTGCTTCAGGCAAAGTTTAGTTGGCTGGACATAGGTGGGAAAATCACAGATGAGGACTCTTTTTATTTAAATATATTAGCAATACCATGGCATTTATTATCTATTGTGGCTATTTTAAGCTGGGAATACCATGCAGAGCCAAGTAGAAGATGCTGGGCATTAACTTTTGTTTTACCTGGTGGCTTGGAAGATAGCTCTGTGACCCTGAAAACAGGACCTGAAAACTTCTCCCCAGATCCTTACTTCTCTGCAGATTCCAGACTACCCATCATTGGTCTTACTTCCTAACCTTCTTCTACAGTGCTTTTATTAATCATATTTTTGTGATGTTTTATTCTAACCTGAAATAGAATGATGGGAAATTAAATTATGGTTGTGGGTACCCTGTAGTTCCTAAGTCACATGTTAGCAAAGTAATAGTTGTGCAATGATTCTAATTGATTGAGAACCAGAGGGTTTACTAAAAACGTTTGGAAACGGATGAGTATAGGTATTACAAAAAAGAATCTAATGTAACGAATGGTTATTAGAAACATATTCATAGTTCAGAGAAGACTCCTAAATCATTTCTTTCATGTTGCCATTGGGTCCCCTTTCAGTGCAAACAGAGTAATCATCAGGTAAGCACCAAGAAATGTCTTCTTTTTCAGTATCTTTACCTCTGTCCTTTCATTGCTTTTCTTCTCTCCCTTCTTTACTCTCAGCTATGTTCTGCTTAATTTTGCTGCCCCAGGAAACCTATTTCAGACTCCGTATTTGAAATAGCGATGGTGAACCTTTGTTTCCTTAAATGGACTACTTATAAGGCAAAAGAAAACTTTTTTGAATCATAAGTCACTCCTAGAGCATTAACATTGTTGCATTTTTATGGGAGGAGGTCACCCTCTGTGCATCAGAGATAAGAAGGTGATGGGGTAAAGGTCACAGAAACCCCTCTGTTCCGGGATTATTAATAAAGAGAGTAGGAATGGCATGACAAGTTGGAGAAGATTTTAAGAAGTGTTCAAAGATGGATTGGTGTATAACTCTAGGGAGCTAACACATCCATTTATTGTGTTAATTAAGCCTGTACTCTGTATCAGGCATTAGGTTAGGGGAAAAAAGGTATGTATTTGGTAAATAAAATATATGTGATTCCTGCCTTGCTTAATATACAACCTGTTGGGAAGTTAGAGAGCAAGCATGTTAAAACGAACAATGAGAAATGCAATAAAGGAAAAATAGAAGATCTGGTTCTAGGGAATACATGCCGTGTGAGTGTGTGCATTCCCTAACTGGATATAAAAATCGAAGTCATCCACATACAGATGACATTTAAAGCTGTAGAAATCTATGAGATCAACAAGGGAAGAAAGGTGCAGAGATACGAAAAGAGATTGTTGGACTATGCATTGGTGGACTTACTTTTTTGGGAGGTGAGGGTCAAAATGAGGCTAAATCTGGTTCAATCTGCTAAGATTGCTTGAAAGTTCATTATCAGGCATTTTATTTCACAGATTTCTTTCTCTCGCTTGACTTTTACAAGAACCCTGAGGAATTATAAGGTCCTTAAAGGCCAAAACAACAGTCTATTGAAGGTTGATTGCTCCAGTGTGCGCTTCATTTCCACTGTACCACATTTAACCAGGGAGACCCTCTCCTAGACTCCCAGGAGTGTAGCAGTTCTTACCTAATCAGAGCCTTCTATAGACCTTGCACTACACAGACATTTTATGCAGGTCAGTCCTGACACCCATGGCAAATTCACAGTCCTAGAGAATCAACAGCTATCAGCGTGCCATATAACACTCCGTAAAACCTATTCTGCTTTCCTTTCCAAAGCTTCCTTCATTCTCTAAATGAGGGATCCAGACCTTTGAAGCATAAAACCCTTCTTAGGGGCTATCTTCTTTGTAGTGGATTCCTGCCTGGTAACTTCTCCTTTGGGCTTTGACACACAACACGATTGTTTATTCTTCCTTAGCTCTGGCCCAAGCCTGAGAAGTCAAGGCCTGATCTCCTCCCTCGGTGGTGGAGATGACATCCTTCCTTTCTTCCTTATGAGTGTAGCTGTAGAGTAGCCAGAAACAAAGAAACAAAAATTATTATTTCAACTGATTGTTTTGCCACTTTAAATGGCAAGATACATTTTAAATAAGTTTAAGTTCAAAATACATGGTTAGCTGCTGGTTGGCATGGAAACTGGTGCAATATTTCTGGACATTAAATTAATAGTATGACTGGGGCACCTGGGTGGCTCAGTGGGTTAAAACCTCTGCCTTCAGCTCAGGTCATGATCCCAGGGTCTTGAGATCGAGTCCCACATCGGGCTCTCTGCTCAGCGGGGAGCCTGCTTCCCTCTCTCTCTGTCTCTGCCTGCCTCTCTGCCTATTTGTGATCTCTGTCTGTCAAATAAATAAATAAAATCTTTAAAAAAAAATTAATAGTATGACTATATCTAAGAACCAACAGTCCCATTTCTGGGTATATATGACGCAGAAATTTTTCTATATGTGCATCGAATGATATTCATCACCATTGTCATTCAAAGGCAACCAAGGTGGTCCCCACTAAGGGAAAGGATAAGTGAAAGTATGGCATTCTCTCTTTACATAATAGTGTCATCTGCAACTAACAACTATATATGTTTTTCTTGCAATTATTTTCTTGACTAATTGTATTGGATATAACATTTATTATAATGTTGTATAGAAGGTGACTTAACTTTTTTCTGATTTTAGTGGCAGCATGTTTATTTATTCTCTATTAAGAATTATGTAGCAGACACTGAAAAGAAATAAAAAATGGTTAAAAAATATTGATCTTAAAAAAAAGAATTATGTAGCAGTAGGGTTTTTTTTTGTTTATTTGTAAATGTTCTTTATCAGGAGTGTTTCTTTCTATTTCTAGGTTTTCTTTTTTATAAAGATTTTTAAAAATTTATTTGGCAGAGAGAGCGAGAGCATGCACACAGAGGCTGGGGGAATGGTAGAAGGAGAGGGAGAAGCAGAATTCCTGCTGAGCTGGGCTCTCAATGCAGGGCTTGATCCCAGGACCCCACCCTCCACAGGATCATGACCTGAGCAGGAGGCAGATGCTTACCCAACTGAGCTACCCAATGCCTCTCTGAGAGTTTTTATTATGAATGGATGTTAGTTTTTGTTCAGTTCATTTAATGCATTTGTTGAGAAGATCAGATGATTATTCTCTTTAATTATGTTAATGTGGGGGCACCTGGGTGACTCAGTCAGTTAAGCACTTACCTTCCACTCAAGTTTTATCTTTTTTTTTTTTTAAAGGTTTTATTTATTTATTTGACAGAGAGAGAGGTCACAAGTAGGCAGAGAGGTAGGCAGAGAAAGAGGGGGAAGCAGGTTCCCCACTGAGCAGAGAGCCCGATGCGGGGCTCAATCCCAGGACCCTGAGATCATGACCTGAGCCGAAGGCAGAGGCTTAACCCACTGAGCCACCCAGGTGCCCCTCCACTCAAGTTTTAATCTCCAGGTCCTGGGATCCAGCCCTATGTGGGCTCCTGCTTAGTGGGGAGTCTGCTTCCCCCTCTCTCTCTGCCCCTCCCTCCTGCTAATGCCCCCCCAAATAAATAAATAAATTCTTTATTATCTTAATGTGGTGAGTTATACTGATTGATTTAAAAATGTTAAACCAACTTTCCATTCCTGTGGTAAACCTCGACTTAGCTGTAATATAGTATTCTTTTCCTGTATTGATATATTCAGTTTGTTAATATTTTGTTAACAACATTTGCTTATTGGTTATTGGTCTGTACTTTTCTTCTTTAATAATGCCTGGCTGGTTTTGGTTTTAGGGTTATACTGGCCTTATGAGATGACTTGGGAAGTGTTCTGTCTTCTGTTTCATAGGAGTCTGTGAAAGATGGGTGTTGTACTTTCTTAAATGTTTGTTGGAATTTTCCATCTGAGTGAAGAAGAAAATGGACCCCTATATTTTTTTTTTTGGTAGGAACATTTCTAATTATAATTGAAATTTTGCTAATAATTATGTCTATTTAAGATTTCTTTTCCTTTCTCTGTTGATTTTGGAATTTGTTGCCATTCAAGGAATTTATTCATGTTATCTAAGGGTGGATAAAACAATGTCGATGCTGAAGAAAACTGCTTATTTCTCTGGCACAAAAAACTAAAACATGTCCTGTAGTAATTAAGTTGGAAGGCCATTAAGGGAGCCTAAGAAAAATTGACTAAGATGTGGATTTTCTGATGTCTCTATTGAATGTCTCAGGTGTCCATGAAGTTTCTACTGTGACTGGTCATTATTCAAATGTTCTCAGTAGATAGTCAGCTTATAGCAACATGATATTTGCTCTTTCCATTGTAGTTGCTTTTTGATCAGCTCTGTGGCATCTTAGAATCAGTCAAGACTCAAGATCCTGATGCAGATTTCTGGCATTTTTTTGCTTAGTTCTGTTCCCTTTTCTCTGGTTCTCTGCCTCACAGATTTCAGCTGCATTGCCTCTCAAATTCTGGTTTCTGTCTCTCAGTTAGGTAGATTATCCTTCTCTGCATGGCTTATACCTCCCTGCTTTGTAGTCTGGACAGTTCCTTTGGATAGAAATTGGGGGAAACAGAAGAGATCACAGTTATGTACCACTATTGTCTAAAGTCTGAAAACTGTTCTTTCATAAATTTTGTCCAGTTCTCCATATTTTTATGGCAAGATGTCTCATTTAGCATCAGTTACTGTACTAGGACAAGAAGAAGATGGCCATTCTTTCCCAGAAGTCTATGGCAGTCCTGTCCTAGGCCAGAATTAATTAGATTTTCATATTTGTTCCCAAACAAATCACTAGCAATGGTATGCAGTTACTATCTTTGATGCAATCTAATGAGAGTCCACTTGTGGAATTGAGGATGGTAAACATTTTTAAGGCCACATTGGAAAGAGAGTGCATATCAAAGAGAAAAAAAGAACTCTTTTGGGTGAGTTAAATGTTTTATATCTTGATGATAGTGATGGTTATACAACTTTTATGCCTTTAAAACTCTTTAAATTATAAACTTAAAATTGGTGAATTTTTTGTAAATTGACCTCAGCTGAGCCAATTAAAAAGGGATTGTTGCTTGCTTTTGTTGCAATATATAGATAACTGTATTTTTTAAAAGTACAAATATCAACAGAAAAAAGAGCCTGAGCCCCATTCTTTCAGCTTCCTAGGGAACATTATGCAAGGTAGTGTTTTAACTGTAGAATTACTAGCAGCCAAAGAGAGAAAGAATAGGCCAGAAGCTTTAAGAACTTTTTTCTTGTGTTCTTTCTCTTCTTTTTTTCCCCCCGATTAGGGTCATCTCTCAAGTAGCCAGGTTCTTTTTCTCTCAAACCCCACTTGAAGAGAAAGTGTTTTCCTCTCTTTAATGGAATGACCTCTTTTTCCTTATAGAAGCCCATCCTCTGTAGCCTCTCTTAATAGCCTGGAGACTAAAACAACACAATGCAGTGTCTCAGTGTATCTTCCTAGAGAAATAATCATTTCTTTAGTATCGTAAGTGTCTTATCCTTATTTTCTTTGGGACCATGGGCAGAAGAAGCCACTATAGCTTTGAACTGGCTGCCCTGTAGCAGACACTAGTGTTTATCTATAGAGCATCCATCCTTCTTTCTCCAACTTAGTAGACTCTGAATCTGTCCCAGTATCCGAACACTCTCATGCCACTCATGAGATTAGGGGAAGTTGACCTCATCTTCATTCTGTATAGTATGAGCTCAATAACTCTTTGTTGAATGAATTGCATTTATTAAATTTTATGTTAACTTCTCTTTTGATCTACTAGTTCCCTACTAGGGTTAGGATTTTTTCCTTTATTAGGTATTGCTGGCAGGGTGTCTAAGGCTTGAAGGCAGGGCCTCAGAAAATGTAAAAGACCAAAAAACCAAAATGGGGCTTTGTACTAGTCAGCATTGGTTAGATTGTGGTGCAGTAGCAATTATTTCCCAAGTCTTAGGGCATTAATGCACAAGACTTTATTTCTAGTTTATGTTACATGTTCATGGCTAGCTAAGGATGAGAGAAAGGGCATTCTATGCTAGGCAAAGTCCTTTGAGAACCCAGGCTGATAGAACCTCCACCATCTCTTACATTGCATTATGTAAAAAAATCAGTTTGCCTGATTACCAAGTTAGAACAAGAGAGAGCTTGAACTTAGCATGAGCTTTTCTCTGCCTGTCACTTACTTTTCATTTGGGCAGGGCCAGTTAATCACATGGGTTTGCTCAACTGTAGGGACTGAGAAGTATAGCTTTCTCTTTGCCCAGAGGTGAGAAGGGCCAGATGTTGGTGAATATTATTATGTCTACCAAAAATTCTAAAATGTGAAAATAAAACCAAAAATCCAAATTCAGAAATTCAAATTAATAAATCCAGAACTAAAAAATAAAGTCCAAATTAATGAATAATTAAATGTTGACTTCATTATTAAGTTGGGTATTCATAAATATTTCATTGTAGTTGAAAAATTTGTTTCTTAAAGTCCTCAATAAGCATAACTGCTATAAAATCATAGCAATTTATGAGTTACCTGTACTATTTGTGTCCAGTAATGTCAAATATAAACTTGTAAGACTACTTTCATAACTTTTACTAATACATTAAAAAAATGTTTGTCATGATGTGTGATATGGCCTTCCAAATTAAGAAATCCCAAGAAAGTCTTTTAATGAACCCCAGTAGACAATAAATTCCATTAGGCCATGGTCTTTCTTGCTTGTCATTTTATCCCTGGGGTTCTAGTACAATGGCTGAAATAGTGGAGGAACTTGTAAATACTTGTTAAACTACTGAACAAATAGATAAAATAATTAAGTCTTCACTTTTGAGCCAAGTATAATCTTCGTTAAAAAAGAACAAAAACCTGACAAAAAAAAAAGTTCAATACATTTTTGTAAATGTTGTTGGTCAAAATTCCACTAGGAAAAGTTGGAATTCAAAAAATTGAATAATTCAAGGAACATGTAATGAAGATATGGGCATGTCTGAAGGGAAAGAGGAAGAAGAACTTGCTAGAGAGAGGGACACCTACAGCAAAGATGACTTTAGGTCAAGAGACTCATCTAGCCTACAGGGACCTTTTCCAAGTCAAATAGAGAAAGTGAGATGGAAAATTTTATGCCAGGCAGAGAAAATACTATTTAACAAAGCAGAGAGGTATGAAAAGACTAGTGTGTTGAAGTAATGGTGAGAAGTGCAGCATATCAGAAGTAGGCAGGATAGGAAGATTCTGGAGTGGAGGTTGATGAAGCTAGAGAAGCAGATAGGAGTTATATTGTGAAGGGTCTATGGAAGAGGGGTATTCCCTTGCTGGCATGCCCCACTGGCTGATTAGGAAACCAAACTCACCAGAACATTCCTAAAGATTATAAACTTCTCCCTAGTGAAAACAGAAATATAACCATAGGGGCTAATGCCAGAAAGATTTTATTGGTTACCTTTTGCCTTTGCCTTCAAAGTATAGTCAGAAATATTTTTTCCATCCAATTTCAAAAATTCCCTTCATATAAACTGAGAGATTAAGCCAAGAACATATCAGAACATGGCCCCTACTTTGTGATGGCCAGAGAATATTTGGACGGAGGGTGGGTGATGAGGGATCTGGCCAGAAAAGAAAGGAGGGGAGGAGAAGGAGGAATTCCGAGAGCTAGATCTTGAGTTCCCAGACCCAACATTCTGGACCTGGAGCCGTAGTTTCTCACATGATCCATCTGTTGCCAGAGTTGTGTTGGTATGAGGTGCTCTGGCTTGGTTTAAGGCTGACTCAGCCACTGTGTTTTGTCAGGATGCGCCCAGGAATTGCTACTAATTGGCTGTGGCCTCCATTCCAGCTAGGTGCAGACAAATGTGATTTCCACCAGCAAGTGCAAGAAGCAGTAGTAAGGAGTTTAAGAGTTTGTTCTACAGGATACATCCAAAGGTCAGGAAACAGAATGCAGACATTCTAGATGTGTGTGTGTGTGTGGGGGGGGGGGTAATGGGAGGGAAGCTGTGTAGATGAGCTTACTCAGAGTTGCTCCTTTTAGTGCCTACAGACTTTAGCTCCTGACCTTTAGTGTTTCATTCCTGGACTGTCCACATGCCCATATATCTTCTTCAGGGCCTTTTTAGTTCTCCCACATTCCTGTCTGTCTGCTTCATGGTTGATCTCCAGCCTGTTTACTCTTCAGCTCTGGGTGTAATTACCACTTGGAAATCTTAGGTTCAATGAAACTACCATAGGCCAGACTTAAAATAAGCCTCATTTACGGAGATATTGGTCAGGAAAATAGCATGCCAGCAAAGAAGTCAAATGTTTCTCTTCAGTGGGAGATCTTGAAACAATCTGTATGGTCATCCAGGAACCAGTCTTTATGCACCCTCACCCAAGTTTTAGCTCTGGAATGAGGAGGGGAGATTTAATTGGGTAAGTACAAAATCCACGCTGGCTTCGAAGCCTTGTGTTCCAAAAATGACCTGGTATCTCACATGTTACAATCCGAAGAACAGGAACATACATGTTCCTTCAAACGGGAACATTTATGTTCAAACATACATGTATGCTTATTTACAAAAGTTAACCCTTTCAGGGACATCAGAAGCTATAGATTCCAAACAGGAATTTATAGTTCATATACGTAACTTTCAATCCAGATGCTACTTACCAATCAGGAGTTGTTTTTACCATAAGCACAGTTTCTTAGTAGCACAGCTACTCTTCTCTCTTTATCAGATTTCTAGGGAACAGTGGGAATATGTTAACCCAAGGTCAAGTTTGTAGAAGAGGTATTGTTTTACTTTTACTGAGAAGATATTATCTGAGCAAAGACCTGAAGAAGAGGGAGTTAGCAATGTGGCTATCTGGTGAAAAGTTCTCCAGGCAGAGGTATAAAATACCGAAGTTGGAGGCATGTCTGGGATGAGTGAGGAATGTGAGGGATGTCAGTGCACCTAGAATAGAATGGATGAGGATAAGGGTAGTAGGAACTGGCTAGAGGTGAATGATGGGGGATGCAGTGTAAATAGTGCCTCTTAGGATGTTGTCAGGATTCTGAATGTTTCTCTAAAATAGGAAGGTTTTAGAGAGTTTAGAGAGAAAAGAAGAGTGATGAAATTGACTTATATTTTAGAAAGTTCATTCTGGGGGTGCCTGGGTGGCTTCAATTGGTTAAGTGTCTGACTATTGATTTCAGCTCAGGTCATGATCTCAGGGTTGTGAGATTGAGCCCTGTATTGGGTTCTGTGCCTACTGAGGAGTCTACTTGGGATTCTCTCTCTCCTTCTCGTTCTGCCCCTCCCGCTGCTCATGCTCTCTCTCTAAAATAAATAAATAAAATATTTCTTTCTTTCTTTCTTTTTTTTTTTTTTTTTTTAAGAAAGTTCATTCTGGCTATTGTCTTGGGAACAGACTATAGGTAAGGGCAGAAGCAGTGTGTCTTTTTGGAAGCCTGTTACAGTAATTCAGTATGGACAGTAATTTGGGGTCATGTAGTAGCAATTGAAATGAAGGATGCTAATTACATTCTTGATATAGACAGAGTGTGCAGTCCCATGTTTAGTTTTGCATTCTCTATAAAATGCAACTTATTGAGGTTATTCAAGTATCTATATAAATGAATGTAGAACATAAAGTGCTACAGTGAGGTTTCCTGAGGAATTTGAAATAGGGCTGGTAAATGTTCAGTTTTTGAGAATGAAGCAAGCAAAACAAAATAAAACCAAAAAAATAGATCCATATTGCAAGACTGACATATGAACGTCTTTAAAGGCTACATTGCAGTATGAGAGGCTAATGCTAGGGTTTCTAAGTGTATGGGAAATTCATTATTTTTCCATTTTGTAAGTTATCAGGCATTTACTTTTCCTCTCATTTTTACTCGGGTGCTACATTATCGGCTAGCCCCTTCTTTGCCACCCTCTTTAAAATTGAAAACTTCTTTCCCCTGATTCCTTGCATCCCCAGTACCACTTCCCTGCTTTATTTTTCTCCATAGCACTGATCACTGTCTGATATATAATGCATTTACTTATTTATTTATTATCTGCTTCCCCATTAGAATGCAAGTTCATTTATGAGCAAGTACTTTTGTTTGTTTTGTTCACTCTTGTATTTCCAGTACTTGACAGATACTAGGCATACATATATTTTTTGAGAATGAATAAATGGTCTATTTAATACTAGACCAGTTTGATTTCAACTAATCTATATGTTTTTTTCTCCTGATGTACTGTTGTTTTGATAGTTTGCTTTTGATGAAAGCCTGTATTTTGCATGTCTTATTAATTATGGAAAATTGCAAACACATCAAAGTAGAGAAAATGGTATTAAGCCCCAAGTAGTCATCACCCATCCTTGATGATTATCAACTTTGGAAACATCATTTCCCCATCCTTATCATCACGCTGATCCACAGATTATTTTCAACCGAATCCGAAGCATCATATCATTTTAGTATGTGTCTTTAAGAGATTCGGAGTCTTAAGATATACAGTTACAATACTATTATCACATTGCAAAAAAATGAGTTGCAACTCAATAATGTCATCATGGGAGGGAAAAAAGGAATATTTCCATAATGTCAGCAAATACCCAGTCACTGTTTGAGGTTTCTGAATTGACTCACATTTATTTTAACACTTTGTTCAAATCAAAACATAAGATCTCTGTATTACAATTTGGTGGATGTATCATTTATCTATTACTTCAGTAATGTGTTATAACAAGACCCACGATACTTCTGAGGTAAAAACAAAAAGGCGTTATTGCTAATTGTTAAAAGAACAAAATGCAACTAAGGAAATGTGAAGATGTAATTGGCTTTATTCAGTTCATGAATCAGGCAGCATCTCATTTAGCAAAGAGATCTGAATTATACAAAATGGAAGGTTTTCATAGGCAGAAGGAGGGTGGGATGAGAAAGTTAGAAGACTGGGTTATTTCCAGCAAGATTACCTTCCCTTAGAAGGCAGGGGATCTTATCATGCATATTACCTCATTGCTGCTGATTAAGAAATTTCAGACTGATTGGTTTAAAATTTCACTGTTGGGGGAGACTGAAAGTTAGGTATTAAGTCTTGGTGGGGCATAGCAAAATGGACTCCATCTGGGGTCTGTTTCTTTCTAACACAACGTATTGTGTGAGTTTGGCAACTCTGTTGATCTTGTCTGGGTTCATTAGCATATCCGGGTTTGTCTGGCTGTTGGCTATGTGGACTGCCCCTACCTGGGGTGATACAGATGATTTGGCCCTAATCCATATGCCTGTCACCATCCAGTAAGCTATCCCAGGTGTGTTCCCATAGCCATGGCAAAGTAGTGAGACAACAAAGAGTAGCATGCAAGTCTCTCCAAGTTTGGGCTTAGATGTGGCATACCATCATTTCTATCTTATTCTTTTGGCCAAAGCAGGTAACATTGCTAAGTCACAGTGTCAGATTGGAAAACACTACAAAGTTAAATTACATAGGGTGGGTGAAGAAGGGGGTAATTTTTTATTAGTTTGTTGCAGTGGATATATAATGTATTGGTTTCCCCTCCATCCTTATTTTCTTTGTTGCAATTCATTTGTTAAAGAAAATGCTGTTCTATTTTAAAACTTTTTTGCTCCACTCAGACTTCAAATACTTACTATTCACTCTTGCTATCATATTGGGCCAGTCTTTCAGCCTAAGCTTAACTCACACAACTGCCTTTGTGCAGAGACCTTTCTGGACTCTAGATTTAGGACTTCCTTAGATCTCAGTAGAATATTTTATTTATTTTTATTTTTATTTATTTTTAAACAGTAGAATATTTTATTAAGGAAATTCTATAGGCAAACTAATAGGTATATGATGGTATTTTCAGATCTTTTAATTAAATGGGGCTATATATTACCAATTTCCTTATTAACAAAAAAATCCCATCTATGTTCCTTTTTTCCTCATGGTCAGCTGAAAATAGGAACTGGGAACATGCAGCCACATGTGTGATTAGATGGAGGTTTCTTAGCCTTATCCTGTGAAGTAGATGATTTATTGAGTTCCAAATAATTGACATAATATCTTAATGTTAAATAACATTGCTTATTTTTAAAGATATGGTAAAATATATTTTAGGAAACTGCCCATAATGCTATGACATAAAAAAAATGAGGTTTTACCTGCTTACAGTAAGCCCAGATAGTATAGAAAGGTTCTAAATGACTTCCAGTCGTTTGTCTACAGGTACTATTAGTAGTTTTTCATCCTTCCTTCCTTTTGCAAGAAAAGAAGTTATGCATTAACCAGCAAATATAAATTTTTCTGTTTTTTTATTCACACAGAAGGATCATGCTTTATACATTATTCTGCACTTGCTTTTGTAACTCAACGATATGGCTTAACAATCTTTCCATTATCAGCTAATATAGATCTCCATCCTTGTGTTATGGGCTGCATGGTATTTCATAGTTTGGGTCTGCCATATTTTATTTAGTAAGATCTATAATGCTGAAATGTATGTTCCCATTTTCAGCTATAGTAAACACCCTATAGATTCATCTTGGTTGACTTTTGCTTCCAATGGCCCACTAGGTCCAAGCTTACATATACTTTAAATTTTAGGTGTTTTCAAATTGCCTTCAAAATGTTGCATTAATTTATACTTCTGCCAACAGTGTCAGTATTGGTCATGGTTAAACTTTAAAAATTTTTGTTCATCTTATAGGTGGAAATAAATCTTGTTTTGGTTTGCATTTCTTGAATTATGAGTTTTTCCATGCTTACTGACCATTTGTTTTTATTTTTTAAAAATTATATGTTTATATCCTTTGCTTATTTTTATTAGGTTACTTGTCTTAAACTTGATTCATATAACTTCTATTTTAAAGAAATGATTCCTTCCACATATGTATTATAAATAATTTCCTTCCGTCTGGAGAATTACTTTTTTTTTTTTTTGGAGTATTATTATTATTACTTTTTCTTTTAAGATTTTATTTATATATTTGACAGTGAAAGACCCAGCAAGAGAGGGAACATAAACAGGGAGAGTGGGAGAGGAAGAAGCAAGCTTCCCGCTGAGCAGGGAGACTAATATGGGGCTCAATCCCAGGACCCTGAGATCATGACCTGAGCTGAAGCCAGATACTTATGATTGAGCCACTCAGATGCCCCGAGTATTATTTTTTTAATGAATGCTTTTTTTTGATGATGTCATATGACTTCTAAATTTTATCTTGCTTAGAAAGGCCTTTTCTAGTCTCAAATTTTGAATGCATTTATTGGTTCTTTCTTCTAGAACACTCAGGGCTTTATTTACATTTTTAAAATACTTTTTATTTTAAGTCCAGGTCGTTAGCATATGTTATTGTATTAGTTTCAGGTGCATTATATAGTGATTCAGCATTCCAAGTATTACTCGGGTGTAATCTGATTACATTAAGATAGATGTACTCTTAATCCCCTTCACCTATTTCACCCACCCTACCCCCTGCCTCCCAACCCTCCTTCTTGTTTTTTATAGTTAAGAGTCTGTTTTGTTTTGGTTTGTGTCTTTTTTCCCCCTTTGTTTGGTCTCTTAAATTTCACATATAAGCGAAATCATGGTATTTGTCTTTCTCTGACTGGTTTATTTCTGTTAGCGTTATACTCACTAGATCTATCCATGTTGTTGCAAATGGCAAGACACCAGCACTTGTTGTTTCTAATGTTTTTGATATTCACTTTCTTGACGGGTGTGAGGTGACATCTCAGGGCAGTTTTGATTTGCATTTTCCTTATGATGACTTCTGTTGAACATTTTTTCATATATCGGTTGGCCATCTGTATGTCTTCTTTGCAAAAATGTCTGTTCATGTCTTCTGCCCATTTTTAGTTGGGTCATTTGTTTTTTTTTTTTTTTTTTTTTTTTTTTTTTTTTTTTTTTTAAAGATTTTTATTTATTTATTTGACAGAGAGAGATCACAAGTAGATGGAGAGGCAGGCAGAGAGAGAGAGAGAGGGAAGCAGGCTCCCTGCTGAGCAGAGAGCCCGATGCGGGCCTCGATCCCAGGACCCTGAGATCATGACCTGAGCCGAAGGCAGCGGCTTAACCCACTGAGCCACCCAGGCGCCCGGGTCATTTGTTTATTTGGTGTTGAGTTTTATCAGTTCTTTATATAGTTTGGATACTTATCCTTTATCAGATATGTCATTTGCAGATATCTTCTCACACTCAGTAGGTTGTCTTTTATTTTTTGGTTGTTTCCTTTGCTGTGTAGAGCTTTTTATTTTGAAAAAGTTGTACTTTGAAAGACCTGTGCTCTGAAGACTATAAAACATTGATAAGGGCACCTGGGTGGCTCAGTATGTTAAGTGTCTGACTCTTGATTTCGGCCCAGGTCATGATGAGGGTTGTGAGATTGAGGACCACTTTGGGCTCTGTGCTAGGCACAGAGTCTCTTGAGTTTCTCTCTCTATCTTCTTCTATCCCTCCCTCTCTTCATGCTCACTGTTTAAATAAATAAATAAATAAATAAAATCTCGGGGAGAAAAAACCAACTTTGATGAAAAAAATTGAAGCCAACAACAAACAAATGGAAAGACATTCCATACTCATGGATTGGAAGAACAAATATTGTTAAAACATCTATATAACCTAAAGCAATCTATAGATTTATTCATGCAGTCACTAATCAAAATGCCAACAGCATTTTTTACAGAACAAGAACAAATAATCCCAAAATTTGTATGGAATCACAAAAGACCCTGAAGAGCCAAAGCAATATTGAAAAAGAAAAACAGAACTAGAGGTATCACAATTCCAGACTTAAGTTATATTACAAAGCTGTAGTAATCAAAACAGTATTTTTTTTTTTTTTGTAAAATACTGGCAGAAAAATAGACAGATCAATAGGCCAGAATAGGGAGCCCAGACATAAACCCACAATTATATGGTTAATTAATCTTCAACAGACCAGGAAAGAATATGCAATGGGAAAAAGACCATCTCTTCAGCAGATGGTACTAGGAAAACTGGACCACTTTCTTACACCATACATAAAAATAAGCTCAAAATGGTTTGAGGACCTAAATGTGAGACCTGAAACCATAAAAGTCCTAGAAAAGAGCACCCACAGTAATTTTTCTGACATCAGCTATACCAACATTTTTCTAGATATGTCTCCTCAGACAAAGGAAACAAAAGCAAAAATAAACTATTGGGACCACATGGATTTATTTTTCTAAGTTGTTTACATCTTAGATCTTTTTGGAAAGTACTTAATTGCTACAAATTAGATAGGGATCTGACTTACTTTTCTTTCTTTTTTCTTAACATAGAATGCATTATTTGTTTCAGTGGTACAGTTCTGTGATTCATCAGTCTTACACAATACCTAGCACTCACCACAACACATAGCCTTCTCAATGTCAATCACTCAGCCATCCTCCTCCACTCCAGCAACCCTCTGTTTGTTTTCTGAGATTAAGAGTCTCTTATGGTTTGTCTCCCTCTCTGGTTTTGTCTTCTTTCATTTTCTTAATTGGTTATCTAGTTGCCTTATGATTTATTGAATAATCTATTCTTTTTGACCCATTTACTTGAAAAACTCATTTATCAAATGGATTTACATACAAGTTTGAATTCTCTGTTACATTCTATTGATGTTTATGCTTTTTCTTCAGTCCCAAACTAATTTAGCTTTTCACCCTGTTGAATTATCAGAGTGAGCTAAAACTTTCCCATTTTCTTTTTCAGAATATTTCTGGCTTTTGGTATATGTTCCTTTTTTCCAGTTGGGCTTTAATTCATTTATACATAGAAGAGGCTAAAGAAATCTTTTCTTGTCCTCACCTGTGTTTTTTATACATGAGCATAACTATATATTTGTTTATTTCAACTGGGCATTGAGAATATAACTGTTTTGTATACTCAGAAAGACAAGTGATGGAAATCTGGAAATTCATTTTCCATATACATGGTCCCAAATAAGAAATAACAAAATCCTCCACGTAGAATTCTAGAAGCTTGGATGTTTGTGTGTAGGTTGTCAAAACCTTGTGATTCTTATTTCCACAGTGATAAAACCTACCAATAAATATGAATGATAAGGGACCCAGTAGAAATATTTGAGAATAATCTCTGATTCATTGACTGGGCATTTTCCTGCCTTCTTTCCCAAGAAAGATGTCATCAAGTATCATTTTAAATTTTGTACTTTTTTTTTTTTGGTCATTTTCCCAACCTTTTTTAGATTCTTCTGTGTTGGCACTAAACTTGGAATAATCTCCTTGGGAATCTCATGCACTTTTATTTCACTTCTTTCATGTTCTTAAATAATGACAGCCATTAGTTAAACTCCTAAAATCCTATCTTTCCCCATTGGATTTCATACTAGATTTGATTTCTTTTCTTATTTGTACTTCCCATTGTAGAGGAAATGACAGCTGCATGTTGCCCTAAATGCTTATACCTCACTCCCCTTTTTAATATAAGTCGATATTTTAGCAGCTGGCTGCTCAGTCCAGGGAGATTTCAGAATCAATGAACATTTTTTGGAATTTTATTAGAACTCTTAATCTTACTAATGCTCTAAGATATGTATCATTATTCCCATTTAGCAGAAGAGTAAACAAGCTAAAAGAGGATGAGGGGAAAGGAAAACAATAGTTTTATTTACTGAGAATTTATGTGGCAAGAGTTGTTGGATACTTTAGTCCATGAGGGCAGTGACCAGGTTTGTTTTGTTGACCGTCCATCTAGCATACTGCCTGGGACATAATGCCTGCTGAACATTATTTGTTGAAAACTTGAATGAAGATTCATTCTGCAAGGCTGGATAAAAATGGCTGGTGAATAGGGGGCTGTTCTGCCTGTGTTGATGAGTGTATATGTGCTATCAGCCCTGTTTATATACCTGTAAAAGAAAAATCTTTAATAAGCTTGGATTACTTTGATCTGTTTTTATCAGACCCAACTATCTTCAGTGACTTTTGGAAACTCCAGCAGGATTTTTATTTTCCAACAGTTTTCACCTTTATATTTTTAGTCCCTGTGTGTTAAGGCTAGGGATTATATGCATTGGGGCAATATGTAGAAAACCATGCTTATTCTAGAAGCGAGGTATCTGGAATGTATTTCCCTTTGGCAAATGTTGTTGCTCTAACTTCTTTACCACTGCAAGCATTATTCTTTTGAAGGTAATGTTTGGATTAAATATTAGATCCATCCTCACGGGTAACAGTTCCATGGGAGAAAAATGTGTTTCATATCTTAAAATTTCAACTTATATTTTTGGGACAAACTTAGGCTTGTAGTCATTTGGCATTTAATGATGTTTGTGTTATTCACAACACTTCTTTCCATTAGCAGAATTAATCAAGGGTTGATTACACCTCCTCCACAGAGCCACTCGGTTTTTCAGTGTTTCCATCTTCATCGCTTCATATGCCTATGACAGAGCTCATGATTAATCACTCACTTTAAATATTTTGCACAGCAGGAGTGCTGTCTTTCTCAACCCTGGAAAGCCTGGGGAAGGCTGCTATCACAGCACACATGAAGGGGTACATCAAAATAGCCTTAGGGTCTCCTACAACTCAGAGGTAATTTTTCACAGAAATATATTTTAAAATTCAAGAGCAGTTGTATGCCTTTTCTTCTAAACTACTGAACGATTTAATGTCTTTTTAATGTGAGAACCCATTTGCATTGTCCTGAAGTGTTATAGCTTTTAAACCAATCACAAAATTGTACTAGGCTCCATTTGCTCCCAGATTTCAAGTGTTAACAGTAACAGTGAAGGAAAGATCATACTGTTTTCTTAAACATTGTTGGCTGTTTCTTTTGCTACTAATGCAAAGTTTTGGTTTTTAATTTGTTGGTTTCTGCAAAGCACAAATCATATTATTGGTTTTAAATGATGATAGATGCTATTATTTTAGATATGTGAGAAAACAAAACAAGATTGTGGTGTGAAAATTCAATTTGAAATTGCTTGATTAATTTATTTTAGTGGCATACAGCAAGGACTACTCTTTTTTAATGCTAGAATAAGCCCATTTACTATAAATCAGTCTAACAAATGAAATGCCTGGAGGTACCTTATAAATTGCAGTACCTTTTTTGTTGTAGTGAATATAAATGAATCAAATGCAAATTCCTGAGACAGTTTGAAAATGTTTCTACCAGCATATGTATATAAATCATTAACTGAATTTTCATAATTGATTATATTCAGCTAAGATTTTGTTTGTTTACATCTTCTTGATTCTGATAGAAATCTGAAATTGCCAACCATTTTAAATTACAGATTTCCTTTTATTTGGTTGGTAAGGAAGTTTCTCTATACTCCTTTCTTACTGGCCATGCTATCAGTGAATGTTTGTGATCCCCAGCATTCATAGGTTGAACCCTGATCACCAATGTGATGGTATTTGGAGTGGGGCCTTTGGGAAGTCATTAGGTTAAGTGGGCAAAGCCATCATGAATGGATTAGTGCATTGATAAAAGAGCCTCCAGGGAACTCTTCCTCCCCTTTCAACATTTGAAAACCGCAAAAAGACCGTTGTCAATTAAACAGGAAGGGGGCTCTCACCAGAGGGAAAAAAAAAAAAAAAGCTATGGGCACCTTGATCTTAGACCTGATAGCCCCCAGAATTGTGAGAAATAAATTTCTGTGGTTTGTAAGCCACCCAGGCTATGGTATTCTTTTATAGCAGCCTGAACTAAAACAGACCAGAAGATTGCTTAAATGAGAGGATGGTAAAGCTTTCCTAAAACTCTAAGTGTACAGTGGATTATTATGCAGCCAATGCAACATGAATTAATATACTTAGAGGACTTTCCATAGATTCCATTGAGTCCGAAAAGCAGGATGTAGAAAAGAGGATTGTTGTGTGTGTGTGTGTGCATATATATATCCTATGTGTGTATACTAACATATCTCAAGATTTAGAGAGATAGAGATATAGATACAAAAATACTGGTTGTTAACATGGATTTCCCAGGGAGTGAGGTAGGAGGGAATTGAGCCAATTTAAAAGAAAGTAAACACTTACCTAAAATACAGGTATTGTGTTTGTTGAAATGGGCATATTCGTACAAGTTGATTTTATTTTTTAATGAGGATAGAAGGTACAGTAGAGCTTGCCTTCATTTACAGAATGGTAAGTATATTAGACTTCTCTATACTTAATTTAAATATTGAAGATTATATAAGGAAAACTGGAAATCTGACCGATTTGTTTAAAAATAAAATAAAATTTTTTGTAACATGGCATAATCAACCACTTTACTGGTAAGCAACTTATTTGTAAGCAAAAGCCCTAAGGTGGGTGAGTAGTCATTAGAGGGCTTTGTCTCTCCTTTAGTCAATAAGCAATTATTTAGCTCCTAATAGTGGGCCACATAGAAGTAAGACAGGGCTGGCAAACTTCAAGGAATCTATAGAGTATAGCTGGGGAGACCAACAAGCAATTGCTTTAAAATGTTTGCCAAACTGAAAATGAAGAGAGGGGAAAGCTTCCCAGGGAGAGAGAACAGTATGTCCAAAGCTCCAGATTTGAGAAAGAGCATGGCATTGCCGGAGCCGTGGAAGGAATGTGCCTAAGCAATGTAGGGGAGGAAAGCTAGCTGGGAAGAGAAGGGTTTGGAAATAATCAGGAGACAAAATTAAGGTCAGTTTGGATGAAATTGTATAGTGGCTTAGTGGGCATGCTATGAAGAGCTTGGGTGCCCTACCACAAGTAATGAGGGGCTCTAGAAAGTGTTAGCGTGGAAGTGACATGATTGGATTTATATTTTTAGAAAAGTAACTTCAGCAGCAAGGCAGGAGATATAGTTGAGAAGTAAGAGATTTGAGGCAGTGAGACCATTTAGGAATCTTTTGGCAAAGACAAATAGGAGAAAATAAGGGTAGACAGAAGAGGAAGGAGATATTGTGGGAGATAATATAAAGGTAGAATGAATAGAATATAGTGATTATTGTGAAAGTTTGGCCAAGATAGTTAGGAGTTAAATATGCCTCCAGAATTTCTGAGAATAAAGTCAGTGTAATAACCAATTCTCCCTCACCACTTGGATGAGAAGGGGAAGAGCTTACATTTAGAACATGCTTATAAACAGACCAGCTAGCAAACATAAAACTAATTTTTACTGAGTGTTTATTATATATTAGCTAAACATAATACATGTACTATTTCTTCACTAATGTTATTAAATAAATGTATACTGAGTGCCAAATATGTTCCAGATAATGCTTTGATATAATAATATTTAGTATATTTATATTATTATTATTATTTTCACTTTCATTTTATGAATGAGGAAACTGTAACTTAATCATGTTGAAGAACATGCCCATGATATCACAGCTAATAAATGGTGGAGTCAGGATTAGAATCCAGATTTGTTCAACTTTCAAATATTGTGCTGTATTGCCTTTCTGACATTATGTGGAGTTAGTAGGCTCAGTATTTCCCAGCAAAACTAGATATACAGGGGCGCCTGGGTGGCTCAGTGGGTTAAGCCGCTGCCTTCGGCTCAGGTCATGATCTCAGGGTCCTGGGATCGAGCCCCGCATTGGGCTCTCTGCTCAGCAGGGAGCCTGCTTCCTCCTCTCTCTCTGCCTGCCTCTCTGCCTGCTTGTGATCTCTCTCTGTCAAATAAATAAATAAAATCTTTAAAAAAAAAAAAAACTAGATATACAGCCAACCTGATTCCACATTTATTCCAGTTTCTCTAAATAACATGGTTTCATTGATACATCTTTATTTTTCCAAGCTATTGACTTCTCTCTTTGACAAACAAGGATATAATAATCCTTTCCTCTCTTTGTCCCCCTAAACACATGCGATGTTTTTGTCTCTCATACTTTCAATGCAGTGATGATCTAATTTTAGGTTAATATATTCACTATTCTTATATTAGGACTGTATTCCCTAATCACAGTTGAGCCTTGTGTAGACTTATCATTACCTTTCCTTTACTACACAATTTTAATATTTGTCTCCTTGTGTTTATTTGCTTAATTTTTTATGGACCTATTATTAATCCAGCCTTTTGACAGTTATCTAGAATTCCTCTGAATGCAGTCATTCACATTAAGATTTCCGTTTTGTCTTCCTGAAGAAGTCTCTCTTGTCCTGTTCCTAGCTGTTCCTTTCTGAATTGACTCCTCTGTCTGGCATATGTTTGATCACCTTCTTGGGACCTTCTTTCATGATCATCTTGAGATGCCTTTTCCCTCTTCTTTCTGTTTTATAGCCCGTTTCTGATTTTTCTTTTATTTCTTATTTAATTCTCATAGAAGATAATTTTTTTTGCAATTTTTTTATGTTTGAAAATGTATTTTTGGCTTGGTCATGAATTCTAGGTTGAAAACAATTTTCCTTCAGAATTTTAAAAGGATTCACCATTGTCAACTAGTTTACTGTATTAAGGTTAAGCCACTTTGAATCCCATTTTTCTTTTCTGGTAGATTAAGGGATATTCTCTTTGTCCCTAGTGATTGAAAATTGTCTGATAGTTATTGTTTTGTTTTGTTTGTTTTGGTTAGGACTAGGGTGATTCTTCCTCCACATAGTCTCTCTCTTTTATTCCTTCCTCTCCCTTTTCTCCCCACCTCCTACATATTTAGTTTAGAAACGTGGTATAAGAAATATATTTGGTTGGGTGCCTGGGTGGTCCAGTTGGTTGAGCGACTGCCTTCAGCTCAGATCATGATCCTGGAGTCCCAGGATGGAGTCCTACATTGGGCTTCCTGCTCAGCAGAGGGTCTGCTTCTCCCACTGACCTTCCCCCTCTCATGCTCGCTCTCTCTCATTCTTGCTCTCTTAAATAAATAAATAAAATCTTTTAAAAAAAAAAAGAAATATATTCGGTTTGGGATGCTGGGTGGCTCATTTGGTTAAGCATCTGCCTTCATCTCAGGTCATGATCTCAGGGTCCCTCTTGCCAGCAGGGAGTCTGCTTCTCCCCCTACCTCTGCTGCTACCCCTGGTTGTGTGCTCTCTCTCTCTCTTTCTCTCTCTGACAAATAAATCAATAAAATCTTAAGACAAACAAACAAAAATAAATATGTTGGTCTTTTTCCCAGTTTCCGGCACAAAGCTCCTCAAATCCTTGGAATTTCCTGAGTGATAGGAGTGTTATTTGTCCTTCATAAAAAGCCCCTTTTAGGCACATGAGTTTTAATAAAGTGTCTTGGGATGGTGCCTGTCGTCAGTATTAGGAGGGTTGGTCAGCAAAAAGACCAAGTAATTAGAGGGTTGGAACTCTCAGCCCTACCAGCCAACCTCTGGAGCAGAGGGCTGAGGAAGGCCGCAGATTAAACTGCATAAAACCTTTTGAACAATAAGATTTGATGAGCTTCTAGGTTGGTGAACTCATCTGTATACTGAAAGGGTGGTACACCCCAGTTCCATGGGGACAGAAACTCTTGTTCTAGGGACTCTTTAGGACTTTACCCTATGTACGTCTCCATCTGGCTATTCATCTATATCCTTTATAAGAAGCTAGTAAATATAAGCAAATCTTTCTCTGAGTTCTGTGAGCTGCTTTTGCAAATTCATTAAATCCAAGGAGGAAGTTGTGGGAATCTCTGGTTTATAGCCGTGGTCAGAAGCACGGGTGACAACTTTGACTTGTGATTGGAGTCTTAAGTGGAAGGTAGCAGTCTTCCAGGAGTGAGTCATTAACCTATGGGATATGATGCTGTCTCTAGGTATATAGTGTCAAAACTGAATTAAATTGTAAGATATCCAGTCAGCATTTCCTGAGAACTAGAGAATTGCTTGGTGGTGTTAGAAAAAAAAATGCACATTAAAAGAAGCTTTCTTTACATGTGTGTTGGTCTGTGGCTTTCTGCTCAGTTTTATGAGTGAACGAAAAAGCTAATTGAAAATATGAAAACATGACTATGGCTTGTCAACAGCAGTCCCTTGCAGGTTGCTTGACTAGGCCTTTTGAATGGGGAAAATCTGATGTTTTTAACCTTCAGGCCTGATGAGATCTTGCAGAGAAGAGTCTTTCATCCCCTTCCTGGAGGGTGAAGTCTGGCTGACAGCATCATGTGAGCCCAGTGGGGTAGAGATCTCCTCTATTTTTAATTAAGTGTCCCTTGAGGTCAGCTGTTCTCAGTGACTTTAGTCCAGAAGGAAGGTGCTTTCTACATTACTTTTTTTTTTCTTAAATTTCTATCTTCTATTCTTTAAAGATAAGACCTCCAGTCTTTTGTTGGAACAGAGCATTGCTAGTTTTCTGACTATTCATAGTGGATTGGGGATTTGAGACCTACAAAACGTTCAGATAATTTCCTTTTTTCTTTCTTTCTTTTTTTTTTTATTTCTTAAAAGAGAGAGAGTGCACACATGGGGGGGGGCAAAGGAAGAGGGAGAGAGAGAATCTCTAAGTCCAGTTACAGAGCTGGAAGTGGAGCTGGATCTCACAACCTTGAAATCATGACCTGAACTGAAATCAAGAGTCTGAGGATTAACTGATTGAGCCACCCAGGTGCCCCAATAAGTTACATGTTTAAAGCTCTTATTCCTTTACCCTCATTTTCAGAAATATCTGATACTGACAATTTCTGAGTCTTTTGCCACCAGCTGAGGATGCAGTTTTCTTAAGCCTGCAAAGTCACTTATTTCTTTTCCCTTTGCTTTATATTCTTCCCAAATTTGTTTTTGTTTTATCTCATATTATCCATGTTTTTGTTGATCTGTGCCTTTAAAAAAAATCCCTTTACTATTTTAGTGGATTTTTGATAGGTAGTAGAAGTTGGTATGTATATTTCATTTTCCAACTTTATCCAGAAGTCCAGAAAATGCCAGGAAACCCTGGAGTCTGTTGTGATGTTGTGCTTCTGATTTTATTTATTAAAACTAATTTTCCCTGTGGTATCCTTTATGGAGATGAAGAACAACTAGCCAAAATACTCTTGTCGAATGAACTGGAACAGCCATGTTTTGTTGTTGTTGTCATTATTTTTGTTTACCTATTGGTTTGATTTTGTCTCTGTCATCAACTGGCTTTGTGATTTGAGTCAAATTTCTTAAATTCTGCTCCTTAGTCTATATCTCTATAAAACGGAAATAAGACTCTGCACTCACAGGTTATTATGACGATAAAATCAGATAATCTGAAGTGTTTTGTGAAAGGGTTTTGATGTGTTCCATAAATGTAAACTAATCTGTAAGTAAAGACATCTTAGTGTTTTTCACAGTATAAACAACGCCAATTCATAAACCTTTTTCCCCTCACAGATTCTTTTTTTGTTTGTTTTTATTGCTTGATTATTTTTGTTACTTTTCTCTGAAATTTCTCTTCTTTTTCCAAAAGCAGTCAATTGCTGTACCCTATGCCAAGAAGAGGAAATGGTTAAAGTCCGCTCTTTTATGTCAAACTTCTGCCAACACCTCCTATGGCATTTCTTCACTAAGACAGAAACAATGAGGGAATAAATTCATCTTTAGTTCATTATGTCTTCTCTGTTTCTCCTGCCTTTGGGTGTTTCATCTGGTTACCCTAGGTGAGGGATTTTTTCCCTTGTGCCATCACCAAAGTTCCAAACTAAATGACAGTACCTGTCAGCAACTTATCCCAACTGGCAAACTATTCCACTCGCTGAAGAAACAGTTCTGACAAAAAAGGGCCTGGATTCAGTGACCTAAGCCAAAAATAGTTACAGGCAGGGAAAAAAAAAATCAATCATTTGTGATTCCCTGCTGGCAGCAAAGAACTCCAAAATAGCTGCTCTTCTCCTGAACTTTCTCTGAAAGATTAATTGTCTCATGATTGTATAGCATCAGTTCCTGAAATTCATGTGCTAGAGATACAATTCTTGTACACCTTTTGTAAGAAGTTTCTTTTGAGGCTGTTGATGGTTGGAAGCTCTACTTTTTGCAGTATAAAAAGAAAATGAGATGGCTTTTGACATCTGGACTTGATGGAGAATTTGGGACCAGCTGAGGCCTCTAACTTTAAATAACTAGAAAACTGGAAAAAATATATGGAATAACATTTTTTAAAGATTTTTTTATTTTATTTATTTGAGAGAGAGAGCGAGAGCGACAGAGATAGTGAGAGAGAATATGAGGAGGGAGAAGAGGGAGAAGTAGGCTCCCCGCTGAGCAGGGAGCCCCACATGGGGCTCAGTCCCAGGACCTTGGAATCGTGTTCTGAGCTGAAGGCAGATGCTTAGCTGACTGAACCACCCAGGCATCCCTGGAATAACAGTTTTTAAAACACACTGGATAATAGGCATCCCAGAACTCTGATCCCAGAGAAGGGAAACAAAAATGTGAGTCCTAAAATCATTTTGGTTTCCTGACAGAAGAAAAGGGATGGGAATCCTAGGATGAGCAGAAAGATCACTCTAATTTTAGAAGACAGAGATCACAGTGCGGAGAAGAGATGACATAACTGGAATATGCAGGACAGAGTACAGGAAGGGAGAAAGCTATGCAAAGAAAGAGTTCCAGAAATCTGCGTATGAATCCCTTGGGTCTGATGCTGAATACAAATCCAGAGATTTATAAGTAGTAACCAGTGAGGCCAGGAAAAGATAATTGGGTAGTTATTAGCTGAGAATTCCTATAGTTCACACGAGGCTGGGAGATGTTAAAATTCTGACCAGCTAGAGTAGAGAGACCTCATTTAAAACCTAGGACATTTCCATAGAAACCCCAGAAAGGTCATAGTTTAGGAGTATGGCAAAACTGGCCCTAATATAAGCTAGACTTCTCATAACAAAGCTGAAAAAGAAACTTTGAAAAGATCAATGTTACTATAAGCAAATTAACTGCCTGGCAGAATAATGTCCAACATTATTTAAAAGCTGAAACAAATCTAGCATTTAGGAATGTAAAATTAACAGTGACTGACATCTAATAAAGGATACTAAAACAGTAAAGAACTTTAAAACAACTATTATTAATATGCTTAAAGGTATAATGGAAACATGAAAAGAATAAGAGAATCATAAACTATAAGAAAGAACCAAATGGAACTTCTGGAGCAGAATAATAAATACCTAACACATTTACTGGATGAGATTAATAGCAGATTAGATACAAAAATATCAGTGAACTTTAGTATATAAAAAATAGAGTCTATCCAACTGAAACTCCGAGAAAAAAGGCTGAAAAAAAATCAACAGAACCTCAGTAACCTGTGGAAAATATCAATTTATCTGGAGTCTCAGAAAAGAGATTAGAGGGCAGGAACATACATGAAGAAATAGTGATGGAAAATTCTTATACTTGATGGAAATTATAAAGACCCAGTGCCAAGAAGTTCAGTGAACCCCAAGTAGGTTAGATTCAAAACTATATGGAGGTTGTTCACCAAGAAAGAATTCACTGAAAACTTAAGCAAACAGGCATTTATTTGGGCAATTAGAGTAGTACTTTGGGAGACAGAGATTCAGATGGAAACCTAACTGTGTTCTGAGGAAGACGAGGGGGCAGAGTTGTAAAGACAAAAGTTCATAAGAGTAGTTCTTTTTTAGGTCCTTTATGCAAAATAGTGATTGAAACTAGGTTAACTGGGATTGGTTGGATTAATGCAAATGAGGGATTAAATTTGTTGAACTGCATTGGTTTCTTTGGGAGTGAAGAATGCCAGTGATTCAGGTGTCATGGTGAGGAGGAAGTTAAGTCCAGGCTGAGGATTTTTGTGGCTGGCAAAATGTTCACATTTTCTCCTATGAGGACATGCATAAATTTCTCCTCCCTTTTCTCCCAAACCTATTTTAAGAGACTGTCTTAGCTAGGCTTGCTCGCTCCATTTTGAGCTCTCCTTTTCAAGGTACATCAGAATCAAATTGCTAAAATTAATGTTCACTTAGGTAGGGAAAGACTTTCACCAGTCAGCTCAATTTGGAGTATTAGATATGTCATCTGGTAGAGTCCATGGATGGGTGGGCCTGGCTATTAGGGTCTCTACTTAAGTGAGGCCACTGCCTGTGTTCTGAGGTGGGGGATGGCTGAGCTGCAGGCTAGGCTCTATAGTTGGTTGAGCTGCTGCCTGGCTCCACATTCAAGTAGATAACTAGGTAGTCTCCCTATTTGGGTAGGTATGTAGGCTGAACTCCATGGCTGAATGGAGCTGTAGTTGTAGAATGGACTCTGTGGTTGCCCATGTTCTGTGGCCATGCTTCCTGAATGGATGGAACTGGAAGCTATGCTCAACAGTTAGGTGGGGATGTATATTTGCTTTCATACCTGGGCAGGTTGGTAGAAGAGGTTCCATAGCTGCTACAGGTTATTAAGTGGATACCCAAATCAGGCAGTACTGCCTGTCACCCTGAATAGGTTAAATTGAGGCAAGTTTCAATTACTACAAATTGAGTTCATTTGGGAATAGCAAGGAGTTGTAATTCAGGAAATGCAAACTATAGCAAGCTAGAGGTGAGTCCATTGAAGGTTTGGGGTAGACTGTGTTCATGGACTAAGAATGCAAAAAGGGGAAGTCCAGCCAGAGTCAAAGCAATAAGTTCATTGGCTTGAGGATTAGGAGAGATTCTTGGTGGATGTTCATTGGTGAGGATTTAAGTTCCAGTTTTTCCAAGTCAGGGTCAGACATTTAGGGAAAAATCAGTCTCTTAGTTCTAAAGTTTCCTTTTCCTGGGAGTGCTTGCATGAGATTCTCTTTTCCATATCCTTTAGTTTCATTTTACACTGAAATCTTTCACATGCCAGAGGAGCTTCCTGGACAGAGAAGGCCACTAGCTCGGCTCTGCAGATGGCTAAGATTTCTGCTCCAGTGCCACTACAAGCAGGATAGAGGGTCAGGAAGATTTGAGCCCTTATTGGTAGAAGGCCCTCTCTCCTTCTCCATCTTTATCTGATCCCCAGGGGTAAACTCTGCATATTGCCCCCATGATTACTGTGAGGCAAGACCGGCGTGAGCCTCCTGTGAAGTGTCCTATAACAAAGGGAGAGCTGGATGTCCACCTTGGGCTCTTTTCCTGCTGGAGAAACCATAGGCCCATGAAGGTTCTTTTGGTGTAGCACTGTGCTGGTTTGGGGGAGGGGTAATGTGGTTAGAGTGTGTCCTCTATTCCTATACTTATAACACAGTCCTTCTCCATCTTTGTGGTTCAGGAGGGCGATTTAGCCTCACCTTCCCTCACCAAAAAATTCTGGTATTTTTGCAATGGTGTCTAATTTATGGGTAATTGGTAGTTTGTCTTCTTGTAAAGTGAACTGCAGTTGGGAAGGACCTATGGTAGCATTTTGATGACATCACCCAAATTCATTTTCAAAAAAAGATGCTATTAAAGACAAGACAAGTCACAGGATGAGAGAAAATATTTGTGCAACTCACATCTAATGAAGGAATTGTAGGTAGAGTAAAGAAAGAACTTTTATAACTCAATAATAAGATAATTCGATTTTTTTTTTAAATGGGCCTAGATTTGAATAGATGTTATCAAAGAACATGTACAAATGGAAAATAAGCACATGAAAAGAGGTTCAACATTGTTAATCATCATATAAATACCTTGAGATGCTACTATATACTTAGTAGGGTGACTAAATAAAAAAAGACTGTAATAATAAGGGTTGGTTAAGATAGGAGCAACTGGAACTGTCCTGTGTTGCTGTGGGAATGCAAAATGGTGCAACCATTTTAGAGAACAGTTTGGTGGTTTCTTATAAATTTAAATATATACTTAGCATTACTATCCAGTGATCCTATTCGTATGTATTTTTCTAGGAGAAAGAAAAAAAAAAAGAAAAGAAAGGAAAAGAAAAGGAAGGGAGGTAAGGAAAGGGAAGGAAGGAAGGAAGGAAAGGAAAGGAGGGAAAGGCAGGAAGGACAGAAAATAAAAGCCATATCATAGTTACACAAAGATTTGCACCCAAATGTTAAGGGAAACATTATTTATAAAGATCCTTAACTAAAAATAATCTAAATGTCTATCAATTGGTGAATGGATAAGCAAATTATGATGTATCTCTTCAATGAAATATTACTCAACACTAATATAGAGCAGAATACTGTGCACTGGTAATCAATGTCAGGCAAGGATGCCCAACTACATGAAATATAGCAAAGATAACCACAATGCCAACCTCCAGGAATAGAAGTCCAAACACTTTTTCCCACTGGATTGTGGTATTAGTGTTGACAAAGAAAACACAACATAGCCCAGCACTGGGTGAAACGATACTTTCATTCACATAGAGAAGAGCAGAACAATATCCACTTAATAGTGTGTGTCAGTCTCTCATGGCTAGTTGGTATTCCTGGCAGCTGACAGGGAAATTGGCCTGCTTGCATCACTCTTATACTGTAGCAGAAGGACCCTGACCCCCCACATGTAGAGTCTGAAATATGAAACCTGTGGCCATGCTCGAAGGCCACTGACATATACACATTTAAGCAGAACAAAAGAATACTTATTTAGCCTGAAACAGGAATAGATATTCCCATACAAGGCAATAAGCCTGATGCAAGCTATGTGGGCTCCTTATCTCTTGATGAAGACATTGTTCAGGCCCAAGACCTCTTGTGCAGCTGAGCAGTTGGAAGACTGTATGTATGAAGCTTTCTCAACAAATGAAATGAAGTTCTGATCCATGCAGCAACATGGATATATATATATATATCAAAACTCAGTGAAATAAGTCAAGACACAAAAGACTATACTATGCCTTATTTCATTTGTAGGAAATTATTGAAAAGGCAAAATTGTAGTGACAGAAATCAGATTAGTAGTTACCAAGGACTAAGGATTGGGGAAGGAGATTGACTATAAAAAATCATGAGGAAACATTTTGACAAAAAACAATCTATATGTGATGGTTTTACAAGACTATATATTTTTCAAGACCTATCAAATGTACATTTAAACTAGGGATATAGTAATCAGGAAAATAGATAAGAATCTTCCCTCATGAAACTTAACATTTTCTTTACACTTAAATATGCATGACCTCAGACTAATAGAGAACTTTAATAATATATGCTGATTATTAACTAAAACTACTTGTTAAGAGGCATCTTCTAGGCTGTAAGACCCATTTCCATAGCTGCTGCTCCAAATTCCATGAAAATGCCTGTGTTTGCTGTCATAGTATATTAGTTTGATAGGGCTGCCATAACAAAATACCATAGACTCAGTGACTGAAACAGCAGAAATTTATTTTCTCACAGTTCTGGAGGCTAAAAGTCCAAAATTAAGGTGTTGTCAGTTTGGTTTCTTCTGTGTTTTTTTTCTGTGGCTTGCAGATGGCCACTGTCTGTGTTCTCACACAGACTTTCCTTTGTGTTCATGTACCTGCAGTGCCTCTTCATGTGTCTAAACTTCTTTTGCTTCGAAGGACACCAGTTAGAATGAATAAATCCCATACATATGATCTCCTTTTAATCTGATTACATCTTTAAAGGTATTGTCTCCAAATATAGTCACATTCTTGGCAGCTAGGGCTGCAACACATAAATCTTGGAGGGACACAATTTAGCCCAATATGCAGTTTTATGCTTTTTCAGGCTCCTTTGCCATGCATCTGCTGAGCATCCAAAGCACTACTTCTTAACTTCCTGAGAAATGAATCACAAAAATGATATTTGGAAAAATCTAATATACTTTAAGTTACTTAAAGTGTAAGTACAATTGCAAGGACAATACACAGGGATTGCAATGAAGCACCAGTCTCTGTTCTCAAAACCCAACTTGAAGAGTTCCCTTGTGTAGGTCTCATGGGCTCCCTACAGAGGGATTCCACATGATTCTTCCCTTTGTGCTTTTCTCAAGCAAGAAATCCACACTGCAGGGAATCTCTGAGGGATTAGCCAATTTTCACATGTTATTCTCTTCTATTAGTAACATTTAGTATCTTAAAAACATGGGTTTGGTGTATCATTGAAATGATTGTGTACCCTATATCTTGGGTGTCTAGCCCAATATCCAACCAATTACAGTTCCTGGAAGTATCTTCTCTCTAAATTGGCTGTGAACTTCTTGAGGTCAGTGGCTACTCCTGTTGTTTCTTGGTAACTTTTATAGTACCAAGCTTAGTACTATAACTATAGTAGAGACTAAATAACTTGAATAAATATTTTACAGACAAAGTTAAGAGGCTCTCAAAGGCATGAACTACATCCCCCAGAATCCTTATTACACAGTCCTCAGTGAGATTCTGTGGTGGTAGAAGAGAAGGAGAAGCCCCTATTGAAAGCAAATATGTGAGCAGACCTGAAGTTCAGACTGCTTCTAGGCCTGGTAATTATCACATTGGTCCAGTAGACTGAGCTGGGCCGTGGAGGATTACCTGAGGTTCTTGAGATTCACAGTAGCTTCAAAGTGAACCCATTAGATATACCCATTAGATATAACTGACTATACCCATTAGATATAACTGACTAGGAACAGATTGGATGTGTTTGTGTGAGGACCTTCCCAGAGATTCATCAGATTGGTAGTAGATTTTGGTTCATTTTTTGAAAACCACCCATATTAGTAAATCAAGTTGAGATAGTTGGTGGCAACTTTTCTGATTTTTGCACCCAACTTTTCCTACTTTGCTAAAACTCTAATTGCCATGGTAAGACCTATTATATCTGGAATATAAGGAGAGGCTTCAGTTTCCCCCTCTAAAGTCTGGTTGGTACATGAGGTTATACAATTTCTTATTTTGCAAATGAGGTAATAGGTTAAAGTACTTTAGGGATTTATATGAGAGAAGTAGAATTGCTTTAATAATCTGATTTAATCCTAGCCTTAGCAATTAGATAAGAAAAATAAATAAAATTCAAATTAGTAAGGAAGGAGTTAAAACTGTCACTATTTGCAGATGACATGATACTATACATTGGAAGCCATAAAGACTCTACTAAAATACTATTAGAAGTAATAAATGAATTCAGTAAAGTTATGGGATACAAAATTAATACACAGAATTGGTAGTGTTTATATATACTAATAACAAAGTAGCAGAATGAGAAATTAAGAAAACAATTCTATATGTAATTATATAAAAAAGAATAAATAAGATTAAACTTAACCAAAGAGGTAAAAGACCTGTACTCTGAAAACTATGAAACAGTAATGAAAAAAACTGGAGATGACATAAAGAAATGGAAGTATATTCCATGCTCATGGGTTAGAACAATTAATATTGTTAGAATGTATTACATATTACCCAAAGCAATCTACAGATTCAGTGCATACCCTATCAAAATACCAATAGCATTTTTCATAGAACTAGAACAAATAATCCTAAAATTTGTTGGAAACCACAAAAGACTCTGACTAGCCAAAGCAATCTTGAGAAAGAAGTACAAAGCTGGCAGTATCACAATCCTAGATTTCAAGATATGCTACAAAGCTATAGTAATCAAAACCATATGGTACCGGCATAAAAAGAAACATACAAATCAATAAGACAGAACAGAAAGCCCAGAAATAAACCCACAATTATATGGTCAGTCTATGACAAAGGAGGCAAGAATATACAATGGGGAAAAGTCTCTTAAATGGTGCTGGGAAAACTGGACAGGTATATGCAAAAGAATAAAACTGGACCACTTCTTACACCATATACAAAAATAAACTCAAAATGGGGTAAAGATCTAAATGTGAGACCTGAAACCATAAAACTACTAGATGAAAACATAGGCAGTAATTTCTTTGATTTTGACCATAGCAACATTTTTTTGGATATGTCTCTTAGGCAAGGTAAACAAAAGCAAAAATAAACTACTGAGACTATATCAAAATAAAAAAAACTTTTGCACAGTGAAGGAAATGATCAACAAAATGAAAATGCAACTGACTGAATGCAGCTGACTGATATTTGCAGATGATATATCCAATAAAGGGTAGTATCTAAAATATATAAAGAATTTATACAACTCAACATATTAAAAGACAAATGCAATTAAAAAATGGGAGGATCTGTATCGAAATTTTTCTAAATAAGATGCATAGATGGCCAAAAGACACATGAAAAGATGCTCAAAACCACTAATCATCCAGAAGATGTAAATCAAAACCATCTTACACCTGTCAGAATGGCTCTAATCAAAAAGACAAGAAATAACAAGTATTGATTAAGATGTGGAGGAAAAGGAACTCCCTTACACTCTTGGTGGAAATGTAAATTGATGCAGTTGCTGTGGAAAACAGTATGGTGGTTCCTAAAAAAATTAAAAATAAAAATACAATATGATTCAGTAATTCCACTACTGGACACTTATCCAAAGAAAATAAAAACAGGAATTTGAAAAGATGTATGTGTATCTATGTGTATTACAGCATTATTTAATATCCAAGATATGGAAACAACCTAAAGGTCCATCAATAGACAAATGGATAAGAACTCTGTGGCATATACACACAATAGGATATTATGCAGCCATAAGAAAGATGAGAACTTGTCATTTGAAGTAATATGGATGGACTTAGAAGGTATTATGCTAAGTGAAATAAGTCAGATGAGAAAGACAAATACCATATGATTTTGTTCATGTGTAGTTTAAGAATCAAAACAAACGAGTAAAAAAAAGCAGAAACCTATAATACAGAAAACAGACTGATAGTTGCCAGAAGGGAGAGGGGTGTCAGATTGGGCAAAATGAGTGAAGGAGAGTGAGATGTACAGGCCTCTAGTTATGGAATGAATAAATCACAAGGATAAAAGGTAGCAGCATATGGAATATGGTCAATAGTATTGTACTAGCATTGTATGGTAACTACCAGATGGAAATATGCTTATGGAGAGCATAGCATGGAGCATGGACTTGTGGAATCAGTATATTGTATATTTGAAACTAATGTAACATTGTGTATCAACTACACTTCAATAAAAAAAGAATCTGACTTTAATGGGATGCTTTTCTACTTTCATTACACTACATTTATCTTTAAAAAATGCATAGACATAAAGGATTATTTTATTTAGGCAACTACTAATGGACTTACTTATTTTGTGAATGTGAGATAGTCTCCTCCATGACTTTCTGAATACTAGTGAGACCACTGAAGAGCATTTGCTGCAATACAAGGTTGAACTGTATCTGTGGAGAGAAGATCGTTCAAGATTCTTAGGACAATCTAGAGAAACTGCAGCTTAACAGGGAAGTAGGGCAGCATGGAAATGAAAAGTCCATATTTATAATTTTTTAAAACTCAGGATAAATAAAAACAATGAGAAAATATGAAATAAATTTGAATTAACTCAGATACTTTATGATGATGAAAAAGAAGAAATTACCAAGATGTCCTATGTTGCAGGACTGAATAAAGAAGTAACAGCAAATCGTGACAATAGAATTTTGTAGATCTATGAAATGCGCTTAATAATAAGTTTTTAATATGAGAATATTTTTGACATAGCAATGACTGGAACACAAGAATTATTCAGAATTATAAACTATCTCAGTTATATTTGAAAAGTGTACAAAAAAGGGCAATGGAAATCTAAAATTATGCAAGTATTTGCTTGAGGTGGTAGGATTATAGGAAAACATTTTTTTTTTTGCATTTTCTCTTGCTTAAACTTCCCAAATTTTCTATAATTACCATATTATATTTATCATAAGAATTAAAATTAAAGAGGAAAAACTCATGGTTTTAAGAAGTGATATTTGTGTAAAGTGGTTAATTAAGGACAAGGTGAAGGGTTTTTTTTTCCCCCAAAGAAAATTTCAGCTACATCTTTTTCTCTTCATGAACTCCTCGTTGTTTCATAGTAGAATATTTGAAATAAAGCCTTAATGCCTGACTGACTTGGTGATGGGCAATTTTTAGGAGGTTCTTTTGTACAGTCTGAGAAGTACATAAATTCTTTTTTCCTTTGTGATATGTAGCTAATAAGGATGAGGGCTGCTTTCTTAAATGATTCTGTAATAGGTTTAGCTTTTAAGTTTTTTTTTTTCTTTCTTAAATAAAATTTCAAATTTTAACACATACCACAGGAAATCTCTTGGGTTATAAGCAGGTTCACAAAAAACTATGCTAGGTAAAACAGCCCCTTCCTCAGAAGAATACATTCTCTTTACTTTCATAAATTCTCTTTTAATTTTTAAGTGGTCATGACCACCATGGAAACATCTCTTTACAGAATTATCCAGACATCTTTTTGTAGGTTAATAAACCTCTAGGGTTGATATTTGACTTTGATTAATTTTGTAGACATTGCTCAAAAGGATGGAGCCAATGTCTCCTATTTTTCATTTTATGTGGCTTGTTGACATTTGAATTTTCAAAATATCAAGGATTTCTCTAACATGACTCATTTGAGTCAAGTGGTTTTTTTTTTTCCACTCGGAATGATGGGTTGCTAGTTTAGAAATACATGATAAAATTAGAAATGCCAATATTTCATTCAGCCTACTTTAAAAAATCTGTCCTTTCACTTTTGGCTAATCAATCTAGAAACTAATTTGATTATTCAATTTAGTACAGAACTTTTATCTGGATTTTAATTTTATTTTATGGACAAAATTCTGAGGCACACTGATAAAATTTGTATTGAAAATGGCACCAGTCATTGGTAAAACTGAGTGCAACACATAATCTATAAAGGCCCTTTAATTTTGGGGAGTTGGTGTTTCTAAAGTGTATTGAGAGTGATTATGACAAACACTTGCCTTGAGAACAAACATATGCTTTGCAGCAAACACTGATGATATCTTTAGGGGAATTTTAATAGTAGATTCACATGCAAGTGTAAGAAATAATATAGAGTGCTCTTGGTGCACTCTGCCCGTATTCCCTAAATGGTAACATTTTGCAAAACGATAGTATGATATCACAACCAGGATCCTGACATTGATGCAGTCCACCTATTTTATTCAAATTTCCCAATTTCACTTGCACTCAATCATTTGTTAATGTGTATTTAGTTCTCTGCTGTTTTCTCATATGCATAGGTTCAGGTATCTTCCACCACAGTCAAGGTAATGCTCTGTTTCAATGTAAGAATCCTTCCTATTGAGGGGTGCCTGGGTGGCTCAGTGAGTTAAACCATCTGCCTTCAGCTCAGGTCATGATCCCAGGGTCCCGAGATCAAGCCCCGCATCAGGCTCTGTTTGGCAGGGAGCCTGTTTCCCCCTCTCTCTGCCTACTTGTGATCTCTGTCTGTCAAATAAATAAATAAATAAAATCTTAAAAAATATAAAAAAAGGAATCCTTCCTGTTGACCTTTATAAGTATACCTACTTCTGTCCTAGTACCATTACTTTCACAACTATTGTGTTCCCCATTTCAAAAATGCTATATGTATAAATGGAATCATACAATGTATAACCTTTGGAGATTGGCCTTTTTTTTTTTTTTTTTTTTGCCTAATTTCCTGGATTCACCCAAATTGTATGTATCAATAGCTTGTTCGTTTTTAATGGCTGTGTAGTACTTATGGCATGTCTGTACCTCAGTTTGTTTAACAATTGCCTGTTGAAGGACATCTGGGCTGTTTCCAGTTTTTGCTAATATGAATAAAGAAGCTGGGAGAATTTGTATACAGGTTTTGTGTGAAAATAAGTTTTCATTTCTCTGGGTGAAATTGCTGTGTAAAATGGCAGTTGCTTGTTTAGTTTTATAACAAGCTGCCAAACTGTTTTCTAGAGTGGCTGTACCATTTTACATTTCTACCAGCAATATATGGAAGATCTCACCAAATGCTCCTCAGTATTTGGTATTGTCATTATTAATTTTATGCTAGGCATGTAGCAATATCTAATTGTGATTTTAATTTGCATTTCCTTGATAGCTAATAATATTAAAAATCTTTCCAAGTGCTTATTTGCCATCTGTGTACCTACATTTGTGAAGTCTTTTGCTCATTCTTTATTGTCTTTTTCTCTTATTTGTTGAGTTTTGAGAGTTCTTTGCATAGTCTAGATACAAGTTCTTTGCCAGATATACGATTTGCAAATATCTCCACCCCCAACCCCGAGCTATAACTTGTCTTTTCATTCTTATAACAGTGTCTTTTGTAGAACAAAATTTTTTTAAAATTTTGATGACATCCAGTTTATCTTCTTTTTTCTTTTTTTAATGGATTATGGTCTTGGTGTTATCTAAGAAACCCTTGCCTATCTCCACATCAAAATCATTTGTGTGATCTTTCAGGCTCAACCATAGTCATTTACAGGATTGTGGCTAGCAAACCCCATGCAGGGATGCTCCCTCCTCACACCAGCCAGTACAAAACCAGTGCACTGTCGTTTTCTTGAGGGAGTTGCCAGAAAGCCCTCTCCCTTCAGCCCCCAACTCCCATCAGCTACACTCCTATGCATATCTGCATTCCTAGTCCAGGCACCTCCAGTTTGGGGCTGCTTCTTTGGGACCTTGGTTGAGACACTTACTAGGCACTTCTGCTGAGACCTTATTGAGGTCCTTGGCCGAACTACTTTTCTCTACTTTGTCTCAATACCTTTTCACTTTCAGCTGTTTCCTCATCCTCTCTCTGGTCCATGAGTCTGTAGGAGGCAGGAACCACTTGTTTAGGGCTCCTGAGCAGTGAAACAGTTCCTTCCATTTGCACTGGATCCACCTGACCCTCAGCTTGTGCCATTCCTTGGGGGAAAGTGGAACACCAGGGAGACAGCACCTCTTGCTTACAATGTCACACTGAGGAAAAAAAAGTTTGATTGTGACTTTCAGTGTGGTTCCTTGTCCTGATTGACCACCTTAATACCTGATTGTTTGACTTTTTAAAATTATTTAGTGATCATACTATTAGTATTCATATTTTATTCCATGATTCACTTTTTTTTTCACGATTCACTTTTAATTAATTTTTTGTATAAGGTGTGACATTTAGATTGAGATGTTTGGGTTTTTATTTTATTTTTTGTTTTTTGAGTTTTTTTTTTTTCTTTTGGCCTATGAATGCCAATTGCCCCAGTACCATATTTTGAAAACGTTGTTCTTTCTCTTTTGAATTGCTTTTGCACCTTTTTGAAAAATTGGTTGAGCATACTTGTTTACATGAATCTACTTTGTTTTCCATTTTGTTACATTGATTTATGTGTATATGCCTCTGCCAATATCACAGTCTTGATTACTGAAGCTATATAGTAAGCCTTAGTAAGAGGTAAAATGATTCATTTTAGTCTTTGTCAAGATTAGTTTAACTGTTCCTAGTGGGTGTACCTTTCCACATTAATTTTAGAATAAGCTTCTCTCTACAAACATACTTTATTTATTTATTTTTAAGATTTTATTTATTTATTTAAGAGCTGGGAGCCTGATGCAGGGCTCCACCCCAGGACCCTGGGATCATGACCTGAGCTGAAGGCAGACACTTAACTGACTGAGCCACTGAGGTGCCCCAACCTTATTCGGTTCTTGGTAGGAGTTGTATTAAACATACAACATGGTGAAGAACTGATATCTTTACCACGTTGGATCTTTTAATCTATGAGTACCATATGTCTCCATTTATTAGATGTTTGATTTTATTCATAAGCATTTTGTGGTTTTCTACATATGGATTCTATGTTTTGCTAATTTTATACCCTCAAATTTCATTTTTCTTGGAGTGATTATAAATTGTATCATTTTAAAATTTTGTATTCCATACATTTATTGTAAGTATTTAGAAATGCAATTGGTTTTTGTGTGTTGACCTTGTATTAGTCAACCTTTATGATTTTAGAGGTTTTTTGTTTGTTTTTATAGCTTCCCTGAGATTTTCTATGTAGACAATCAGGTGATCTGTCTAAAGAGAATATTTTATTCCTTGCTTTCCAATTTGTATGCCTTTTGTTTATTTTTCTTATTGCCCTGGCTGAGACTTCCAGTACTATGTTAAAACAAAATGTGGTGAGAATGATCATCCTTGCCTGATTCTTGATTTTAGGAAGACAAAAATTCTACCATAAAATGTAAATGTAGATTTTTGTATGTGCTCTTTATCAAGTTAAGATCATTCCCCTCTATTTCTCAATTGCTGAATTCTGTGTTTAACCTGAATGGTTGTTGGATTTTGTCAAATGATTTCTTTTCTCCATAAGTTGATATGATCACATGATTTTTCTTTTTTAGTCCACTGATGCAGTGAATTACATTGATTTTGAATATTGAGCAGGCTTCCATAAGAGTAACTCCTACTTTGCCATGGTGTATAAATCTTTCTATGGATTATTTGGAATTGACTTGCTAACATTTATTGGAGATTTTTGCTTCTAGGCTGATGAGAATCATTGTACTGCTTTTTTGTTTTTTGCTTTTTTGTTTTTCTTTCTCTCTCTCTCTCTCTCTCTTTCTTTTCTTTTTTTTTTTTTCCTTTTCAAACTATCTTTGTCTGGTTTGGTATAACTGGCCTAATAACATGGTTTTGTAATGGGGCACCAGGGTGGTGCAGTTGAGGAAGCATCCAGCTCTTGGTTTTGGCTCAGGTTCTGATCTCAGGGCCATGAATTGAGCCCCAGGTGGGGCTCTGTGTTGAACATGGAGTCTTTTTGAGTTCTCTCCCCCTCTGTTCCCATTCCCCCAACCTCTCTCTGTCTAAAACAAATAAATAAATCTTTTTAAAAATGGGATTGTAAATATTCTCTCTTATTCTATTTTCTAGAATAGATTGTGTAAAATTGGTGTTAATCCTTAAAATGTTTGCTAGAATTCTCCAGTGAAGTCATCTGGACCTGGAGATTTGTTTTCTTGGGAGCTTTTAAAATACAAGTTCAGTTTTTTTGGATGGTTATGGAGTGATTCATGATACATATGCCATCTTGGTTGAGTTTTGTTTGTTTGTGTCTTTTAAGAAATTGGTCAGTGTCTTTTAATTTGTTGAATTTCTGAGCATTAAGTTGTCTTACCTTATATTTCTAATTTCTGCTGAGTTTATAATGATAACCTCTATTTAATTCCTAATATTGGTTATTTCTGTTTATTTTTTTTTCAGTCTTGGTAGAAATTTAATCTGTTTATTGAATATTGTTTAAGAACCATTTTTGGGGGGGTGCCTGGGTGACTCATTCATTCAGTGTCTGCCTTCTGCTAGGGTCATCCCAGAGTCCTGGGGTCGAGCCCTGCATAGAGCTCCCTGCTCAGCAGGAAGCCTGCTTCTCCCTCTCCCTCTCTCCCTGCTTGTGCTCCCTCTCTTGCTGTGTCTCTCTCTGTCAAATAAATAAATAAAATCTTTTTTAAAAAAAGGAAACAGTTTTGTATTTCATTGATTTTCTCTATTTTCCTATTTTTAAATCATTGATTTTTATTCTGGTATTTATTATTTCCTTTCTTATTTTTATTTTGGGATTATTTGCTATCCTATTCTTTTTTTTTTAAGATTTTATTTATTTATTTATTTGACAGACAGAGATCACAAGTAGGCAGAGAGGCAGGCAGAGAGAGAGAGGAGGAAGAGGGCTCCCCTGCTGAGCAGAGAGCCCGATGTGATGCGGGGCTCAATTCCAGGACTAGACGCCAGGACCCTGGGATCATGATGTGAGCTGGAGGCAGAGGCTTTAATCCACTGAGCCACCCAGGCACCACTATCCTATTCTTTTGAGATAGAATTTAGATCAGTGATTTGAGGCTTTTGCCATTTATAATGTAAATATTAGTGATTAAAGTAACACTACCTCAGTCGTATCCCATGAGTTTTGATATATGTTATACTTTTTCATTTTCATTCCCATCCAGTGAATTTTTAATTTTTCTTTGGACTTTTTCTTTAATCCATTGATTATTTGGAAGTTTTCTGTTTAATTTTCATACAGGAGATTTTCTTGTCTTTTATTTTAAAAAATGATTTCTTTTTTGATTCCATTATGGTTAGAGAACACAGTCCATGTGATTTCAGTTCTTTTAAATTTGCTGAGGTTAGCTTTTATGGCTCAGGATATAGTCTTTCTTGGTGAATGCTCCACAGTACTTGAAGTTAAAAATGTATTCTGCTATTATTGGTGGTGGAATGTTCTATATAAGTTAATTAGAACCTCTTAGTTGATTGGGTTGTTCAGATCTTTTAAACTCTTGCTGCTTTTCTTTCTAGTACTTCTATCACATGCTGAAAAGGGGTGTTGAAGTATTCAGCTATAATTATGGTTTTGTCATTATGCTACCCCCTTTTATCTCTAAGTAATTTTCTTTGCTCTGAATCTACTTTATTACCTATTAACATAGACACTCTTGCTTTAAACAAAATTAATTGATGCTTCCATGGCATACCATTAGCATCCTTATACTTCAAAACTACCTATATTGAATTTAAAATGAGTTTCTTGTAAGCTGCATATAGTTGGGTCTTTGTAAACACATTTTTTTTTTTTAAGATTTTATTTATTTATTTGACAGAGAGAGAGAGAGATCACAAGTAGGCAGAGAGGCAGGCAGAGAGAGGGAAGCAGGCTCCCTGCTGAGCAGAGCCCTATGTGGGGCTTGATCCCAGGACCCTGAGATCACAACCTGAGCCTAAGGCAGAGGCTTAACCCACTGAGCCACCCAGGTGCCCTTGTAAACACATTCTTGAAGAGGGTATGAGGAGATGGTAGAAGGGTAGAGATGACTGCTTCCCTGGCCCCCTTTTGTTGTCAGGCTTCCTGATCAACCCAGCATTGTTGGGTTTGCCTATTGTTCTCTAAGGGACCCTAGCTGTATAGTGGAGAGTAGAGAGTAATGAGATTCCCTATGTTGGGGGTTAGTAAAAAGGTCTGTTATTGCCTTCTTCTCCTAGGTGGAAGGAGATAAGATGCCCTCCTGCTGTTGTCCCTCTAATTGGGATCCTAAATAAGTTCACTTTCTTCTGAATATCTTTCAGAATTCTCCTTTGGTTTCCTTTTATGTTATTTCCAGGATTCATAGTTGTGCTTACAGGGGTGGAGGAGCAGGGAGAAATAGGTCCAGACCAAAAGTCATTGTATACTGTATGTCATCATATTAGATTATAGATTCATTGAATGAAAGATCTGACTTATACTTCTTGGTGTCTTTCATAGTCCCTAACACAGCTTTTTGTATTTTAGAGATTTTCAGTAAATATTTGCAATTTTTAGTGGGAATGTCTACAATAGTGAAGTTTTAGTTATTTCTAGACCAAATAACTATAGGTTTAAATGCCCACTTGTAATTGTTTTCATATTGAATAGCAATCTTTCTTATTGATTATTAAATGGATACTTTTGTTTCATTTTGGCAAATTTTAAAGAGGTTGCCACCATCATTGCAATATTGCTTGTCCTACATTTCTTTCAGGATTTATATACGTTGGTTATAGACCTTCAAATTGAGAGGATTTTTTAGATTACTTACAGATCCTGTAAGCAAGGATCATAAGAGTAAACCATTAATATGAGAAAGGGATCTTGATATGCTAAATTTTACATTCTGAAATAGATGAAATATTTATTTAAAAGTCAGCTGCAGGAATTTAGAGGGAAAGACCTAGAGATTTCGAAAGTAGAACATAAGAGATTGATTTTTAAAAACACTGTTTTCAACTAAAAATTGATTAGCCATGTAAAACTTGCTTTAACATTGTTGAATTCACTTGGCTTGGTCCCTGCTAGACTTAAGATACATTGCTTTTCTGGCCTTACCTTACACATTATATAGTGTTAACATATAATTACCTTTCCCATAACAATTTCAGTCATAAATTATTTGTCTGTCAATTTTCAGAGAACTTTGAACTTTTCTTATTTTTAAGTGGGTCAAATGGTACTTTACCCTGGCTGCTATTGTATAATACTTGGTCAGTGGCTATGTATTCCAGTTACTACATTTCTTTCACAAATACATTTCCTTTAAAAGATTTAATTTTTGGTTCTGCTGAAGTCATTGTGTAGGTGGCTCTGTGCCAAGTGGGTGGGATAAAAGGTTTATTCTCATGGACTGTCATTTGGAAAGGGGACTAGGAGCTAGGTTTTTACTGAACAAAAATCCTAGTTACTGAGCTGAGATGAATGGTTGTGAAAAGAGAAAATGTACATAATCACTCAAAATTCAAGCAGAAGTAAATGTAAAATATCTGAAGTGCACAGGTATTTCTCTTTTTTCCTGTAGCTTTCATCTTCTGTACTATGCAACTTAGCACTTTGTGGGTTGTTGTTTTTTTTAAATTATTTATTTCTTTTCAGCATAACAGTATTTGTTGTTTTTGCACCACACCCAGTGCTCCATGCAATCTGTGCCCTCCCTAATACCCACCACCTGGTTCCCCCAACCTCCTCCCCACCTTTAAAACCCTCAGGTTGTTTTTCAGAGTCCATAGTCTCTCATGGTTCACCTCCCCTTCCAATTTCCCTCAACTCCCTTCTCCTCTCCATCTCCCCTTGTCCTCCATGTTATTTGTTATGCTCCACAAATAAGTGAAACCATATGACAATTGACTCTGCACTTTGTGTTTTGTTTTATAGTTTGTTTTTTCCTCTGGTTTAATGTTATTTTACTTACCATTATATATAAGCAGCTTATGGATCAGAACGAAGTCTCATGATTTATCTGTTTTCTCCTGTGTCCCTTCAACTTTTTCTTTTGATTAGATGATCTTATATTTCAGAGATTGTGACCAGTCCTAATTTTAGGTTTTCTACCATGCTACTGCATAAACCATGAACATAATCCAGTTCTATCACTATAATATATAAACAAGATTCAACAAACTGGATCTCATAATTGAAATAATACTGTAATTCTTTGGCAAGATGAACTCTCTTAATATTTGAAAGGATATGTGATTTCTGCTCTAATTACAGAGTTAGCAATAAATAGTTATACTGATATTGAAGGCAATAGCTAGAGTATTATATTTCAGACCAATTTTTGGTTCAGAAAATAAGTCCATCTTATCTATATTGCTAGCTCAGTACCTGGTTACATTATAGGATGTTGGAGGATAGAATATCATTTTATATTTATCACAGTTTTGTTGTTGCTAAAACCTATGGGAAAGGAGCAAGAGAGATAATTTCACCCATAGAATATTCAAATTTATATTTTAATGATACATCTTAAAAAAATCATTGTCATATCTGCTGAATTTAGGTGTGAGAAATGATAAAAGTGGATATGATAAATTCTGTTTTGTTAGTGCCTCTTTGAGAGATCTTTCAGATATCTAAGTGGAAATACGTTTTAATGCTGTTTTTCTCTGGGTAAGCAAGTGACATTCTCTTATGAAACAATAAGCCATCAGAACAGAAGGGAATCAACTGGACTCTTTGGTTTAATGATCTATATTTTTAATTTTTAATTTTAGTAATAGAATAATTTTTCAAACAACAGAGAGGATCCTGGGGACCTAGTGTGAGAATTACCTTGGTCTTAGGACTATTTGAAGCTGGCACAATGCTGTCCCTTTTAAATCATATTATAAACTCCCTCATTTGCTTGAGTTTCTAATTCTTACACACTGAAAAAAAACCCAGAATCCCTGACAATTATAATGGGTTTATTTACAATAAAATTGAGAGTAAAAAATTATAAAGTATCTTAAGGCTTATCCTTTCTTCTCAAATTTCAGTCAGAATCTGTGGTAGTTACTATATTTAATATTCGACAAATAATTCCTGAATGCCTACCATAAGTCAAGCACTGAAGTTCTAGGCTTTGAAGACAGAATTACAAACAAGAAGTAGTTTCTATCCTAAAGGAGTGGTTATAGTCTAGAGGACTTAGCATCAGCAACAGACATTAAATTATCTATTGAGACCATCTTGACTTTAGTCTTTACTTCCACCAGTCTATTTGCTTTATAAGCTATTTTGGAATTCTATAGACAGCCCATAAACTGTCCTGATTCAAGTCTCATGTATCTTGAGTCTAGCCAGTCCAGCCAGGAGGAGGAATATCCATGTAAAACAGATTTGGGCTATGTATCTTGACAGGAAAAGCTAGACCCATCTTTGGGGGGAAGTGAATGAGAGCTTTTGACAGCTATATTAGTTTTTTATTGCTGCCATAACAAATAATCACAAACGTGGTGACTTAAAATAACACGAATTTATTATTTTACAGTTGTGTAGATTACAAGCCCAACAAAGGTCTCAGTGGGCTAAATTCAGGGTGTAAACTGGGCTGTGTGCTTTTTTGAAGCTTTTGAGGAGAATGTATTTATTTGCCTTTACCAGCTTCTCAAGGCTACCCATATTCCTTAGTTTATGGCTTCCTTCTTCCATCTCCAAAGCTAACAATGGCAGGTCAGGTCCTTGCATTGCATCATTCTGACCTTCTGTGCTCATGTTTTTCCATGACTCTCCTCTTTTGCCTTCCTCTTCCATTTTTAAGAATCAAAGGTCATGGATAATCTAGGATAATCACCCCATCTCAAGAGTCTTAATCACATCCATAAAGTCCCTTTTGCTATGTAAGGTAATACATTCACAGGTTCCAATGTTTAAGGCATGGGTGTTTTGCCTACCACAGCAGGTTTTATAAACTTAAAGGGTTCTGATATGACCTGTGATTCACTAAAAGAAATTCAACACTGTGTAGCCTTTTTATTTAGCCATTCTAGTGGTAGAGGCTGCTAGTCTTTTCACAGCATGGGCAAAATAATATTAAAATGTTAAAAATGGCTGGTGATATAATCATTTTTTTTTGGACTGAATATTTGTGTCTCCCACCCCCAATTCATATGTTGAAGTCCCAGCCTTCAATATGACTGTATTTGGAAAGGGGTAATTAAGTTAGGTCACAGGGTGGGGCCCTGATCAACAGGATTAGTGGCCTTATAAGAAGAGATGTGAGAACTCTCAGTCTCTCTCTTTCTTTTTCTGTCTCTCCTTCTCTCCCTGCCGGCCACATGAGGACACAGCAAGAAGGTGGCCATCCACAAGCCAGGAAGAGAGTTCTTGCCAGGAAATGATTTGGCTAGTGACTTGTTCTGGGACTTCTAGCTTTCAGAACTGGGAGAAAATAAACTTCTGTTGGTTGAGCTACCCACTTTGTGGTTTTGTGTTATGGCAGCCTGAGTGACTTAGAGAATTTGGAACTGAGAAATGTTGATTCAACAAATAACTAAAAATGTGGAAAGGACTTTGGAACTAGGTGATATGTAGAGGCTGAAGGAATTTTGAGGTACAAGCTAGAAAAAGCCAAGTTGCCATGAAGTGACTGTTGGTAGAATTATGGATGTTAAAGGTGATTCTGGTGAGAGCTCAGAAAGAAAAGAGTACTGGAAAGAAAGCTTCCATTTCATTAGAGAATATGTAAATAATCATGAGTAGAGTGTTGATTTAAAATATGGACTTAAAGGTTATTTTGGTGAGGTCTCAGATGGAAATGAGGAATGGTTTGTTGGAAACTGAAGGAAAGGCATTCCTTGTTGTAATGTGGCAAAGAACTTAGCTGAATTGTGTTGTAGTGTTTTGTGCAAGGTAGAATCTGCAAACTATGTAACTGAATATTTAGCCAAAGAGATTTATAAGCAAAGTATTGAAGGTGCAGCTTGGGTTCCTCTTACTGCTCGTAGTAAAATGCTAGAAGAGAGAGATGAATTGAAGAAAAAAATATGAAGCAAAAAGGAACTGGAAAATTCTCAGCCTATTCATATTGCAAAAAATGAGAAAGCTTATTCTCAAGAGAACACTGAGAGTGTGGCTGAACAAGCATTTGATAAAGAGATTATGGATACAACTCATGGATTTAATCAGCCCTCTTAGCAGGAACCAGAGATAGAGATGGAATTATATCATCAAAGAGACTGCCAGTTTGAAATAATCTGGCAGAGAAAGTGGATGGAATGAATTAAGACTGTCAGACTTCTTGGATTCTGCTGGACCAGAACATGGAACTGTTTGGGTGAAGAATAACCCAGAAGACTACTCAGAGATCATTAGGGCTGACACTGCCACCATGGACCTAGAGGGCAAGACTGTTTTCTTCTCCTTGGTTTCAGAGGACAGAGCCTCTGCAGAGAACCTTGCAAGCAATTGCCCTTGCAAAGACCTGAGGGGATAAAGAACCTGAGGACTGGGGGCTCACTGCAGAGCTGTGGGAGTGGTGCTGCTACCCCAGTGGACTGGAAGGCAAGATATAGAGCCAAAGGGGAGTATTCTCAAGCCTTAAAATCTAATGGAATTTATCTTGCTATGTTTTGAATTTGTCTGGGACTTGTCTCTCCTTCTTTCTTTCCTATTTCTCCTTCCTGGAATGGGAATGTCTATCTTTTGTCTGTCACACCATCTTATTTGGAAGCACATAACTAGTTTCACAGGTTCACAACTGGAGAGAAATTTTGACTCAATGTGAATCATACCTTGAGTCTACCCATATCTGACTTAGATGATATTTGGATGAGATTTTGGACTTTAGTCTTTAGAGTTGATGCTAGAATAAGTTAACACTTTGAGGGCTACTGGGATGGAATGAATCCATTTTGCATACAAGAAGGACAGGAATTTTGGTGGGCCAGATATGGAATATTATGGACTGATGTGTCTTCCCAAAATTCATATGTTGAACCCCAAGTCCCAGTGTGACTATATTTGGAGATTGAGCCTTTATGTGGTTAATTAAGGTTAAATGAAGTCATAAGGTCTGGGCCCTGATTTGATAGTGATAGGGTTAGTGTTTGCTTAAGAACACTCAGAAAATATGTGAAACATGGAGGGAGGAGAAAGAAAAGATCCCCCCTCTTTCTAATAGAATGTGTTTGAACTTAAATGACCATCAAATTAATATAGATTGCTAATTACTCATGATGTTGTATATGAACCTCATGGCAACCACAAACTTCAAACTTCAAACCACAAACTTCAAATAATAAGTACACAAAAAAATAGAGAGAAAGCAAACATAGCACTACAGAGATTTATCAGTCACAAAGATAGTAAGAGAAGAAAGGAATAGAGAAGAACGACAAAAACAACCAGAAAACAAATAATAACCTGGTAATGCGTACATACCTATCAATAATTACTTTGCATGTAAATGGCCTAAATGCTCCAATCAAGACATAGAGTGGCAGAATGGATAAAAAATTTAAGACCTATCTATATGCTGCCTATAAGAGGCTCACCTTGGACCTAAAGATGTATACAGACTGAAGTGAAGAGATGGAATAAAAAAAAAAAAAAAAAACAGGGTAGCAATATTTATATCAGACCAAATAGACTTTAAAACAAAGACTATAAAGAGAGACAAGGACATTACATAATGATAAAGATTTCCATTCAGCATGGGGATATAACAATTGTAGGTATCTATGCACCCAACACTGGAGCACCTAAATGCATAAATCGAATATTAACTGACATAAATAAATCGATGGCAATACAATATTAGGGAGCTTTAACACCTCGTTTACATCAATGGGGAAATAGTATCATTGAATGACACATTGGACCAGATGGACTTAACAGATATATACAGAAAATTCCATCCAAAACCAACAGAATACATATTCTTTTCAAGCATGCATGGAACATTATCCAGAATAGGTCATATGTTAGACAACAACAACAAAAAAAACTCAATAAATTTAAGGTGATTGAAATCATACCATTTTCTGACCACAGTGTCATGAAACTATAAATAAATGACAAGAAAAAAACTGGAAAAAACACAAACACCTGGAGGCTAAACAACATGTTACTAAACAAGGGATGGGTCAATGAAACAATCATAGAAAAAAGATAAAAAAAGTGGAGACAAGTGCAAATAAAACACAATCATTCAAAATTTTTGGGATTCAGCAAAAGTAGTCCTAAGAGAGAAATATATAGCAATACATACCTATCTTAAGAAATGAAGATAACTTAAGATATCTTAAGATATCTTAAGAAATGAAGATAAATAAGAAATAAACATCTAACTTGATACCTAAAGGAACTAGATAAAGAAGAAAACCCAAGGTGAGTAAAAGAAAGAAAATAATTTAGCTCAGACCATAAATAAATGACACAAAGACTACATATCTATCTCTATCTCTATCTCTATCTCTATCTCTATCTCTATCTATCTATCATCTATCACCTACCTATCTGTATCAATTAAACCAAGAGTTGGTTGTTTAAAAAGATAAAATTGATAAACCTTTAGTCAGACTCATCAAGAAAAAAAGAAAAAGGATACAAATAAAATAAAAAATAAGGGAGAAGTAACAACTGACACTATAGAAATGCAAAGGATTATAAGAAAATTCTATGAAAAATTATATGTCAACAAATTGGACAACCCAGAAGAAACAGATAAATGCCTACAAACATACAATCTTCCAAAACTGAATCAAGAAGAAATAGAAGATTGAACAGACTGATTACAACTTACAAAATTAAATTGGCCAATCAAAAAACACAGACATGATTCAGTAATTCTGCTACTGGGCATTTGCCCAAAGAAAATAAAAACACTAATTTGAAAAGATATATGCTCCCCTATGTGCATTGCAGCATTATTTACAATAGCCAAGACATGGAAGCAACATAAGTGTCCATCAGTAGGCAAATGGATAAGAAATGTGTCACACACACACACACACACACACACACACACACACACACACAGAATACATTGCAGCCATAAAAAGGATGAGATCTTTTTATTTGAAACAATATGGATGGACCTAGATGGCATTATGCTAAATGAAACAAATCAGACTAAAAAAGACAAATACCTTATGATTTCACTCATATGTGATATCTAAAAAATAAAATGAATAAATAAAAAGTGAACCAGACCTGTAAATATGGAGAATAAACTGATGGTTGCCAGAGGAGGGTGGTGGGGGGAATGGGCACAATGGGTGAAGGAGGGTGGGAGGGACAGGCTTCCAGTTATGAAATGAATAAGTTGTGGGGATAATAGGCATAGCATAAGGATAGTAAATGATACGTAATAGAGATGTATGGTGACTGATCATAGCTACACTTGTGAACATAACATACAGACTCATTATAGAATCTCTATGTTGTACACCTAAAACTACATAAGATTGTGTGTCAACCATGCTATTTGAGTATAATACTTAAAAGAAACTTAGAAGAGACACAAAAATCCTCCTCTTCTCCCTCTTCTTTCTTGCCTCCTTCTCTCTTTTTCCCTTCCTCCTTTCTTCCTTTCTTCCCTTTTCCTCCACCATGTGAGGATGCAGTGAGAAGGTGGCTTTCCATAGTCCAGAAAGAATTGCTTTCACTAGAACCTGAATTGGCCAGCACCTTGATGTAGGATTTCTGATGTAGAATTTCTATTGGTTAAGCCATCCGGTCTGTGACATTTTGTTATGGCAGCCTGAACTGACTAAGACAATTCCTGAAACTGCTTTATTTCTCTCTTCCTTTATTCTCTCATTGGCCCATGTGTTCCCTTGAAGATTCTGCCCATTTGTCTTTGTCACAACTTTTATTTAGGAAAATAAAGAAGGACATAAAACATGTTCAAGGCTGGATGAAAATTTTACCCAGAGGAAAATTAAATTTTGAGACAGCATCCTGCAGGTGCATATTAAGTGAACTGATCAGGAAAATGGAATTTAGGAGATGGTAAAATTGCATTTGAGTGGAGATGTAGTTATCTCACAGTGCCTGTGTCTATCTAGAGATCATTTCCATTTCTATTTCCTGCATGTGTCATATGCTAGTACTCCCTACTGCATTTCTTTTGGTATCAAGAATAGATTACTCAAGAATTATTTGAAGGAAAATGTACAGCTAGGGGTAGGTTCCTGTATCAGACTGAAGATAGAGAAAAATAAAGCCCATGAGCATAATATTTCTTTTTGATCACTTGATTTATTACAATGTATTAGGCAGGCAGTATAATAGAATGTTAGAATGAAAGTTTCAAGATACTGAGATGTAATAGGCTTCAGATATTAAAATGAACCCTGAAATAGACCATTCACTAGGAATTTCAGAGCAGACAGACAAAACTTCTTAGAGAACTTCATTATCATTAAGGAATTAGCTAAATGTAGACGGCTGGAAATAGGAGGATTTTATGATGAATACTTTGGAGGAGCATATATGCAATTCCCTCTCTATGTATGCTATTGCAAAGTATACAGGTACTCTTTCCTCATTTCCAGTTCAAGGGTATAGAGCGTTTCAATGTGACCATTCAGAAAGCTTGATATACATTCTCTAGAGTTGGTAGGCATTTTGACTGATATGGGGCTCATGCCCAAGAAAGCTACAAGTTAAGAAACTAGCTAAAGCTTCCCATGGTTTCAAAGTAGAGAGCAGGATCTGGAAAGTAACTTCTCTCCTTTCCAATATTGGGTCAATGACTTAGGAATTCTGGGGTCTGACTGGGAAGACCACTTTAGGAATGTCTGTTTAATTAATAAAGGATCTTGCTCAAGAGGGTTTTTGACAGACACTGGAGATATAATGTTGGATGAAGAATCTGTGGAGCTCAGGAGAGGCCTGCCTCTGGTGATACACTCCCCATGACAGGGAACTGCAGTTAGAGAGTCCCAGAAGGGGCACCTCTGGAGAACACAGACACATGCTCAGGGAGATTCAGCTTCAAACAGTTGTCCGGTCCTAAGTGCAGGCAATCATCTTTTTTGTCCTTCTTCTTTTCCCTACTCTGTATTCCCATCCAGAGGTGCCAGCAACCTGCAGGCAGGGAAGAGAAATCCCTTATGGAGAGAGACAGTTAAGGATCAACCACTATCAGCTTACTATCAGTTTATTATCAGCTCCTGTTTGAAGTTTTTGTAATTAGCTGGGACTGGAGGCTTGGGGTTACTGTTGTGTCTGTGAAGTGTAATGAAGATTGTATTACCCAAGAGTGACCAGTGATGCCATATAACCTGATAAATTTTCATGAAGTGGCAGGGAAGGGCAGCTGCCTTCGAGCAGATTCAGAGGGACAGTGAGAGAACAAATAAAATTGCTTTTAGGATCACAGTCCACAAATCCTGCTTATTCAGTGTACTGATGACAGTAACATATAATATTTATACATTGGGGTCAATGTATGGATAGTGGACTGAAATCAGATCAATATGCCTATCTTGAAAAGGATGAGTCACCTTTTTTTCAAAGACAGAACAACTACTTAGAGCTTTTCAAGGCCATTAATATTGTTGGGTCTGACTTCAGAAATATTTGTTTGAGATACAGCAATCAATCCGCCTGCCGTGTTTAACTTCCCTTTCTAAATTAACCAGCCTTTTTACCTCACCCTTGCTCAAGAAGATATCAGACTGTTCTTTGCTTATGGGAGGACACTGAAGGGGTGAAGGCTATATTTTGCTTTCAAAGCAGCCTGCTTTTAGGGAACTTAGAAGTCTGCTGTTTGGGATACCTAATGATCTTCATCATGGCCTGTGTGATGGACTCTACCCAAACAGAGATGATAACATTTGAGTCAATTGAATCTTCTCTCTTAGGAATTTAAGCTAAGAGGCCCAAAGAGAAGTTCTGATGATTGGTGCTGTGCTGAAAGGAGCCCATAATTAACAGCCACGTCCATACTGAGGATATTAGAACTGCTGTGCCGAGAGAAAAAGATGCTAGAAATGAGACTTGGAGGCCTCTGAAAAAGAATGCTGCCTTGGTGCCTTTAGCTATTCTAGTTTTAGTTCTAATTCCATGAGCATTCTTACAGTAAAATCTTCATTTCTTACAAAGAAATGTGATGGTTGTTTCCTGTGCCACCAAAAAAGCTCTCTCTGGAGGAGTGTGGTGAACTGGGCACCAGTTTCACTGCATGCTCATTACAGCCACATCTTTAGCGCTCACCTCTATCTGAGCTGCTATGATAGACTTTTGCTTTTCTGCTTATTTTAAGGTTAGCTGACTTCCTAAATGCCACCTGTACTATTATTTCAGTTGGTTCTGAATGGATATTTATTATTTTCATTATTTAATCTGAGCTGACTGTTTATATATCCATGTCTTTCATGGGCCAACAGACTGTATTCTACATATGGACTTTTAATAGGATCATTATGTATGTTACTTCAAAGAGGTTCAGATTGTTTTGTTATTATTGATATTTGGTGATCTTTTCAGGATCTGTACTGGAGCTTGAAAAAGAACTGCTAAAGGAGTAGACTATCTTGCTCTAGGTTTTGAAAAATTATATTAAAAAGGAAATAAATATATTCCCCATATGGGAGCCTTTAGGGACTTATTGCTTAATAATTACATAATTACAGGTTTTTGCCTAGTTCCTCTGTACCTTGCCACACTTCCTGGTCTTAATCTCTAACATTTGGCCTAACCAATATCACCTCTCCTTCAAGGTCACCCTCTGTTTTCCCAGGTGAGTTGAGGCTTTGAAGTAATTCCATTTGAGAAGCAGCATCTTATCCTAGTGTGATATGAGTTGCTGGCTACATTAAAAACTTATCAGTGACCTGAGGGTCAAATTTTAAGGTTACTCAACTACCTGTACATGGGCCCTCAAAATACCCTCACAGTGAAGCCTGTAGAGAAACAGTGGAGCATAGTAGATAGTATAAAGGCATGGAAATCATGAGAAATTTCTGAATCTTGGATTCCCCACTTAATATCTCTATAATCATACTGCCTCAAGGAAAGACACTTTACCAAGGAAACAGGCAGGAGGCACTAGCTTGCCTTTTTGTGGGAAGTATTTTTGATGGTCATCAGGGCTCTGCAGTCTCATTTCCTGAATCTACATTCAGCCTGAAAGATGAAGGATGTTTCATTTAGGGAAATTGTACACACATACACACACACACACTCACACGCACATATTCAGGCTCAAAGTTAAAATTCTAGTTGACAAATTTATTTTCCTTTTTTGACCAGAAGCTAGTAATCTAGGGTGTATATGTGATCAATATTAGATAACTAAATTTGTACTTGGTTCATGTGGATTGGTATGAAACATTATATTTGAGTACCCTGAGCACTGTGGATCCCTGGGTTAGTTAAGGTAGCATTACCTGTTGTAAACCCTCAACTCTTAGTGGCTTAACTCAAGAGAAGTTTATTTCTTGATGATCCTAAGTCCTCTCAGAGGGATCAGGTATGTGGGGGTATGTGGGTCCTCTGGTTATTCAGAGATACGGTTTGATGAATGTTCTGCTATCTACTATATATGACTTCCAAGGTTGCTTTAAGCAAAACAAACAAATAAACGAACAAACAAATAACCAAAACACTCATACAGGCAAGAGGGGAAGAGAGTATTATTCATTCATTCATGGGAGGGTTTAATGAGCCAGACCTAGAATTAGGAGACATCATTTTTGATAACCTTCCATTGGCAGGACTCAATCACATATCAAATCTTTCTACAGGTGAGATTGGGAAAGGTAGACTAGTTATGTTCCTAAGAAGAATTTAACAAAAGGGTTTGGGGAGCGTATAACAATCTCTGTCACAGTCCAAATATCTAAGAACAAATAGAGTTTCATCTTTCTCCCTCATGTCAAACCACCTCCTTCCTTCTCCAAAGATCTCATCCATCTCTGTGTCCAATTCCAGGCCCCTGATTTCCAGAAGATAAACTTCTTACTCTCACTCCAGATGTGGCTCCTCATGTGCTAGCAATCCATGGACTAAAAAGGCATGTTATCTCTCTTGTCCCTCTCCACCTAGTATTCAAGATAAAGTATTCAGTGTCACCTCATGACACTAATCACAATAACACTCCCATTCATAAAAGGGAAGACTAGGAGACACAGTTCACTGGATTAAGCAATGATCAAATCCTATTGGGCAAGCTTTATGAAATTCTTCTGACTTGGCAGTTGAGGAAATTCCTTAATTGGTTGCTGATTCTTCTATCTAGAGGAACATTTTTTCTTTGTCCATTGTTCTCCATAGCTCCTGCTTCCATGGTCCTGAAGGTTATTACTTATCCATTATCTTTCATGGCAACATTTGAAGTAGGTGTAGAGAGTTGCCCTCCTTGAGGTCATACAAGTTTAGTAGCTTATTTCCTGCACATCACGTTTTGGGACCAAAAGTTTGTTCAAATAATCAGAAGCATTTTTAAGTCTAATCTTTTGGTTTTGTTGATAATCAGCTCCCTCAAATACTTTCATTTTGTTCCGAGTGCTATAAATACATCTAAAGTTCTTTTCTTTATCATGATTATAAATCCAGATTTATTTATTTTTTTTGCTTTCTTACAACTTAATGGTTCTACAGTGATACTATCTGAGATAAAAGACCTAGATGGGAAGACCCTGAATCTTAATAGTGCATCCTAGATTAGGAAGACTGACTCTTAATAGACCGTGGTTCCTCAAATCCATTTTATCCCTCACTATTTGAGAGCTAGAAGCATGAAGGTTTTATAAACCTCAAGTTTTCAAATCCCTAGACTTCCTTCATTCCTTTCATGTCTGTTTCCAAACAAACTATTGCTTTAGTAACTAGAATGTAAAAGCCAATTCCATTAACATTTGAACTCTTTGCAAACAGTTTCCTTATAGGACATGTTGGCAAACTTCTGTAAAGGTCTAGATTGTAAGTTATTTTAGACTTTGCGGACCATAAACAGCTTTGTCACAACTACTGAATTCTGTTGTAGTACAAAAACAGCCATAGATAATTGGCTATGTACAAATAAAGTTTATTTTTTTAAGAAAAGTTAATGGGCCAGATTTGGACTGCAGGTCAGTTTGCCGACCCCTTCTTTAAAGCTAAAGTCTCTATAGGCATGTGATTGGCCTTCAGGTTTTACAGGTGGAAGGTTTACTCTGATTATTACTGTTGTGCATGAATAAGCTAATGTAATAAATGCTAATTTTTTTTATTAATGCAACATTCTACTTCCAGTACCAATTTATATATTATTTAAAATGTGAAATAATGCATTTTTTCCTAATTGATGAACCCAGAAATGTCAACAGCTTGACCTAATAGAAAGTTTCCTCACTGATCTAAAGTCTATCGAGCCTGTTATTAAGGGTTGTTGATGTTGGGGCATATTACTCCATGCAGGCATTCAGGAATCCAGGCTGACAGTGGCTCTGTTATCATCAGTGCAAAGCTTTCAAGATTATCCTGGGTATTGACATTCAGCTGATATAGGGAGAGAATGGATGATTACTTATTAGAGGATTTCATGGGCCAGATATGGAGTATCTCACAGTACTTCCACTTGCCTTCCATTGAGTTGAACATGGATATAACTCGATTGTAAGGAAGGCTAGGAAATGGAGTCCAGCTTTACAGGCATGAAGAAGTAGACACAGATCTTGGTGAACATACTGAATTCTGTGCCTTAATTCCTAAATGGATATTAATGACTTAAACTTGCACACTATCTTTGTGACTTAAGGCTCAGGGCCCATCTTGCCTTTCTTAAAACAGGCATAAAATCAGTATTAAATGTACAAAGCATATAAAAATGCTTTGCCACTGGTTAACTAGCAAGCACTTTACATATATGAAAGACTATAATGAACACCTGTATAACATTCCCCCAGATTTATATATGTTAACATTATACCATATTTATGACTCAGATTCATTTTAAGATATAAACATTATAAATGTAGTTTGAGGCTTCTTAAGTACTTCTCTCCAATTCTATTCCTCTTTATCCTTTCTCACTATCATGAACTCAGTATTTATGACTCTTACACACTGGTGTCACTTTTTTTTATTACTTAAACTAATCAGTAAGTCAGCATTACTGAATTCTACCATAGCCAGCCAAATCTCTCATGGGAGGAAATACATGGTTTTCTGATTAAAGCATTCCAGGGGTGGGAGGCATGAAATCATCCTTCAACCTTCATAACAAGTCTTTAGGTATAGCAGCATCTTAGGAATGAGGAAGTGGAGAGGTAGTCATAGATCAGACCACCATGGGCCTTGTGTGTCAGCTGAATATTAAGATTTTATCCTGGGGGCGCCTGGGTGGCTCAGTGGGTTAAGCCTCTGCCTTTGGCTCAGGTCATGATCTCAGGGTCCTTGGGATCAAGCCCCACATCGGGCTCTCTGCTCAGCAGGGAGCCTGCTCCCCCCACCCCCTGCTCTCTGCCTGCCTCTCTGCCTACTTGTGATCTTTGTCTGTCAAATAAATAAAATCCTAAAAAAAAAAATTATCCTGAAAATGCAGAGGAATTTCATTCATTATTAGACATGGTCAAAGTTGTGGTATAGACAGATTATTCTTGTAGCCATGTGAGGACTGCTAAATGGTCAGAAGTCCTTTGTTGTAGTGCTAAGGAGCAATAATATGGGTTTCGACTAAAATGGTGACCCATGGGGATAGGCCTTTTCGTCACAAGCATTTTGAGAGCTCACAAATTTTCTTTCCTGCTGCTTCAGAAAGAATTGTACTTCAGTTTGGCATGGAGATGCTTCAAGCAGAAACTGCTGCTTCTTCCTAGAATTTTGACTTTGACCTTCTAAGCTAAGTTGTAGAAGTCTCTCTACATCAAGAATATAGTTCTTCTCCTAAAGCACATTGCATTCATTATCTTTTTTGATCTTTATAGAAACCCTGTGAGATAGTTACCATTTTTACTCCATTTTAAAAATTAGGAAAGTGATGCCCAGAGTGGTTAAATAGTTTGCCTAATATTATTAGAAAGAGATGACATGATACTTTATGTGGAAAACCCAAAAGACTCCCCCCCCCAAATTACTAGAACTCATTCAGTAATATTACAGGATACAAAATCAATGCAGAGGGGCGCCTGGGTGGCTCAGTGGGTTAAGCCGCTGCCTTCGGCTCAGGTCATGATCTCAGGGTCCTGGGATCGAGTCCCGCATCGGGCTCTCTGCTCAGCGGGGAGCCTGCTTCCCTCTCTCTCTGCCTGCCTCTCCGTCTACTTGTGATCTCTCTCTGTCAAATAAATAAATAAAATCTTTAAAAAAAAATCAATGCAGAAAAATTAGTTGCTTTCCTATACACTAAAAATACAACTGTAGAAAGAGAAATTAGGGAATCAGTTCCACTTACAATAGCACCAAAAACCTTAAAATACCTTGGGATAAACCTAACGAAAGAGGTAAGGGATCTATACTCTAGAAACTACAGAATTCTTGTGAAGGAAATTGAAAACACAAAAAGATGGAAAAACATTCCATGCTCATGGATTGGAAGAATAAACATGGTTAAAATGTCTATGCTGCCCAGAGCAATCTATACTTTCAATGCCATCCTGAACAAAATACCAACAGCATTTTTCAAAGTACTGGAACAAACAATCCTAAAATTTGTATGGAACCAGAAAAGACCCTGAATTGCTAAAGGAATGTTGAAAAAGAAAAACAAAGCTGGAGGCATCACATTGCCTGATTTCAAGCTATATTACAAAGCTGTGATCACCAAGACAACATGGTACTGGCACAAAAACAGACACATAGATCAATGGGACAGAATAGAGAGCCCAAATATGGACCCAGAACTCTATGGTCAACTAATCTTTGACGAAGCAGGAAAAAATATCTAATGGAAAAATGTCTCTTCAATAAATTATGCTGGGAAAATTGGGCATCTATATACAGAAGAATGAAACTAGACCATTCTTTTACACCATGCACAAAGATAAACTCCAAATGGATGAAAGACCTCAATGTGAGACAGGAATCCATCAAAATCCTAGCGGAGAACATAGGCAGTAACATTTTTGACATTGGCCACAGCAACTTCTTTCAAAACATATCTCCAAAGGCAAGGGAAACAAAAGCAAAAATGAACTTTTGGGACTTCATCAAGATAAAAACTTCTGCACAGCAAAGGAAACAGTCAACAAAACAAGGAGACAACCCACAGAATGGGAGAAGATATTTGCAAATGACACTACCAATACAGGGCTGATATCCAAGATCTATAAAGAACTTCTCAAACTCAACACTCCAAAAACAGATAATCAAGTCAAAAATGGATAGAAGACATGAATAGACACTTTTCCAAAGAAGACATACAAATGGCTAACAGACACATGGAAAAATGCTCCACATCATTTGCCAATCAAAACCACATTGAGATACCACCTTACACCAGTTAGAATGGCAAAAATTGACATGATAAGAAGCAACAAATGTTGGAGTGATTGTGGAGAAAGGGGAACCCTCTTATGCTGTTGGGAATGCAAATTGGTGCAGCCACTTTGGAAAACAGTGTGGAGATTCCTCAAAAAGGGCTCAAAAAAAAAAAAAAATAGAGCTACCTTATGACCCAGAATTGCACTACTGGGTATTTACCCCAAAGATACAGATGTAGTGAAAAGAAGGGCCATCTGTACCCCAGTGTTTATAGCAGCAATGGCCACGGTCGCCAAACTGTGAAAAGAGCCAAGTTGCCCTTCAACGGACGAATGGATAAGGAAGATGTGGTCCATATACACTATGGAGTATTATACTTCCATCAGAAAGGATGAATACCCAACTTTTGTATCAACATGGATGGAACTGGAGGAGATTATGCTAAGTGAAATAAGTCAAACAGAGGACAATTTTCATATGGTTTCACTCATATGTGGAACATAAGGAGTAGCATGGAGGACATTAGGAAAAGGAAAGGAAAAATGAAGCGGGGGAAATCAGAGTGGGAGATGAACCATGAGAGGCCATGGACTCTGGGAATCAAACTGAGAGTTTTGGAGGGGGAGGTGGAGGGATGGGTGAGCCTGGTGATGGGTATTAAGGAGGGCAGGTATTTCATGGAGCACTAGGTATTATACACAAACAATGAATCATGGAGCACTATAACGAAAACTAATGATGTACTGGTGACTAACAACATAATAAAAAATTATTTTAAAAATATTGCTAGAAAGAGCCTAAACTATATTGTTTTACTTAAGTCTGAATTACTATCTTGATACCATCTTGTCTCTCTTATGGCATAACAGCTAGTATTTACTGAGGAATTGCTGTGTGCCAGGCACTGACTGTTCTAAGTCCTTTACATATTCTATCCCATTTAATCATCTATACAACCCTCTGAGGTAAATAATATTATTATCTTCATTTTACAGCTGAGGAAACTGAGATACAGAGAACGTAAGTAACTTGCTTAAGATGCTACATCTGGACAAGGTGATTAAGACCAGTTAACTCTGGAGCCATTGCCTTGTACTACCTCTAATGGGAAGGCAATTATTTTGATTTTCAAAAGTATGGGGAGAAGGAAAACACTATGTTATAATTTAAAGCTCTTATTAAGTTTTATTAATATAAGCCTAATCTCAATGTGTCAAAATATTGTGGAGAATTTAACTATAAGCCACAAGCAGTACCAGATTTGAATGGGTCTCACTTGATTATTGATAACATACAATTTTGCTTCAATCTTTCCAAAATGACTTCTTAGCATGGCAGAGTAGTCACAGGAGAGCAGGCCAAGAGGTAGGAAGCCAGGATTCTAATCCTGGTTCTGCCATAAATGGTCTTTGAGTTCTTGGGTGGGTCAATTAATTTCCTTAGACTTCAGTTGTTCCATTTCAAAGATTCAAGAAATGAACTAGAGTACCTCCAGTGTCCCCACCCACTCTGTGATTCTCTCTTTGCCTTTTTCCCCCCATTCCATCAGATACTGGATTCAAAAAATGACAGGAAATGTAAATAACAAAACACTGTAGAAGTGCAACAAATTAATTTTAATATTTCCAAAGATGAGAACAAGTAAATATAATAGAAGGACTAGGAATTATTTTTAATATTCTTTCTACTAATATTATTAACATAACTCATATTTTAGTCATTTGCTTATACATGAAAAAATCTAAATCTATGACTCTGTAGCTAGCATTTTTATTAAAAAAATAAGGTTTGAATAAATTAAACAATATGACTATGAAACAAGTACATAACTAAGAGTGGTAACACCTTGAAAAGAAATAAACTCTTGAAATAGTTTTAATATTTATCTTCTTGAAAGAAACAGAGTTGGGAGAACATGAATAGACAAAAGAAAAGACTGATATACAGGATTCTAGAAAACAGGCAGTTCCTTCTACCCTCCCCCCAACTAATTCTTTCTAAAAAAGCTATTTCTTTATACAAATGTATTTGTAGATAAGATAAATGGACTAAGTTAACAAAATTGCTTTCATCTGTTTTAAAATCTACCTCTCTCCAAAGGAGTGGTTCCTAGCCTGGAGGGTAGGGTGATATAGTTTTTTGTTTGTTTGTTTTCCTACTTCCCAAAGGGAGTTTTATAGGAGCCTGACAGTATTTGTTCAATTTGTTTAAAAGATGATACAGATGTGCGCCTGGGAAAATTAGCCCATATTAACATTTCTTGGTTTTGCCTTTCACTGAAGGGCTTGATAATAATAGCTTAGAAATTCTGAGCTCTGTTAACCCCCATATGAACTGAGCAGTTCAGCAGGATGAAACCTATTTCAGTACTCCATGTGACACAGGAGGAGAGGTAAAGTGGAGCTAATGCCCCTACTTCAATGGACTGGTTGGCGTTGCTGAGAGCAGCCTCATCAGCCAGCCTCCAACATCCTCTTTTAGTGTCTCCTACCCTCACCCTTCTGATTCTACTTTCCTTAAGGAAGCCATTGTTGACTTTCTTACTAAATTTCAGCCAAGGTGTTAGGCATTGAGACTACAATTATGAAGATGCTGGCTCTGCTCTTGAGGGCTCAACAGTCTAAAGAAAATGCTGTCCTTAGTACTCTGACCCATTCCCATCTCACTTCCTCCTTCTGGGCAGAAGTAACTATATCTCTAAGAGCAAGGGGCTGCCTGAGAGGATTTCTAAGAATATTAGGTAGGAAAGCACCTACATGTCTGTAAGTTATGTAAGATGGAATAAAATTTATGGAACCAGACCTAGGTATAGAGGGTTGAGTGTTGAGTGGTGACAGGATCCTGGCCCCAGCATTCTTAATTTCTGGTGCTCCTCCTCTGCCAAAAAAGCAGGGATGAGGGGGTCTAATGATCGGTGACCCCCAGTGGTTAGCAGCCTGGGCACATGTACACACACAGACTTCTTGATATCTTGGTCCTTCAGGACAAGAGTAGGTTACCTGAAATGTCTATTGCTCTTTATTCTTTCATTTCACTGAAGGAGCAATAGCTGGGCCCCAAGCCTCTCACAGTGCAGTCAGTGCTGTCACTATCACACTTGCCACAGTGACATTCAGTGGCTACTGGATATGTATATAGGGACTCAGCCTGGTTAGCACAGCCAGGCACTTTCATGGTCTCATACACCAGCTCTTTGAAGGTACATGTTTTCTGGATGTTGGGCCTGGCTGGGTCTTTGTACACTAGATCCTGTGGAATTTAAAAAGGAGAGAGTTAGGCTAAAATATTCTGGAAGTTTCTATTTAGCGTAATCAAAATGAGATGGGAATTTAATACTGCTTGCTCTAGCATTTACCCATTAAAACTCACTTAAGGAATTCCTAACCAAGGAAATATGATCTCATAAATGTCCTATATGCTATACTATATTTCTTGGTTCTGGAAATCTTACAGAATATATATCATTCCTTTTATTACTCCTTATGTCTATATCAAATCTTAAATATTTCTCAAACTATAGAGAAACTTTAAATATCAACATAGAAAAATGATGAAATAAAGCTATAGCAGAAATTTTAAGCTGATTTTTGTACTTAGTCGAAAACTATGTTAATGACAACATAAATCATAAAACACTGAAGTTCAGTTTCTCAGAAAATGTTTCCAAATACATTGTCCCTGTGTGTTTATAAACAGCCAAAAGATCTAAGAAGAAAGGGCAATGCTAAGCTTAATATGACTATGAGGTCACATGGAAAATTTTAAATATTCCACTGTCTTGTAGATATTTCCTTGCCTTAAATGCTGTATGTATTTTGTAGGTCTATCAGGTTCAAGGTATACACAGTTTGCATACGAAAACTTTTAATCCAGGTAGGACAGGTCTGTTCCAATGGTTTCTAGTAAAATTATTTGCATCAAGGGAAGAAATTGGCATTGCTGTTTAATTTATTTCAATATCATGCTATCAGGTCTGTTGATCAAACTCATTTACCACATAATAAAATATGTTTCATTAAAAAGTTGTTACTTTCAATTTCAGTTTATAGAATGAAATTTTGCATGGATAACCAGGTGTTATAGGAGAAATAAGCAAAGAAAACAAAGAAGAAACTTTTCTTGGATTAATGCCAAGAACCTGTGTGAAAATAAGCTAGTGGTTTTATGCTTCTATGCCTTGGTTTTCTCAATGGCATGAAGAAGTGAGTGGGTTCTCTGATTCCTTTTCTAGTAGTCTGCAAGTATGGACTGTGTTCTGAGGCTGCTCGTTGCCATTTGTAATCGGGTGGGCAAATAAGACATTTTTTATATGTCTATTTGTGTTTTTATGTGGCTTAGAAAAATATATTTTGATACTATCTCTGTTGCAAAGATATGGCTTCAATTACAGAAAATGGCTTTTGGGGAAAATGGTAGGTCTTCTATTGTTAAGTATATGTATGTTTACAAGTTTATCTCTCTATATGTAAAATCTATCCTAGCACTACTTTCTTTTTGGAAGTGCAGAGTTGGCATATTGCCAAGTTGATCAGATCAAATCTGATGCTTTGTTAGATTTACTCTAATCAAATCCAAGCCCAAACATCTAACTGATATCACAGTATTTAACTCCAATCATAACATAGACAGTATTGACTAAAGGACTCATGGCTATTACTTGGGAAGGTTAAAATATCCATCAAGTGGGAATTAATGAAGCCTGCCTTGGACACCCTTAGCACCTCACTTCCAGCAAAGCAGAGTTCCTACCCGGGTGTAGCAGTAGCCGGCACACCATGTGGTATTGATGCTTATGCAGAAGCGACATTCCTCCTTTTCCACTGTGATGGTGATGTTGGTAAGCTCACAGCTCTTGCAGCAGATTGCTCTCCAGCAACAGAAAAGGAAGCAAAACTGGACTGACTTCATCCTGGGCTATAAAGCAAACAATTAAGGCTCATGAGAAAACAACCACCCCACCCCCAAATTATAATCATCTAAGTTGACCAAAGCAAAAATAATTGATCTGCCCATCCTCCTCTGTCACATTTTGTTTCAGCAATTTTTTTTCCTTCCTTTTCCCCTCCCTTACTTCTTGGTTGAACAAACATTTCTTCTTATATTCCTTCTCCTTCATTTTTTTTGTCAAGTAGACCCATATTACAGATCAAAACTCCAATATAATAATTTAAGCAGAGCAGTATTTGAAGATCAGAGTATTTAAGTGATTAGCCTGAGGATGGTAATTGTGATAATCATATTTGTCCTTTCATTATCATTTTAAACACTATTTTTGTTTAAAAATAAAAAGGAAATTCTATACAATAAAATTGGTTCATCAGTTTTAGCATCTCATAAATACTATCATTTGCTTTTGTTCACCTTTGTTTAAAATAAGACTATTTCAAGAGGCCAAGTGAATTGGTCTATACAAAGTTCAGTTGCTTGCTAACAGTGACTACAGTGTATTAATCGTATTTAAGAAGCCAGGTTGACAAGTATAAATTGTCTACACAATAGTAGTTGAAAAAGGTCTAGATTTGTTCTCCAGATCCTAAAAAACCTATAATTTCAAAAGTAACTGTCACCACTTGTTAACTGTAGATGCCAAGACTCACCTTCGGTCAGCTGTCTTATCTGGGGAGAGCTGTATATTGAGTCAAGTCTCAGTTCACCTTTTATACAAAATCATGTGCAACTAACACCTTGTGGATTTGTTGGGTATTAATAAGACCAATGTAAGCCTGAAGCTTGCTGTAAGTGAATCAGTGTTTAGGTAGACAGGGAGATCAAGCCCTTACTAAAGTAGTCTAAACGCAGTTGATCAGGAAAAATAATGTTACCAGAGATGATGATTTTGTACAAATTAAATTTGATATAGTAGCACACCCACTCCTTTACTTTGTCAAATTAAATGTGACTCTAGGTTTTTCTTTTGTTTTTAACTCAGGGAATTCAGAATCCTTTTCAAGTATTGCTTTAACCCTGTTGAGGGGGTGCATAAAAAAGATATGGTTAATAAATTGCTCTGAGAGCTGCCTGAAAGCTGTAAGGGAAGAAACAAACAAATGGGAAGACTTTCATGATCTTTCTCTCATATCTAAAGTATAAACTGTAGGGCGCCTGGGTGGCTCAGTGGGTTAAGCCGCTGCCTTCGGCTCAGGTCATGATCTCAGGGTCCTGGGATCGAGGCCCGCATCGGGCTCTCTGCTCAGCAGGGAGCCTGCTTCCCTCTCTCCCTCTCTCTGCCTGCCTCTCCATCTACTTGTGATCTCTCTCTGTCAAATAAATAAATAAAATCTTTAAAAAAAAATAAAGTATAAACTGTATTTCTCTTTACCTCTCATATTCAGGTCCCCTAATCTCAAATATTATTCTTTGATGCTCTACTTGTAATTCTTTAAATGTTCTGCTGATTTATTTCTCCAGATCTTTGCATATGCAGTGTTTGTCCTGCCTGAAATATATTTGTTTCTTACTTGTGTTCTCCAACATTGCTCCAATCCCTGGAAAATTTCTCAACCTTCAACAGTCACCTATGAGAATTTAGGATGGGAGATAGAGGTGAGCTTTAGTAACTACCTTGTTTGCAATCATTGGTATACCTCTGTTTCTCCCAATAGAGTATCAGCTCCTTGGAAACTGGGGTTGATTTGTTTAACAGATATTTATTATTTAAACAATGTGGCTGGAGAAAAGGAATAATGGTATTAATATCAGGATATGATGTCAAAGATAAAATAGGAGTCAAATCATGTAGGTCCTTGGTTTTTGCTGTCTGTGACAGGGGGCCAATTGCGGGATTTTGAGTAGAGGTGTGACATGATTTGATTTAGGTCTAAAAGGATCCCTTCAGCTGCTGTTTTGTTAATGTACAGGAAGAAAGGTAGAAACAGAAAGACCTATTAGATGCTATTGCAGCAACCCAGGTGAGAAACGGTATTTGTTTAGACTATTGTGATGGCAATGGAAATAATGGGACATAAAATTGATTCCGGATATATGTTGAAAGTAGAGCCAACAGAATTTTCTGATGGAAGAATGTTGAGCATGAGAGAAAGAAGAGTTAAGAATGACTGAAGATTCTGGCCTGAGCAACTTGAAGGATAAACTTGTTACCAACTGAAATAGGAAGGCTGTCAATGTAGTAACTTTTGAGCAAAGATGAGGAGTTCCATATAGACATGTTGCACTTGAGATGTCTTCAAGACCTCTAAGTATAATGCTGAATCTAAATTTTGGAAGAAATAATATTGTTTGAAGGTATAAATTTGGGCATTGTCGACATGAGCTTAGAAAGAGATTACCAAGGAAGTGAGTGTAAATAGAGAAGATGGAAGGGCCAAGCTGAGCCTGGTATACTCCAACATTAAAAGGTCAAGGGTAAGATGAAGGGTTTTTTCACTTCCTTCTTGAGAAGGGCCACTGAGGAAAGAGAGGAATAGAGAGAATGTGGTGTCCCAGAAGATAAAGGAGCGTATCAAGGAGTGACAGCTGTGCTTAATGCTGCTGACTGGTTAAGATGAGGACTGTGAATTGTACAATATATGCAGCAAAGTGAAGGTCATTCATGTCCTTGGCTAGAGAAGTTTCTTTGGAGCAAGGGGAACAAAACCATGATTGGTGTGTGTTTAAGTTACTGGTAAGAGAAAAAAAAAAGTTGAATAGAGACAACTTTTTCTTGGATTTTTGATATAAAGATGACCAAATAAATGGGTGATTCGGTAAAGTAGAAGTAGGGCAAAGATAATTTTATTTTGATTTTTATGTTCTAAGATAGAAGGAGTAACTGCATGTATATACAGTAATGCCAATGATTGAATAGAGAGAGAAAAATGACTATATTGGAAGAAGAGAGGAGAATTTCTGGAGTGTTCTTGGGTGGAGAGCTTATCCCAGTATCAGGCAGAAGGCAGAGCTTGTGCGTGGAGGTACTGGTGGATGGTGCAAGGATGGTGGATGAATTGTTAAGGATTTGTAGAGAGAGGATAAAATTTCAGGAGTTGTCTAAGACTGGGAGAGGGATTGAGTTGACAATGATGGATGTAGTATATTGCCTACTAGTTTTAAGGGTTCACTTGAGGTTTATGGTAAAAAAGTTAATAGGAGACCACTTAGCATGGATGTGCATTTTTGTTTTTCCCAATTTAATAGCAGGGATTCAGGCTTATGGGTGACAAATAGTTGGATTTGCCCAAGGTTATGATTTTATCAAACATGTGTGACAAAGATAAAACATAACAAAGTCCAGGATATTACGAGTATTAATTCAACATTTATGTAAGTGATATCTGGAATATAGAAATATTTTTTTTTTAAAGATTTTTTATTTATTTATTTGAGAGAGAGAGAGTGAGAGAGAGCATGAGCGAGGAGAAGGTCAGAGGGAGAAGCAGACTCCCCATGGAGCTGGGAGCCCGATGTGGGACTCGATCCCGGGACTCCGGGATCATGACCTGAGCCGAAGGCAGTCGTCCAACCAACTGAGCCACCCAGGCGTCCCTGGAATATAGAAATATTTTTAAATCCATTAGCAATGGGTAAGTAAGTACATTATCAAGGTTATAGAATGAATAATTAAATTTCATATGATACACATTAAATGAAATATATTCATGATTCCTGGAAAATTATAAATCCTTTCAATTTTCTAAAAGAATGCTCAAAATATTTGATTACACATTGTATTATGAAATGAACTCTTTATATTATCAATGTGTGTTCACAAAGTATATTTATGTAAATATATGTGAATTTAATGTGTTTTAATGACTAACATATATATAGTTGTATTTGTTCCTTATATACTCACTTTAAGATATGAACAGCTTCTTTTTGTTGAGCACCTGCTAGATCCCAAGCATTTAACTAAACACTAAATACGTGATCACATATAATCTTTACAAAAACTCTTTAAAGGTGTTACTGTTATTGCTTTTTGGAAGATTGGAAAACTGAGGATAAGTGACTTGCCCAAGACTGTGGAACCTTTAAAGAGCAAGACTGAGGCTCATACCTAGTTCTGCTTGGCTCCAAAGCAAAGGGCCACTCATTGACCCATGCTGACCTTGGTGGTTTAAAATGTTCTTGTCAGTCCCGTTAGTTAGAGAGGGGCCAAGACTGAAGCCATTCAAAACTTGGGCAGATATTCCAAATGTCTGTGTTTATATTTCCATCCATATTTAGGTCAGAGGTCTCACTAGATAACCTGTTTTCCTTTGCCTATCAAGAGACTCCCATACCTTTCTCCCAATTCCAAGCCTCTTATAGCCTATCTGATTAGTTTATTTGATTACAGTATTTCCTAATTAGGTGACATTGCTTACACAGAGGTGTTGAAATTTTTTGTTGATGAAAATATAGGGCTCTTTCTTATTTATCCTTGTATCCCCAATAAGAATAGAATTTCTAATACACAGTAGGCACTAACACACTTTTGTTGAACAAACTGAAAAACAAAGCCCTCATGGTTTCCCATTATGTTATGCTGGTCCATAGACTGTTTGCTATATCTGATGCATTCCTTGTTTTTGCTCTGTTCTGTTCTCTGTTTTGTGGGGTTTGGGGGTTTGGGGGAAGACTTCTGCAGGCTACCTTTCCAAACGGCAGTGTCAGCAGGCTTTGCCTCTGTGGAAGAAATTTGGAGAGCAAAAAGAAAGAGTATTTCTCCCCACATTCTTCTTTTCTTGGCAGTAGCTACTTTTTCTCCCTGGGTCCAGGTCACATCAAACTGCACCTCTGTCAGTCCAGCTGCCAGCTTCCTTCTGTGAGGAAACCCGTCTTGTGACTTGAGCTTCTGCAGGACGGTCTCATGTTTTGGCTCTGGAAAACCCACTTTTGGCCTCTAATCCTGAGGGTAAGCGGGACTTCCTGCTGTTATACTTGGTAATCAACTCTCTGGATTAAATTCCCTCTGTTTTATGTATTGGGGTGATTTCCATTTTCCTGGTTGGAAACTGATACCTTGGAAACCCTCCTTTATTTCTAGCTCCCTATTGGGTTTTAGTAGCTTCATATTTAATGAAATATTTAATATTATTCAGGGAGACCCTATGTAAAATTCTTACTTTATTGAAGCACCTCTCCACTTGAAGCACCTCCCCATTTCACAAAATCACATGTATTTTTTTCCTCTTCCTTGAAAGACAAAAAGTTCTGTTCCTTAGGCCTGAGATACATTTCTCATCTTTTCATCTAAGCTAATCCTACAAGGACTATTACAAAATTTCATTTAGGTGTAACTTCTTTTAGGAGGCGTTCACTTCCCCTTACACAGTATTCATTACTCACTCTCAGTCCAGTACTTTGTTTAGTTCCCAGTACTTATCTCAATGTTAACACTCATCACATTATATTTCAACTGTACAGCAGACTTTTCTTGTGAATTCTGGTGAACCAGTGACCTCACCTGGGTGAGGATCCCTAGAATTTCTACCTATACTCACATTCTTTGTTCATTTATAAAGAATTTTAAAGTCATTTTTAAATGTTTGGGTTTAAAAATAGGAAATTAAGTACTTATGCTCACATTTTGAATAAATTACTTGCTCCTTTTATGATCTGGTATCCTTTCCTCCTTTTCTTTGCCTATTTGATACGTTTCATAATATAAATTTTTAAAAATGCTTAATATACTTTAAATAATTTCTAATTTAAATGTATCAATTTTAGTTATTCAAATTTATCTTAGTTGCTTAATATATATGATGGAATATTTCCATGTAAAATGCTAATTTTTATTAAGTTTTTAATCCTAACAAATTACCGAACAATAGTATAGAGCTGCACTGTCCAATATGGTAGCCACCACCCATATATTGCTATTAAACACTTAAAATACAGCTAGTCCAAACTAAGATGTGCTGTAAGTATAAAAAGCCACTGGATTTCAAAGATAAAATAAGATAGTGTGTACACGATGTAGGTGATTTTTGTATTGATTACAATGAAATGACATTATTTTGAATATATTAGGCTAAATAAAATAAGTTGTCAATCTCACCCATTCCTTTTACTCTAAAATTACTTTAAATGGTTACTAGAAAATTTGAAATCACAGAAATGACTCATTATATTTCTATTGGACAGCACTAGTATAGAACTTGTTTGCTAATAAGTAAATTTCAGAGGTCCTAAGACCTGTTTACTGGTCTAATGTCTGGCCCTTTTGTATTACACATTGCCATGTTAGATCAACTGATACAACTGAAAAATAGTAAGGTGAAAAGCCCATTGGTTGCCAGTACTTATTAATATGAAGACAAGATGATGTTCTTTATATTTTTCAGTGATGAGGTCAGGTGGGTCAGCCTTCATATTAGCAGGTAAAATTCTTGTTCTTACCTACTGGGGCAGTCAGATGGAACTTGAAATAAAGTTCCATCTGACTTTTATTTCATCATTTGAGATAGTAACATACTGTGAACAATGAAACAAAATCTAATGCTCTTCTCTGTCGCATTTTCTTTTCCTTAGAGCAAGAAGGAATAAATTGGCATAGTGTTCTCCTGACAAGAACTCTTTTAAAAGCAGTAATGGCATTCAGAATATTCCATGATAGTGTTCCAGTAAGAAGTCAGTAGATTTGTTATCAGTCAACTGATAATGCATGAAGCTAAAAATACTTCCTAGGCTTTAGAGCAATTGTGTTTTACATAGAGTAAGCATTCAGTAAACACTTATGGATTTGATTTTTGTTTTGATGTTGGTTGGCAAGTTTCTAGAAACTAAAGTATGAAGCACTAAGAATGGGGTTTACATCTAAGTAAGTAATAATATATTGATGCTTGATGTGCTTATGCTGAAAATAATATGAAGATAGTAATTTAATAATAAGGAAGCAGTTATCCCCCAGCATGAAATGCAGATTCCAATTGTTTTTGTATCTTTTGTTTTAGGAGGGAATAGCTTATATGCATGTACATGCACACATACACAGATAGACATACATAGCAAAACGTTGACATAACAGTTTATGGCGCTTTCGCAGCTTCCTTAAGTTCAGGCATGTCCTTTGAGGAAAGTATTATTTTCCTCATTTTACAGAATACAAACATTTTTTTTTTTTCAGAATACAAACTTTTTTTTTATGTACTTACTCTATACCAGTCAGTGTGCTAAATACTTGCGTGCCTGGCATCATTGAGTGTTCTGAACAGCCTTATGAAGTATATAATTACTATCATCTATACATTATAAATAAAGAAATGAGTGTCAGAGCGGTGCATTAAGATGCCCAATGTCACAATAAGTAAATGTCAGAGCTTCAATTCCAGACTATGCAAGAAGACTCCAGAGTGTCTCATATTCTTCCTCTGGTCATATAACTGTTTGCTAGACAGACTGTATTTAATGGAGGAGAAGCAGAATCTGAGCAAGAAGAGAGAAGGAAAAGGGAAGGGCACTGAATGTCCTTATCAAAAAGATAGATTCTGAAACCAAGTCAATGGAACAAAAAGCCAGGACACTAAAGAATGAATTAACTTTTACTGAACATGTAAGTGTTCACCTTAGGGCTAAGTATTTTGTATGCACAATTTTAATTGAGTTAACCATCACGGGAACCATAATGTAAGTACTATAATCATCTCCACTTTGGAGATGAGGATACTGTGACATAGAGAGTTCAAATATATTTACCAAGTCCAGGTAGGTAAATGAGAGAGCTAAAAGTCCAACTCAAGCATCTGTTTCTAAGGCCTGTGCTTTTCTCTACTACAATAGTCTACCAGCCACTGTCATTGCAACACAATTCAGCTTATTTTAGAATAAATACATGTGTACCTCTGTGCCCTTTAGAATGAATTTTTATTCCTTTGCTGTGTGTGTAAAGCGAATGTGCTGGAAGACCAAGATATTGTCTTACCTTCTTCAAAAGAAGAAAGTTTCTCAAAATAAAACCTGTCATTCTCAGAAAACATGAAGTGAAAATGAGGCAGGAAACATATTCTTAGATAATTCAGCCATCACTGTGCATAGACAAATCACCAAATATTGCATTACCAAATTATCTGGTTTCCTGTATTTAGACTGAGAACATGTGACTTATTCTGGCCGGTGGATTATGAACACAAGTGTAGTGTACTTTTTTGGGCTGAGGCAATAGAAACTTCTTACATGACTTCTGTCCTTTATGTGGTTACTGCAGGTCTCCATCTTCCAGGTGGTACAGCTGTAAGATGGCAGGGACTCCGACAGCCTATGTCCTTGGGTGAATGCGTAGAGAACAGACTCCTGTGACTCATGTTAGATATAGGCATGGGAAAGAAATTAACCTTTTCTGTTAAGTCATTGAGAATTTGAGGTTCTTTTGTTACTGCACCGTAACCCAGTCTCTTCTGAGTAGGAAGCATCTACCAGGTTACCTGAAGGGCATGTCAGTAGTCTACTTGACTCTGTATGATGCCAAACCACAGGGAGAGGAAGAAAAGTACATCCAAAGCCTGGAACCTGTTCGAACATGATTTTCAGAATTGTCCTCTTTGCATTTCCAAAGCTTTCAATCCTCACCACACCTTTTGCTCACTCTGTGTTCTCTCTGTTCTTCTAGCAGAGTGTGGCAAAATCATAGCATCTATACAAGTTACTTTTAATAAAGCTCCCTTTGGATTTATTCCCGCCGTTGAAGCAGTTTAGAATTATTAGGTGATTTCCAGCCATTCCATCTTTCCAGTGCATTTGAACAAACAACAGCAGAAGCAGCAGTAGTGGTAGCAAAACCAAATACTCCAGAAAGTTACAAGAGCTGATTTTTTAGTTCTTTTTGTCCTAAATATCCAGGGTAGCTTCCTCTGCAAAACAGAGTTGCTAGAACTTTAATTTTGCCTGAAGAAGAATAACTCCTGTTATGAAGATCTAATCTTATATCTAATAATAATTAAATATAGGAAGAAGGTTAGAGAGACCAGGTTGATAGTGTGATTCTTTATAAATATTGGCAATTTCCAGAGGATTTCCTTTTCTTTCTCTGATAAACCAGCGACCCTATTTGAATCACCTAATCTCAGACCACATACCTTTTTTTCTGGTCTTTTGCTGTCTTGGCATCTACCCATCACATTTTATTAAGAAACCTAGAAGGAGAATTGAGAGAATGTGAATGAAAGACATATATGTTTAAAGGAGATAAAAGATAATTCATTGCTGTATTTTGTCTCAAGAGTTATTTATGTCATATTTCAAAAAATACGTTCACCTTTATCACCTCTGTTTATTCCCCATCGACTTTTAGAACTGTCTTTTAAGGTAAGGTAGAGATTTAAACCACTGAGTACTTGCTGACAGTTAACATCAAATGCTAGAATTTTGGCTTTTACCTCAACTTGTTATAAGAGTATGGAATTTAAAGAATTCTATTTTAGGTAACTCCAGAGTTTATTATTAGCCCAGAAAAAGGTAATGGTTTCAGGAGCACAATGTGACAGAGACTGCTAGTTGTTTCCTGATGTTCATTCTTTCTCCATTCTCCCACAGCAGTAGGTTTTTAGCTGGGCACATGGCTGTGCAGAACAAAGGGTAAAATATCCCTACCTCGCTTGCGGCCAGGAATGGTCATGTTTTAAACAAAAAGTTGTGATTAAAATGTTGGGTGACAGCTTTCAGGAACTTCAGGAGACAGGTGGCAAATAACTTTTGCCCGTTTTTCTTCTTTTTCATCCATCCTTCACTCTGCCTTTATAATGTGGATGTGTCATTTCGGGCTAGGAGGGTGAAGGCTGAACTGTGGAATTGGTTGTAAATGACCTGGAAAGCACGTGAGTTCCAGAGGACTTTTCAAAGTAAAGCTGCCAGTCCAGACTCAATCTACATAGTTTTAGAATTTTACATGAAAGGGAAAATAATTTCTGTCTTGCTTAGGCCACTCCTATTTTGGGCCTCCACTACTTGAATCTAAATGAATTTCACTGATATGTATGGTCAAAGCCATTATCCCAGGGTAGAGCTCCAATTCTTTGGCCAGATGCTTAGGATAACTAGGTTTTCATTTTTTGTTTTTGATTTTAGTTTTAGAATAACTAGGTTTTATAGAGTCTGTGGAAGGCAGGGGAAGACTGTGGTACCTGAGATGAACCCAGGAATGAGTTTTGGTGTTAAGATCTTGGGGAAATTGCCATTTAAAAACTGCTTGTTTTGGGGGCGCCTGGGTGGCTCAGTGGGTTAAAGTGGGTTAAAGCCTCTGCCTTCAGCTCAGGTCATGATCCCAGGGTCCTGGGATCAAGCCCCACATTGGGCTCTCTGCTCAGCAGGGAGCCTGCTTCCTCCTCTCTCTCTCTGCCTGCCTCTCTGCCTACTTGTGATCTCTGTCAAATAAATAAATAAAATCTTAAAAAAAATAAAAACTGCTTGTTTTTGTCATCTAAATGATGGAGATTTTAATCATCTTTGGTGGAGAAACTTAGACAAAAATACAGGTGATATGAAAGATTTCTTTGTTCCCTTTATTCTCTTTCCTTCTCTGCACTAGTAGTAAGGGAAGTTTTGACACAGTGCATCAATGTGATGTTACTAGAAGTAAGGAAGGAATGTTTGACTATAGTTGCTTGGCTATGACGGATTTGAAAAATTTAAGACACAACTATCGAGGAGTGGGAAGGAAAGGTATGTATGCCCTTGATCCGGGAGACAGCAGCAGGCCAGGAGTAGGAGAGTAGCAAAGAGAAGCAAGAGGGAGATCAGGAGACAGACAATGCCCGAGTATCCATCTGAGGCTGGCTCGGGCTAGATGAAAGTGATCAGGAAAAGTGAAGAGATACTTAGGTGACTCTCTGTGGGTTTTCCTGAGAGACTAATAAGATGTTTGCTAATAATCATTCACCTTTATGTCTATCCACTGCTGTGGGTGATAGGAGAAGGTGTTACATAAAGTTAAACTTCTCTTATAAAATGGACATGTTTCTGAAGTTGTGACTGGGGCATCAATTAGAAGGAAAATGCCATGTTGGTTTAATGTGAACTTGGGGAAATATATATTCAAATGAGTAGATTTAGACTAACCTAAGGAGGAAGAATCGTTGTATGTTGTTGGAGGAAGAACCGTTGCGTGTTGTTGGAGAAAGGCGTGTCAGTTCTTGTTTGGGGACTTGCTCTAGAAAGATGAAAGAAATTTTTTCTTCAGGACCCAAGTGACAAAGTGTAGCATAGAGTCAGAGAAGATTTTCCTATCTCAACAGGAAAACCAGTGTCCCTCTTTTTCATGTTAGTGGTTTCAGCAACATCCATGGTGTGAACTTTGTCATTCATATGATTGGCATTATCTGCAGTGGGGACTACTTTCTTTCTTAGACAGGGAGAGCCAGAGTGTGAGAGGAAACATGGCAGACACGGGGTAAAAAATGAGGCTCGTTAACTGGTCCGTGGGCATGTGAGGCATCTCTTTACAAATGTCCTAAAGAGGGGCACCTGGGTGGCTCAGTGGGTTAAAGCCTCTGCCTTCGGCTCAGGTCATGATCCCAGGGTCCTGGGATGGAGCCCCGCATTGGGCTCTCTGCTCAGCAGGGAGCCTGCTTCCTCCTCTCCTTTCTCTCTCTTCCTGCCTCTCCACCTACTTGAGATCTCTATCAAATAAATAAATAAAATCTTTATTAAAAAAAAAAGAATTGTGAACACTTGGTGGATGGGGAGTGGGGTGGTGGTGGTGGTGGTGGTGGTGGTGTTAGGATTCTCCCTGAGATAGTTGAAAAGGGAGGGTGCTAAGGGTCTTCAAAATCTAGACATATAGTGAATCATAAGTAGTTGAGTGAGGATTCATTAAAACAGAGGACTGAACATATTTCAAAGGGAAGCGTCTGTGCAAAGCCCAGAGAAAAATGAGAGCATGAGGCCTACTAAGAGCTCTGGTGTGCGTAGCCGTAAATGGGGGTATGTGGGAGCTTGACAGAGTTGGCAAGTGTACAGCAAAGACTGAGACTTTATATAGAGACCAGTGTATGTGCCAACTAGCCAACATAGTGGATTAGCCCTAAGCTTCGTTTAGGGATCAGAAATCTGGCGAAACTCTGAAAAGCTTATTATTTAAAAAAACAAAAACAAAAACAAAAAACAGAAAGAAACCAGCTGTAGTCAATAGAGAATCTTCTTATTTAGATTTTAAATTATGAGGTGGTTTTTTAAATAGAAGAAAGAAAGAAGGAGAGGAAGGAAGAAGGCAGGGAGAGAGAAAGAAAGGAAGAAAAAGAAAGGAAGGAGGAAGGGGGAAGAGAGAGAAAGAAGGAAGGAAGGAAAGAGGGAAAGAAAGGAAGGAAGGAAGGAAGGAAGGAGAGAAAGAAAGAAAGAAAGAAAGAAAGAAAGAAAGAAAGAAAGAAAAAGAAAACCTCCCTTTTTGGCATCACAATGTTTTTATTCAGTTTCACTCCTTTTTTCATTCTCAGACCAGCAAATTTCCTTCAATATACTAATAAAAGCAGTTTCAGTTAGGTACTTCTACCTCTGAGCAATTTCTTTTGATGTGACATTTCTGCAGACACTACTATTTTAAAAGGCACAGCCTAAAAGAATAGTTTAAAAGAAAAAAAAAGACACTGCTTTTGTGTGGGTTGGCACATTTAAGGGTTTAAAAAAAAAATGGGTCATAGGGCTTTTGAAGTGGGTGGAGAGCATATATTATAGTCTTGTGTACCATTCTAGAAGATGTCAGGCAGCTTAATTTTAATAAAATAAGTTGACCCTAGCATAATGAAAGACATAAAAGCCCATTTTGATTTGTAACTCAAGCAGATAGGCCATGAGGTGATTAAGAATGTGTTCGTAGCATCGGAAACTGTCTGATTTTTGTTCATGCAACCTCCTTTTTGCCTCTGTACTCTCTCAGGTATGTTAAAACAACCCCAGCTTTCACACAAGAAGTTCTTTGAAAATCTTTATTGCTCCCCAAGAATATTTCCAGTTTCATACTGGAGAGACTTGTACTTGATAATAAGTGACTCTTACTAGGGACATAATAGAAATAGTAAATACCAGTTCTTAAAGAATTTTCTTGTGGTTGTTGCCAAAGTGGAAAAAGGCATAGTAGAAGTAGAGAATAATCAATGAATATACCAAGTAAGTCAGTATTCTGTATTCTCTATTCAGTATTCGGTAGAATTACATTGGGAAAACATAACTCTATTGTGGTCTGTATCTGAGGTTGGCAAACTTTTTTATAAAGAGCCAGATAGTCAATATTTTAGGTTTTATGTGTATCTTAGTACATTTGGACTGCTGTATCAATTATGACAGACTAAGCTTATAAACAATAGAAATTTATTTCTCATAGTTCTGGAAGCTAGTGGCCTAAAACCAAGGCTTTGGCAGATTCAGTTTCTGTAAAGAACTTGCTACTTTGTTCATAGATGGCCATCTTCTCATTGTGTCCTCGCATGATGGACAGGGTAGGAAGCTCTGTGGGGTCCCTTTTATAAAAGCACATAATCCCTCCCTCATGACTGAAGCACCAACCAAAAGCCCAACCTCCTAACACCATCATATTGGAGATTAGGTTTCACCGAATGAATTGATATAGAGACTAGTATAAGTGCCAGCTAATCAGTTTAGTAGATAAGCCCTAAAGGTATCCACAAGCATTCAGTCCATAGCAGCAGGCCACATGGTCTCTACTGCAGTGACTCGACTCTGCCTTTATAGTGAGAAATGTCCACAGATGGCACATAAATGAATAGGTGTAGCTATGTCCCAAAGTTCCAATGAAACTTTATTTGTGAAAACTGGCAGTGGGTCAGATCTGGCCCATTGGCTGTGGTTTGCAGACTCCTGGTCTATATTGTCTGAGTTGAACTGTATAGTGATAGAGAGTAAATAACAGTGAAATTGTAAACCAACAGTTCTCAAAATGTGGTCTCAGGGCCAGCAGCATCGGCCTTATCTGGAAATTTAGTAGAAATGCAAATTATTTTGCCTCACCCTTGACCTACTAAATCAGAACCTCTAGGGTTGGGGCCCAGCAGTACATATTTTAAGATTCCCTCTAGGTAATTCTGATACACACTAGTTTGAGAATCATTGTGGGCAAAGCTTGTTTGGTTGAGTAAAACAGAAATCTACCCAAGCTAGCTCAGATAAATATCTTGCTGAGAATCAAAATAATTAACAGTATCTGCTACGATAGACAATCTCCAAAATCTTGGTGCCTTAACTCAGAAGTTTCCTTTTTGCTTATGTTACAGTGTCTTGTGTGTTGAATGGCTTCTGTATAATTTCTTTTACTACTTGGAGCTTTTGGTCTCTGAGGTCACTGTAGTAGAAGAAGAGACAGCTGGAGGATTGGATTTTGAATAGTATTTCTCAGTGCCAGGGTCAGAAGTGGCCTGATCAGTGCTCCCTGAACTTTAAAGTGCATTAGAATCACATGGGATCTTGTTAAAATGAGGATTCTGACTCAGGAAATTGAAGGTAGAACCTGGAGTTCTGTATTTCTAGAGTTTCAGTGTGATAGTGATACTTCTACCCTGCAGACCACATGTTGAAAAATAGGGCTTACTTCCCTTCTGAATACATCCTATTACTCTGAGTCCTTCATTGGCTCCAATCTACCTGCAAAGAGGTTGACAAACATAGTCTTCCTATGTGCCCAGGAAGAGACATTATTTCTGTTACTTGAGACTGTAGAAATTGACTGTATGGAGTCAGGGTTGGAAATGATCTCTGAGGCTGCATAATTACTATGGGAGGCTAATAATGCTACCCCACCCACCCCAATTCTCCACATCCTAATTCCCTTGGCCGGCTCTCTTACCTTATATGGTAAGGGACTTTGAAGGTGTGATTAAGGATCTTTAGATGGGAAGACTATTCTGGATTATTTGAATAGGTCCAATGTAATCATCTAGGTCCATACAAAAGGGAGAGGCACGAGGATCATAATAGGGGAGATTCTGTGACAACAGAAGGAGAGAAAATATGGTGATGGAAGCAGTGGTTAGAGTGATGTCACAGCTGGAAGGGGGGTGGTACAGAAGCCAAGGAAAGCAGGTGGCTCTTAGAAGCTGGAGAAGGCAGGGGAAGGGTTTCTCCCTACAGCCTCCAGAAGGAGTGCAGCTCTGCCAACACTTTGATTTTAACCATTTTGGACTTCTGATCTCTAGAATTATAAGATAATAAATCTGTGTTGCTGTAAGTCACTGAACTTACAATATTTTTTATAAGGTTGAATTTGCTTTTATTGATGGCAAGTGCCAGAGGCCCCACTCATGGTTGGATTGGTGGTCTGCCCTCACAGAGTCAGGGTAACCAGAAGCTATTGTCTCTACCAGTGTCTGAATGAGCTAGTGGATAATGAAAATCTCAGCCCTTTTTACTTTTGTTTCCCTTGCCTCAGAGGACATATCTAGAAAAAAGTTGCTATGGCTAATGTCAGAGAAGTTACTACCCTTGCTCCCTGCTAGGACTTTTATGGTTTCAGGTCTCACATTTAGATCCTTAATCCATTTTTAATTTATTTTTGTATATGAGGTAAGAAAGTGGTCCAGTTTTGTTGAAGAGACTGTCTTTTTCTCATTGCATATTCTCTCCTGTTCTGTCAAAGATTAATTGACCATATAATTGTGGGTTTATTTCTGGGTTTTCTATCCTGCTTCATTGACCTATGTACTTATTTTTTTTTTTAAAGATTTTATTTATTTATTTGACAGACAGAGATCACAAGTAGGCAGAGAGGCAGATAGAGGAGAGAGGTGGAAGCAGGCTCCCTGCAGAGCAGAGAGCCCGATGTGGGGCTCGATCCCAGGACACTGGGACCATGACCTGAGCCGAAGGCAGAGGCTTTAACCCACTGAGCCACCCAGGTGCCCCAACCTATGTACTTATTTTTGTGCTAGTACCATACTGTTTTGATCACTACAGCTTTGTAATATAACTTGAAGCCTAGAATTGTGATGCCTCCAGCTTTGCTTTTCTTTTTCAAAATTGCTTTGGCTATTTGGGATCTTTTGTGGTCCATTACAAATTTTAGGGTTGTTTGTTCTAGTTCTCTGAAAAATGCTGTTGCTATTTTTATAGGGATTGCATTGAATCTGTAGATTTCTTTTGGTAGTATGGACATTTTAACAATATTTGTTCTTCCAATCCATGAGCATGGAATGTTTTTCCATTTCTTTGTGTTATCTTCAATTTGTTTTATCAGTGTTTTATAATTTTCAGGTTACAGGTGTTTCCACCTCTTTAGTTTTATTCCTAGTTACCTTATTATTTTTGGTGCTGTTGAAAATGCTTAATTTCTCTTTCTGCTAGTTTATTATTGGTGTATAGGAATGCAACAGATTTCTATACATTGATCTTGTATCCTGTGACTTTACTGAGTTCATTTATCAGTTCGAGCAGTTTGTTGGTGGAGTCTTTCAGGTTTTCTCTATATAGTATCACGTCATCATGTCCTTTGCAAATAGTGAAAGTTTTACTTCTTCCTTACCAATTTGGATACCTTTTATTTATTTTTTATTGTTGTTATTGTCTGATTGCCACGGCTACAACTTTCAGTACTATGTTAAATAAAAATTGAGAGGAGGACATCTTTGTCCTGTTCCTGACCTTAATAGAAAAACTCTCAGTTTTCCCCCATTAAGAATGATGTTAGCTGTGGGTTTTTCATATATGGACTTTATTATGTTGAGGTATGTTCCTCTAGCCCTACTTTGTTGAGGGTCTTTATCATGAATGGATGTTATACTTTGTCAAATACTTTTTCTATGTCTATTGAAATGCTCATGTGGTTCTTCTTTCTCTTACTGACATAATATGTCATGTTGATTGATTTGATAATATTGAACTACCTTTGCAGCCTAGGAATAAATCCCACTTGACTTGGTGAATAACTTTTTAAATATATTGTTGGATTCAGTTTGTTAGTATTTTGTTGAGGATTTTTGCATCTATGTTCATCAGAGATATTGGCCTATAGTTCTCTTTTTTCGACTGTCTTGTCTTTATCTGGTTTTTGTATCAGGGTAATGTTGGCCTCATAGGATGAATTTGGAAGTTTTCCTTTCTTTTCTGTTTTTTGGAATTAGTTTGAGAATAATGGGTATTAACTCATTTTAAATGTTTTGTAGAATTCGGCTGTAAAGCCATCTAGCCCTGGACTATTGGGAGTTTATTGATTACTCATTCAGTTTCTCTGCTTGTTATCAGTCTGTTCAAATTTTCTCTTTTTCCTGATTCAGATTTGGTAGGTTATGTTGATAAGAATGTATCCATTTCTTCCAGGTTGTGCCGTTTGTTGGCATATAGTTTTTTCATAATATTCTCTAATAATTGTATTTCTGTGGTGTTGGTTGTTAATTATCAGCTCATTTGTGATTTTATTTATTCAATTCCTTCCTCTTTCTTTCTTGATATGTTTGGTTAGAGGTTTATCAATTTTATTGCTTTTTTCCAAAGATTGAGCTCCTTGTTTCATTGATCTATTTTATTATTTTTTGAGTTTCTTATCATTTATTTCTGCTCTAATCTTTATTATTTCCTTCCTTCTTCTGATTTTAGGTTTCATTTTTTGTTTTTTTCTAGCTCCTTTAGGTGTAAATTAAATTGTTTATTTGAGATTTTTCTTTCCTCTTGAGCTAGAGCTGTATTGCTATAAATTTCCCTCTTAGAATCACTTTTGATGCATCCCAAAGAGTTTGGACTGTTGTGTTTTCATTTTCATTTGTTTCCCTGTACTTTTTTATTTCTTCCTTGATTTCCTGTTGACCCACTCATTGTTTTGTTGAATGTAATTTAACCTCCATGTGTTTGTGGTTTTTCCAGATTTTCTTTTTCTTGTGATTGACTTCTCGTTTCATAGTGTTGTAGTCAGAAAAGGTGCATGGTATGACATCAGTCCTTTTTAATTTGCTGAGGCCTGTTTTGTGGCCTAATATGTGATCTATTCTGAAGAATGTTCCATGCACACTTGAAAAGAATGTGCATTCAGCTGTTTTAGGACAGAATGTTCTGAATAGATCTGCTAAATCCATCTGCTGTGATTCAAAGCCATTGTTTCCTTGTTTTTTTTGTTTGGATGATCTATCCACAGATATAAGCGTGGTGGTAAAGTCCCCTACTATTATTTTATTATTACAGAGAGTTCCTTTATATTTGCTATTAACTGCTTTATGTATTTGGATGTTTCCATGTTGGGCACATAAGTATTTACAATTGTTATATCTTCATGTTGGTTTGTCCCCTTTATTATTATGTAGTATCATTCTTTGTGTCTTGTTACAGTCTTTGTTGTTGTTGTTTTTTTTAAAGATTTTATTTATTTATTTGACAGACAGAGATCACAAGTAGGAAGAGAGGCAGACAGATAGAGAGGTGGAAGCAGGCTCCCTGCAGAGCACAGAGTCCGATGCGGGGCTCGATCCCAGGACACTGGGACCATGACCTGAGCCGAAGGCAGAGGCTTTAACCCACTGAGCCACCCAGGTGCCCCCAGTGTTTGTTTTAAAGTCTATTTTGTCTGATGTAAGTATTGCTACTCTGTCTTTTGACATTTATTTGCATGATAAGTGTTTCTTCATCCCCTCATTTTTGATCCACAGGTGTCTTTATGTGTAAAATGACCCTCTTGTAAACAGCAAGAGAATGGGTTTTTTTTTTTTTTCTTTCTAGCCATTCTGTCACCCTTTGTCTTTTAATTGAACTGTTTAGTCCATTTACATTCAAAGTAATCATTGACAAATATGTATTTATTGCCATTTTATTACTTGTGGTTGTTTCTGAAAATTTTCTCTGATTCTTTCTTCCCTTTCTCTCTTTCATGATCTGCTGGTTTCCTTTAGTGATATATTTGGATTTCTTTCTCTTTATTTTTTGCATATTTGTTAGTGGTTTTTGATTTGTGGAAACAATTAGATTTGTATATAACGTCTTCCACATATAGCAGTCTATATTAAACTGATACTGTTTAAGTTTTAACCCATCCTTGTTCCTCTCCTCCCCATATGTTAGGTATGTGTTGTCATATTTTATATCCTTTTATTTTGTGAGTTCCTCAACTGATATTTTACAAAAATATTCATTTTTACTACTTTTGTGTTTCCTACCTCCATACTGTCATTTTTGGTCTTTCTTTTCCATTAAAAAACTTCCCTATAATATTTCTTGCAGGGCTGATTTAGTGGTCATGAACTCCTTTTGTTTTTGTTTGTTTGGAAAACTGTCTCTCTTTCTATTCAGAATGATAGTCTTGCTGGATAGGGTATTCTTGGCTGCAGACTTTTCCCATTTAGCACTTTGAATATATTATGCCACTCTCTTGTGGCTTAGAAAGTTTCTGTTGAAAAATCCCCTAATAGCCTTATGGAGTTTCCCCTTGCATGTAACTGTCTTCTTTTATCTTGTGGCTTTTAAATTTTTTTCTTTATCACTATATTTTACCATTTTAATTATAATATGTCTTGATGTAGATCTGCTTTTGTTGATTTTGTTGTGGGTTCTCTGACTCTGGAATCTGGATACCTGTTTCCTTCCCTAGATTAGGGAAATTTTCAGCTATTATTTCTTCAAATAAATCTTTTGCCCCATTTTCTCTTTTCTTCTTCTGGGACTCCTGTAATGCAAATGTTACTACTTTTGATGGAGTCACGGAGTTCCCTAAGTCTATTCTCCTTTGGCATAATTCTTTCTCTATTTTGTTCTTCTTGATTACTTTCCATTACTTTACTCTGTCTTGTAGGTTATTAATTCATTTCTCTTTCATTGCAACAAGAGTGTTTCTAATCACACTTACTGCACTCTTCATCTGTGATTTGTTCTCTTTTATGTCTATGTTTAGGGTCTCACTTATGTCTTCCACTCTTTTCTCAAGTACAGTAAGTATTTTAAATACTCCATCATCCATGTTACTTACATCTGTTTTGCTTTGATCTCTGGCTATGGCCCTGCCCAGTTCCTTCATTTGGGACAAATTTCTGTCTTTTCACTTTGTCTAAGTGTCTGTGCCTATTTCTCTATTTAGGAAAGTCAGCTATATCTCCTGTCCTTGAAAGTAATGGCTTTATGAAGAAGAGGTCCTATAGTACCCTGCAGTGTAGTATCTCTTGTTCCCAGGACCTGGTGCTTCTGAGTGTATCTCCAGTGTGCTGCCTATGCTCTGCTGTTTTGTCTGACTGGTTTATCCTTTGGGCCAGTTGTCTACAGAAGCTTTCTTTACCTGTTGTGGACACTGTTTGGTCCCTGGTGTGTTTTAACTAGGTGTGTTCTGGTTTGCTTGTGAAATGAGACCTGTTGCCATTGCCATTGGAACCAAGGCTCCACAAAACTCCCTAGTGGGAGTGGTGTTGACAGGCATTTGGGCCAGTCTTCTGGGGAATGGGGCCCATTGCACTGGAACCCCAAGGCAAGTATGGAATGGGAAATTCTGCTGGAGCATGAGGGATGGAGAGCGGGGTTGGTATGAGCAAGGTAGTTAGCATTTTCATCCTGTGCTAGTTTCTGCAGGTGGTCCTATGTTTATGCTAAGGGATAGGGAAGGGAAACGGTGTTTGCCAGTTCATTTGTTTGCAGAGGGGTCTCCATGAATGCTGTCTTTCTGGGACTCATGAATAATCTCCCCTCTCTGTGCACCAGGTCCTCTTCAGATCACTGTTTGCCCTGTCTTCTCTCCTCGAGCAGCCCCAATGCTTTCAGGCTCTCCCTGAGGCAAGCCTGCTGATCTGTAGAACTTCAGGCTTTAAGCCCTGCTGGTTATAGGAACCCATGAAATTTGGATCTTCTCTCTTTCTAAGACAATTGCTATGCAGAATTGTTTTCCCTGTGCACTCCCTGTGTGTTAGTCTATTTATTGCCTTTCTCCACAACTGTGGCTCCCATCCCACCACAGTGGCCACCATTTGTTTCTCTCCCAAACTGCATCTCTGCACTTCGTATCTTCTTCAGTGTTGTCTCTTTACTATCTTTGGTGGAGTTTGTTCTGCCAGTCTTCAGGTTGATTTCTAGGATATTTAGGATGATTTGATAGTTATCTAGTTGTATTTGTGGGAGGAGGCAAGCCTAGGGTTTTCCTTCTCTGTTACCATCAACCCCCCTACTCAAGAAAAAAATACTTTTGTGAGGGTAAATTTGACTTCCTAGTTGCCAAATTGATATGCTAATCACCTCAGACTTTATCTTACGTAACTTTTGTATACTATTTTTTACTGACTATCCTCATCTTCTTTTAAAAATAATTTTTGTACTTTCCTGCATTTTTCCACTTAACGTTATATCATGAGCTTTCATTCATGTCATTAAATATTCTTATAAGACTCATTTTCAGTTGTTGTGTATGAGCTTTGGTTAATCTAACAAACATTTTCCTGTGATTAGACAAGCTGTTTTCATTTCCCTACCTCCAACCCCACATGCACTATTACAAGGAGTACTGCAAGCATATTACTTATAATTCTTTATCTGAATTTCTGATTTTTTTCCTTATCATATTCTTAGATGTAGGGTTATGGAGATATAGATATCCTTTTACTCATATTTAAAAATGAGTAAATTAGATGAAACCAACAATTCATCAAAGAAATGCAAATAAACAAATGAAAAAAATGAAATCAAAATCCCTACATATATATAGGGATTGGGGTGAAGGAGACTTCCTATCACTGACTCAGATCAACTTGAGATTCTAAATTTCATTCCTATAAGCACATGGCTTGAAGAGGCAGTTCTGTTCCTTTCTGCATATGGCCCTTAGGGAGGGAAGCCTTGGCTCTTCCTCTGCAGAACACAGGTCTGGGTGAGGATGAACTATGGTGGAAACCAGCCCCATGTTATTAGTACACACTGGGGAAATGGCTAAGGTCACTTATGTGGTACTGCCCATTATGTCTGTGCATAATGATTGGAATTCCTTGGAGCATGGTTAAATGCACACATCTTGTCATGAAAGCTTCCAGGCCTGAGGGTGCTCACACTTGACATGGGAACCATTTATTTAGTACAGAGTGCTCATTTGTATCTTGAGTAAAGCAGCAAAGCCTGGAGGTACAGCAGGGAGAAGGGGTGGGAGCTAATCTGAGTGCCTTCAGTATCTTCTATGACTTCACTGTTGAGACCTTGCAACCAAAATATTTAAAGAAACTGATTTTAAATGCAAATTAAGGGGCCAATATTTTCACACATGGGCAAAAATACACACAAACACACACAAAGTTATGGTAACAAGGACTCTCCTTATACTGCTAGCAATTTACATTAAAAATCTTGAAAGAAGGGGAGTGTGTGTGTGTGTGTGTGTTGTATTTGGCAGTCGTGTGTTGTATTTGGCAGTTTGTAAATCTAAAAACTACAACTGGATTTTCTTAACTACTAGTAATGTTGAGCATTTTTTCATTTGTTTACTTGTATTTCTTTGGTGAATTGTTGGTTTTATCTAATTTACTCATTTTTAAATATGAACAGAAGAATATCCATATTTTAATAAATCTCTAAATTTTTAATATAGTCAAACATACAAATATTTTCTTTCATAATTTCCTTCTAATGCTTCAGTGCAAATCAGTTACAATTCAGCCAGCTTACTATGTGCTGGGTTAAGATGTATAGTACTTGACTCCTGCCTTTAGGGACCTTATAGTCTATCAAGGTAGACAAACATATGGATAACCAGAAATAATGCAATATAGTTTGGGCTACAGTATGTTCCAGTAAGACCACAGAAAAGGGAACAACTAGTCCTTGGTGGGGTCAGACCAGCCTCCCCAGATGTTCATAGATATTTTCTGATCTGGGAGTATATGTTAGGGGAAAGTTGGAGTGTGATCATTAGGAGCACTGTAGAGCAAGAAGATTGTCAAAAAATGAATTTGGAAAGCCCTAAAAGCCCAACTTCCTGAGATCGAAATTTGCCGAAAGGTAGCCTTTGTGTTTCTTTAGAAGGTTAAGAGCTATGACTGCAATTTTTATTTTTCCTGGTACTTGACTATTCAGAAAACTCTGTCAAATAAACGAAAGAAGACAGACCCCTACCAGTTCAGGCTGTGGAGCTCAGGTCCCCTTGAACCAGCTGCTGAGGATGAGTCACAGAGTATTCCCTGGTGCTTTGTTGCCTGGAAATGGGAAAGGTGCCCCTGGCTATGGCTGTGACATGTTGGAGGAATCCCATTAGCAGCAGTCTAGTTGAAACTATTCCAAAGTTCACTTCTTGGTCCCTTACGTTCTTGGCCTTAAGATTGAGTTGCAATCTAAATGCAGTCTAAGTGTGAGGTGTGGAGTGGGAAGCTCAAATCAGGGATTTTATTGGGTGTCCCTATTAAGCTCAGCTGTTTTTACAGACTATTTGGAACAAAGGTCAGGGGCAGGTGTCCTAAGGTGTCAAGAGGCAATGAGAAGTTGCTCATGTTTAGGGAAGTGAGGGTGGTGGGTAAGTGGGGGAAGAGTGATGATTCCATAATTTGGAATCATAGGGAAGACATTAGGATCAACATATAGTGGATGAGGGGTGTTAGTCTGAGACTTGATAAATCTGCTTCACGAACTTAAAGGATGGAGGATAGCTTTATCTTGTTACTTCTTGCAGAGTTAGCAAGCATTTTTGGAACTGAGAAAGCAGCTCCATTCTAGGCACTGTTCATGACCACCAGGAATACTTCAAAAAGACATGTCTTAAAAAATTTAAGCACGTTTGAAATTTGGAATTCAGGTATCAACCATAGGGGTTGTTTTAGTTCCTTTCTGCACTTGGAGTTTGAAGGTTTAAGACTTTAAAATTGCAATTGAGACTTTTAGTTTCTTCCTAGGAGATTTACCTCACTGCAGGTGGCTGCCACCATGTGAGAGCTGGAACTAGATATTGCCATCAGCTGTTCAGCCTTCCTGCTCTCTGGCAGGTGCAGCTGAACACACACCCATCACAGCCCGGATCCTCACTGCACTTACCTATAAATGAAATACGATGGACAGCAAAAATGAGCCCTATTACTAAATCACAGATCCTCCCTGCTGAAAGCACAGTTGCAAAACAACAAGAAAATAATGCTAAATGATCCATTACCTGTTTGAGCTGATAACTCTGATTTTGTCCCTTGATAGCATTTTCCTCTCATCTGAAGTCTTTTTTCTGCAAAAACTTTCCCTGCAGTTGTACTCTGTCTATAGTTTGTCAGTTTCTTACACTAACACGTCATTAATTTAGATAAAAGTCTTTATTAGATGAAGTAGCCTAGTTATACTGCTTTTGAAGATTCTTTAACTCTATTTTGAAATAGGGTGGGGGTATAAATAATTAGTGGTGCTTTAACTCAAGCTGTCATTCTTCCAGACCTGGCCTGACAGTCTGGGCAACTGAGAAACTCTTGGCCTTGGATGAGGTTCTGGGAAAGACTCATAGAGCTAAAGCTGGGGGCGGGGACTTGAGTACTGATCTATGATTCTATAAGTCTAAAGTTGTGGACATTGGCTGCTTACCCCTTCCTTAGAAAAGCATGGTATATACTGTATTATTTAGGGAGCACCGGCATTCTGGGGTTAGTACCCTCCTGCCAGTCTTGGGGTTTCAGAGAACCACTCCAGAAAGAGTAAAAAATTGAGTTTGTTGGAGGTGGAGGAGCGTTTGAGACAGGGCAAATTCCTGGCAGGTTGGGAATCTCTTTGCTCAAGACCCATAGCTCATGTCTTAATCAATCATGTCTTTGCCCATTGAGTTCCAGCACTTCCTCATAATCCTTAAGCCAGAACCTTAGACAGTGGCTGCTGTGGCCAATGTGGAAATGCCTGTTCAAGTCTCCTTTCAGGAAAGAAAGTTGTTGCCTAACTGCCAAAAGTATGGTTAGTTAATAGCCTTTAGATCCTTCAGGGTCTGTCTCAGCTTTTGAGCTGAGATTGTGTTCCTGTGGGTGGCTCCTTTTCAATCCCTGAGCAGGACTGTGGCATAAGGGCCCAACCATTTCTGCTCAGTCTGGGACTCTCATCAGGGCCAATCTGTGCAGAGCTACTAGATTGGGCTGGCAGAGATGGCTTCTTCTCTTCAGTCCTATTTCTTCTCCATTTCCTTTCACAGATATTACTCCTTAATAAACCTTTTGCATTCCTGTGTTACATCTGCTTCTAAATAATCCCAGCCAGCATAACTACTAGTCAGCTTTTCAAGAAAAGATACACCAACATTTACTGAGCACCTATCATGTGTCAGAAATTGTTCTAGATAATCAATTTGTACACTTTTTAAAAATCTTCATATTACCTTATGTCCTAGGAACTATTATTATCTTTATTTTTCATGATGGAAAAACTGTCACAGAGGACATAAATTATTTGCCCAAGGTCAAATAACCAGGCTGATTCAAGATTTGAATGTTGACTGAAGCTTATGCTTCTAATTGTTCTCCTTATTTGCCAGTCCTGGGCTAGTTCAACCACTTTAGCTATGTTTTACCACCACCACTTAAGCAGGCAGATTTGCTCAATTTATATTTCCAGCCCGTAGTATGTTGCCTGGCCCATAAAAGGAGCATGATGAAGTTTTGATGATGAGTGAACAAAGGGGAAGTAAACATCCTAGCATCCCAATTAGGTAAGGAAACATGGCACAAAAGATAGTGAATGCTACCAGGAGGAGATAATGACCGTGTATGGAGTAGGTGTGACATGGAAGAAGAGAATCTATAGATTGTGAAAACTGTGTATGAGCTTTTATAATTTTGAGCTCACTCTAATTTCAACATAACTTTAGCCCCCATTCATCTAGATGGCGTGCTGATGTAGGAGAGTATAAAGCAGTTAACTCTAATGTGTTTGACCTTGTTGTATGGATCTGTACTTTCCTTTAACCAAAACAGAATAGCATCCTTTAAACTATAATTGAGATATTGAAAGTTAACAAATATTTTCTTTCCTTTCCTTTTCTTTCTTTCTCTTCCTGTACTTTTCTCTTTCTTTCTTTCTTTCTTTCTTTCTTTCTTTCTTTCAGAAGCTTACAAGTATTTCTGAAGGGAAGTTGATTTTGTGCTTCAAGATATTGTTTGGAGTCATCTATCTTCTTTCTCATTTTTCTTATCCTCAAGCTGAAATCCATCTAGAGTGGGAAATCTGGAGGTAAGGGTTAAGATTTAGGAACATCTCTAGAGATCAACTCTGGGTCTATGCTTATGGATTGGATCACTGGTGTCCTGCTAGTGAAGTTAAACCATGATGTACTTGTAGATGGCATGCTTATAAATCTATGGTACCATAGGCGCATCTTTGAAATGCACCCCTCTTTGAGAAGCTCTGCACCTTTTTAGTTTGATAAGAAATAATACTCTTTTGTTATAAGGTTATAGAAAGAGTAATTGATAGGATATACATTTATACTTGCCTCATAATAGGGATTTAATATTCATCTCTTTAATCTTTGATAAAAATACTACCTTAAAACTTTACTTTAATTGTATTCTTAATAGCCAAAGAAATGGTCTTCCCTTTCACAGAGCACATGGTTAAATCCATTCTGGTTTTGGCTGTTGTGTTTTCATTTCCACTGGTTTTTGAGTTTCCATCACTGATATTGAAGCTTTTGTGTTAATGCTATTCTCCCTACAATGCAAATAACAGGAAATGCTGCAACCAGATCCAATGGGGGTTAACTAAAAAAAAAGACTTCTAATTTGAGATTTAACACCCATTTTACTCTAGCATAAGGTTTGGTAAATATTGAAATGGATTACATTCCTTGAAGGGATTTCTACTGAATTCTATAAAGAAGGATAAAGCCTTGAGATTTAAGTTCTGATTCTGGATATTTCTTTTTAAAATATACTAAATATTTTTCCTACAAGAAAGTTTTAATAAATCCTCAGGAAACGATTTCCACTAGAGATTTGTCTAGTCTTCTACAACATGAATGATCAATTGGCTAACTGTATTTCATGACTCTGGTTTATATAAATTTCATATAAGGAAGACATTTAAGTACTTTATTCTTAATGTCCTTAGAACATAGTTCTAAGGTACATTAAAGTACAAATATATAAAGTACATAAATACATACATAAATACATAAAGTACAAATATATCCTGGAATGTAATAAGGATGATAATAGTAGCATAGCAACATTAATTATAGCACCTAATGTTTATTGAGTGCTTAATATGTCCTAGGTACTTTGCTAAAAACTTTATATACATGTATGTATGTATGTATATATGTGTTGTGTGTGTGTGTGTGTGTGTGTGTGTATGTGTATGATTTCATCTAAGCTTCGTAACAACTCCAGAAAGTATTTACTATTATTATCCCCAAAATACAGATGAGAAAACTGGAATTCAGAAAAATTATAGAACTAGGGACGCCTGGGTGGCTCAGTTGGTTAAGCGGCTGCCTTCGGCTCAGGTCATGATCCCAGCATCCTGGGATCAAGTCCCACATTGGGCTATTTGCTAGGCAGGGAGCCTGCTTCTCCCTCTGCCTCTGCCTGCCACTCTGTCTGCCTGTGCTCGCTCTCTCTCTCTGACAAATAAATAAATGAAATCTTTAAAAAAATTATAGAACTTGCCTAAAGCAATATTAAAATTGACCTATCTGGAATACTGTGTTTCTGTTTCATTTTAGATCACAGGTTCTTAACCATTGAGCACTATAGCTAATTTAAAAAAAAAACAACATTGATATAGAAGTTCTATTGTAAGGAGTATATTATCTGTGGACTCCTAGATCTCAGAATTAGAAGAGACCTTAAAGGTCATTTAATCCAGTCACTAATTATTTGTGGAATGAGATTTATTTAGTTAAGGTCTTTGCAAATACATGACATTGAGGAAAGGAGACCTGTTCCTTTCATGCATCTGCCAACTTGTTATATTTCTTCTTAAATAATCTCTTTCTGTCTGAGTTTTTTTAATGTATAAAATGGTCATCATAACATTAGCCAAACTGTCCCAAAGCTCTGTCACATGAGTTGATAGGTATGGAGGAGTCTTGAAAAGCATCATGTATTGTATTACTGTGTTACGGTAATAAATGCCTTTACATCCTTACTGAGCAATAAAGTTCCACTTTGACTTTGATGAATGTCTTGAAGGAAGTGGTCCCTCCCTTATCTGTGCATTTAATTACAATAAAACATTGTAGAAAAATTTTTGTATACCGTACAAGGCTGTAACTTAACATAAATATTATCTATGTTATTCAGAGACTAATAGCATGTTAAGCTTAAAATATTAAGTAATAATTATCACATATTAATACATTTGGAGACTATTTATAGCACTGAAGTTTTTAAAAATCATTCCTAAATCTTCAAAAACCAGTGTGTGCTCAGTCTAACCCTCCTGCTAAGTGATTAGATTGAACACAAATAGAGAGGATGGTTATGTTTCTCCTGACCCTGAAATAAATATCAAAGGACAGAGCAATATTAAATTCCAGACATAATAATCCAACTGTATGAAAATACTTGAATCCTGAGTAACTGTCTCTCCTTGTAAAAAGTGACCACATTATAGAAGGATAAGACATGTCTAACAGATGTGAAAGTCACTATCATTAAAACTCATCCCTTCCCCCAAACAGGTGAGACAAGTAGCATGAACATTTTCAAATGGCTGGTGCTAAATTCTTGTTTTATTCTGTGCGGTATGAAACAGCATTAGTTCATTCATTCAAAAAGTCATTTTTCGAGTACCTGCTATATACTGGGCACAATGGCAGGCTTCAAGGGGTGCCAGACATAAATAATAGAAAAGATTTTCCCTAAAAAGTCCACAGCCTGGTGTGATAGATAGTCATAGAAATCAACCTCATACAGAGAAATTGCTAAGGATGGCATTGTTCTTAAAAGGTGGTAGGACCAGAAGGAGGATGATAAATGGAAAGGACCTTCCTGTATAGGGAAGTAACATGTACAAAGGGACAGAGGCCATAGAACTTTGGGCAAGTATATAGGAATAATTCTGTGCTGCTAATTATGGAGGATTTTGAAGGGCACTAAAGGAAAATAAACTTTAAAATTTGTTAGAATCATGGTGGTGGCCTTGAGCCGATGGTAGAGGTGCAATATAAGAGAGGCTGTAGAAGGGTTGCTTGTTGGGTGCATTTTCAGGACCACATTTTGACACTGTTGACCACTCTCCTTGAATTTGCATGTCCTCATTCTCTTCTAATTGTCCTACTTTTTGAGTCATGACTTCTTTCACAGCCTCTTTCCTTCTGCCTCCCTCTGTCATTGACTCCTTATGCTACTTGATCTCCTAGGGTAAGCTCATTTATAGTTACATATGAAAGAGTCCCAGGTTTTTATCTCCTCCAGGCCAGTGTGCTATGCTCAGCTGCAGAGCCATGTTTCTAGCATTCTCTGAAAATCTTACCTGGGTGGACATTATAATGGGCTGAATTGTGTTACTTCCCCAGTATCTCTCTCCCCCCCACCCCCAAATTCACATGTTGGAGTCATAATCTCCAGTACCTCTGAGAGTGACTGTATTTGGAGATAGTCTTTAAAGAGGTAATTAAGTTAAAATGAGTTTGCTAAGGTGGTCCTAATCCAATATGTCTGGTGTTTTTGTGAGAAGAAGAGATTAGGGGAGAGCATAGACACACAGAGGAAACACCTTGTGAAGACACAAAGGAGAAAATGGTCGTTTACAAGCCAAGAAGAGAGGCCTCAGAGGGATTGAACCCTGCTGATATGTTCCCTGATTTCAGACTTTTAGCTTCCAAAATTGTGAGAACATTAATTTTTGTTACTAAGTCTATGACACTTTGTCATGGCTGCCCTAACACATATCTGTCACACTTGACATATTTAAAATGAGACCCTACCATTGCTTCCCTCCTAGGCATTGATAACCAGACACTTACTGGGGATGAAGTCCAAAGATAGTCTGAGAGCCAGTAGAACTCTCCCTACAATATTTATCAAGACAGCCAGATATGGGAAGGGCATTTATGAGTCCCTGGAAATCGTACAAATTAGAAGTCAGGATTAATGTCTGGGCAATGAAAGAAAAGTAAGAATATATAGATAAGCAACTAAAAAAGTAGTCACCACATAAAATCCCACCACATTCATATAAATGTTTCCCAACTTTCTGCCATGTGAATAATATGCAATTTGGGGGCAAACACAAAATATGTTACTATCATATTATCATATTGTTTTTTAATGTTTTCTAACTTGTCAATATATTGTGAATATATTTCTTTTTTAGTATATATATAATATATATAATTAGATCTATATATATTAGATACATAGGATTTATCTCCAATATCATCTCTTGCTTGAATTATTTCTGTAGGCAGTTACCAAATTTCTCTATTTTTTCTCACTTTCTTTCATCACTGATCATTTAGCAATCACAGTACTAATTTTAAATGATGATAATATAATAATGTACTACTTTTTTCCTTCCTTAAACCTTCTCTTTCAACCTTCTATCTGTTGGCTGCTCATTGCATTTCCAATAAAATCTTCTTGCCATGACTGCAGTGCCCTCATGCTTCCCTTGCTGACCACATGTCTTGCAGCTTGGCTGAACAACACTGAGCCACTCTAGGTTTTCATAATGTTGTAAGGCTTCAGGGCCTTTGCTATTCCTTTTCCTTTATTTTCTTTTCTCTTTTTTCTTTTCTTTTCTTTTCTCTTTTCTCTTCTTTTCTCTTTCTTTTCTTCTCTTTTCTGTTCTTTTCCTTTCCTTTTTTTTTTTTTTTCCTTTGGGATAAGGGGCTTTGCATTTTCTGATTCTCTTTGTGGACTACTCTTCTCCTTATTCTTTGAGTGACTTTTTATAATTCATTTCTCAGATCGAATGCCACCTTGTTGATGAGAATCATCTTTTGGATCACTGTTTATCACATCACTCTGTTTTATTCTTTTAGCATGCTTAGCACTCACTGAAAGGGCCCTGTCTGATTTTTGTCTGCTTTTACTATAGTTTTACCTCCATGAGGGCAGTGACTTTGTGGGTCTTGCTTGCGGTGTCTGTAAGAATACCTAGCACAGAGCCAGCACTGAACTCACATATAGTTAATGAACAAATGAATCAAGCCCACTCTTCACTGGGGAGTTGAAATTATCTTTTAAATTCATTTGTATTTTTAAACTGGGAAATATTTCATGCATTTATGCTTCTGTACTCATTAGCTAACTTTATAGCTCTTAATATTGTGAACTTTTTTTTTTTCAGGTCTTCTAAAAGGTTAAACATTATGGTTTTAATTGACAGCCCCTCTTTTAATCCTTTTCCCTTTTTTCCCTTTTCAGAGGTAACCACTATTATGAAATCACTCTTTGGTGCCAGGACAAGGGAATTTTTGTTTGTTTGTTTGTTTTTTATTTTTTAAATAACTAAGACTATAAGTAACCCTCATTTTCTGAAAAATTTGAAGTTATGTGAAATTTAATTTCTTGTGGCAGAAGAATGAATTACCCACTGCTTCAAGAGTTTCAGAGGTGAATAGGCAAAAAAAACCCTGTGCCTCCTTCCATGAATCCCTTCCTTGTTGCTCACAACTGGCCTTACTTGGTAGCCTCATAGTAATAATGGCTTGGCTATCTTTCTTCAGATGCCCTTCTAGGTAGATCTGGGAAAGTTCCTAACTAGCAGCATCTAACTAGCACCAGTCAGTTCTCTTTACAATCAGGGAAAAATAGAATGAGAGTCTGAACTTGGACCATTATTCACTAGGTGGGTTTGGGCACATCACTTAAACTCTTCTAGCCTTAGAGATAGTTTACTTACTCTTAAGTGAGAATAGTGAATTTCACCCTCTACACCTGTTGAAAGTATTAATTTTTATGCGTAATTTGTATGCTCTTTGTGGCTTCCCTTTGTATGTTGTATGCCTCTGATTAGGTATGTCTGGTTTAAGTGCCTTATGTGGGTTCTTAGAGTTTATACAAATGAAGAGTTGTTCCAACGCCATGTGAATTAATAAGCTTCTTAGGGTAAGGACGATGCTAAATCATGTCTCTGTGAAATCCCATCTTCCCGGCATCCTGGCCAGTTTGTTTCAGGGCAACAGTATCCTTGGCCCCAAGCATTGAATCATGACTTGGCTGATCTAGTCTTTTGGTAGTGCTCTTACTCTTTACCAGATACTAGATTTCATAGTTTTCCTAGCAACTAGGTATAATTATGTAACCCAGTTTGGGCCGGTAAGACATACAGTAATGTCTGATTGACAGAGGCTTGGGGACACCTCTGATAAGAGGGAACCTGATTCCTTCATGATGTCACTGAACAAATGAACCACCACACCACTGTGGCACTTTACTGTTTTTGAGAACTCTAAGCCCATATTGATTGAAGCCACTTTTTTTTTTTAAGCTTGTAGCTAAAAGTATTGTTACCTGAAATAAAGTTTAGAGTAGAGATCGTTCCCCAGAGTGTCTATATTAGTTTTCTATTGTTACTGTAACAAAATACCACAGACATAGAGGCTTATTCAGCACAAACTTATCTTACTGTTCTGGAGGTCAGAAGTCCAAAATGGATCATACTGGGCTAAAAATAATGCATTGGCAGGGTTGTGTTCCTTTCTGAATTTAGGGAAGAATATTTCCTTGCTTTCTCCTGCTTTCAAAAGCCACCCACATTCCCTGACTAGTGGCCCCCCTCCGCCATCTTCAGTAAGTGGACAACATTTCATCTCTCTGTGCCTTCCTTTCATGGAAGTCAGGTCTTCCTCTGACTGACTCCCTTTGGCTTTCCTCTTCTACTTTTAATGACCCTGTGATTACATTTGACTCCCTTGGATAATCCAGGACAATCCTCCACCTCAAGGTCAATTGATTTGCAATTCTGATTCCAACTGCAACCTTAATTTCCCTTTGATGTGGAACATAATTTATTCGCAGCTTCCAGAGATTAAAATGTGGGAATCTTTGGGGACTGGGGTATTATTCTGCCTGCCTTAGTACCCAACATGGTACTTTGCTTTTAAACAGTAACAGCAACAGCAGGAGCAGCAGCAATGCACCTGCTGCCTTCTGTGGTGTTGCATTAGAGTAGACAGAGAGATGATCTGAGTTGAGTCCTGTTCCCGGCTCTGTCACTAACCTGAGCACCTACTTTCTGAGTTTCATTTTCCTCATCTCTTAAAGGAAAAAGAAGTTGTCCTAGACCAATAATTTTCTACTTTTATTTTTTTACTTTTTTATTATTTTTTACTTTTTAAATTTACTTTATTTTTTTATTTTTTTACTTTTTTTTAGTAACAAATTCCTTTTAAATAAAATAGAAAAAGATAAGTTTTTCTTTATCTTTATCTACCATGGCCTCAGTGATAGTGCAGTTTATGCAATAAGGACTAAATTTCTCATTCTTCCCTGTATCCACATACATTGCCATTGTATTGGGTTGGATAGTGTCCCTTCTAAATTCATGTCCACCCAGAATCTCTGTAGGTGACCTTATTTGGAAATAGCATCTTGGCAGATGCAGTTAGTTAAAATGAGGTTGTAATGGATTAGAGTGGACCCTAAACCAAAGACTGGTGTCCTTACAAGAAAACAGTGACATAGACACACATGGAGGGAACACCATGTAGCAATGGAGAAAGACATTGGAGTAATATATCCATAAGCTGAGGAACATCAGGGATTGCAGAAACCACCATAATCTAGGAGAGAGATGTGGAAGAGATTCTCCTTCAGAGTACACAGAAGGAACTAACCCTGCTGATACCTTAATTTCAAGGTGTAGGCTCCAGAACTGTGGTAGAATAAATTTCTATAGTTTTAAGCTACTCAGTTAATGGTACTTGTTAGCAACCAACCCCAGGAATCTAATATAGCCATGCAACTTTGAAGTGCCTTTCCACTCTGACACTGGGCTCTGCCGTGTGACTTGCTTTAGCCAATTAGATGTTGGCAGATAATGACGTAAGCAGAGGGTTGAAAACAGTACTTGTATAATTGGACTTGCCTTTGCTTTTGTCCTTCTTCCCTTGCTTAAAAACGTGCCCAAACTAACCTGCTGGAGGGTAAGGAAACAGAGTTGGAACTAAGTTGCCTGGTTATCTAGATGACAATCTAAGATAACCTCTTTCAAACATGTGAATGAACCCAGTCAAGATCAGTAGACTTCTTAGCCAAAAGTCAGTTGATTTCAGACATGAAATCAACAAGTGCTTACTTTTTATTCCATTGGGACTTCGTGATTATTTGTTACTCAGCATTACTATGGTAGTAAATAATTGATACAGAGAAGAACAGCAGTGAGATGACCAGAACACGTGAGTTACCTCCAAGGAACCCAGATTGTAAATCCCTGTACTAAATGCGTTTTGAGATCTCAACAGTTTTGACCTTCTTTCACTGCCTAGGATACTACAGTGCAGTATATATGGCATTCTCTTTTGAAGGTTGTGTTTTCAGGAGCCCACTTTTGGATCCAGACAAACTTAGAATCATGGCTCTACCATTTACTGCCTATACACTGTGCATAAGAATCACTGAGCCTTGATTTCCTCATCCCTGAAATGGGCTGGGGGGGGCATTATCTAAGTCACAGATCTGTTGCAGGAACTAAAAAAACATGGTGGATTAGTTAGTACTTAACCCAGTTCTTCATTACCCACAGCCTACACCACAGACTGAAGAGCCCATATTTCTCTTAGCAGGGTAATACACTGAAGGTGGCTTTTCTGCCTGTCCTTGACACATCATAGACATGCTATAAATCCCCATTTATTGACTGTGGAAGTGACAATAAAATGTGTGGGTTTGTTTTATATTTATATGGGCTTATACATGTTTGTGTATACAGCCAATTTACATTTATCAATTTTATTTTTTATTTTTTTAAAAGATTTTATTTATTTCTTTAACAGAGAGAGAGATCACAAGTAGGCAGAGAAGCAGGTAGATGGGGATGGGGAGGCAGGTCCCCTGCTGAGCAGAGGGCCTGATGCAATGAGATGTAGGACTCCATCCCAGGACCCTGGGATCATTATCTGAGCCGACGGCAGAGGGTTAACCCACTGAGCCACCCAGGCACCCCATTTCCTCAATTTTAAATGAATAAATAGAATCCCTAGGAGATATGGTGATTTACTCGTAATCACTTATCTTTAGCCAATCCAACTCTGGTTAGACAAAGTCCAGGAGCTTTCTGCTAATTAGTTTGCTTTTTCTTGATTTCCAAATGGTAAATAATTTCTAGGTGCTAACTGGCAGATATCTTTGAAATAAAGATGAAGATACGGTGTTTTACCTTGTCTTTCTCGATCTAGAGAATTTCATTAAAAGTTTCTGCTCTCAGGACTTCGCTAAAGATTGAGGAAGGAGAGTGTGCTTTAGGTGGGAAGCCACTAGGTGGCAGTGGCGCACACCCACAGCTCATGTAATGGAGCTAGCTGCAAGCCAGCCCCTTGGTTGGAGGTAAGGATAACCTTGTGCTCCACCTTGCTTCTCATCAGCATCAAATCACACCAAAAGAGCAAGGCTCTGGTGTTTTGATGCAGAACATTAATAACATAAGTGGATGGAAAACCTGAGAACTGAAAATGCCCCCTTAAGCCTCAAACCCCAGACGTGAGACAGACTCATTGATTCCAAGGCTCCTATCACCATGTGTACAAGTAAGATTAACTGTTCTGGGCCATCTAAGGTTCACCATTCCACTCTGGCTAGTGAGTCCTTTTTATTTTGGAATAAAAAGAAGCCATGCAGAAAAATGAGGGTTTTTTGTTTTTGTTTTTTGTTTTTACCATTTGGAAACATTGTCTCCCTTTGAGCAGGTGTCTCCCTGTTTTCCCATTCTTCTCTTTTTTGAATGCATTCAGACCTGTCATTCATTGCCAGGGACAGCTCTATTGTTAATAGAGCTGAAGCTAGGGCCTACAAGCTCTATGCAGATTATACACATGTGGGGTCTTTTTAATGTTTCTCCTCCCATCTCTCTGGGGCTGGTTTCCTATAAGAAACTCTTGAGGGAAACACAATGTACTAGCTGAACCTGCCAACCACAACCCAGCTACTTTATACTTCTCATTTAAGGGCACGCCTCCTGAGTATAAAACCTTAACAACAAAATAAGATTCTTTTCCAATCGGCCAGTATTGGGTTTCCTTAATTCGAAGAGTTAAAAGGTAATGTAATCCAGTGTTTCAGACTCCTCTACAAACATAAGTTTTGGCTGGGCTGCTTTGGGTATAATGAGAAAGGGAGCCCATTGTCAAATATATATAAGGAATGCTATGTTGACAGTGGTAGGTGCTTTGTTTTGTTGCTTCTGGACTTGTTAAAAACTGTTACATAATGGGAATCTTTAAGGAGATACAGTATGAGTGACCACAGAATTACCATTTCTTCCCCCACCTTAATTTTTCTTCTGAGGAAACTTGGTGATATCCTCCAAGATATCAGGATTTCTCTTAGAGTGGCATGGGAAATGCCTGCCTAGCTATTGCTTATTGTATCATTCTTTTATTGCTACACAGTAAAACCACCCAAACTTAGTGGCATAAAAGAACAATTGCATTTCATCCAAGATTCTGTGGATCAGGAATTTGTAAAAAAAAAAAAAAAAAAAAAAAAAAGTAAGGATAGGTTGTTTTCGTTCCGTGATGTCTGAATGCTCTCCTGGAAGGACCCCAAGGCTCAGGGTAACTTGAAGGCTGGAATTATTTGTATCCTCTTTAACATGTCTGGCAGAGCTGGGACTTCAACTGTAGCTATTGGCAGGGATACTTGCACATGGTGGCTCCTTGTGGTTGTTGTATTTCCTCACAGCATGGTAGCTGTATTCCATGAGTGAGCATCCCAAAAGTCCCAGGAAGAAGTTGTATCACCTTTCATGGTCCTGTTTTGGAAGCCATATAGTGGCACTTTTTTTTTTTTTTTTCCATATCACAATCCCATCCATATTCACGGGGGAAGGACCATGTCTCACCTCTTGATGGGCAAAGAGGCAACATCATACTGCAAGGAGACCATGGGAAGATGGGAGATATTGTTGTGGCAATTATTGGAATATACAATCTGGCACACAACAACACTTTATCTTTAGAAAGCCATTGATGAACAACTGGAAGGATGACTAGAATTCATATCTCTTTGATGTCAAACATTCCTTATATGTAGTTATTTCTTAAAAAGAATTATATTATAGAATATTAGAACTAGATGGGAAGTTATATAGTGCCATTCTTCATGGAATATAACTTTCATTTTTGAGAGGAGGTTGTGTAACCAGGACCTGAGGATATCAAAATATATAAAGTTTTAAACTTGTTTTTAAGGAGCTCACAGTCTATCAGGGGAGGCAAATTTTTAAAGAAAATAAATACAAATACAGACATAGTACTTTGGAATTGGGCAAAGAAGGTTTCAAAGACATTGTGAAGTGTGAACTGGGATTTGAAAAATAAAAGGAGTTCAAGAGACAGGAAGAGCAGGGAAAGGCATTCCAATCCAGAGACTGTGAAGGCAGGGGGCGGAGAGTGAATCAGCATGCTGTATTTCAGAAAATTGAAGTGATTTATATATAAAGAAAGTATGAGGCAGAGAATAAAAGGGATAACTGAAATATGCTCATCCTTCATCACACTGAGGAATTTGGTTTTTATCCTTAGCCCACAAAAGACCATGCAAATATTTTGAACAGGGAAGTGGTAAAACCAGGTTTCAGTATGAGAAAGGCATTCTTTGTGGAGGATAGACTAGAGGTCTGGGGTAGCCAGAGTGAGAGACAATGATTAGGAAGCATTTGTGTCTCAAAAGAGAAGTGGTGAGCCTCTGAATTAGGAATCTGGCTGTAGGAATGGAGTGGAAAGAAAGATTTTGAATAATATTTAAGGCCATGCATGAATTAATGTATATAAAACACACAGGGTGAGGACTGGTACAAAGAAGCGCTCAAAAAGTGTTAACTACTGTTATTAGTGTTTTTGTAGGAACTGGATTTTCTGAGTCACCAATTGTAGGGATGAGGAAAAGAAAATGTCTAATATGATACTACATTTCTGATGTGGTAAGCAGGAGCAGTTGGAGCCATTTCCCAACCCAGGTGAACAAAGGAGAAGTCAGTTTGAGGAGACATATAATGAGTCCAGTTCTGGACATAAGAATTTTTAGGTGTTTCAGTAATCCTGCAGAGATAAGTTTTAATAGTTTGTAGGGAATATGGATCTGGAGCACAGGAGCAAGATCTTGGCTTGACATAAGGATTAGTGATGATTATTGAATGCCAGGGGAGTTGTAATGAAGCACATCCAATTAATTAAATGTTTTAGGACACTGGTCTTATTCCCATAGCCCACATTCTCTCCATCATTCCTCATGTACTGGGAAAGCACTTTACTTTCTCAGTATTCTTTTTAAAACGCACTTTCAATATAGCTTTTAAAATATGATATTATTTAGAAGGTAACTGGGCATAATTGTAACCTTAATAGACTTGAAAGTGAAAAACTGTAAACTCTTAATAGGTTTGCAAAAGCGAACCAAAACAAAACACCTAGATTTCCTATTTGGATGATTTATTTTGATTCTAGGTTCTGATGACTTGGATTATATTGGTTTGGTTTTAAGGCAAATTTATTAAACTATTGCCTTTCCTTTGTTAACATAAATTGCGCTTTGCTAAAGAAATTTCTATCCTATCTGATCACTGAAATATCACAGGGCTAATTCTAGGAATGGATAATTTGGTGGCAGCAAACCGAAGAGATTCCAAAATGTCTTCAAGGTCTACCCCTGAATCAGCTGGAAGGAAGAGACTATGGAACAAGGTCAGATTGGGAAATATGTGACATATTTACAACTCCTCACTTCCACATCTATGGCAAATACAATATGGGTCCCAGAGGTGGCTCTAAATTTATCTTAAAGCATGCCCCCCACAGCCACCACTTAATCATTAGGTACTTGTACTAAAACCAATTTTTCATCCCATCAAAGGTAATGTCTTCATCAGGCCCCTATGAAAATACTTGGAAGAATATTTTAATATTTGTTTCCACCAACACATTAGTAAGAATTATTTATAGCATGTTACATATCACTAATAGGCAATTAGAAAACTATTTGGAGCAGACTTGCCTTATTGTCGAGCCTATTCTTACTGATATTTTTGCCAAACACTTAGAGAAAAGGCATAAAATCAAGCTAATAAATTTTCTAGTAGACAACCTTGGAATGCTTTGATCATAAGATCCTCCCCGTCTTGATAAGCTAGAATAAAAGACTAAAGTAACAAGATAAAATAAAACTAATTAAAAAGAATGTAAAGTTCTGCCAGTAGTTTCAACAAATCAATAATACAAGCACAACACAAGGGGAAGGGGAAAAGCCTTAATAGATGTTTCTGAGGGAAAGTACAGCTAATGGCTCCTTTCATAAACTGATGTCTTTAAAGGCACTGTTCTAATGAGAGGGCAGCATTGCTCAAAGCCTGTTCTAAAATAGGGACTATTCAGTGAAAAATGTCTATATCAAATAATTTTGGAAAATATTTGGTTAAATTCAGGTCAACCAGTTTCTGTATTCCAAGAATTCTCAGGACTCAAAGTGTGCTGACAGACATTCTAACTCTAAAAGAGCAGCATTTCCCAAACTTATTTAATTATAATCCATTCTCCTTACAGAAAAAAATGTGCCATCCATGTGGCATTCTCTGGGAAATGCTGATCTAGGTATTTTAGCTGACTCAAGTTTAATTTTAGCTAATGATGGTAAACTGAACTTGCTGTTCTCTCGTCTCACCAAAAGCACATGTATGGATATGTATGGATGTATGGAAATGTATGGATAAAGGTAGAAGATAAACCTCTATATTTTACACTGATTAGGCTATTTGTGTATGAGGCACTTACATGATGCTTAATATGTATCAGACCTGTAATAACAGTGCTATTACTCATTTCCCTTTATGGATGAGGAAATTGAAACAGGAAAGGCTTCTTAACATGGCAACATCACACAACTAACATGTGGCAGAGAGAGGATCCCAATCTGAGCAGTCTATCTCCAGAATCTGTGCATTCTTCTTCCATAGCTAGAAAAGTGCTTCTAGTGCTTTCTATGTTGGGAGCCACATTTAGCCACCCTAGTAAAACCAAAGTGGTAATAGTATCACATACGATATGGCAGGAGATGCTAAACAGAACGCAAACATGCCAATGGCAAGACATACCTATGGTTAGCCTTAAGTTTATTATCAAATTCAAGGTGAGAAAATTTCTAAACATCTCTGAGAGAATGACTGGACTCAGTGTCTGGGGGAACACTAGAAATATCCCTGGGGTGTGAATAAAAAAGAGCAGCAGCTTCTAGGAGGTGTGTTCATAGGATTACAATCAGCAAACTCCCAGGAATCCTTAGCATATATAACTAAGAGCTAACATTTTGGCTTTTTTGTTTTCAAACAGCTTCCTGTAGAGGCATAAAGTCACTCTGAATTATTCTGTTTCTTTCAGACAAATAGGAGGGCTGGGCATGTGTTCTAAGCCAGGGTACTCTTTATAACTGACAGTACCTTTCAGAAATATTAAAAGCATGAGTGCCCTTTGACTCTGTAAATCATCCCAAGAATTTAAGGCAGTTTGAAGATATTCAAGAATATTCAGTATATTATTGACTATAATGAAAAATGTTTGGAAAAAAAAAACATGTCCAACATCTTGTTACAGAAAATTATAGTAAAGAAATCAGTACAGAAAAATACTGTAGTCATCAAAAATGATATAGAAGGATGGAATTTTTTTTTAATAAGGAAAGCCATATTAAATCCTAAATTTTCTGGAAAGCAGTCTATCCAGTTACTCTGATGACGGAAATGTTCTATACCTTTGTTGCCTGATACAGTAGTCATGAGTCACATGTAGCTATTGAATACTTGAAATATGGGTAGTGTAACTGTGAAACTGAATTTTAAATTTAATTATAATTAATTTAAATTCAAATCTGAATGTAAATAGCTGTGTAGGGCAAGTGTCAGCCTTAGTGGACCACACAATTCTAGAGGGTAGAAAAATAAGTCATGTTAATATTCTTCCTTTGTTGTACATTTGTATTTTTTAAAAATTCTGTCATTAATTTTTAAGATAAAAATGCTGGCTCTCTGTAACAACGAACTCTCAATCTGATGGGGGCATGATGAGTGATACAAGGATTTGTAAGTTCAGAGAGATAGAGATAGGAAACCTACAGGATAGGAGTTTGGGGGATATTTGAGGGTGTTCCAGCAAATATCAGCCTTCCCTATCTGAGTTCTGAACCAGATGAGAAACCAGAAAAAAGGTTAAGCAAATAGAAGCAAACCATTACATTCATCATAGTTCAAGCTGCTGTTGCAGGATCTGGTTCATATCTATGTGCCAATAGGCTTCCTAATAATAAACCTCTGGGTAGAGGGACTTACCACTCAGTCACAGCAGTGCTGGCCCCCTGCATCCTCCTTCTCAGGGGTGGGGCCCTTCTCTCCCTGGTCACTTCAGGGCTGAGGGCACTGGGGAACACATATTCTCTGCATATGGGCTACCTCCCCAAAAAAGAAGAGACAAAGGACAACTATAAAAATGTACAAATAGGTACGTCTCTTTTCTTCTCTGGGGGGACAAGTGATGGGGCAAAAGGAGTTCAGGGATGTTAAGCTAGAGGAAATGAAAGAAAATATCGGGCAGGAGTGGGAAGAACATTCCCTCCCCCTTCTGCCACCCCCACCAACATCAGAAAGATTTAGGGTGGAGGGTGTGAGGAATTTTCAAGATGTATTTCAAAGAGTAAATGAGTCCATGACCAGGGGACAGCACAGTTGTGGGGGTTTTGTTTTGTCTGTTTGTTTGTTTTGGTGGGGAGTTAGGGGACAACACTGTTTTGGCCAAGATACAATGACTGAAAAATTAGTAGATTCCTTCCTTTCCTGGAGATTACCTATTATTTGTTTGAGTTATAAAGAATATTTTACTTGCTGACTTTAAGCTTCTTAAAATAGCATTAACCCCAAAATGTGATATGGCAGCACATAAAATTCTGCCAAAGAGATGGATAATGGACCCAAGTGTAATAGCTACAACTGTAAAATCTCTACAAGAAAGTATAGAGGAAAATTTTTGTGACCTTAAATTAAGCAATGATTTCTTACATAGGGCACAGAAGTGAGCCAGTTTAAAAATATATATATATTAAGAAATTGGATTTCACCAAAATTAAATTTTTTTAAAAGATTTTATTTTTTTGAGAGACAGAGAGCACAAGAGAGTGCATAAGCAGGGGATGGGGTAGGTGAATAGTGGCAGAGGCAGAAGGAGAAGGAAGGAGCAGGGACCTCTATGGCTCCATCCCAGGATTCTGGGATCATGACCTGAACATGTCCGTACAATGGCTTGTCTGCAGATGTCCATAGTAGAATTATCAGGATTAGCCCCAAAGTAGAAACACTCCAAATGCCCATCAACTGGTGAATGGATAAATAAAATGTGACATACACATATAATGGGATACTGTCTAGGCATAAAAGGAATAAACTAGCAATACCCAGAACAATATTTATGAATCTCAAAAGCATCATGCTAAGCGAAGGAAGCCAAATGCAAAAGACTGCATTTTCTATGCTTGCATTTATATGAAATTGCTAGCAAAGGCAAAGCTACAGTTATATAAACTTTCACGGAAAATAAGAGTTATAGTGAGAGCTGAGGGGGGGGAAGTAGGGTTTGAAAAGGGATATTAGATAATGAACATTATAGAGTGCTAAGAGTATGCTAAAATTCTATTGTGGTGAGAGTTATGTGACTATATAAATTTACCAAAACTTACTGAACTGTGTATTTAAAATGGGTGGATTTTGTAGTATCCTCAATAATGTTTTTATTTTGTTTTTAAAGCTACTGCAAATTTCGGTGTTCCCTCTCTAGAATGCTAGTATTAGTTTCTCCAGTTGTTCTCGTGCGCTATTCTCTACACAGCATACATAGCAACAAGAATGATATTACTATTATTATTATTATTATTTTAAGATTTTATTTATTTATTTGACAGAGAGAGACACAGCAAGAGAGGAAACACAGGCAGGGTTAATGGGAGAGGGAGAAGTAGGCTTCCCGCCAAGCAGGGAGCTCTATATGGGATTCAGTCTGGGGCTTGATCTCAGGATCCTGGGATCATGACCTGAGCCAAAGGCAGACACTTAATGACCAAGCCACCCAGACACCCCTGGAATGATATTTTTTAAATAGAAATTGATTTGTACCATGCTTTGCTTAAAAACCTCCAGTGGTTTGTGACTTAAGAGTAAGTCTACAACTTCTGATATGGCTTACAAGTCCCTCCAGGATCTACCTTCTCCTTCTCTCTCTGACTCTCATTACATTGTGTTGGTATCACACTTCTAATTGTTTCTCATGCCCACCGCCCACTGAACTTATTCTTGCCTTAGGGCTTTGCACTTGCTATTTCTTCTGCCTGTAAGGCTCTGTCACCAGAGAATCTCACTTTCACTCATTCCAAACACCTTCTCATAAGACCTTCCCTGACTATCAGTCTAAATGATCTTTACCACAAAATCTGTCTCTGCTTTAGGCATCTACTTCTGAGTAAACAATCACCCTAAAATGTAATACTCTAAAACAATACTTTATGATCATGTGTTTACTCGACTCAGTTGGGTAGTTCTCATTTTGTGGGCAGCTGCATTCAGTGCAGAGCTACTTGGAGCATGGATGTCAAAGATGGCCTCGTTTCTTTTCCTTCCTTCCTTCCTTCCTTCCTTCCTTCCTTCCTTCCTTCCTTCCTTCCTTGTTTTAGATTTTTTTTTTTTAAAGTAATCTCTATACCCAATATGGGGCTCTAACTTACAATCCAGAGATCAAGAGTCACATGCTCTACCAACTGAACCAGGATGGCCTCATTTCTTAAGGAATCTCCACACTGTGCACCAACTTGCATTCCCACCAACAGTGTAAGTGGGTTCATCTTTCTCCTCATCCTCTCCAACACACGTTGTTTCCTGTCTTGGTAATTTTGGCCATTCTAACTAGTGTAAGGTGGTATCTCGATGTGGTTTTGATTTGAATTTCCCTGATGGTTAATGATGATGGACATTTTTCATGTGTCTGTTAGCCATTTGTATGTCTTCTTTGGAGAAGTGTCTGTTCACATCTTCGGCACATTTTTTGATGTGATTATCTGTTTTTTGAGTGTTGAGTTTGAGGAGTTCTTTATAGATCTTGGGTATCAGCCCTTTGTCTGTAGTGTCATTTGTGAATATCTTCTCCCATTCCATGGGTTGCCTCTTTGCTTTGTTGATTGTTTCCTTTGCTGTGCAGAAGCTTTTTATCTTGATGAAGTCCCAAAAGTTCATTTTCACTTTTGTTTTCTTTGCCTTTGGAGACATGTCTTGAAAGAAGTTGCTGTGGCCAAAGTCAAAGAGGTTACTGCCTATGTTCTCCTCTAGGATTTTGATAGCTTCCTGCCTCATGTTGTGGAGAGTCCTTAAGAAATTAAAAATAGAGCTACCCTATGACCCTGCAAGGGTATTTACCCCAAAGAAACAGATGTCATGAAAAGAAGGGCCATCTGTACCCCCATGTTCATAGCAGCAATAGCCACAGTTGCCAAACTGTGGAAAGAGCCAAGATGCCCTTCAACAGACAAATGGATAAAGAAGATATGGTCTGTATATATAATGGAGTATTATGCCTCCATCAGAAAGGATGAATACCCAACTTTTGTATCAACATGGATGGGACTGGAGGAGATTATGCTGAGTGAAATAAGTCAAGCAGAGAGAGTCATGTGGTTTCACTTACTTGTGGAGCATAAGGAATAACACAGAGGATATTGGGAGATGGAGAGAAGAAGTGAATTGGGGGAAATGGGAAGGGGAGACAAACCATGAGAGACTGTGGACTCTGAGAAACAAACTGAGGGTTTTGGAGGGGAGGGGGATATGGGGTTGGGTGAGCCTGGTGGTGGGTATTAAGGAGGGCACGTATTGCATGGAGCCCTGGGCGTGGTGCATAAACAATGAATCTTGGAACACTGAAAAGATAGAAAAAAAAAAAAAAAAGATGGCCTCATATTTAGCAGAACCTCCCTCCATGTGGCCTCTCTCACTCTGGAGTTTGGTCTGAGTTTCTTCACAGCCTGGTAGCTGAATTCCAAGAGAGAGATGATTCTCTTAAGACCTAGTTGGAAAATCTTAGAATGCCATTTCTGCTGTGTTCTGTTGGCCAAAGTAAGTCACAAGTCCGGCCCAGATTCAAGGGGGAAAAAATAGATTCATTTCTTGTTCAGAGGAGTGATATGAAGAATCATTAGCCACTGTATTTTCAAACAACCCAGTATAGTCTTTGTCACAGTGTTTCCCCCCATAATATCTGATATTATGTTGCATGTTTATAGTGTTTCATATTTTATTGGCATCTTCTCCCAGTGCACTTGGTGGCTGTATATAAGTCACCTTATTGTTCCCAAGTATTTAATGATCACCATGTGAGCATCTCATTGTATAGTATGATAATCCACAGTCTGTTGGAAAAAGAGAACTCCATGTATTTTCTTTTTTTCTATTCCTTGGCTTAACTCCTATAATACTGTATAAAAGCCAAAAGTTTAAAGATAAAGCAACATACTGTTCTCCCCTATGTTCAGAACTTGGGCAGCTTGGCTCATTAATGCTGGTTAACTTCATATTGCCCTGTAAGTCTCACAAAGATTAGTAAATCTTTTTTACATGACTCATAAGCCTTTAGTGTTGTAACTATGAAAATCAGTTACTTTTAATTTGGATGGATAATGCTGAAAACCTATTCTCTTATCAATTTCTTTAGTCTTTATATAGTATTTCTCCACAAAAAGGAAAATAAGTTACGATTTTCTAGTTGGTTGGATACTGGGTGAATAGGAGTTTACAGTAACTTTAATTCTTTACTACCATTTTATGTTTTATTTTTCTTTAACCTTCAATGAATTAATCACCTCAGACACAAGTACTTAAAGTACTTAATTCATATTAGAACTTCTTATTTTCTAAATGCCGATCTATGAATAGCTGAATGAGAAGTACACACCTGCCTGCTTTATCTTACAATGCTGAGTGACGGGAAGGTGCATTTTGAACTGGTCACCAAAGCACAAAGTTGGGCAACTTTATTCTATGGAGAAGTTAAGATGAGATTGCGTTGATGTGTTTGGAGCTACTCTGAACTTCTTTTGTTTGGTTTAGGAGTGGGCATGGCCAGACTGCTATAAAGGGACAGATAGTAAATATTTTAGTCTTTGTGGACAACCTGGTCTCTGTTGTGACTGTTCAACTCTATCATTGTTGTACAGAAGCATGTGTAGATAATACATAACCAAGGGAGCATGACTGTGTTCTGATAAAACTTTATAAGAGCAGGTAGCAGGCCAGGTTTCCTCTTTGGGCTATACTTTTCTGACTGCTGGTTTTAGGAAATTAGGGGTGGGAGGGGAGATGCTAGAAAGAAAACCAGCAAACAAAGCCAGGTGACTTGGTTTTCAGTGCTGGGTCTGCCAATTTGGTTTAACTCAGTGAACACACACGAGCATTTACTGTAGGGATGGAAATACTGAGCACTGTGTTGGCACTCTTCTCTTCTTACCTGTCAGCAGACAACACTATTCAATCACAACATTTCTTCATGCAGAGTTCAGATGTACTCTTGAATCTTTCTCAACACAGTGTTGCAGGTAGCCACTGTCAGTGGATTGGAATTGCTGTGTGAGATGAAATCATTTGTCACTCCTGAAACACTGTATCAGTCACTGTGCAAGGTGATTAGCATATTTTGATTAGACTTCATACTAATCCTTCATGGGCTCAGAATCCTGTGCCATTTTCTTAACCTAGGTCAAATTGTTCAATATCTCTGAAATCTATAAAACTGAATACAGGATCTTACCCTGTCTTTTCTTACCACACTGTTGTGAGGATTGAATGAGGCACTGTGAGTGAAAACATTCTGTCAATGGCAAAATATTGAATAATATGTCTTTATATGCTTTCAATACTTATTTAAAAAGTGAAATTACTGAACAGTTATCAAGCCACACTTCATTCCTTTAAATTTGGGCAGCCCCTGGGATGAGGATCAAATCCATGCAGACGTTAAAGGTTTACATGAAACCATTCAGCAACTGGGACCTGAGAAATTTAACCATCCATAAAAATGACTTTATTTTGAGAAATTGGGCCAAACATTTCACTTTTACAAAACTGACGTGTGAATTGTGTTGCCTAAGGTGTCCTCTGTTCTCAAGTCTTAAAGATGCCAGGTGCCAAATTCTTCTGAAATAGTTCCTAAAGTACAGGAATGCAAGTGCAGTAATAGTAGAAAACATTTTTAGTAGAGACAGCAGTGGGTGGGAGCCTTCAGGGGAAGCACTTTGAGGGATCCCAGGGGACCGTAATGCTTTTTCAGTTTCAAGTTTCAGAAGCCAACTTGGTCTCACCTAAGGAAAGGCAGGGAGTTTATTTTAAAGAAACGGGGTTGTCTCTTGGAATGCAAAGGCAAAAATGCAGCCAAACCTCAGGAAGTGATTAGAAGCAGAAATGTAAAAGCTTATGTGGCTTCTCTGGCTATCACTTTGGTTTCTCTGTGTGTCATTGTTTCATGCCTTGTCTGTTTTCTCTTTGTGTTGTATGATTTTTCTCTACATCTCCAGTCTATGATGGAGGAAGATGGTCATGCTTCACCTTCACAATTTCTATGTTAGAGGCCTCGATTAACTCAACTCAGTTTTAATTCCATATGTCCAGGGATGGAACTGTAGGTATCAAACGCCTACTGGTTCAGTTAAATGAAGTCAACGATTACAAAGATATGCTAAGAAAGCATTTCAGTGAGTTAGAGGGGAATGTATTTCCGATAGAAACGGAGTGGGGTCACTGAGTTCTGTATGGGGCAGATACTCCAAAAGATGTCCACTTCAGGGCTCTAATGAAAAGATGCCCTTCCTGCCTAATTGTTTATGGTTGTAGTATATGGGTATAAATCTTGGTTTAGGAGAATAAGGTGGTCCTGTCCATGTTACCTCCAAGAGTTTCATCTCAGAGATATTGTTCTTCCTCACATCCTTCTTCCTGGGTCTGTGTTTTCATAGCCAGTGTCCTCTTTAGTGTGGATTATTGAGGGTCCTATGTGGAAATGGTGACTAATGAATGTTCTGTGATGTGTCAGTAAATGGATGATATGATACATACTTGTGTATTATCCTTCTGAAAAAAAAAAAAAAAAGTGTGCATCCCCAATTTTTCCCCTAGATCTAATGAAAATCTTTCTAGTAAAGTGAGTTCTCAGAGAATTGTATCTTCTATAAATTCTTGTCCTTTCCTAAGTACATCAGAAATCTTGATATAGAAGAGAGTATTTGTTCTTGTGTATTTATTCCTCCCCTCTATCCCCAGCATATTGCTGGGTAGATGAAAGCTGCCCCACAAATATGTGACAAAGTGGCTTCTCTGACAGGAGGCCAAGAAGATGGCGTCAGAAGAAAGTGACCCGAGAGAGAATCCTTAAATACAAAAGTTAGAGAGGAGCTTAGTTTCTAAATGAATGCGGTAGGCTCATTATTGAGTGCCAGGTCTGTCCACATCCTAATCTTGAGGAACTTGTAAGTGTTATCTTTGTATGGCAAAAGGATTTTCAGATGTGATTAAGTTAAGGGTCTTGAGAGGGAGAGGTTATCCGGGATTACCTGTGCGCGCCCAAGGTAATCCTAACAGTTCTTCTAAGAAGGAGGGATGCAGGGGAAGGCAGAGGCAGAAGAGAAGACCTTGTGGTGGCAGAAGCAGAGTTAGAGTGGTGTGCTTTGGAAATGGAGCAAGGGTCTGCAAACCAAGGAAAACAGGTGACCATTGGAAGCCGAAAGAGGCGAGGAAATACGCTGTCCTCACAGAGCCTCCAGAGGCAACCAATCCTGCTGACACCTTGACTTTGGCCAGTGAACTAATATAACTAGGGATCCCAAACTGAAAGTGACAGGCCAAATCCAGTTAGCATATCTGTTTTATTTGGCCAGCCTAGAATTTTAAGAAAGGGAAAGAAACAAGCCAATCTTGAAAAATCAGTATGCTTCATGGAAAAATCTGGATTTCTCCTTTATCTGAAGAACAAAAGAAAAAGAGAGAGAGAGAGAGATCTGCATCCCTATGTGGCATCATTCCCCTGAATCTGCACTGCAAGCTCCTCCCTGGGACTCATACCTGTTAAATGTAGCCTTTTCCATCCCTACTATATCTCTAATTGAGGCAGAATTATCAAAATAAGATTGCATTTTGTTCTTCTTTGGAAGAGAAATATTTCTCTGTACTCATATGTATAGATAGGCTGAGAGGGCTGCATGTTAAAAAAAATAGTTGTAATTATAAGACACTAACAAAAGAAGAAACTGGGTATGGAGTATACAGGGACTATACTTTTTTGTAACTTTTCTGTAAATCTTAAACAATTCTAAAATTAAAAGTTTCCTAAGTGAAATTGGTGTATTTCTTTATGGAAGTGGAGAATTGAAGAGTTTCTCTCTTGCAAGATTGATCCTTAGTCTATTTCATCATTGTGTTTCTGTCTCTCTAGGCCTTTCTGAGTGTGAATTTGTGACCTGCAGACATTTCCATTTCACAGATGAAAATCCTGAGGTCCAGAGAAATAAAGTAACTTGCCCAGAGTCACAGACTAGTCTAGGAGGAGCCTGTTACGTGGAACTCAGGCCTCCTGAGTATCTTCTGGCCCAATGTTCTCTTTTTTTAATCTGCATTTGGGGGAGTAATGGCAATAGGGAGGCATAGTAAGGTTAACATTCTCAAATGCAGTGGGAATCTCACTTACCTTTCTAGAACCTTCTGTTGGAGCAGAGAAGCAACATCATATTCTGAGTAACCTACTTGCTTGTCTCTGGCATTTTTTTTTTTTTAACTTCCCTCGTTTATATTTTACACATGGTGCATAGGGAAAATATTTCACATTTGTCCAAATACCAAATGTACTTTGGATTTCATCACTTACACATTAGCAAACTCCAGGTAGGCACGAGAATGTTTCCTCTATATGTGGGAACCTCTGGGTTTGAGAAGGCCAGAGCGGAGGCCTCATGATCCGAGCAGAGTGGCTATGACTGAGCTCAGATCTTTGCTGATGCTATTGGGTAGAGGCTGAGACAGGCATTCTGTGTGTGCTCCAGCCTTGCTGAGAGGTGGGGATTAAGGGATTAAGTAGATTTGGGAAGTTATGACTACTACTAGAGCATCCGGTGTTCACAGCCTCCATTCTCAAGAGCCTTTGGTGTGACTGGCTCAGAGCTAGTCAGAAGGTCAAGGTCAGTTATCAGAGACTAAATAGACTCAGAAATGGGTGGGTCCCTGGCCTCCGTCTGGCCTTATCTCTGCAAGGCTATTTCTATGCTAATAGCTTTCTCTGGGATTTGAAGTGGTGAGGGTTACTGAAACATGTAGGTTTTCTAACTTTAGCTAAGGTTGAGAACTCTGGAGATGTGGGGCAGAAAGGGAAAGGGAGAAGTATATGACACTGACGCTACAGTTGTATTAAGTGCTTTCTGTGTGCTCCTGTCATTCAGATATGCAAGCAAAAGCATTTCTCAGACTGTTTGATTCATTGAGTTACTCCTTGGGCATCTGGAAGCATGAATTCACGACCCCTGGACATTTTCATTTTACCAGTGAGGATTCTGAAGCCCAGAGAGAAAGTAACTTGCTCAGGGTCAGAGAACTGTGCAGGGAGGAACTGTGAGCAGAACCCAGGCCTCCTGATATCTAGCCCAGGATTCCTTTCTTTCCTACTGCTGAGGGACATGATGGCAATAGGGAGCAAATATTATGGAAATCATGCGTATAATACCATAGACAGTATGGTGTAATGGCTGTGAGCAGAGACTTGGAGCAGGTTGCCTGGGTTTATCCCAACTCCACTCCTTAATGATTGACTTGTTTAAAATTTTTAATCTTTCTGAACTTGTTTCTTCTTCTGTAAAATGCTACTAGTATTAGGGCCCACTTTAAAGGACTATGTGAGGATTAAATGAGTTAATAAATGAATAGTACTTGGCTCATAGTAGCTGCTATATAAATGTTAGCTCTTACTGTGACATAGTTATAAATATTATCCCTATTTTGAAAATGAGGACACAAGCTCAGAGAGGTTACATAGTTTAACCAGCAGCACACAAAGAGGAGCCAGCCTGGGGTTTGGACTCACATGTCTGTTCTGAGTCATCTCTTACATACCATTTAGCAAATCAGGTTTATTTTCAGGCCAGTAGCCAAGGAGGCTACTTCTCCGGGCAGCCCATGGTATGTAAACAAAGTTTCTGTGCTCATGTTGGTAAAGTGTTGGTATTTCTTTAGATCTTAGATCTTTCACCTCTTCCTTTCAAGTTCTTGCCTTGAATATTTTACCTGCTTTTCTTTGTGAAAAGAAATAGGAGGAACAAATGATATAAAATCCAAACTCAATAAGCTAACTGAATGACACTGGCAGTAGTAACACTGAGTGTAAAAAAGAATGCTTATCTTTGAAATGTGCAAAATGCTTTGCCATAATGGTTTCAGTTTCAGCCTTCACTAAGTAAAAATAATTGAAGTTGGAATGGAATGGTATTTGACCACAGGCTTAATACACAGGTCAAGTAGTTCTGAGAAAACAGTAAGACAGTGCTCTGATAGGTCATTTAGAGTCACTAGAGCCTGATATGTATAAAGTGCTGGGCTGGGTGCTCAGACTATAATTATAATACATTCATTGCCTTCAAAGGCCTTTCATTTAAATCTGTTATCTTCAGTTAGTTAACATCCTCAGTCTGGGTCCTTTCTGCCCCTTATGAATCTCCACACTTTATATGAGCCCTTAACACACAGAAGAGTATTGAACAGGATGTGTAAGTGTCTGTCTGGACACTGGATTATTCAAAGAACAGCTGTGGGGAACCTGGGTGGGGGTCAGTTAAGCTTCTGACTGCTGGTTTTGGCTCAGGTCATGATCTCAGGGTCATGGGATTGAGCTCCCTGTCAGGCTCCATGCTCAGTGTGGAGTCTGCTTGAGATTCTCTCTCCCTTTCTCTCTGTCCCACCCAATCATGCATGTGCTCTCTCTTTCTCTAAAAATCAATCAGTCAATCAATCATTCTTCAAAGAACAGTTGAATGAACTGCTCATCTTCAGGCTGCTAACAGGAACCTAGTTGTTCTCCTTATTTTAATTGTGTTCAAGCAGAAAAGAGAGATTAATCTTGTTTTGGATGATTACAGATGACAATACTGGATAGAAATTGCAGAGAAATAGATTCTCACTTTGGTTTGAATCAATCCAATTAAACCACTTAATGGAAACTACTAAGCACTAAGGGTTTATTCAGAAGTGAGTGAGGCAGACAGAATCCCTGCATCAGCAGAGTCACTAACTTATTATTATTTTGGTCACCAGAGCTGCAGTCTAGTTTGGGTATAAAAATATTATACAGAATATTGATGTTTAATTCTAATTTTTTCCAGCTTTAAAGATATAATTGACATATGGCATTGTTTAAAATATACAATGTGATGATTTGATATAGGTATATATTGTGAGATGATTATCGCAATAAGGTTAGTCAACACTTCCATTGCCTCACATAGTAACCTTTTTATTTCCTTTTTTTGTGGTGACAACTTTTAATATTTCTCTTATATAATACAGTTTTGTTAACTAAGGTCACCATGATGTACATTAGATGCCAGAATGTATTCATCATTTTGTAACTGAAAGTCTGTACTCTTTGACCACCTTCACCCCTTTCTCCCCCTCACCCCCCAACCCTGGCAACAACCAAACCATTCTGTTTCTGGGAGTTCCTTTTTTGGTTTTCTATTTGTTTGTTATTTTTAGATTCCACATACAAGTGAGATCATGCAATATTTGCCTTTCTCTGACTCATCTCAGTTGATCATCGTTGATCCATATTGTCACAAATGGCAGGATTTTCTCTTTTTTTAAAATGGCTGAAATATATATATATATATATCTATATCTGTGTATATACAGATATAGATATCTATATCCCATTTTCTCTATCCGTTTATCCACTGACAGACATTTAAGTTGTTTCTATGTCTTGGCTATTGTAAGTAATGCTACCATGAACATTGTATATGTCATGAACATAAACAAATCTTCAAGATGGTGATTTTATTTCCATCACATATATACTCAGAAGTGAGATTGATGGATCACATGATACTTCAATTTTATTTTTCAAGGAATCTTTATACTGTTTTCCATAGTGGCTGCACCAGTTTATAATCCCACCAGCAGTATACAGGGTTCCCTTTTCCATATATCTTTTCTAGCACTTACCGGTTATCTTTTTGATAATAGCCATTCTAACAGGTATGAGGGGATATCTCATTGTGGTTGTGATTTCATTTCTCTGATGACTAGTGATTTTTCATCATTGGACATGTGTATGTCTTGTTTCGAAAAATGTCTATTTAGGTCTTTGGCCCATTTTTAAATTGGATAATTTAGGGGTTTTGTGTTTTGTTTTTGCTATCAAGTTGTATGAGTAAATTTTAGATGTTAATCCCTTATCAGATATGTGGTTTGCAAATGTTGTCTCTCATTCCATAGATTACCTCTGCATTCTATTGGTAATTCTTTGTTGTGCAGAAACTTTTTAGCTTGCTGTAGCTCCACTTGTTTATTTTTTATTTTGTTACTTATGCTTTAGGTATTATATTCAAAAAAATCATTGTCAAGACCAATGTCAAGGAGTAGACTCCCGTATGTTTTCTTTTTATGATTTTCAGGTCTTACATTGAAGTCTTTGATTCATTTTATGTTAGTTAATTCTTGTGAGTGGTACAAGATACAAGTCCAGTTTTATTCTTCTGTATGCAAATATCCAGTTTTTTCAAAACTAATTACAGAAGAAACTATCTTTTTTCCATTGAGTATTCTTGGCTCCCTCATCTTTGACTGTATGTGCATAAGTTTACTTCTGGCTTTGATTCTGTATCTGTTTTTATACTGGTAGTGTACTGTTTTAATTACTAAAGCTTTGTGGTATAGTTGAAATCAGGAAGTGTGATGCCTCTAGTTTGATTTTTTTTCTTAAAATTCCTTTGATTGTTCAGGGTCTTTTGTGGTTCCATATGAATTTCAGAATTTTTTCTTATTTTAAAAAGAAGGCCACTGAATTTTTTTTTTTTAAGGTTTTATTTATTTATTTGACAGAGAGAGATCACAGGCAGGCAGAGAGGCAGGCAGAGAGAGAGAAGAGGAAGCAGGCTCCCTGCTGAGCAGAGAGCCCGACATGGGGCTCCATCCCAGGACCCTGAGACCATGACCTGAGCCGAAGGCAACGGCTTAACCCACTGAGCCACCCAGGTGCCTCAAGGCCACTGGATTTTGATAGGGATTACATTCAATCTATAGATGGCTTTAGGACAGTATGGAAATTTTGACAACATTAATTCTGATCCATGAACAGAGGGTATCTTTCCACTTATTTGTGTCTTCAATTTCTTTCATCAATATCTTACAGTTTTCAATGTACAGATTTTCCTGGGTTAAATTTATTCATAAGTATTTTATCATTTTTGATGCTATTGTGAATGAGATTGTTTTCTTTGTTTCTTTTTCAGATAGTTTATTGTTAGTATACAGAAATGCAACTGATTTTTGTATGTTGATTTTATATCATGAAATTTTACTAGATTAGTTTATTCTAACAGTTTTGAGGTAGAGTCTTCAGGATTTTCTATATAAAAGAGCATGTCATCTGCAAAGAGAGATAATTTTACTTCTTTTATTTTGATTTGGATGTTTTTTAAATTCCGGTGTAGTTAGCATTTGAGTTGGATAATTTAAAAAAATTTTCTTGCCTGATTATTCTGGCCAGGATTTCCAGTACTATGTTTAATGGAAGTGATGAAAGTATGCATCCTTGTTTTGTTCTTGATCTTAGAAAAAAGAGCTTTCAGTCTTTCACCATAATATGTAGCCTGTAGGCTTATTAATATTTGGCTTTTATCATATTAATGTAAATTCTTTCTATATTCAATTCATTGAGTCTTTTTATCCTGAAAGGCTGTTGAGTTTTGTCAATGTTTTTTCTGCACCTAGTGAGAATAGTATTTCTTGATATCCATGTGCTAGAAAACATATTAGCTCTAGAACTTGACTATTATTATTATTATTTTTTGTTTTATTGAAGTATAGTTGACATACAATGTTATATTAGTTTCAGGTTATGAGTATTTAACTAGATTCTAAAGATTATAAGGAAGACTTCCACTGAGTCTGGGCTGTGGAAGAATAAAGATATGTTAAGGGCTTTCTGAGAATAAATCAGTTTTAAAGTAGACCAGGGGGTGAGGTGAAATAAAAATTTTGTAAGAAAGTAACAACTGCCAGAAATGACAGAAATTTCCATTGAAGCAATTTTGGTAAATATATTTTAGGGAAAAAAGACCACTAAAATCCAGGAAAATTTTTATTGATATTTCCAGTTGAGCAATGAGTACAGATAATATTTATAGACACATTTGATTCTTAATAATGTTCCCACTAGTATTGTAAAATAATACATATATGTGTTATGAGTAAGTAGCTCAAGAATGTAGCAAAATCTAAAGTTGTACCTTTGGTAGATGTCAGTTCAAAAAAGGGTTAATATCATTAAAGTAATTTAAGTCATGAAGCATTTTCAGTGTGTAGTCTTTTGAAAGAAATCATAAATTTGGGAGAACAGGTAGTCAAGTGATAAAGCAAATGCAGAGAGAGCCCAGAAAATACAGCTATTCTCTCTGGACTCCTAACTCTTTTTAAGAGAACTATTACTCTGAAAAGTTAACTGGCAAATAATATACTAGCCTGTCAGCAACCTTGTTGACACCAGCCATAGCAACTTCTTACTAGACATATCTCTGAGACAATGGAAACAAAAGCTAAAATGAAACCTTGGGACTTCATCAAGATTGAAAAGCTTCTGCACAGCAAAGGAAACAATCAACAAAACTAAAAGGCAGCCTTCATAATGAGAGAAGATATTTGTAAATGACATGTCTGATAAAGGGCTAGTATCTAAAATCTCTAAAGAAATTACAAAATGTAACACCCAAAAACCAAATAATCCAGTTAAGAAATGGGCAAAAGACATGAATAGACATTTTTTCCAAAGAAGATATACAGGTGGTTAACAGACACATGAAAAGATTCTCAACATCCCTCATCATCAGAAAAATACAAATCAAACCTCAATGAGATACCACCTCACCCCTGTCAAAATGGCTAAAATTAACAACACAAGAAATAACAGATGTTTGTGAGGATATGGAGAAAGGGGAACCCTCTTATACTATTGGTGGGACTCCAAATGATGCAGCTACTTGGGAAAACAGTACAGAGGTTCCTCAAAAAGTTAAAAAAGGAACTACCCTATGACCCAGCAATTGAGTGCTACTAGGTATTTACCCAAAGAGTACAAAAATACTGATTAAAAGAGACACATGCACCCTGATGTTTATAGCAGCATTATCAGCAATAATCAAATAATGGAAAATGCCCGAATGTTCATCAACTGATGAATGGATAAAGAAGATGAGGTATACACAATGGACTATTACTTAGTCATAAAAAGAATGAAATCTTGCCAGTTGCAACGACATGGATGGAGCTAGAGGATATTATGCCAAGTGAAATAAATCAGTCAGAGGAAGACAAATACCGTATGATTTCAGTCATATGTGGGATTTAAGAAACAAAACAGATGAACATAGTGGGGAAAAAGAGAGGCAAACCCTACAACAGATTCTTAACTATAGAGAACAAACTGAGGGTTGCTGGAGGGGAGATCGGTTGGGGGACAGGTTAAAAGTGGTAGATATTAAGGAGGGCACTTGTGATGAGCATTGGGTGTTATATGTAAGTGATAAATCACTAAATTCTACTTCTAAAACTAATATTAGACTATCTGTTACTAACTGGAATTTAAATAAAAACTTAAACAAAAAAAGTTACTAACCTCTCAGGTTACCTAAAGTGCTATCACATGTACTTCAAGGTTCCCATCCCACCAGGAGGAAGATTGTGGTCCAGGTGGTACAGCACTAAGAAACAGGTATATATCTTATTGCCTAAGAGGCAGTTTCACAGGAGGAAAAACACAGGCAGAGTGGGACTGATGTCACTACCTCCAAGGATCAGCAATGAAGTAGGCAGTCATGGCCCAGTCTTCCTATCTTCCTGACTCTCACCTCAATGTAGACACAGAGCTAGGTACTGGCTCTATGACATTAAGCAATACTGGCCCTACCCTAGCAGGCCATACATCTAATAGGAAATTGCATTCTGTTTAGTTCTCCTACCCAATTATCTTGAGAGCTATTTCTTCCAAGTCTAGATTTTCTCTTCTGTAAAGTCACAGGGTTTCTCTGGGGACCCCTAAACCTATTAAAAATGGGAAAAAAGTGGGGTGCCTGGGTGGCTCAGTGGGTTAAGCCTCTGCCTTCAGCTCAGGTTGTGATCTCTGGGTCCTGGGATCAAGCCCCAAATGGGGCTCTCTGCTCAGCAGGGAGCCTGCCCTCCTCCAACCACACCTCTCTCCGCCTGCCTCTCTGGAAACTTGAGATCTCTGTCTGTCAAATAAATAAATAAATAAAATCTTTTTTTAAAAAAATGGGAAACAACTTAAAGTTGCTGAATTCAAGTTGAATGAAACTGACAGAGTCCAGACCCAAGAATACAGGTTGAGTGGTAACAGGTAGTCTCCCTTCCTGCAGCTTCCCCTCTGCCTGGAGAACAGGGATGGGGAGTCTGATGATCCCCTGGCCTATAGTGGTTTGCAGCCTGGGAAGATACACATGCACAGAGTTTCTGGATAGCTTTGTCCTTTAGGTAGGCTGCTTGAAATGTCTTTATTCTCTTTATTCTTTCATTTCATTGAAGGAGCAGTAGTAGGCTGCTGCTTCACTGAAGGAGTAGGCCCCAGGCCTCATGTTGGGTAGTCAGTGCTGTTGGTGTCATACTTGCCACAGTGACATTCAGTGGTCACTGGGTACATGTACAGAGTCTCTGTGGTGAACACAGCTAGGCATGCTAACAAGTCAAGGATCAGCTTCTCAAAGGTACATGTTTTCTAGATTGGGACTGCTTGAGTCCTTGTATACCAGATTCTGGGGAGTTTAGGAAGGAGAGAGTTAGGTTATAATATTCTGGAAGTTTCTTTTTGGCTTTGTCAAAATGAGACAGGGATTTAATACTGCTTACTCTAATATTTGTTCTCTGAAGACCAGCTTCTAGGGTCTTTAAGCACAGGAAACCTGACCTTTATGACCTCATAAAGAAATTTATGTTACACTGCTTTTCTGAACTGTCGAGGAAGTGTTGTAGAAAATATGATGGCCTCATTTTCCCCACCATGATAATACCCACATGCTTAATATTTATGTAGCTCTCTAAAAACTTTGAATTTATATGGCATAAAAGCATGTAAAGATAAAGGAATAAAGAAGATATGACATTTTGAATATAAGGCTTTTCTTTGTACTTAATAATCTGGTATGTTAATATGTTAACATATATAACAAACCTATAACATTTATTTATAACATAAAATGATATGTTAATGACAGATAAAAAACATATAACATTTGGGTTTAATTGCTCAGATAAATATTTCCAAGTACTCTTTTCTATGTATATTTAAAAGAGGAATAAGATTCATAAGCTAAATTATTGATACTTTGCCTAAAATGTGAGGGGAGTCTCATATCAGATTCTGGACAATCTATTTCTTTTTAAGTTCCTTGCCACTGTCTTAATTTCTTATATTTGCAGGGTTCTTAGTCCAAAAGTATATGACACAGTTTTAATATCAGTACATTTAATTCAAGCCAAATGTATTTCACTCTTCTACTTGCCCAATGAGAAAATAATTGGCTGTATGGGAGAAAAGGGGCTACTGGTTAATTCTTTTCCCTGGCTGGCCACCAGGTCTATATCCCATCTAAGTGCAGTCAGTTAAGTTTCATTAATCAAATTAATTTAATACCAAATAAACTGTATTCATTAAAATTCAGCCATCTTTAGTTTTAATTTATTGAACTCCTGCACAGCCAGATGCAACAGAAAAATGGTAAAGAAGAAATGATTTCCCTGATAACTGGCCTATTGCAAAGAAGCTTTGAGAATATAGACAAATGATTTAATGCTTCTATGCCTTGATTTTATCAACAGCATAAAGAATGCTAAAAAATATCATTTTTCAGAATTAAATTCAATATAATAGCATATCTACTCCTTTACTGTGTTGCTTTAAATATGACTGTGGATTTTTCTTTGGCATCTTTAATTTTGTGATCTTGGAATCTCTTCCAGGTGATGGTTTTGGCTATGATGAGAATGGTGGGTCAGAAAGATGAAGAAAATATTCCTCAAAGAATAGATTGAAATATCATGATCTACATCACCTTGCCCTACGAATCTCCCTAATCCCAACCCCACTAATCGATTTAGTAACATCACTATTCTATCTTTAATTCCCTAAATGTGCAGTTGATCCTTTTCTTCTCATTATCTACCCTGGAGTAAAAGCTTCTAAAGAGGAGGAACAGTGTGTACTGATTCTTCATTCTCATGACCCATATCAGTTGCTATTCTATCTGTAACTTTAAATGAAGCAGAGGAATGATGTAAAGGAGAGCCTTCACCATCTTCTCTGACTGCCTTGGCATCTAGCCATACTCCTGTTCTGTTGTGAATTGTTTCCTTGTCTGTCTCTGTGGTGCTTCTGTGTGTCTCTCTCTTCGAATAACATACTTAAAGGCAGGGGTTGATACTTATTCATGCATATTTCCTTAGCATTTAGCAAAGCTGCACATAGTAGGTATATGGTAAATGTTAGTTAATAAGTGAAAGTGAAACTACAAGTATTTAGTAAGCCATTAGAAGTGGACTTATATGAACATATATTACTAAACACACGATTCTAATTTTATATATGTATTTTTAAATTCAGTTTTACTGGGTATCATTTACTCTTCTTTTTCCAATTTTTTTAAAGATGGAAGCTTAGATCATTTATTTTACACATTTTTTTCTTTTATAATATAAATATTTAAAGCTATAAAATTCCCATTAAGTGTTGCTTTAGATTCATTCCCAAATCTTAATTCATGTTGAGTTGTCATTATCATTCAGTTAAAAGTATTTTTTATTCCTCTCATGTTATTCCTCAACCCACGTGTCATTTGAAAGCATGCTGCTGAATTTCCAAATTTGGGTAATTTTTTAAGATTTTTTTGATTATTGATTATTTAATTCATTGTGTTTAGAAAACATACTTTATATAATTTCTGTCATTTAAAAATTTTTTGAGATATATTTTATAGTTCAGCCTATGCACTATTTTGTTGAACATTTGTATGCATTTGTAAAGAATGCACATTCTGCTCTTTTGAGGTGGAGTGTTCTACAAGTGTTCGTTAGCTTAATTGATAATGTTGCTTGACTTCTCTATATACATTCTCATTTTCTTTCTGCTTGCTCTATTGATTCCTGAGAGAAGTGTTAAAATTTCTAATTAAGTTTTATCTGTTTATCTTTCAAGTCTATTAGTTTTTACCTCATGTATTTTGAAGCTCTGTTATTAGATGTATGCATGTTTGGGATTTTTATTTTTGATGAATTGACCATTTTATTTTATGCAATGTTCCTCTTTATGTATGGTAATATTCCTTGTCCTGAGTTCTGCTTCTGATGTTAATATGGTCACTCCGATTGTGTGATTAGTGTTTGTAAGATATATCATTTCCCATCCTGTGTTTTTATATTTAAAGCGCATTTCATCCAGTCAGCGTACAGTTGAGTCTTTCTTTTTTTAAAAAAAATCTGGTCAGATAATGTTTGCCTTTTTGTTATGGTGCTCATCTTTACATTTAATATAATTTTTATATTCTTGGATTTATAGTAGTCATATTGTTATTTGTCTCATCTATTCTTCATTTTCCTATTTTTTTGTCTTCTTTTAAATTATTTATTTTTTAGCATTTGTTTTATTTCCACAAATGGCTTATCAGATTGATTGATTTATTTATATGCTCTCAGGTTTAAAAGGCATAAAGGCATATCTTTACCTCAAATAATATTATTCCACTTCACATATAATGAAAGTACCCTATAACATTATACTTTCATTTTTTCCCCTCATTCATCCTTTCTGCCAATTGTCATTTATTTTCCTTCAACTTGAGAAAAAAATCTTTTATATTTACCCATATTACCTTTTTTAACATATATTGTTTTCCTTCTAACTAATGAACATCCTTTAAAATTCTTTGGCATGCACATTTTCTGGCAACACATTCTGCCAATATTAACTTTACTAAAAATTTCCTAATTCAGTTTAAGTGTTTGTAAGATATTTTTCCTGGTTATAGAATTCTATGTTAGTAAGTTTGTTGGTTGGTTGTTTTGTTTTAGCACTTTGTCTTCTTTGTTTGTGTTGTTTCTGATGAGAATTCTATCCCCTTCCATGTAATATGCCTTGTTTACTCCGACTGCTTTTAAGATTTTATTTCTATCACTAATTTTCAGCATGCCTTGTTGAATTTATGCTAATTCATAACATGCCTTCGTGTGAGTTTCTTTGGGTTTCTCTTGCATGGATTTGAGTGAGTTTCTTGGATGTCCATGTTTATAGTTTTCATTAAATTTAAGAAAGTTTAGGCAGTCCTGCAGTCCTAGGCACCCCTGCAGCTGGCTGTTGAGGCAAGGAATCCACGGACCTCTGTGATGTGACCACCTGGACAGTAGGGATACCAGATTATAACTCTCAGAGTTATTTGTGTTGAGTCTCTAGGAACTGAGCAACTACACTTTGGCTTTTCCTACCCTTTATCTTTAGTGGTGGTTTCTGCTAGAGTCTCTACTGTGGGTGCACCTTGCCTGGATTGTGGTTGATATTTTTAGCTATACATACCCTCAACCACCTCTCACCAAAATGACTAGGAGGAGGAACACTGAACAGAGGAAAAATTCAGAGACTGTGCCCTCTGCCACAGAACTATTGGATATGGACATTAACAGTATGCCAGGAAGGGAATTCAGGGTAACAATTATTCAGGCAATGTCTAGGTTGGTGAAGAACATTGTGAGAACATAGAATCTCTAAGGTTGGAAGTGAAAGCCAACCTGGCAGAAGTTAAAAATGCTATCATTGAGATCCAATCTAATCTAAATATGCTAACAACTAAGGTGAACAAGGCAGAAGATAGAATTAGTGATCTAGAAGATAAACTTATAGAAGAGAAGCATCAGGAGGAGGCCTGGAACAAACAGTTTATAAGCCATGAAAACAGAATTAGGGAAATAAATGACACCATGAAACATTCTGATGTCAGAATTATTGGGATCCCTGAGGGGTGGAGAAGAGATAAAACTAGAAGATATAGTTGAACAAATTCTGGATGAAAATTTCCCTAATCTGGGGAATGGAACAAGTGTTCATGTCTTAGAGGCAGAAAGGGCATCCCCTAAGATCAACGAGTCTAGCAAGACATCCAGACACTTAACTGTGAAATTCAAAAATTATAATTTCAGACAAATGGTCTTAAGGGCAGCTAGGGGGAAGAGATTCCTTAGGTACAGAGGAGGGACCATCAGAATAATGTCAGACCTGCCCACAGAAATCTAGCAAGCCAGAAAGGGCTGGCAAGACATATTCAGGGCACTAAATGAGAAGAATATGCAGCCCAAAATACTTTATTCAGCAAGGCTGACATTCAGTATGGATTGAGAGATAAAGAGCTTCCAAGACTGGCAAGGTTTAAGAGGGTATGTGACCACCAAGCCGGCACTACAAGATATATTAAGGTGGGTTCTATAAAAGAAGAAAGAACCCAAGAGTGACAGAACCGAAATTTACAGAGACAATCTACAGAAACAAGGACTTCACAGGCAACATGATGTCAATAAAAAATTATGTTTCAGTAATCACTCTCAGTGTGAACAGCATAAATACTCCCATTAAATGGCACAGAGTTGCAGACTGGATAAAATGACAGGACCTGTCCATATGCTCTCTACAAGAGACACATTTGGAACCTAAAGATACATCCAGACTGAAAGTGAAGGGATGAAAAACCATCTTTCATGCCAATGGGCCTCAAAAGAAAGGTTGGGTAGTGATTCTCATATCAGATAAATTAGATTTTAAGCTGAAGACTGTAGTCAGAGATACAGAAGGGCACTACATCATTCTTAAATGGCCTATCCACCAAGAAGATCTAACAATTATAAGTATTTATGCCCCCAATACGGGAGCAGCCAACTGCATAAGCTAACTATTAATTAAAATAGTCATATTGATATGAATACATTAATTGTAGAGGATCTTAACATGCCACTCTCAGTAATAAACAGATCATCCAAACAGAAAATTAATAAAGAAAAAAGAGCTTTGAATGACACATTGGACCAGACGGGCCTCATAGATATATACAGAACATTCCACCCTAAAACAACAGAATACTCATTCTTCTCAAGCACACATGGAACTTTCTCCAGAATAGACCTACATGCTGGGTAACAAATCAGGGCTCAACTGATACCAAAAGATGAGATTATTCCCTGCATATTTGCAGACCACAATGCTTTGAAACTGGAACTTAACCACAAGGAAAAGTTTGGAAGGAATTCAAACACTTGGAAACTAAAGACCGTCCTGCTTAATAATGTTTGGATCAACCAGGAAATTAAAGAAGAACTTAAATAATTCATGGAAACCAATGAGAAAGAAGACACATTGGTCCAAAACCAATGGTATATGGCAAAGGTGGTCCTTTGGGGGAAATACATAGACATCCTAGCCTCACTCAAAAAAATTGAAAAATCCCAAATACACCAACTTTCTTTATACCTTAAAGAACTGGAAAATCAACAACAGGTTAAGCCAACCCCATATACAAGAAGGGAAATAATCAAGATTAGAGCAGAGATCAATGACTTAGAAACTAGAGATACAATAGAACACATCAATGAAACTAGAAGCTGGTTCTTTGAAAAAATCAGTAAGATCAATAAACCGCTGACCAAACTAATTCAAAAGAAAAGAGAGAGGACCCAAATTAATAAAATTGTGAATGAAAGGGGAGAGATCACGACTAACACCAAGGAAATAGAAACAATCATCAGAAATTATTATCAATAATTATATGCCAATAAGTTAAGCAACCTAGAAGAAATGGATGGATTCTTGGAACCTATAAACTTCCAAGACTGAAACAGGAAGAAATTGACAACCTGAATAGACCAATAACTAGTAAAGAGATTGAAGCAGTGATCAAAGGTCTCCCCCAAAACAAGAGCCCAGAAGCTGACGGATTCCCTGGGGAAATCTACCAAACATTCAAAGAAGAAATAAGACCTATTCTCCTGAAGCTGTTTCAAAGAAAAAAGAAACTGAAGGAAAATATCCAGACTCTTTCCAGACTGATTCCCAAACCAGGCAAAGACCCCATCAAAAAGGAGAATTTCAGACTAATAACCCTGATGAATATGGATGCCAAGATTCTCAACAAGATCCTAGCTAATAGGATCCAAAAGTACATTAAAAAGATTATTGACCATGATCAGGTGGGATTTATCCCTGGGATGCAAGGGTGGTTTAACATTAGCAAATCAATCAATGTGATAGAACAAATCAATAAGAGAAGACTGAAGAACCACATGGTCCTCTCAACTGATGCAGTAAAAGCATTTGACAAAATACAGCATCCGTTCCTGATTAAAACAATTCAAACTATAGGGATAGAGGGAACATTCCTCAACTTCATAAAATCTATCTATGAAAAAGCTACAGCAAATATCATTCTCAATGGGGAAAAGCAGATAGCCTTCCCCTTGAGATCAGGAACATGACAAGGATGCCCACTCTCGCCACTGTCGTTCAACATAGTACTAGAAGTTCTAGCAACAGCAATCAGACAACAAAAAGAAAAAGAAGTATTCAAATTGGCAAAGAAGAAGTCAAACTCTCTCTGTTCTCACAGATGACATGATACTTAATATGGAAAACCTAAAAGACTCCACCCCCAAACTACTAGAACTTATACAGCAATTCAGTACTGTGGCAGGATACAAAATCAATGCACAGAAATCAGTTGCTTTCTTATACACTAACAATGAATGTATAGAAAGGGAAATTAGAGAATAACTTCCATATACAGGTTTACACCAGGTTTATCTTATGGTTCTTGGAATAAATGGAATAATGGAATAAATTCCATTTATTCCATTTTTATCCATTATAAATGGATAAAATATAAATGGATATAAATGGAATATATGGATAATATATATGAAATATATGGAATAAATGGATAAAATATAAATGGATATTCCACCATTTATTCCAAGAACCATAAGATAAACCTGGTGTAAACCTCGTATTTAAACCTGTGAGTAAACCTAACCAAAGAGGTAAAGGATCTGTACTCGAGGAACTACAGAACACTCATGAAAGAAACTGAAGAAGATACAAAAAGATGGAAAAGCATTCCATGCTTATGGATTGGATGAATAAACATGGTTAAAATGTCTATACTGCCCAGAGCAATTTATACTTTCAATGCCATCCCAATCAAAATTCCATGGGCATTTTTCAAAGTGCTGGAACAAACAATCCTAAAATTGTATGGAACCAGAAAAGACCTCGTTGCTAAGGAAATGTTGAGAAAGATAAACAAAGCTGGGGACGTCATGTTGCCTGATTTCAAGCTTCAGTACAAAGCTGTGATCACCAAGATAGCATGGTACTGGCACAAAAACAGACACATAGACCAGTGGAGCAGAGTAGAGAGCCCAGATATGGACCCTCAACTCTATGGTCAAATAATCTTTGACAAAGCAGGAAAAAAAGACAGTCTCTTCAATAAATGGTGCTGGGAAAATTGGACAGCTGTGTATAGAAGAATGAAACTCAACCATTCTCTTAAACCAAACACAAAGATAAACTCAAAATGGATAAAAGACCTCAAAGTGAGACAGGAATTGAACAAAATCCTAGAGGAGAACATAGACAGTAACCTCTTTGACATCAGCCACAGCAACTTCTTTCAAGACATGTCTCCAAAGGCAAAGGAAACAAAAGCAAAAATGAACTTTTGGGACTTCATCAAGATAAAAAGCTTCTGCACAGCAAAGGAAACAGTCAACAAAACAAAGAGGCAACCCCTGGAATGGGAGAAGATATTCGCAAATAACACTACAGACAAAGGGCTGATATCCAAGATCTATAAAGAACTCCTCAAACTCAACACTCAAAAAACAGATAGTCATGTCAAAAAATGGGCAGAAGACATGAATAGATACTTCTCCAAAGAAGACATACAAATGGCTAACAAACACATGAAAAATATTCATCATCATTAACCATCAGGAAGAATCAAATCAAAACCACATTGAGATACCTCCTTACACCAGTTAGAATGGCCAAAATTAGCAAGACAGGAAACAACAAGTGTTGGAGAGGATGTGGAGAAAGATGAACCCTCTGACACTGTTGGTGAGAATGCAAGTTGGTACAGCCACTTTGGAAACAGTGTGGAGATTCCTTAGAAATTAAAAATAGAGCTACCATATGACCCTGCAATTGCACTACTGGGTATTTACTCCAAAGATACAGATGTAGTGAAAAGAAGGGCCATCTGTACCCCAATGTTCATAACAGCAATGGCCACAATCACCAAACTGTGGAAAGAGCCAAGATGCCCTTCAGTAGACGAATGGATAAAGAAGATATGGTCCGTACATACAAGGGAATATTATGCCTCCATCAGAAAGGATGAATACCCAACTTTTGTATCAACATGGATGGGACTGGAGGAGATTATGCTGAGTGAAATAAGTCAAGCAGAAAGAGCCAATTATCATATGGTTTCACTTACTTGTGGAGCATAAGGAATAACATGGAGGACATTAGGAAAAGGAAAGGAAAAGTGAATTGGGGGTAATCAGAAGGGGATATGAAGCATGAGTGGCTGTGGACTCTGAGAAACAAACTGAAGGTTTTGGAAGGAATGGTTGGGGGATGGGTGAGTCTGGTGGTGGATATTAAAGAGGGCATGTATTGCATGGAGCACTGGGTGTGGTGCATAAACAATGTATCTTGGAACACTGAAAATATAAAGTTAAATGAAAAAAAATTTAAGAGCATTTATGGATAATTGCCAAGTATTACTTGTCTTTGTCTTGAGCAAACAATTCAGTTATTCTTTGGCCTCTGTCTCATGGTGTTTTAGAGTATCTGTTTTATATATTTTAAAAAGAAATGAAGCAGGGTTTAGAACAGAGATCAGTCTCTCTTGAGAGAGTCTAAGATGAGCATTTTTAATATGCTTGTAATAATTCTAGATGTAATAAATTTCTTAATATCATGTTCCTCTGCTACACTGTGAACTCCATGAGAAACTAGTTAGGAACAAAGAAGACACTCAGTAGGTTTTGGTTGTTTTGTTTTTGTTTAGTGAATGAATAACACATGGCTTGTTCACTCAAAGAGTGAGGCCATATGGTTTTCTCAGGAATACTAAAATGGATGGAAATATAGTCAAGGCAGGAGAAGATGAGATTTCAGGGAAGCAAGCCACAGGCATATTGTCAGAGGAATCTTCAAATCTTAGTCCAGACTCCAATAAAGGTGTCTAACTAGGTGTGTGGGTAAGAATACAAGAAATTTTGCCCACCTATGCTGCATGCATGACCCAACAGAGAAGCACAGATTTTTGGAACCCAAGTATATTACTTTGCTAGAGGTCCCATAACAAAGTACCACACACTGGGGAACTTAAACAAGAGAAATTTACTGTCTCACAATTGTGGAGGATAGAAGTCCAAAATCAAGGTATCAGTGAGTTGGTTCCTTCTAAGGACAATGAGCAAGAATCCATCCTATGCTTCTCCCCTACCTTCTGGTGGTTTGCTGGCAATCTTTGGAGTTCCTTGGCTTATAAACTATCACCACAATCTCTGCTTCATGTTAACATAACATTCTTTCTGTGTGTATGTCTGTGTCCAAATTCCCCCTTTAATAAGGACATAAGTCATGTTGGATTTGGGATCCATCCTACTCTACTGTGATCTCACCTTAACATTATCTCTGATCATCCTATTACCAAATAAGGTCCCATTCTGATGTAGAAGGGTTAGAACTTCAATTTGTGAATTTGGGGGGTTCACAATTCAACCCATAGAACCAATAGACCTGAATTTGAATTCTTCCTTTTTCTCTTACTGAGTTGACATGTTTTCACATCTGAAAAAGGGGATAATGGTGCTTTCCTTTCAGGGAAATAAAGATTAAATGAGATAATGTTGGCAATGCACTTAACTTGGACCTGACACATTGTAAGCACTTAATATATGGTAGCTCTTACTGTTTTATGCTAACTGCTCATTGATTGATTGAATACATTGTGTTCCTGAATATAACTGAGAAATAGGTTCATTTTTCATTTGATTCCCTTGTCCATTAGAAATAGATCTGGCTTCTATGCAATGTTTGCCAGCTACCCTCTCAGATTGGTTTCTGGAGATCCAGGAAGATAACTACTGAATTTCAAGTGCTTAAATAATTAAGCCAAAGCAAGAGAAAGTTGATAATAAACACTTTTCTGTGCATTATAATTGTAGAACAATATCATCTAGACCGTTAACCCCAGAGGCTTTATCGATTTAACTGAAAACTAATCAACTTACAACTCAGAAATACTGTTGGAAGCACTTCTCCAGAGAGCCATTGTAATTAGCAGCTGGCACCCTTCTGAGCAGCGGAGCTGCCACCCTGCTTGCATTTGGTCAAGTAATTTTTCAGCTGAGTGATCATCCCAGAGGACATCGTTTCCCTTAATACAACTCCCTGCATTTCACTGGCCACAGCAAATTGGTCCCGTCTTTGCTCCTCAGAATGGTCATGACTTTAATCTGAGCTTTCCTTCTCTTAGAATGTGAAGGGCAAATATTTAGAAATTCAGAGAGTTTGAAAGAGGGATCTGATAATCTTATGTGTGGTCACGTTAGAGCTTCAGTTGCCTGGACCTGCTGAAATTGGTTTTTAGTTTGTTCATTTATTTCTTCCATGATTTTTCTGGATGGACTGTCTTTTATGAATGAGAAGAATGCTTCCCCCCCGTTTTTTTTTTTAACTCCTGGGTTTTTTTTTTTTTTAATCTTTATTTAAAGCTTTTATTTATTTATTTGATAGAGAGAGACACACACACAAACATGGGGAGTGGGAGAGGAAGAAGCGGGCTTCCCACTGAGCACGAAGCCTGATGTGGGGCTTGATCCCAGGACTCTGGGATCATGACCTTTGCCAAAGGCAGACACTTAACCGACTGAACCACCCAGGTACCCCAACTCCTGGTTTTTGTATGATGGGATTTTCCTTAGGAACTGTACTAGCCTATCTCAAAATCTTTACTATTCTACCCTTGCATTGTTGGAAGTTTTTACCTTATTGTAAACTTGGAAGGAAATGTTGGATCTACATAGCCTTGCTCTGCCCTTCTTTCTCTGAGACATAGATTTGCTTACAGAGTTCCTCAACTGTTCCTTTTCTTTTGTAGGGGAAGGTCAGCTTCTGTCTCAGTAGGTATCCACCTAATTTTGGGGTGGAGTTAATAGGCCAATATTACTTTTAACAATGCTATGTTTCCATTTAATTTCCATCAGTAATAAGGGGGATGTGTGAGATTCCTTCTGATATACTCTTGCTTCTATTTCTCAAAATTTTGAGGACTGAGGAAGGGATATGAAGTGCTGTTTATTTGGGTCTTATAGGAGACAATGTGGGCCAGACTCTGAGATTCATCAACAGAATTGGTCTGTTTATTAGCTGAGTTGAGATAATCTGATCAGGAACAATTTCCATGTATCTCCAATTACAATTTCAACCAGGGATTAGAGAATTTCTACTTAGAAAGAACAAGTCCAACAAAAGCAATTGAATACTAGACACTCAAGATCCTTAGAAAAAGCAGGAAAAAGAAGTAATATTTATGAGTAGCATTTGTTAAATACCAGATCCCTGTGGCGAACATGTTATTCACATGATTTCATTTAATAGTGACAAGGATGTGGAACCTAGTAAAAAATCAGAAAAGATGTCACTTGGCCTCGGTTTGTGAGAAAAGGGTGGAAAGCTAATCCTTTGTCATTAAACATAGTCTTGTAAAGAGTATAACAGTGCTAAGTGGACCATCTCTAGGTACAGAAACAAAGGTTTTTCCAGTTTCTTTCTTAGGTGAATGTGTCTTCTTCTTTTTTTTTTTTTTAAAGATTTTATTTATTATTTATTTGACAGAGAGAGATCACAAGTAGACAGAGAGGCAGGCAGAGAGAGAGAGAGAGGGAAGCAGGCTCCCTGTCGAGCAGAGAGCCCGATGCGGGACTCGATCCCAGGACCCTGAGATCATGACCTGAGCCGAAGGCAGTGGCTTAACCCACTGAGCCACCCAGGCGCCCCGTGAATGTGTCTTCTAATACTAATCCCGAATTTGACCTGGTGAGTCTTTCATGGTTTAGTGATGGAAAGAATGTCTGAGATGATGAATCCTAGTACTGAATTTCTTTTACAGAGGAGGAACAGATACAGAGGTTAAGGAACTTGCGCAAGATCATACTGCTAGGCAACAGGAGAGCTGGGATGAGAAGTGACATCTCTGGGACTTATGCTGGTGTTTATTCTGCTCTATCCTTTTGCCTTCTTATCAGTTATCAGTTATTCTTATAGTTATTGACAGCAATCAATCACTTCCACCACTTTTTCCTTTTTTAGCACTATCTTTTGTGGGTGAATGGGAAAATGTTTGAATTCAAGAATAGCACTCTAAGGTAAGCCCTTCACTTAGTAACTATTTCTCAGTAGCTTTTAACAGTTCTACCATTGCAAAGAATTAGCATCTACTCCCTTTCCTTTAAGATGCTGGGCAGCACATCTCTACCTGATGGCAGCTACAACTTGTCTTTTTGACAAGACACATAGTATTTCAGCAGAATAATATTCTGTGGCATCGATCAATGTGACAGGATATTTGATAATAATTGGGATGCTCAGCATGCGCCCCTTTACACTTTTAAGTTGTTCACTGAGATTAACATTTTTCCTATTGCCTTGTCTTGTTGGCAATTTGTCGAAATTCTCCAATGGTGTAATCATTTCTTCAGTGCTCTGCCTTTGGTATATTTAAGGAAAGTAGTGCACGTATGTAGTTGCTGACAGTTATTTTGGAATGACTCGAGAATCATTTGGAAGTAAGTCATAATATAAATGTCACCTTCTCTGGGAGTATGGAGAAGCTGTTCTTGATATCCCCAGACTGGACCAGGTTTCACCTTTGGGCTCCTATGTACTTTCCCTCTATCAGAGTCCTCATCGCTTTGCGCTGTTCCTGTGTATGAGTTTTACCCCTTTGTTTAAAGGTGGGTTCCTTTAAGGTGAGGTTTTTAGAGTCAGATGGACCTTGGTTCAGGTCCTGATTCTGCCACTTATCAGCAGATAATTACATTTTTGGGCAAGTTACTTAAACTGTCTAATAAATCTCAGCTAGTTCATGTGTGAAATCGGTATAATAATATCCTTCACAGAGAATTTTTGAATATTAATCAAAGACTTGTGTGTCAGATGCACAGCACTGAACTGTAGAAAGGAAGCATTCGATGAATGCAAGCTAGAATTTACTTTGTTGTTCTTGTTTTGCTGTTCTGGCATGAGTAGGAAAAGTTCCCCCTTTCACTCTCCAGATTGTCCTCATTTTAATCATAAGCTATGGGGTTTCCGTTTATGACATAATCTGTTAAAGAGCTAGGCATCATTACTGTCCAAGGAGAGCATATATCTAAATGTACAGGCCATAAATAAACATTTTAATACCTACTTAGATAAATAATTTCTTTCAAATTGATTTATTTGGCTGACTGAATTTTTGTCCATGCATATTTTATTCCTAATTTGAAGTGAAGACTTATGTGGTGACTTGCTTTGCTGGCCAGACCCCCTCCATACCCAGAAAATTGTACATCTGTACAAATCTAAAGCATGGCAAACAAAGTAGAAAAAACAGGGAACAAGTCTTCAAGCATTTAAGTACTATGTGATAGAGTTCTCATTCTTATACAGAGAATAAGTTATATTCAACACACATTAATCAAAGGGAGTTAATTTTGTTTCTCTTTCTGCCCTAGGAAAGATTATACTTATATAACTTTAGATAGGTGACTATCAAGTCACCTCTTTTTATTTTTAAGCAAGGCAATATAAAGTACTTCCCAAAGACAATGAATATGGTTCGTTCACTTTGGAATCTTATAAAGTGTTTTTTTTTTAACAGAGTTTATTTTTTTAGTATATATAACAACACATATATATGTGTATATTTAATTATAAAATCAACATTTTGAATATGATTCAAAATTTCTATGTCTATTTTACAACTTTTTAAAAAATGAAATACTTTTTATTTATTTCTTTATTTTGAAGATGTTATTTATTCATTTGACAGAAAGAAAGGGAACACACGCAGGGAAGCGACAGGCAGAGGGAGAGTAAGAAGCACGCTCCTTGCTGAGCGGGAAGCCCAACATGGGGCTCTATCCCAAGACCCTGGGAATGGGACCTGAGCCAGAGGTAGATGCTTAACCAACTGAGCCACCCAATTGCCCCCAAAATAAGATACTTTTTTTTTTAATTTTATATTTTATAAACATATAATATATTTTTATCCCCAGGGGTACAGGTCTGTGAATCCAAAATAAAATACTTTTAAAAGAAATTATTAACCCAGAGCAAATCACAATGCCTGTCACATGTTAAGTGCTAAAAGTAAATGTGTGTTGAATACACAAATGCCTTTCAGTACTATTTGAACCCTTCTATTCTGATGTTATATCTCATATTTACCTAATATTATAGTTGTGTTTACTTATCTCAATTTCTTTCTTCCTGGAACTTCTAGTCCAGGAGACATTGATTTATTTCATCCTCACCAAATGGAGAAGTAGGTGTGAGATAAATGATACAGGTGTAATGCATGCTTGGTCTGGCCGCTACTGGCCTCTATCTCAGCTTCTTCTCTAGTTTCAAAAGATGCCAGATACTTCTCACAAAGTCAGCTCAGCAACCCTCCACAGGTGCTTAATACTTAGGAGGACCAGGCTACAATCTGCAGGGGTTGGAATAAGTTCCAGAGCTGATTCTTGAGCCTTGTGGGTACATTGTTCCTTCTGAGAACTGAGACTGGGGCACGCCTAATTTCTCTGGCTCATAGTGAAACAGCTATACTTGTTGTTAAAATACTGACATACTCTTCCTCCAGGGTAGATAGTTCTGCCCTTAGCCCCCTGAATAACCCCACACATAGGTATCCTGGCCAACGTGGAACCTCTCCAAGACCTTCTGGACCTCCCCATGGTCCAACAACTGAAGAGTTAATGCCTAGCTTAGCAGAGAGCCTCCAGGACTCTCTGCTAGAGTCTGCACTCTAGCAGAGTGAACCCATTTTGCTGGGCTCTGGTGCTTGCTTGGCAGCTGCTGAATATTTTGAGCACCAACCCTTTGCAGGGAGTAACGAACCTGCTCCCTGAATTCCTTTTGGTCTTGCAGATTTCTTCTTCTTTCCCAGCCTGCCAGTGTTCTGTTTGGCCTGTCCAGCTCCACATCTGGAACCTGGTACCCCTCTTCCTCACTGTACTCAAAATCCTCCAGTCTTCCTTTGTCCGACCTGTTTCTGGTGATCTCCACATATGGTGTATCTGCCAATGGTTGAAGTCTCCTCCCTCAATCCAAGCTCCTCTCAAAACTCATGTGAGTAGGTAGACCATGGCCTTTAATCATGGACCCCTCCTCTTGGGGCGGGTTTGCCAGGCATCCTGTATGGATAAGACATGTCCTGTATTTAATGAATTTAACTCTCATTCTATGTTGACTTTGTCAGGTCATTCTAAGGATCCTGATTTCAACTTTTACACCCCAAATTGTAAAAGTATGACTGGGCTATTTTTCAAATCACACTGGATATCCTGCTTTTTTTTTTTTTCCCCCTTAAAACCTGGCAACTCTTTCTTCCTGTCCTGAAGACCATAATTTTACCTTCATTTGTTTGTATTCCTATTACTTCCTGCTATTCTTTTTCTCTGTCTGGTCCAAGGTCTTTTCCCTTTGTCTACAAGACTGTGTGACCTGCAACCTAGGTGGTCGGCACCAATTTTCTGCTAATTAAGGCACAAAACAGTACTTACTTACTGAATGAATGAATGAATGAATGAATAGATGAATATAAGAAAAGAGTTTTCTTCATTGCATTCTCTTTCTTCTTATAATCCCATTCAGAATACAACACGGACTTTGAGTCTGAAAAACACATAACTATAATAGAAACTAAACCCTATTCTGGGGAAGCCAAACTGCTTTATACCGCTGCTGTTTTCTGTATTTCATTATTTTTTTGTTTATTGCCAGTACAGAGTGGCTTTCTTATAATTTTAGTGCATCCTCATTCCAAATGCAATTTCAAAACCAGTAAAATCAGAGCTGCCACTGCAGTTGGGGATTTTCTTTATCAAATGATTCAACCTTAAATGTTCCTTCTCAGTCCTTCATTTGCTCGTGTCATTATCCTAACTTTCTGCCTCTGCCTCCTTCAACTATTTGTAATCAAACCAGACTGTGTGACTGCCCCATTTTCTGTCCAAATATTTCTCCATGCGATAGCTTTTCCCGAGCACTCAGGATTCATGACATCTCCCTACTGTAACAGTCTATCTCCTTTAATGAAATTAAACTGGGATCCTCTAGCCTTCACTTCAGAATATTAAGCCAATCTTAATACTTAGATTATTTTTAACAAACTTATTATTTAAACAACTGAACAGTTGTTTGAGGCAGAAGAAACTGTTGAGGACAAAGATGGGATCCATTCAAAAGTGTAATAGGATTGGCTTAATATTCTGAAGTGAAGGCTAGAGGATCCCAGTTTAATTTCATTAAGGGAGATAGACTGTTACAGTAGGGAGATGTCATGAATCCTGAGTGCTCAGGAAATAATAATAATAATAATAATAATAAATATTTACTTAGCAATTAGTAAAGTGCCAGTCTGTCTCAGATGTGCTAAGGAGAACCAGGAGAAGATGTTTTTGTCTACAGTTGAGCCAATGTGTTAAAGGAACAGTTGGCACACTTGGGATGGGGGCCATGAGAGAGTAGAGATGAAAAGTAATTAATATATATTGAACAACCATCATGTGCCTTTTAAGATATGATCTCATTTTATCCCTAGAGTAACCTTGCAAAGTATATTCTAAGTAATCATGGTCAACCAGGCTAGGTAACCTGCTCAAATCCTTCAGTTATTTAAATAGCAGAACTTGAATGTAAACCTATGTCTCTCCTCAAAGTATTCTGTCTCTCATTGCTAAAAGCACCATGGTGGCAGCAGAAGTGATCAAAACCAGAGAACTCAAGGGGAGGGTAACGCTCTAAGACAGAGGCAGACTTACTCATTCTCTGTCTCTTTCACTCCTTTTCTCTCCTTTATGTCTTCCATTCATTCTAGGCCATTCCTGGCATATTTCTAGATTTTCAGGATACTGATGAGCTGATGAACAAGATAAACACAGTCCCTAACCTCCTACAGTTACATTCTAGGATAGATTATAGAGACTGGAGAAGTAATTTCAACCTTTATATAATTATTGAAGTTATTTTGGAAGCATCTAAGGAGATATTGGAAGATGGCATTTGTTGGAGGGGTGGGGATCAGCAAAGGCCTTGTGAAGATAGTAATAGGTGGGTTGAAATGTGAAGGATAAGAATAATTTAGCTATGCCAAGAGTTAGGGGAACAGTTGTTTGAGGCAGAAGAAACTGTTAGAGGACAAAGATGGGATCCATTCAAAAGTGTAATAAGATTGGCTTAATATTCTGAAGTGAAGGCTAGAGGATCCCAGTTTAATTTCATTAAGGGAGATAGACTGTTACAGTAGGGAGATGTCATGAATCCTGAGTGCTCGGGAAAAGCTATCGCATAGAGAAATATTTGGACAGAAAATGGGGCAGTCACACAGTCTGGTTTGATTACAAATAGTTGAAGGAGGCAGAGGCAAAAAGTAGGGTTAATGACACGAGCAGATGAAGGACTGAGAAGGAACATTTAAGGTTGAATCATTTGATAAAGAAAATCCCCAACTGCAGTGGCAGCTCTGACTTTACTGGTTTTGAAATTGCATTTGGAATGAGGATGCACTAAAATTATAAGAAAGCCACTCTGTACTGGCAAAGAATATACTGAGTGGCAGTTGGGAATGTGATCAAATCCAATCTCCCCAGTTCTCCAATTATAAACTGTTTTCCAAAAGTGTAGGTAGGTAGGCTGATTAAAGTACATGCTCTAAAATAGCCAAATGCTTCCTCCAATGTTTAAAATCCAAGCAGGGCCTTTATCACAGAACACTTTCCATATTAAATATTAATAAAAATAATTTCATTTTGCAGATTCAATACTTAAAATATCAATTTAGATGATGGATCACAGTCTGTGAAGCTGGAAAGAATAGTAAATGCATCTCACCCTCTACTCCTCACATTTACACCCAAGGGACCTGGAATCTGAAAAGGATTAGTGAGTGCTCAGTAACACCAAACTAGGTTATGGTAGTTAAACCAGAAGAGTGCATTTTTCTTGATCAAAACAAAGAAAAGTAGGTTGATACTGAGCTTCAGCTTTAACTGAGCTGTCTACTGATGGCATATAGAACTTTCCCTTGATAAATTCTTATTTTTCTGCCTTTTATCTCTAATGAAATCTACTGAAGTACTAATGAAATACTGAAGTAATTATGTTAGGAGTTAGTTGGACTGTTAGGTTATTGGGGCCAGGGTCCCCATCAAGAAGATATGGAGTCAGGACAGCAAAAACAAAACAGCACTGACGTCCTGTTTTGCAGCTTAGACAGGACCATACTAGCATTCTGTTTTGCAGTCTTTGCTGAAGTGACTTCCACAAAACATACTAAAATAAAACAACCACAAAGCATTTGTCACCATCATGGACAAGGGACAGTTAAGGCATAATCCTCCAGATGTCAGCCAAAAAAGAACATCAGCACATGGACATTCACCTAATAGGTAGACAGATAGGTGACCAAAGTCCTAATTGGCACAAATCAGCACACCCCAATTTCTTAAGATAGTTCCACAAAAGATCTCATAAAAATCGCTAAACTTAGAAACTCCAATGGCAATCCTCTTGGGTTCCCTTCCTCTCTGGGAGCTTTGTACTATCGCTCAATCAGCTTCACTTTGCTGGCCACCACTCTTCATCTGGTCTATCTCTTCTCTCTTCCCAGGGCCGTGACCAACAGCAGCGGGCAGTAAAGGCTGAGAAATCCTGCAACAATTGTTGCTATTAGAAATCTGATGGCATCTCATTAAAAGTGAGGGGAGGAGAGTGTTTGTAAACATGGCAAGTGGAATTAACAGTGGATCATGGACTATCCCAGAAACATGTGCTCTCCTTTGTGTCATGGCAATATGCTCCACAAGCTTCAAAATCATAAGATAGTAGCCTGCTTCCCCTCTTTTTCATTCAACCAAGACTAAGCTCCGGCTTTGACCTCAGCTCTATCCTGGGTACAAAGTGTTGTGGAAACAGGGCTTACAGACACACTCAAATCTTAGGAAATTTAGCCTATAATTTATATAATTTTGGTAACGAGTAGACAAAAATTGACATTTGCATTAGGGATAAAAGGGGAAATTAAAATTGCTAATAGTGTTGGAATCAACATTTCTAGAGTGTATCCTTAAGGATAAAGAGAAATGAGACAATGAACACCTGGTACGTATATCAATTTCTCCCTTTGTCAGTTAAGAGAGAGCCAAAAACCAGGTGGATGAAACCAGATCAGAGGATTCTGCTGGGTTCTGACTTGAAGTTAGGAGGGGACTGGAGGAGCTTTTCCTATCTTCAGGTTTCAAATTACTCCATGTTTCTTTACTAAGACAAGAGCAAGTACTGGAAATAGTGAGATATATGAGGCACACAAAGAGGGTATATGGAACCAAGGGCCAGGAACCCATTAGTAAATGCTAAGTAACTTCTACTTACTGAGCCTATTGGCAGGTACATACTTCTGATCAACCATGGCATTCATCTCCCTTCTGAGGCTCAGAATCTTTCTCAACACCAGTTTTCAGTTAAACACTAACAAAGGACTAGAGTTAGTGCATGAGATGAAACTTAAGTTCTAGTCCTTGTGCCAACTTGTATGGCATAGAGTAAAGGGATATCAGTAATGCTTAGAGTATCTTGTGTGGCCTAATGAAGAGATACCATGAGCTGGGTTTTGAAGGATGAATACCTTTTGGGTAAGAGGAGAGTACTCTTGGGAAAGAGTACTATAGGAACTAAAGTGTAGAGGCAGTGATGAGTCTGACTGTTTCTGGGAGACTGAGATGCTGACCTGAATAGAGGAACAGGTATGTGTAAGGAGTAGGAAGAAATGTAGTTGGACAAGTAGAGTGAGTCAGATTGTGCCAAACATTCTGAATTTGTTGTGATAGGAAATCAGGCTGGTGCAGAATTGCAAATCTCTTTAATGCTGGGCTTAATGGAAGGCAGCTGGATTCTTCTATCTTCTGCATTCAGTTGGTACATTAATGAGAAAACAAGTGTGAGAAAAGCAAATAATATCTTAATGTTATTATGAAAATAGCTTTGACCTCATGAATTCCCCTGAAATGGTCTGAGGCAGCCAGAGAACTACGGTTCTTGACCCTGCTAAGGAGTTTGGAAAGGGAAACTACTCAAGTCGAAGTTAACACAAGAGTGGTGACATAATCTGACATATATATATATTTTTTAAAGATTTTATTTATTTGACAGAGAGAGAGAGAGAGATCACAAGTAGGCAGAGAGGCAGGCAGAGAGAGAGGGGAGGAAGCAGGCTCCCTGCGGAGCAGAGAGCCCGATGCAGGGCTCGATCCCAGGACCCTGAGATCATGACCTGAGCCGAAGGCAGAGGCTTTAACCCACTGAGCCACCCAGGCGCCCCAATCTGACCTATATTTTAAAAAATTACTTTGGCTGATGTGCTGTAAAAGAATTATGGACAGGCAATCTCACGAGTAGAAGCAGCAGAGTTATTTGGTAGTTTTTATCATAATCCAGGGGTGGCATAATGGAATGGGGACAAACGGGTGCCTAGTTGAATATAAGTGACATTTTAAAGGAAGAATCAGTGGTTCCAGTCAAATACTTCCTCTTTCTTTTGTTATTGAAAAGAATAAAAGAAGAATTAACACTTTTTTCCTAAAAATTAGGTAACCCATTAGTCTTAACATAGTGAATATTTTGCTTTTTTATACTAGCTGTCATTGCATATTTTTAGAAGATTGCAATCAATATACATTTTACTTTGTAGCATGCTATTTTAACCTATCATATACACACACCCACATACACAAATGTCCGTGTTTCTATATAATTTTAGTTTTTTTTTTAAAGATTTTATTTATTTATTTGACAGACGGAGAGATCACAAGTGGGCAGAGAGGCAGGCAGAGAGAGAGGGGGATGTAGGCTCCCTGCTGAGCATAGAGCCTGATGTGGGGCTGGATTCCAGGACCCTGGATCATGACCTGAGCCAAAGGCAGAGGGTTTAACCCACTGAGCCACCCAAGAGCCCCTATATAATTTTAGTTTTGAAGGCCTGTTTTCTTATATCATCTTACTATGTCTTGATTTATAAAATTTCTCTCTTCAAGGGTTAACATTTCCATCATTTATATTTTTTCCTCTTCTAGATAATGCTGTTAGGATTCTCACAAACATATGTTTTCACTTGTATTAAACATATTCTGTGTTTAGGATAGATTCTTAGATGTGGCACTAGGGAGTCAAAAAGTATTGCTTGCTTTTTTGTGAACTTTCGAACTTGGGTAAACTTTCCTGTAAGTATTAAGGGCTATCCACTTCAGCAAGAGAAATAGATTAGTTACATCCAGATACTCAGGCCCCAAACTTTGGAGTCATTCTTGAGGAAAAAGGATGAAGGGTTATAGATGCCCTTTATACTGATTTTGCAATTGTTGTATAAATTTGAAAATACATAGATATAAAAAAATCAAACAAATCTTTTTTCTGAGGCAAAAAGGCCAGACATAAACACCAAGAGCACAGACACTCAGAACATGGGTGAGCTTCTCTCACTATTTTACATCCAACATCTAGTCCATTAGCAAATCCTGTCAGTTCACTTGTCAAAATAAAATATATAACCAGAATCTGCTTTTCCTTACTGTATTTACCACTAATACCCTGCTCCATGACATCTCTTTTTTCAACAGTCCCCCCACCAGTCTCCTTGTGTTATAACCCTGTATCTATCCTCATGCCAGAAACTGGGATCATGACCTGAGCCAAAGGCAGAAGGTTAACTGACTGAGACACCTAGGCACCCCAGGACTTCCCATTTTAAAAGCCAAAGCTCTTAAAGTCTGTAAGTAGAGTGATCATATAACTTATTATCCAAAGTAGAACTATTTTGGGACAAAAGAAGGCTCTATGAGTAATTATGTCCAGACAACAGCTGTGAAGGCAAACTTCCAGGTATATAGTCACCTTTCTTCTGTGGACCTACCTGTGCTTTCCTGTCACCTCTTGATCATCTTTATCACTCTCTGTGTCTCCACCATCCCCTTGGGCCACACAGACCCTCCTAATGATTCTCTAACATACCAAATATGATGTTCTTCCACCAGACAACCTCACAGTTCCTTCCTTTACTTCCATCAGTCTCCTTGCAAACGTCACCTTATAAGACCTGCCTTTTCTGACCGTTCTATATAAAATAGTATCCCCTCTTCCACCCACTCCCACGCTTCCTAGCCTCTGTAACCAGCTTTATTTTCTTCACAGCACTAACCATCCTATGTAGATATACTTGCTTCTCTGTATATTTTGTCTCTTTCCACTAGAAGAGTGCTCTGTGAAGCAAGGAGCTTGTTCTGTTCACTGTTTATTCCCAGCATTTGAACAGGGCCTGGCACATGGTAGGATCTCAATGAATATTTGTTGAAATAATTAAAGAATGTGAGATGTTCAGCTGCTTGGTTGGACCTGAAGCCAGCAATTGCAAATTCATGGCTCAATTTCTGTTCCTAACCCTGTAGAGTCATGTTCATATCCCAGGGTAGTAGCATCTTCAGTTCCTTCAGCTCTTGACACTCTCTGGCTTGAACGTAGACATATTCCTGTGTTCCAAGAGCATCTGAGGCTTGCCTTTCTCCTATGCACATCTAATTGAACAATCTGTGTTTCTACCTGGACCTTTTTAATGTAAAGTCTTTCTGACAAGTATATCACAGTAACAAGCAAACCTCTTTTTAGTTTTTCATTTAATTCTTTCAGTTCAGGTTGTGTTTTTCCTAGGGCATAGGCATCATCACCCTTTTAACCTCTTCACCTCATTCCCTACTATCCTACTTCGTGCCTCTTATATTATAGAGGAAAGGAATGCCCTGATTTTTCATGCCATGGTGTCTTTGTATCTTGTCTTGAATATTCTTGGAAACTTCTTGTAGTCCTTTGAACTCAAGCAACTCCACCAAATGCTTCTTTTGACTCACTTAACCAGAGTGATTACTCCTTCCTCCGTGTTGTTGGTGTTCTTTATTACATATCTGATATACTCACCATATTCTATTGCACATGTTTCTAAAACATCTTCCCCAATAGATAATGCACTCTTTAAGGGCAAGGACTACACAGCATCCCCTTTGCTTGACAGTATCTGGCACATAATAGACAATACAAAGTCAGAGAAACTAGAAATTAAGTGTAAAGATGGCTCCAAGTTCTCAGAACAATAAAGATGTTTTAGCAAGCCATGATTTTTGTTGATGCCACTAAGTCTGATGTACCTGAAATATGCTGTGTCTTTTTGATACTCTATGACGCTGAGGAGGTAACATAGAATAAAGAAGGGCTTACCTTACCTTTACCTTACCTAGTCCCTGATTTCATTAGCATGTAGAACCTTTGCCCTTATTGATCAGATATTTTTGTTAGATGGGTTTATTCTCCAAAGAGTTTTTATTTGCTACTGTTTCTCCTTCATGGTTCAACAGGTGATACTTCACTTTTTTGATTGACAAAGTATGTTTATCCTCTAACTTTTGCAGAATGAGATAATATGTCTAACCCTGAGAAACAAAAAAGCTTTAGTATATATAACGAAGTCTACAACTTGCAATGTGAAAGACAGTGAGGCATTGTGGTGAAGCAACGGCTTTGTGGCTAGTCAGAGTTGGCACCAAGTCCTGGCTTTATAATTTTCTTGATGTGTGATTTTGGAAACCTCTTAACTTTAGTTTATCCACCTACAAAACAGAATAATTTCAATTATATAAGGCAGTTATGAGAACTTTGTATAGTGCTCAACACATAAGTCATTGCCTATGTGGGTATCCCATTATTTTCAGGGAGCTTGGATTTTAATGGGAAGGCAAAGATCATGCTTAAAATATTTGGAAAACTATCATAGCAGTGTGCAACTGAGAAAGTCTGTGGAATGCAATGGTCAGGAAAACTTCCCCAAACAACAGGACTAATTTCTTGAGGAGAAGAAGGACCTCAAAGGGTGAGTAGGAAGGGACGAGACAGGAGGAGATAGAGCATTCTAAGGAGCCAATGAATAGTTTATGGGGGTCGGGTGAAGAGTCATATACCTAAATGTAGTAGTAGGATATTGAAGCCTTGTCCAGTATATGGAAAACACAGTCTGCTGCTGCTATTTTTGCTATTTCCCTTGGTGAGGACATCTAAGGCCAGCAGTGCAGAGTACTGGATCAAAGATAGAACGAGTGCAGAGAGTACTGGATTCACAGCCTTCCCTGTTCCCTCAAGGCTGCCCATGGAGCTTCCTGGTCCCAGTGCATCGGAGCTGTACACTCTTCCAACTGTCAACCCAGACAGAGAATATTTGCAGCTAAGGATCTGTGGGACTTCCCTTCAACCTGGCCTGGTTAACATACAGAACTGGGCTGTGCAAATGTTCTTTGTGGTCAGTTATAGGAAGCCTTAGGGGAAAGGTGAGGCATTGGACAGCATCCTTCAATTCCTGCTCAAGAGCAGCAGTGACAAATTCATACAAGCATGTGGAAAAATACAGCATTTAGCTCCTCTTTGCAAGGTTGAAAAGAAGGAATGTATGGAAGTATTCTTTAGCACAAGGCAACATTGTAGCTCATGAAGTTTATCCAGAGCTCTGTGATCTCTGGCAGTAAATTCTGAACTTAGGTTTGACTGGAGCTGCATGTTCTTAGGTGTAACCACTTATATATTAGCCCTTTGTGATCTAAGGCCTCAGCAGTTTGCTCTGTCCAAGAACACTGGTCAAGTCATCTCCAGGTTTGAAATGCAGTGACTTTTTCTCCTTTCTGATTCCTTGTTGGAGGTGTCTTGCTTTTTCTCTCCTTTGAATATATCTTTTGGAAGTTGACCTTGAACCTTGTCTTAAAGGTGTTGGTTGCTTCTCTTCCAGTTACTTGAAGGTAGGGAGCATATTTTATTCATCTTCCTAACCTGCCCATCACAGTAACTTCCATGTACAAATATTTGAACTGATAGATGGCTTTATTTCTCACATACGAATCAAGGAGTTCTACAGTGAATTATGTTGCTTTGTCTTTCCAATCTGTACTCATCATAAGGTTCTGATGGGCCTCTTTTCAAAGCACAAGGCTGTGCCTTTAATTACAGTCACTATCAACATAGACAGTTTTTAAGAACAGAACGTCATCCACAGTTTTCAAAGAGCAACTCTCTTGCTCGTTTCTTGTTTCTCATAGAAACATTGAGCCATTAGGAATTAGAGTTGAGTGAGAGTTTTAAAGCCTCCGTCTACAGGCACCAATAGAATTACAATCTCACATCACTGAGATTGAGTGACTGAGTGACTTTGGTCAAGTTGTTTGTTTTTACCATTTCTGAGATGAACAAACAAAACACTGGGAAATATTTGCCTGGGAGGTTTGTCATAGGGTTAAATGAAGACTTATTTATGGAAATGCTATGCAATATGTGAAGTGCTGTAAAAGTTGGTTTGATGATAAATTGCTGGGATCCCATACTGGACTGTGTCTTAAAATGGAGAAATTTCAATACAGAAAATACAGAATCACAAAGCTGTTCAAAATGTATTTTAACATAGGGGTGCATGGGTGGCACAGCCAGTTAATTGTCTGACTCTTGGTTTTGAGTAGGATCCTGAGCTCAGGGTGGTGGAATTGAGTACTGTGTTGGACTCTGCACTCAGCATGGAGTCTGCTTAAGATTCTCTCTCTCCCCCTGCCTCTCCTCCTCACTCTCTCTCTCTCTCTAAAATAAATAAGTAAATCTTTAAAAAATATATCAACATAATATAGAATATGACTTGATTTTGTGGGGTAACTATATTGTTAGTTTCTATCAACAATGTCTAAAACATTTTCTGTAGATATGTGAATGAAGATTATAGAAGGAAGCATTCCTTGGTTGTATAAACTTGGAAAATACTGAATTGATGTTCATCAAGATTTGATTCTTGAAACATCTTAGATGTTTGAATATGCCAATTTTTATTGAGCAATTTTCAAAAGAATTGTGTGTGTGTATGTGTGGAGTACATTTTATTGTATTTCCTAAATATATATGAATCTGGATTGCCTTCTCCCTTCTTTTCTTCCACAGAGTATCTTAGGTTAGAATTCCATAGAACGTGTTTTAAAGATTTTTAAAATTTATTTATTTGAGAGAGCATAAGTAGAGGTGAGAGGGAGAAGCAGGCGTTCTGCTAAGCTGGGAACCCAATGTGGGACTCCATCCCAGAGCCCTGGGATCATGAGGATATGTTTTTAAAAATGCTGCTCCAGAAGGGAGCCAGAACTTTTTTGTGACCCACATATTTCGCTGTAAGATGGACCAGGAAGAACAGTTTGATAACCACAGGCATACCCTGTGGTTATCAAATTAATATTTATGAAAATTATATTATCAAAATAATCTATGTTCTTGAAATGTGATCCAGATGCTTGGTCAGGCCTCCATTTGATTTGGCAGAGGGAGTCCTCACCAAGGTATTCATACCCTCAAAAAATGGGTAGGCTAAATGGGAGATCCAGATGGTCCTGCTACAATGTGGATTAGACTGGTCAGAAAGAATTTCTAGGCTTTTCAATGATAACTCCAGAGCAACCATAGAAATCAGTCCTACTAACTACCCCTGGCATTTATTTTTTATTATTTGCCTTTCTCCACTAGACCTAAAAGACAACTTAAAAGAATGTAATTTTATAGAATTCTATTGGGGCAATACTTTGTCATACATTTTTTGCTATAAGAATCTACATAATATATAGACCAACAGAAGTCACTAATCTTGGGCTCTAAAAGGCAATGAGTAAAATTCAGGTTAGAGTGGATTTTGTCATGTATCTGATAGTAAGGCTTCCCTGCCAAGACAAGCTGAGAGCAGTAAAAAATTTGAAGAAGGGCCACAGACTAGCAGTTCACTGGTTGCATCTAGCTCTCAGATATTTCCTGCTTGGGCCACATGGTGTTTTTCAAATGAGGTAATTATACTGCAATTGCAATTTCTACTTTCTCTTGAAAGTGTAAGAGATTTAGCAGTACAGGGCTATATCACTGCATGAAAGAGCAGAGTAACACATGCCCAATTTAAATAGTCTGTATGCTTCCAGTTTGCCATATTCTCAACCTCATTTTTGTTTTTGAACACGATCTACTTAACTCAAATTTTATTTTTTAACCTGCCTGGCCCTGTAGAACTTTATAGTTGTTGGCCCCTGCATTGGAAGTATTCTCCTTTAGGGCCGTTTAGCACTGATACTTTTTCTAACTACTCTGTTTAGGAATACAATGAACGATAAAGTGAAGGAAATGTTCATTTAATCCATCAATATGCAGTGAGCCCCACCTGCTAGATTACAAACTTGAAAAGGCAAAGGCTCTTTCTTTCTTGTTTTCTCTGTAGCCAGTACTAAGCATAATGCACTCAGATGTTTGTTGAATCACAAAAGGAAGAAGGAAAGATAAAAAGAAATAAAGAAGGAAACACAAAGAAGGAAAGCAAAATAAGGAGAGATGGAAAGAGACAAAAGAAAAAGAAAGGAATGGAGGGAAAAGGAAAGAAGGAAGGAAAGGAATGAGGAAAAGAGGGAAGAAGGGAGGAGCAGAGGAGAAAAAAGGAATTGTGTATTAGGTTCTGATCTGGGTATTGTGGATTCAACTATATATAAATTTGTGTTCTTTACTCTTGAGTTCATAGTGATTTTTTTTTCTCTTTTGCATAGCTACTGAGCTAGAGAGTTCCTGATATCAGTTTACTTGCTAAGATAACGTGAAGATAGCCTGACAAAAAAATCTTTTTTTTGCTATTAAGAAAATATTATTAGCTGATATGGCAGTAGAATCAGGGAGGTGGGAATGAGGAGGAGTGTTCTGAGAGTCAGGTGCAGTTGTGGTTCATTTGGGGGTTTCTGTGTTCTTTTGCATTCTTACTAGCATTTGTGGCTCTTTTGAACTCCTATATTTTCATGAGGCTTAGAGCATTTTAATAATAACAAATAGAATGAAAATAATAAAAGATGTTTGGTCCCTTAGCTATGTAAGATCTACCCATGTAATTGCTACTTCTGGGCAATTATGAATTATCTTACAAAAATGTTTAAACTCAAGTTTATTGAAATGTGTATTCAGGGACCTAGATTGGCCCACGGACATGCCTACTTATACCTTAGCTCTAGGATGGGGGGGAAATCAATTCTAAACCCCATGGGCCTGGGTGTGGCTGAAGAATACCACAGCAAGCCAGTCAGTAAACCGCCTTGAACTTTATGGAGCCCCTAAATTAAAGAAGCATCAACATAAAAGAAGAGTTCCACTAAAAAACATAACATATGAAAACATAAAATAAGACAGTTTCATTAATGCTATTTGACTAAGAAAAAACACATTGGTGGGGAAGCCAAGAAGGCCAGCATGATTGTTTCCCATTAACACAGATATTTGATTATCCTTCGGGCACCTGCTTAGCTACGTGGCTTACTTCATATTCCAGAGTATGTTCTTCCCTATAATTGATACCAAAGGTGTTTGTATTAGACATTTTGAAAAGCAAAATTGTGAACGCTTCATTAAAGAACCCATTGATTTGGGTATCTAGATGCCTTTGTGGTCCTTTCTGGGTGTTCAAACCTAGAACTCCTTGACAAACAATACTCATTATATGTGTGAAAACTAAGACTGCCTTATTGACTAGAAGGTATAAGAGTAAAGATCTTAACAATCATAAAACCATCTTAATGTTAACAGTAACAAAATTATAATAATCCTTTTATATTCTTTAAGTGTAGAATATGAAAACTCAGGTCTTAGAATTAGGCCATATTTGAATTTTAAATTCTTCATTACTACCTTTGTGATAATGATCTCTATACGCACTGTTTACCTCATATTTGAAATGGGAATCCTTTTTTTTTTTTAAACCATATTTAAGGTGTTTGAGGAATTTTTAAAAATATAATTTACATACAATATTATATTGGTTTTAGTTGTACAACGTAGTGATTCAACATGATATATGGTACAAAGTGATCACCACAATAAATCTAGCTAGCATCCATCACCATACAAAATTGTTACAATATTATTAACTATATTCCCTGTGCTGTACATTGCATTGCTTTGTCTTATTTATTCTGTAACTAGAGGCTTGTACCTTTTTATTCTTTTTCTCCAATTTTTCCCATCCTACCCAACTTCTCTCTCTGATTGTTCTCTGTATCTATGAGTCCGTTTCTGTTTTGTTTTGTTTGCTTTGTGTTTTAGATTCCACATATAAGTGAAATCATATAGTATTTGTCTTTATCTGACTTATTTCACTTTAAATAATACTCCCTAGGTCCATCCATTTCATTATTTTTTATGGCTGAGTAATATTCCATTGTATATGTACATACCACATCTTCTTTATCCATTCATCTATTTTTTATTATTATTTTTATTTTTTTAAAGATTTTATTTATTTATTTGACAGACAGAGATTACAAGTAGGCAGAGAGGCAGGCAGAGAGAGAGGAGGAAGCAGGCTCCCTGCTGAGCAGAGAGCCCGATGTGGGGCTCGATTCCAGGACTCTGAGATCATGACCTGAGCCGAAGGCAGAGGCTTTAACCCACTCAGCCACCCAGGCGCCCCTCCATTCATCTATTGACAGATGCTTAGGTTGCTTCCGTATCATGGCTATTGCAAACTATGCTGCAATAAACATAGGGGTGCATATATCTTCTCAAATTAGTATTTTCATTTTCATTGTTATTGGATCATATAATAATTTTATTTTTAAATTTTTAGGAAACTCCATACTATTTGCCATAATGGCTGCACCAGTTTGCATTCCCACCAACAGTACACAAGTGTACCTTTTTCTGCACATACTTGCCAATGTTTGCTTTTGTGTCTTTGATTCTAAGAGGTCTTCCATTCTAAGGCTCTTCCATTCTAAGAGGTCTAAGGTGATATCCCATTATGGTTTTCATTTACCTGATGATTAGTGATGTTGAGCATTTTTTCTTGTGTCTGTTGGCTATCTGTATGTCTTCTTTGGAGACCTGTCTGATCATGTCTTCTGTCCATTTTTAATTAAATTATTTGTGGGTTTTTTGGTATTAGGTTGTATAAGTTCTTTTTATATTTTGGATACTAACCCTTTATTGGATATGTCCTTTGCAGATATCTTCTCCCATTCAGCAGGTTGTCTTTTAGTTTCTTTGATTGTTTCCTTTGGTGTGCAGAGGCTTTTAATTTTGATATAGTTCCAATATTTTTTTTTCTTTTGTTCCCTTACCTCAGGAGACATATCTAGAGAAATGTCAGTACAGCTGAGAAATTATTGCATGTGCTCTTGTAAGGACCTATTTTATATTTTTATTTTAGCCAGAGGCTTCCATTGAGGTTAAACAATAACTTTGTTGTTTAACCCTTAAACTGTCCCTGCTCCCCTTCCCCCAGGGGACTTAAAAACAAGTCCCAGAAACCAGCTCCAGGTGTGGAGGCCAAGAAAATCAAGGCTGTACCCACCTCTGGTCTGGCCCTGACATACGTACAGCCATCTTGGCAAAACAAAAGCCGGCACCTTGCACTGTAAGAGTGGGTTAGCATAAGAGTGGCCATCCGGAAGGCCCGGAAGCCATTTTACTGAGTGTCCCTAACAGGCCGACACTGCGTATACCACCAGAGCGGTTAGGTGATGGTGCCAAAAGGACCAAATTATGAAGAAAAACAAATAGTTAACTTGCAGAGATCACAATCCTGCTAGACCAGAGTCTCCCTTGGTTTGCAAATGTCCTGGTGATTTACAACAAAAAGGCCATCTTTTCAATGGCCCAAATTCCAGAGACAAATGGCTCAGTACCTCTAGGCCAAAGGTCCACTCCCCAACATAAAACTGTAGGAGGCTGAGGCAGAAGGAAATGTAATTAAGATGAAAGTTCTTCTAAACCTAAATCTCACTTAACCTCCAGGGTTACACCGGGGTGGTAAAAAGTTAAGCAAAGTTAAACTGTCAAAGTGGGGTGCAAGAGATGTATGTAGCTATGAAAAAGTGCCTTGAAAATGCTATATAAACCCTTGGCTTTGAGTGTTTGGGGTCCTTGTTGCAACCCACTACCCCGGGCGGATACTTGGACCCCAGCGAGCTGGAAATCAACCCCGCTGTGTAACTTGCATTATCGAGAGTGTTCTCTGTCTAATTGAGGGGTGGTCGACTCCGTACCCTACCACTCTCTTCTAGGATTTTTATGGTTTCAGTTCGTACATTAGATCTTTAATCCATTTTAAAATTATTTTTATGTATGGTATGAGAAAGTGGTCCAGTTTCATTCTTTTGTATGTAGCTGTCCGGTTTTCCCAACACCACTTGTTGAAGGAAATGTCTTTTTTCCATTACATATTCTTGCCTCCTTTATTGAAGATTATATTTACTCCTTTGTTGAAAATATATTATTGACCATATGTTTGTGGGTTTATTTCTGTGTTCTCTATTCCATTCTATTTATATATGTGTCCATTTTTATGCCAGTATCAAACTGTTTTGATTATTACAGCTTTATAGCATATCTTCAAATCTGGAATTGCAATGCCTCCAATATTGTTGTTTTTCAAGATCACTTTGGATATTCAGCATTTTTTGTGGTTCCATACAAATTTTGGGATTATTTGTTTTAGTTATGTGAAAAATGTTGCTGGTATTTTGATAGGAATTGCATTAAACCTGTAGATTGCTTTGGGTAATATAGACATTTTAATAATATTTGTTCTCCTGTTCTCCTGATGCATGGACATGGAATATCTTTCTATTAGTGTCATCTTCAATTTCGTTCATCAGTGTTTTTTAGTTTTCAGAGTACAGGCCTTTTATCTCCTTGGTTAAATTTATTCCTGAATATTTAATTATTTTTAATGCAATTGTAAATGTAGTTTCTCTTAATTTCTGTCATGCTACTTTATTATTAGTGTGTAGAAATGCAACAGATTTCTGTTTATTGATTTTATATCTGTGAACTTTCTGATTTCATTTATTAGTTCTAATAGTTTTTGGTAAGTCTTTAAGATTTTCTATAAATAATATCACCTTACCTTCAAATATTGAAAGTTTTACTTCTTCCTTTCCAATTTGAATGCCTTTTATTTCTATTTCTTGTCTGATTATTATACTAAGACTTCCAGTACTATGTTGAATAAAAGAGATGAGAGTGGTTATCCTTGTCTTGTTCCTAATCTTAAGGGAAAAACTGAGGTTTTCTTTTTCTGTTGAATATGATGTTAGCTGTGGGTTTTTCATATAAGGCCTTTATTATGTTGAAGTATGTTCCCTCTAAATCTACTTTGTTGAGGGGTTTAATCATAAATGGTTGTTGTACTTTGTCAAATGCTTTTTCTGCATATACTGAAATGATCATACGGTTTTTATTCTTTTATTGTTGGTGGTAGTGTGTGATGTATTACATTGATTTCTTTGTGAATAATGAACTACCCTTGCATTCCAGGAATAAATCCCACTTGATCATGGTCAATGACTTTTTAGATGTATTATTGAATTCATTTTGCTAATATGTTGTTGAGGATTTTTGCATCTGTATTCATCGGAGATATTGGCCTATAGTTCTCTTTTTCTGTAGCATCTTTGTCTGGTTTTGGTATCAGGGTTATGCTGGCCTCAGAGAATGAATTTGGAAGCTTTCTTTCCTTTTATATTCTTCGGAATACTTTGAGAAGAATAGGCATTTCACTCTTTTTTAAATGTATGGTAGAATTCACTCGTGAAACTGGACTTTTGTTGGGAGTTTTTTGATTGCCAATTTAATTACATTGATGGTAATTGATCTGTTCAAATTTTCTTTTTTCCTGATTCAGTTTTGGTAGGTTATATGTTTCTAGGAATTTATCCACTTCTAGGTTTTCCAATTTGTTGGAATCTGATTTTTCACAATCTCTTAGAATCCTTTTTATTTCTGTGGTGTCATTTGTTATTTCTCCTTGTTAATTTCTGATTTTGTTTGAGTCTTCTTTCTCTTTCCCATTCTCTCTCTGTCTCTCTCTCTCCTTTTTTTTTTAAATGATTTTTTTAAATGATTATTTATTTATTTATTTATCAATTTTGTTCATCTTTTCAAAGAATCAGCTTCTGTTTCATTGATCTGTTATATTGGTTTTTTTTTTTTAGTTTTTATTTTATTTATCTCTGCTCTAATCTTTATTTCTCCTATTATTTCCTTCCTTCTACTTGTTTGGGGTTTTGTTTATTCTTCTTTTTCTAGTTCTTTTAGGTGTACATTTAGGCTGTGTATTTGAGACTTTCTTGTTTTTTGAAGTAGGCCTGTATTCCTATAATCTTACCTTTTAGAACAGATTTTGCTGTATCCCAAGTATTTTGGACTATTTTGTTTTCATCATTTATCTCCATGTATTTTTGATTTCCTCTTTGATTTCTTGGTTGACCCATTCATTGTTTAGTTTAACCTCCATGTATTTGTGTTCTTCCCAGATTTTTTCATACGGTTGATTTCTAGTTCCATAGCCTTGTGGTTAGAAAAGATGCATAATACGACTTCATGCTTTTTGGATTTGTTGAGACTTGTTTTGTGGCCTACCATGTGATCTATTCTGTAGAATTTTTTATTTGCATTTGAAAAGAATATGTATTCTGCTGTTGGATGGAATGTTTTGAATGTATCTGTTAGATACATATGGTTCAAGGTGTCATTCAAAGTCATTATTTCCTTATTGTTTCTCTGGATGATCTATCCATCGATGTAGGTATGGTGTTAAAGTTGTTATTGTTCATGTTGTTATTAGCAGCTTCATGTGTTTGAGTGGTCCCATATTAGATGCATAAATATTTACAGTTGTTATATATTTTTCTTAGATTGTTCCCTTTATGATTATATATCATCATTCTGTTTTTTTTTTAAGATTTATTGATTGACTGATTGATTTATGAGAGAAAGAGAGATCAGGGAAAGGGGAAGAGGGAGAGGGAGAGTCCCAAGCAGACTCCCTGCTGAGTGCTGAGCCTGATGCAGGGCTTGATCTCAGGACCCTGGGATCATGACCTTAGCCAAAACCAAGAGTCAGACACTTAACTGACTGAGCCACCCAGGTGCCCCTGTAGTGTCCTTCTTTGTCTTTCATTACAGTCTTGTTTAAAAGTCTATTTTGTGTGATACAAGTATTACTTCTACCACTTCCTGCTCATTTCCATTTGCATGATAAATTCTTTTCTATCCCTTTACTTTCTTCTTTATTTTTCATTCCTTCACTTTCAGTCTGCATATGTCTTAAGTCTGAAATGAGTCTCTGCAGGTAGCATATAGATTGGTCTTTTTTTTTTTTATGTATTCCGTCACCCTATGTCTTTTTTTTTTTTTTCTTCTTCTACCCTATATCTTTTGATTTGAGCATTTAGTCCATTTACATTCAAGGTAATTATTGATAGATATGTACTTAATGGCATTCATTATTTTATCTTTTATTTTTTTAATGTTCTTTGTTCCTTTCTTCTTTTTCTCTCTTCTCTTATGGTTTGCTGGCTTTCTTTAGTAATACACTTGGATTCCTTTCTCTTTATTTTTTGCTGGTATCTATTGCTGGCTTTTGATATGTGATGACCATTAGGTTGTATATAACATCTCGTATATATAGCAGTCTATATTAAGTTGATGGCCACTCAAATTTGAACCCATTCTAAAAGCACTAAATTTTTACCTGCCACTTCCCATGTTTTAGGTATATAGTATCATACTTTATGCCCTTTTATTTTGTGAATTCCTTGGCTGATTTTTGTAGATATACTTAACTTTACTGCTTTTGTGCTTCCTACTTTTCTTAGTTCTATTTGTGGTTTCACCTTTCCACTCAGAGTTCCCTTTAACATTTGTATAGGCTGATTTAGTGCTGATGAATTCCTTTAACTTTTGTTTGTCTGGAAAACTCTTTCTCTTTCCTTTTATTCTGAGTGATAACCTTGCTACATATAGTATTCTTGGTTGCAGGTTTTTGTTTTTTTGTTTTTGTTTTTTTTTTTTTTTCTTTCAGCATTTTGGATATATTGTACCACTCTCATCTGGCCTGTAAAATCTCTGCTGGAAAATCAGTTGATACCCTTAAGGGGTTTCCCTGTGTGTAACAGTTTTCTCTTTCTGTTTTTAAAGTTTTCTCTTTGCTACTACTTTTTGCCACATTAATTATTATGTATATTGATGTGGACCTCCTTGGGTTAATTTTGTTGGGGCTTCTCTGTGCCTCTTGGATCTGGATTTGTTTCTTTCCCCAGATTTCAGAAGTTTTCAGCTATGTTTTTTCAAATAATTTTGTCTCCTTTTCTCTCTGTGCTCCTTCTGGGATCCCTATGTGTGAGTGTTATTACACTTGATAGTGTTGCTGAGTTCCCTTAATCTATTTTCACTTTTTATTGTTCGTTTTTTCTCTCTCCTATTCAGCTTCATTGCTTTTCTTTACTCTGTCCTCCGTGTTGCTGATTTATTCTTCTGCTTCCTCTAGTCTACTGTTTATTCCATCTAATGCATTTATTTCAGTTATTGAGTTCTTTATCTCTGATTTTTTTTTTATACATGTTTTCTATCTCTTTGTTGAGGGTCTCACTGAAGTCCTGCACTCTTTCCTCAAGGCCAGTGAGTATCTTTATGACCATTTCTTTAAGTTCTCTATTAGGTACAGTACTTATCTCCATTTCATTTAGCTCTCTTGCTGTGATTTTGTCCTGTTTTATCATTTAGGACATATTCTTCTGTCTCTTCACTTTGTCTAACTCTCTGTATCTCTTTCCACGTGTTAGAAAAGTCAGCTACCTCTCCAGCTCTTAAAAGTAGTGGTCTTATGAAGAAGAGCTCTTGAAGTACCATGCAGTGCCATGTCACTAGAACCTGGTGCTTCAGGGGTGTCTCCTCTTTGTGTTGTGTGTGCCCTACTGTTGTGGCTGAGTGCTTTAGCCATCTGTCCAGTCGTCTATAGCAGCTCTCTTTGCCAATTGCAGGCAGGGTTTGATCCCTGAGTTGTTAGTGGGCCAGTCTAAGGCTGCATTTACCAGATATTCAGCAGCACTGAACTGCAGGACACTTTCCATATGTTGTCCCTGAAAAGGTTTTTTTGGTGGGCAGGGTCTGTAATCAGATCAGTTGGCTTACCCCCAGCCCACAGCTGGGGTCACAGTTGGAGTTGTGTGTGTGGTTATCTTCCCCTCTCACTACGGTATAAGTCACTTTGGAGTGGCATTGGCCTCTGTAAGGACTGCTTGCACATTTCCAGGCCTGTGGCACCACTTTGGATGGACTATGGCCAAGGACATGTTGGAGGGCAGAGGTCTGCAGGAGAATGCAAGGGTGGAATGCCTGGTGCCAGCAAGGTTAGTGCAAGTTTGGTGAGGGAGGGGACCTCCAGCTACCTGGGAAAACTCCTGCTGAGGCATGCTGGGTTGGAGATGGTGGATACACAGAGGTGTTTCAGGGCAGGGTGCAGTGTTGACAAGCTAGGTGGAGAGTGTTATTGCTATGCTGATTCCCACAGATGTTCATGTATCTAGACTGGGGGGCAAGGAAGGGAAATGGTGCCTGCCAGTGCCTTTGCTTTTAGAGAATTCTCCCAAAGATCCTTGCCCCTCAAGCACATATTCCAAGATTAGTAAATAAATTTCCTTCTCATATACTTCAGTTGTTTTTCAAACTGTTGCTTCTGTGTGATATCTCAATGGAGGCAGTTTGTTGAGCTATCTCTTCAAGGGTCAGGACTCAGTTTCCTATAGCCCTCTAGCTCTTCCAGAGCTGAGCCTGTCGATTTTTAAAGTTCTAGGTTCTTAGCCCCATTTATTGTATGTATTCATGAAGCCAAGCCTATCTGATTTTCAAAGCCAAATGTTAGGGGGAATTCATTTTCCTGATGTGGGTCCCCTATGCTTGGGGCCTGGTGTGGACTCTGTTCCTCTGCCCTGTCTACCTGTGTCATCTCTTCCTCCCAAAGATAGTCTTGCAGGTCTCTTTGGCTCCCCACTGCATCGCTGCCCTTCCTACCCTCCTCAGTGTGCCCTTTCTTTACATTTAGCTGTGAAGAGTCTGTTCTGCTACGGTCTGGGTTGTTTTCTGTGTTATTTACACTGATGTGTGTGTTATCTAGTTGTGTCTGTGGAATGAGGTACCCCCAGGATCCTCCTACACTGCCATCTTCCCAGGAACTCTGTCTTCATTCCTTCTTAAAAATCTGAGATTCCAACTGGTATCATTTCCTTTTGGCCTGAAGAACTTTCTTTAACATTTCTTGTACTGCTTATCTGCTGGTGACAAGTACTATTAATTACTAATTATGTGAAGATGGTAGGTGTAGGTTTTGTTTGTTTGTTTGTTTTTGTCACTTTAAAGGTGGTATTCTACTTCTTTAAGCCTTAATGTTTGTTTGTTTATTTTTAAATGAGAACTTGAGTCATAAATGAAACTTAAATAGTATCCCTGAATATAACGTGACCTTTTTTTTCTGACTGCCCTAAATATTTCCCTCTTACTTTTAGTTTCCAGTATTTGTGCTTCTCCAAATTTTCTTTTCTTGTTCAAGTTAGAAAGACTGAGGATTTAGACTCTTCTACATAATCTCCTCTACAGAATATGCTCTTCAGACCTTTTATTCTTTTTTTTGTTATTGTTTGTTGAGAGTTTATAGTCATTGCCGCCAGGAAGACTGGTAGGAGTTTTATTGCTTGAATCAGAAGTGGAAGTTTTCCCTGTATATTTTCATTCCCATATCAGTCATGATACCTGAGACTTCTTACTTACTGTATCAGTAATTTACCTTGCTTCCAGTGTACGGCAGATGAACCCTAAAATATAAGAACTATTGAGCTGTAAATTAGGCTTTTGTTTAGTTTATAGCAAGTCAATAGTCTTAAAACACTGGTGTTATTAAGATAAAAAATTTACAAAATTCTAAAAGCTTCCCTTTACATGTCAAGAACTAAGCTGGAGATCTGAGCACAGAGTTTTCCAAAAAGCCAAAATGTAGAAGGATGCAGTATATGATGGCAACAGCTTTCCTGATTGTAAAAAGGAAATAAAATAAAAGAAGTAGGCAGAAATAGAGAAAATCAGAGAGATTAGATTAAGTTCTTATACAACCTGGGACTCTGAAAATGGTGATAGAATTTCTATGTCTACTTTGCCTGTCTTTGCCCTAAAGAAAGCAAAGATGGATGGAGGAAGGATCTAAGTTTATGCAGATTGGTTCTCTGCATTCCAGCCATTTGTAGAATAGCATAGGAACTGTAGAGCAGCCTTAGAGGAGGACAGATTTGTTATATGAGCCTGAGATGTTGTTCCCAGTTGTCCCTAGCCTGAGCATGGCACTTAGGAAATTCAGAAAATACTTTGTGTCCTAATTGAGAGGCATGGAATTGATTTAGAGACAGATGGACTGAATAAATTTGAGGTTAAGACAAGAAGGCTGTTGGCAAACCATAGGAGACTCTTAATCTCAGGAAACAAACTGAGGGCTGTTGTGGAGGGGGGCGGTGTCGGGGAGGGATATGGTGGCTGGGTGATGGACATTGGGGAGGGTTATGTGCTATGGTGAGTGCTGTGAATTGTGTAAGACTGATGATTCACAGACCTGTACTCCTGAAACAAATAATAATACATTATATGTTTATTAAAAAAAAAAAAAAAGACAAGAAGGTTTTAGAGTATAGGAAATTCATGACCAGAAACAATGGTAAAGTTCATAGTTATCAAGTGTGGATCTGCACAGTGCTCAAGACTTGATATAATGTCCAAAGCAGGGGTACCTTGGTGGCTCAGTCAGTTAGGCATCCAATAAATAAAGTCATAAAAAAAGGAATGTCCAGAGCTAAAAACAAAACAAAAACCCCAAAGAGATATTTTAAGTGGAAGAGAATTTTAAAATGGCAAGATCCATGTGATTATATGCTATCTTGTACTGACTTTTATTTCCATGAGACTCCTAGAATGATTAGGTTAGATATATTAAGGACTCTGATGAGGGAGTAGAAGGCTAGCTGAGGAAAAAGCAGAAGCTGACACCCTGCAGCCTCCTCCCACCCCCCCCACTCCTGGGTGGGACACGTGTGACATTCTTCCAGGAAGCTCCCAACTATTTTAATGTTAATGCCTTGCTAGATGGAAAAACAACCTGAACTTGACAATGGCTAGGCCTCTGGTATTCTGTGAGTCTTCTTTAACTTAGGAAAATCCTTTTGAAACCTCCCTTTTCCTTACCTCCCCCAACTCCCAAGTATATAATCAGCTACCACGCTTCACAACCCCAGTGTAGCAGCTCTTTCTGCCCATGGGTCCTGTCCCAGGGTCCTGTCCTGTACATTAATAAAACCACCATTTTGCACCAAAGATGTCTCAAGAACTCTTTCTTGGTTGTTGGCTCCAGACCACATCCCACCTAACCTCACCTATATTCCAAAACCCCATCAACTGGGTATCTACTTGTCAATTTGACTTGCAGGCACATCAACTAGGAAGGTCTGCATCCTTTCTCCTGCCTCTCTTGAGCCCCTTTGACCTAACAATCCCACTGCTCAAATATATCATGCAGTTTTACACACCCCAAAATACAAAGATATATCTTAAAGGATGTTTTTTGAAGCATAGTTTGAGATGGTTATTTGTTGCCATTTCTTAAAAAAAAAAAAAAAGGCATGTGTGGGTAAATAAATTATGATCTATTCATGAATATTCATGATATGTAGCCACTTAAAAATGAGATAGGTTTGTAAGTGTTGGTATAAAAAGATCTCCAAGCAAAGGTTTTATTTACATAAATATCTTAATATACCCACACACACAAAACTATATACAGAGTGTGTCTGAGTGATAAAGGTAGGGGAAGATCTACTTTTCATCTTAAATTTTTCTATACGTTTTGTGTTTCTTTTTAAACCAGTATATGCATTGATTTTACAATGAAAAGCTAAAATTCATGTCTTAAGCCTGTCTTGGTGTTCTAATGGGAAGAAAATAAATGTGAAAAAATTGAGTCTTCATTTTATGTATATAACCTTTTTATAGTGTCTCCCTTTCACTTTTACTAAATTTTACCTGTAAAGTTTCCTGTTGTACAGCTTTGGAGAAAACTAATCTAGAGAGTTTAAAAAAATAATAAAGCACTTAACTCCTGTCTTTACGTGATGACATTGTATTATTCCATATCAACAGTTTTGTGTTTCAGAGGCTTGGATAGGGATGCTTTCAGCAAAGACAGCAGAGAGAATTTATTGTTTATTTATTTTTAAGTATGAAGGCCTACAATCTTCTCTTTTAAAGAAATCCATAGCAAAGAGATGACAAAATGATTTGGTGAAGGTGATCATCCTGAGAAGATAAATAGACTCTAAAATTGTTTTGGCCTGAAAAATCAATTTAGTTTTCTACAGGCTTCACAGAGGAGAATCACCTTTGCTGAGGAAAATATTGTTTTTGCCTCTGAGAGGAGCAAACCAACATCAGAGGAAGGAAGACTTTAAAGTGATGATACATCCCTCTAAGTAAGACAGAGCCTTACAGAGAAGCAGGGGATAGATACATCCTTATCTTTTTCAGCATTGAATTAAAACCTTGTCATCCTTTATTGTTCTCCCTGCTCCAGGGCATTACTCACTTAGGTGTACAGGATAGAGAGGCAGAAAGCTGTTTCACACTGTGAGGGTAACTGACGAATGCCCTGATGAATAAAAACAAGAGCCCTTGAATGTGAGATACTAGAAGAGAAATGTGTCTAAGAAGAATCCACTGAGCAGATTATCTTGAGTGGAGAGTCAGCAGCCTGCTGTAGCTTTCCTTTCTATCTTGGGTGACCCGTGGGAGGAACAATTACTATAGATTTTCTGTAAGGACCAGACAGAAGCATCAATAATCTTCCAGCAACTTGTGGGAAAGGACTAGCCAAAGATATGTGACTTGTGCTGGATAATTAAATTGGAACCAGTTGCTCTTTGGGGTGAAAAATGTCAGAATAGGTGGTTGGCAGGAAGGGATTAAGAGGATTTAGAAGATCCAGAACCCTAATTCAAGTGATCCCGTAGAAAAGAATGAATTGTTTGAGCCCTAAAACCAGCTGAGGGTTTGATGGAGAAGATGGGAAAAGAATTGACATCCATAAGTAATTTCTAAGTGCTGCCTTTGTTTTCCCTTTTAATCATAAGAATATCAGTGTGAGGTAGGTAGGGCTGATGAGGGAGCAGAAGGCAAGCTGAGGACAAAGCACAAGCTGACATCCTGCAACCTCTCCACTCCCCCAGCTCCCAGGTGGACAAGTATGACACTCCTCAGGCCCTCCTGGCTGCCCTAAAGCTAAGGAAAGGAAAAACAAATGGTTATCTTACAGAGATTACAGTCCTGCAAGCCAGAAGTCTCCCTCAGTTTACAAATGTCTTAGTCATTCACAAGAAGAAAAGCTTTCTTATCAATAACCTAACTTCCAGAAGGAAATGTAGATAAAATTAAAAGTCCTTATCATTTGCAGCCCATTGACAGATACTTGAGGCAGGAAGAGTATAATGTCCGCCCAGGAAGCTCCCAACTGTCTTAATGTCTTGCTAGAGGGAAAGACAACCTTAACTTGACCTTGGCAAGGCCTCCTGGTATCTTGTAGGTTCTTCTCTTTAGCAAATGAAAGTTCTTTTGAAAACCTTCCTTTTCCTTACTTCCCCCAACTCCCATAGTATATGATCAGTCACTCCTCACAACCCTGCTGCAGCAGTCCTTTCTGCCCACAAGTCCTGACCCCATGCTTTAATAAAATCACCATTTTGCACCAAGATGTCTCAGAAATTCTTTCTTGGTGTTCGGCTCTGGACTTCACCCCACCAAACCTTGCCCATATCTTCCAAAACTACATCAACACCATTATGAAGTGATGGAGTCTGCTTTTGACCCACCTTTCTTTATTCTGGAGCCTGTGCTTTCTCTTCTGTACCAGTCCATCTCTCAGTTACATTGGGGCAACCTTAGGAAGCTCATAGACAGTGCATCTTTATCATTTACTCTCTTTATGTTTTACCATTTCAAGAATTTCTTTCCTCTTCTGCCTTTATTCTCCATGAACGATGGATTCCGACTCCAGTATTTAAAACTATGTTATCCACATAACTGAGCTGAGGGTAGCTGTTGTTTCTCTTCATGTTAGAGATAGAGGAGACCTACTGGCCATTGTAATGACAAAAAAATAATGTTTTGTGTTACTGAACAAAGGTGTCTGGAACTTTAGAGGTGGAATTGTTGGCTTCTTGCTTGAGCTAATGTCAGAGCCCCGACTAGAACCTAGATGTTTGAACCGTTGTACAGAAATTTTAAACTCCACTAGATGGCACTATAAAAAATGATTTGGAGGAGACAAACCATGAGAGACTTTGGACTCTGAGAAATAAACTGAGGGTTTTGGAGGGAGGTGTGGGGGGTTGGGTGAGCCCGGTGGTGGGTATTATGGAGGGCACGTATGGCATGGAACACTGGGTGTGATGCATAAACAATGAATTTTGGAACACTGAAAAAAAGATAAAAATTTAAAAAAATGCTTTGAAAAGTATAGTGGCTTCCTCTGGGAGAGCTGTATTTCCTATCACGCAAATGTGTTACCCACCAGGGAATCTGGGGCCCAATTCTCCTGAGTGGCTAGCATCCCAGCTTTTACTCAGAGCTCTCTGTTCTGATGCATCTCTTCAACCATCATTGTCAGGAAGGGGAGCATGAATGATTTATTACTAATGACTCATCATTAATGAAAATTACCAGTGATTAATCTTTATACCCTCTCCTTCTTGGGAAGTTTGCTTTCTTCCTGGGGTTTATTCCCCATGAAAAGTAGCCCTCTGTCCTGCATAATCCGTCTTAATCCATGAGGAATACCCCTGACCTAGATTCATTATGGAAATGTGGGAAATTGTCCCAAAGTCAATAACTGGTTATCCACCCTCCTTTAAGGAAGAAAGACAGTGATCCATGGGCTTTACTGCCCAAATATATACCCTTTGTCAAGGAGTTAGGTTAATTCTGGAATGAAGTTGCCAAATTTGACAGACCCAGGGACCAGTTAAAACTTGCAACTGCATATAATTAGTGATGACTATTTTGCTAGTTTGAGAACTAGCGTGTAAAGATGGTTTGTATTGTTTATTTTATATTTTCTGTGATTTGACCTTACTAATAAAATCAGCTGTTTTACCTTGGAGACTTTGCCTGGAGTACTCTTGTTTTTCTGTTTGCCCAGATAAGGGAACAGAATATGCAAATCTCTATGCCCTGTTTGGATCTCAGCCTAATTATCACTTCTTTCTATACTCCTGTGTTAGGTTAGAAACCAATTATATTCTCCCAAAACACACTGTATTCTCTCAAAGCATTTTGCACACTAATTAGTTATCTCTGATGTTTAAACCATATCTATTTTCCCTCCTAGATCAGAAGGACTGATAGTGCAATAATGCTTTTTGTTTTATTCACTACTGATTCCTCATAACCTGACATATATCTTACATACAGGTGGTGGTAAATAAATGTTTACTAAAACTGAGGAATGTGTATTTTAGCTTTTTCTCATCAGAGGTCTGGGGAATAAGTTTCACTTGATGAGGTCTGTAGTATATATTTATAAGGTACATTTAGTTTTGAAGGATATGGAGAGCCTCAGGGGGTTAGGAAGAGACATAGATTCTTTTGGTAGTGGGATAGGGAAGTTACCTCATGTACTGTATGAATGAGATCCAAAAGAAAATGCTTATCCTTGTGTTATTGGAACAAAGCACCAACAAATGATGGTTTGTTGGAACTGTTTTGTTGCATTTTTGGGGTTTTGATTAAAATGACAATTAGATAAATCACTTCCCAAATTCTATTATAGAATTATAACTATAAAACTATAGAATTATAGTTTTGGTATGATAAACTCATAATTTCTTATTCTACCACCATTTTTTTTGTTGTTGTTTTGTTTTTAATGGACACATAGTTTGTGATTTCTGCAATAAGATTAATAGAGAGAATTTTGCACTATAAATAGAGCCCTAGGGTTCTACCCCGGGATGTAGACTAACTACATGATCTTATTTGAGCCCCCAGAAATTGGGGGCAGTTTCTAAGCCTCATCTGTGAAATGAGGAATTTGATTTAACCTGAGTAGTGTGGCAGGTAGCTTTGGATATGGCCCATCGTTATCTCCTCTTTTGGCATTCATAACGCTGTATAATCCTCTTGCCTTGAAAGTGGACTGAATCCAGTGACTTGGTTATAACCAAAAAAGATGGCAAAAGTGATGTCACCTTCATAATCATGTCTCAAATGATTGTGATTTCTGTCTTGCTGGCACATTCTTTCTACCTCTATTTCCTTGGCTTTGATAAAGCAAGCTAAACTATTTGAGAATGCCCACACAGCAAGAAGGAGGCCTCTGGCCAAGAGGTAGCGAGGAACTGAAGCCCTCACTCCAAAAGCCCCAGGAAACTAAATCCTACCCAAAACTGTGTAAGTGAACTTAGAATCAGATCATTGTCCAGGCAGGTCTTCAGAGGGGACCTCAACCTTACCTACCCACCACCTCAGCTGCATTGTGAGAGACCCTGAAGAAGTATGTGTGTAAGCCATGCCTGAGTTTCTGATGCACAGAAACTGAGATACTAAAGCTTCAGTGTTTGGGCTAATAGGTTTTAAGACCTTTACATCCCACAGCCCAGGTCCTCCTTCCTTTTGAAGGGGTATTGCTTAAAAAGAAAAAAAAAATGTGTTGGGGGCTGAGTTTGTTACCCAGCAACAGATAACTAATACAAGTGGTTTTCAAACTGATTGATGGTGTTATGCATGGCTGACCCTCTATATAGCTCCCTGTCCAGAGATATCTCCCCTCCCTCACCCGTTTATGCACAAACATGTGTAATACCTATAGTATCTGTGATACTGCTTTCTTTAAGGCTAATAAAATGAAAATCTCTGATAAGATACAGTTATCAGAGAGAAGCAGCAGAGCAAATTATTGATGAGTCTTTGGGCTAACCAGTCAACTCTTTTTTTTTTTTTTTTAAAGATTTTATTTATTTATTTGACAGAGAGATCACAAGCAGGCAGAGAGGCAGGCAGAGAGAGAGGAGGAAGCAGGCTCCCTGCTGAGCAGAGAGCCTGATTCGGGGCTCGATCCCAGGACTCTGAGATTATGACTCTGAGACCATGACTCTGAGACCATGACCTGAGCCGAAGGCAGCGGCTTAACCCACTGAGCCACCCAGGCGCCCCTCCAGTCAACTCTTTTAAGCCTCAGTTCTTCATTTGTAAAATGAGGAGGCTGGAATAGAGCTCAGATCTCAAAGTGTGACCCCAAATCAGCAGCATTTGCATCATCCGGGAACTTGTTAGGAGTGCATATTTTTAAGACTTACCGTAGATCTACCAAATCAGAAACTCTGGAGGTGGCACCCAGGATTTGAGATTTATTGGGACACATATAAATGTTTGAGAACTCCTGGGCTCAAAATTCTCTAGTCCCTTATAGCTCTATTAATACTGATCATACTAATTACAAGAAATTTTTATTGATTATGTGCCAGGAGTTGTAGAAGAACTTTATATTCATTACCTCATTTAATCATCACGATATCCTATGAAGCAGATACTATTATCTTCATTTCCAGTAATATCTCTAATATCTTTGCTTCTTAAGGGAAGGGGCAATTTTTTTTTTTTAATTCTCTAAACTTCTTTAAACCTTGCATAGAATTCAGTTTTTCTTTATATGTGTTTGTGTTTCTATGTGTATTTTAGTTAACTGGTACTCAGTAAATGTTTACAATGAGTGTATGAACAAATGAATTTATGAATAAAAATAGTAGGAAGGCATAGCTGAGATTGTTAAGTACAGAGACTCTTCAGAAGGTAGCGAGATGAAAGCCTGGGACAAGTTGGATAGTCTCATATCCTCTTAAATCAATATTAAGAGGGCACCAATCCGCTTACCTATGAGACTGGTCTTGATCAGAAGGTAGCCAACCTCTTGATTCCTACTGATTACAATTTGTAGGCATCAGCTATGGAAGAATCTAATATGATATTTATTCATTTTCTCTGGAGAGTAACCCTGGGAGAGAAATAATTTTATAGAAATAAATTTATATCTCAAAGGGATAAACAAAGACTTGAAATGGTATTTCAGATATATTCATTAGACTAAGTCCTGTGCCTTCTAAAAACTAGAGAAGGAAAAAAAAAAAAAAAAACTAGAGAAGGGACCCTGAAACCTTAGAGGTACTGTTCCTCATTTCTTAGATCTTTTAGTTGAATTAGCAAGGTTATTTGGGTTTGTCTCCACACAATTTCCAGTTCTAGTTTTTGTTAATTAAAGGAAACAACGGATATCTGGTACTGTTAAACATCTCAATAATTTTAAGTACACATTTAGAACATACTCTGAATTCAGCAACAAATTGCACATTACTTAGAATTATTGTAATGTTATCCCTGATGTGTGTGTGTCTGTGTGCGTGTGCTTGTGCATGTGTATACACTTTTTTTCTTCTCCTCTTCTTTCCTCCACAACAGTGGTAAACACTGTCCCAATCTCATTGCAAATCTTTCCTTAAAATTATCCTGTAAAGAAGATACAGTTGCCATTGCGATTTTGCAGGTGAGAAAACTGTAGCACAATGAAGTTAAAGCATCTTGCTTTAAGTCACAGTGGTGACTTGGGACTCAAACCTATTCATTCTGACTCTAAATCCAAGGCTTTTAGCTATTATTTTAAATACTAATCTGACTAGATCAGAATTTATGGTTCTGATTGGGCTCTATTTAATAGTGGGTGCTGTCACTGTCTCAGTATAGGTTAGAAATCTGTGAACTTGTAAGTGTGGCTCTCATTCTCTTGTAGCAGAAGTTAAAGGTAAGTCTATATGACAGAATGCTTGGTATATTCCACCCCCCGCTTCCCTCTCTTATATACGTATGAAACTCTCATTGACTCAGTCTTGGCAGCTAGAACTTCCTCTTAGGAAGTCTTCCTCTTAGGTTTGAGATTTTTAAGTCAAGCCCTGGATTACTAGATGGGTTTACATTTGGTATTAGGAACCAAGCCCAGTTATAAGTAAGATGTGTATTTGTTTCTTATGCTGCTATAACAAATTACTCCAAAGTTGGTAGTTTTAATCAATATGAATTTATTTTCAAATGGTTCTGGAGGTCAGAAGTACAAGGAAGTTTCACTAGGATGAAATCAAAGTGTTAGTGGGGCCATACTCCTTTGGAAGGCGCTGTTTTCTTCTTTTCCAGCTATTAGAAGCCACTTGTATCCTTTAGTTCATGGACTTTCTAAATGTTTATAGTTCTACTTTCCACACAATTATAGGACAAATCCAATGGGCTTTCTGACATTATATATATGAAAGATTCCTTTTCCTATAATTATTACATATCCCTCATTACCTTCTGAGCCCTCCCCAAGAGTGTCTTTAATGTCCAATTTTCTACCAATAGTGTTTTTATGAAGGTTTTTAGGTATTCTCTAAGATGATACAGATCTTTTTTATACCAGAGTCCTCATTTCCTTTGGAATTCTCACATCCATGTTTCTTTTTTCTTTTCTTTTCTTTTCTTTTCTTTTCTTTTCTTTTCTTTTCTTTTCTTTTCTTTTCTTTCTTTCTTTCTTTCTTTCTTTCTTTCTTTCTTTTTCTTTCTTTTTAAGATTTATTTACTTATTTGAGAGAGAGAGAGAGAGAGAGAATGCATGCAGGGCAGAGGGGAAGGAAGAGAGACAAGCAGACCCATGCTTAGCATGGAGCCTGATGTGGGGCTCAATCCCAGGAGCCTGAGATCATGACCTGAGCCAAAACCAAGAGAGATGCTTAACCAATTAAGCCACCCAAGTGGCCCCATATCCGTATTACTACTAACAGTCTGTTCAAAGCAATATAGATGTTTTCTATCATTCTGCTCAATATAGATGTTTTCTATCTTCTTCCAGCCTTGGCCTATTTCCTAATTCCAAAGCCATTTCCACTTGTTTGGTTATTTCTCTAACAGGTACCAAAATCTGTATCAGTCATGGTTAAATCAGAAAAACAGAATCAGTAGTAGATATATTTTAAGAGATTTATTGCAAAAAAATTGGCTTAAACATTTGTGGGGACTGTCTAAACAAGTCAAAAGTCCATAGAGCAGGCTGTTAGGAAAGACGAGCTGGAACACGTGGGCACGACTGAAGCTGGTTCCAGTGTTCGAATTTCTTCTCTGAGAAACCTCAGTTCTGCTCTCAAGACCTTTTAATTGGTTAAATCAGGTTTACCCTGATTCATTAGAACCCTCCCCCCTTATTTAAGGCAAATGGATTATGGGCTCTAATCACATCTAAAGATATCTTTATAGCAACTTAAGGATCAGTGGTGGAGATTATAGTGTAGCCAAACTGACTCATAAAACTGACCATCACAGGATGGTACCTAAATTCCCATTTGTTATCATCCCTTGTTAGCAATATGTCTTTTAGAATACTGAAGAAGAGGAACAAATGTCTGGACCAAAAGCAAGACGGGAACATTGCCTATGTCCCCTAATCTTGATATCATCAAAACCTCCACCATTAACACTAAGCAATATATTTAATGCAAATATACTTAAAACAATTAGAAAACAACATAAAATAATGTATATTTAATGGTTATATTGTATGGAAAAGACTAAATGTCTCATGTGTGTTCATAGGAAGTTAACTGTTGATTACATTAAGAAGGAAGGGATTAATTGAGAAAGTAGAATATGATATAACAGGGCTTGATTATAGGTAGAAGGAAGAACCTATGACATATCAGTCAGGGAAATAGCTTGGAGATGGAAACAAGCAGGGTATGTAGAAGAAACACTGAGAAGACTGTTCTCTCTCACCCTTATTTTCAGGACAGTTGAGACTGGCTGTGTATATTATGGGGAACATTGAAGCCTGTGCCATGGAATTTATTTTTGAAGTAATATGTAAGAAAGAGTCATGATGAAAACATTCTACAAGAAAGGCGAATCCAGCAGAGGTGGGCAAAATGGACATGAAAGGGCAGAGGTCTTATCATTGGATTGGCATGATGGGTCAGGGACCATGACAGATGGAGTGGGGGTAAGAATGCAGAATAGGAGACAGATATGAATGGCATTTTGAAGCAAGATACAAAAGGCATTTGGTAGAGTAAAAATTGATGCCAAATATTTTGTATTGATTATATGTTGGGTTGGAATTCTATACTAGTATAATAAGGACTCCATAAATTCTGCTTAATCCATCCAAGTTTCCTGCTTCTGGGGCCACTAAATAAGATACTAAAGTCACTAAGAAAGGAAGTAAGAGGAAGCAGAGTAAAACTGTTATTAGCAGAGACTTCTGCTTGTAATTCCAGTGCAAGATAGCAGTAAGCCAGGATGAACCACGTGGAAAACTTTGTAAGACACCAGACACCAGAAGCAATATATATATATCTTATATCCAAAGCAGGCCAACATGTTTTCTATGTTTATCAAGTTTCTATGTTTATTAAGTTCTGCCTGGATAGGAGGTCTTTCCACTGATGGTGTGGAAAGACCAATTCAGAGTACCCCCAGTGCCAGGGGGAAAATGCTGCTGGCACGAATGAAAAGAATATATTCATAAAGGAGAGAAAGAAGGGTTGCACAGAGCATCTCTGAGCCCTCACCCTTTGGGCCGAGTTAACTAAAGGAAAAGGAATTGCAGCCTCAAAAGCAATAAATGTTATTCCATTTGAAGCTCCAGTCCTAGAAAATGTGGCAGACTCATCCTCGAATTTAACCAATCCTACTATTTTTTGGTAGGTAGCATTTCTTGCCTTCTTTCCTGGCTCATCCTAAGAGATAGGTCTAGGTATGCAATGAGAACCTTGCTTTCGAATATAGGAACATCATTTTAAGGCTGGTTAATTGTCAAGATAGTGGCAACATTGACTGAGAAAAGGGATGGAGGAGGGAATTCTATTTGGAGTGAGAGGTTAGCATATTAGACAATGTCTATGCACATGATGACACAGCACACTCAAACTGAGTGATTTTTAAGTGAGTGGAAAGAGTTTAAACAACATGAGAACTATGAACAACTTCTTGTCCTGAAAGATCAGGAGAAAATAGTATAATCCAAGAAGGATGGTCAGCTATGTGGGGAGAGCAGGTTGAAGAGAGCTATGGCTTTAGGCCATAGTCAACCTTGGTGACTCAACAGGTAGGGAGGGCACTGGGGGAATATGCATTCCATCCTTACTCTTCTCCTACCCTTGAATCTTTTGTTGATATCCCCATTGACCACTGACATTAAAAAGCCTGTTCATGAAGGTCCCATAAGTTAGCCTATGTGGGCACAGAGAAAGGTAGAGGGAGATTCTGGAGGAGCAACCAGAGGTTTCTAACATAGATAGATCGTGAACTAAATGGCGAGTGAGCTAATAGTTGGGAATAGCTTATAAGAAGAGCAGGCTTGGTGATGGAGATTTGGGATACAACTTATGGAATGTTTAATCAGGAAGAAAAGAGAATTTTTACTAAGTATTTACTATGTACTGGGTACAGTGCTAGGCATTTTCATCTGTTGCCTCCTTTATTCTTCACAGTAATTCTGTTAAAGAAGAATTAACATTCTGAGAGATTTGCTAGTTCATGGGTCTCAAACTGGCAGCTCCAGGGCGGAGCATCTGTATTTTCTTTGGCCTGCATGATGCTTTAAAAGTCAGATGATTTCACATAAAAATGCAGGTTTATGACTTTTCTGTAATCAGAAGACCTGGCAGCAGGGAGCTTACATTCCTGCAAGCTAGAACTGTGTGGTAACTTTCCTCTTTAGAATGGACATGAACTTTGGCATATTCTCCACCACTCCCTATTTGGTGTTGTAATTTACAGATCAGTTGATTGAAATTATCTGTCAAGTATTTTAATTTGCAACTCTGATCTATGCCCTCTTATTTTATGGATGAATAAATTAAGTCATGGAGAAAGTGGATGACTTGTGCAAAATTTCACAGCTAGATAATGCCAAAGTTGACCCTAGAACTTGTTTTAGGCTCCTGCATCAAGCTATCCGTGAAATCTAAAACTTGATTATTATAAATTTTACGATAATCAAGGCAGTGTGGTGGTGGCTTAAAAACAGACAAATACATCATCAGAACAAAATAGAATCTGGAAATAAAACCACACATACAAGGTCAACTGATTTTCAACAAATGTACCAAGGCAACTCAATGGAGAGAGGAAAATCTTTTCAACAAATGGTGCTTGAACAACTGGGTTAAACACATGGATAAAAGTAACACTTACCCCTACCTCTCACACAAATTAGTTCAAGATGGATCATGAAATATAAAAGCTAAAATTATAAAGCTTCTAGAAGAAAACATAGGAGCATGCCTTTATGACTTGGAAAAAACAAAAATTTATTGGAGAGGGCACAAAATGCACCAGCCATAAAATAAGTATTTAAAAGAATTGTTGCACTTCTTGTATGAGATAATGTAAAGGCATCAGGAGTGCTTAGGAGGGGAATCTGAGAAAGTAGAGACATTGAAGAAGCAGCAGCAAGAGGTAAATAAAATATGTTGGCAGAAATACGGTAAGAGGTTAGGATATTCTGAATCTTTCCCAAGGCTCCAATAACAGCCTATTTAATTTGGGTCTATAAAGTTTATTTGGAAACTTACTAAAAGCCTCTTCTCTTAGGCTTCAGTAAACTAATGATTCAAATTACTGAAGCTATTTCTTTTTGAAATTTTGAACCCTCTCAGAGGCTTTGCTTAATTCTCTGTCTATGGCATGCTTTGAAGCTTAATGTTTTTCTCCCCAGTCTTAGTCATATGAGGGTTTCTGGCCATGGTCATCAAACTCTGCTAAGGCAATAGCTCCACATAGCGTTGGTTTAAAACAATCCTGTGTTTACAATGCAGTGGAACCTGCACTCAGAAACACCTGTTGTCTTTTTTTCCTGATTGGATGAATTTGTGTGGTACAAAAAAGGGTGAGTACAAAGTTGAATGAGATTGTTTATCATTTTCCCATATCAGGTCTTTTCCGCTGCATAAGCAGACATTGAGTTTCCTAATGATGAAAGTTTCCTCTCTTCCCTCCTAAAATTATTAGGAGGGAAGTTAATTAGTGAATTATTATATTCTTTTATTTTTATTATTTATTTTATTTTATAACTTATTATAATTTATTTTATTTATTATCAATTATTAATTAGTGAATTATTGTATTTTTTTTAAAAAGATTTTTTTATTTATTTGAGAGAAAGCATGTGAGCAGGGGGAGGGGCAGAAGGAGAAAGAGAGAGAGAGAATCCTCAAGCAGATTTTCTGCTGAGCAGGGAGCTCACTGTGGGGCTCAATCCCAGGATCCTGAGATCATGACCTGAGCTGAAATCAAGAGTTATCTGCTTAACCCACTAAATCACCCAGGTGCTCCATAATTATTGTATTCTTGATTCATTTGTGGCAGCCATTCATTTTTCTCTATCATATAAGAAATTAAGAGTAGAGTTCTTCCAAATGAGCAAATGACCAAAAAAAAAAAAAAAAAAAGACAAATACAGAAAACAAACTGGTGGTTGCCTGAAGGGAGGTAGGTGAGGGGATAGGTGAAATAAAGGGGATTAATAAATACAAACTTATTGTTATAAAATAAATAAGTTCTGCAGTTAAAAAGTACAGCATAGGGAATATAGTCAATAATATTGTAATAAGATTGTAGAGTGGCAGATGGTGACTATACTTATTGTGGTGAGCAATGAGTAATATATAGAATTGTCAAATCAACATGTTGTAAACCTGAAACTAAGATCACGTTGTCTGTTAATTATACTTCAATAAAAATCAATTTAAAAAAAGAGTAGAGTTCTTTTTGGATTATGATATTCTGCTTCTAAAAAATATATATTAATGAAAACGTTTTAAAAACTTTATGTTCTCCTATTGCTTCCAAAATATACTAGTGTTTTTTGATAGAACAAACCTACCATTTCCACTTATAAGCCATCTTCTGTTTTCTTAATATAGTCTCATCTTCTGATCCTAAATCTGCTCTCTTTACTCTTTAGATGTTATCATTTCTGTGTTTATTATGCCCTGAAGATTTTTTCCATGTCTTTTATGCTCTGAAAGTTAGTGAACATTTGAATTTGGGCAGCAAGATGATGACCACCATCTAATCTTCTTTTCAACTTCATTTCCTTTTTTAATTACTTTTTTGAAGATGGAAACTGACTTTAGTTTCTTGGAGAAACTGAATAGCTACATGGAGTTCAGCTCCTGGGGAAAAAGAATGTAGGAACACGGAATATAGCACACCTGACATAGATGTGTTCCCCACAGAGCGTTGAGTACAGCTTACCTGGTATCTTCACAAAATGGCTCTAAGCTATATGGTCATATAAAATATGTTTTCTGATGAACAACTGAGAATGTGAAAAATGAGCGATATGCATTGTAGAACAGGTTGAAGAAAACATGAACTGAATAAGAAAGGACTCCGGATCTAGCACAGTAACGTTCAAATGCTACAACTTTTGGTGGGGTGAGTTTTTGTGTCTGTTGAGGCTTGGGTCTTCTATTTGAGCTCTTCTATAGAGCTACTATTACTGTTGTCATTTGAAATGACAGAACAACTTAGGATGTCAAGGAAAACGGAGGGAAGAACTTGTGAATTTACAAACCAAAGCAGACCAAACAGCAAATATAGCTGCCACCCACCCTCAAAATTTCTCCAGGTTCTATTCTCCCTCATCAAAATCTGATGCATTTTCCTAAGGCATTGTTTGGTGTTCCCTCATTTTGATAAGGCGACACACTATTTTTTGGTAAGGTGATAGATATTCTTTTTTAAATTATATCTTTTTTAAATATTAAGGTAATATCACAGACAATTTGGAAAACAGGCAATCAGTAATAAGCAAAAATTTATTATCCATGAATTTGCAGTGGATTCCAGGCTCTGTAATACTGGTACTTTAAACAACATTTTGCCATTTTTGTCATAAGAACTGCTGTGAGGTTTGGTATTCTCCTTGTTTTGCAGATGGGGCAGAGAAAATCAAATAACATGAATAAGATCTGCCACTGGTCAAGTACAGCACTAGCATCAAAAACAAGTCTGTTGGACACTGAAGCACACATCCTTTCTTTTTTGCTGGGCTTCCTCATGGCTTGTTGGTCCAAGAGTAAGTGAAAGTTCTGTGCTTATGTACGAGTGAGGGACAGTTAGAGAATATGAAGCTGACTTTCTGGGAATTACAGCAAAGATACTTTTAACTATTTCTGAGCAGAGAATACCATGATGGAAAGAAAGTTCTGGAAAGATGAATGTCCCATACCATTGTGCAAGATGGACTGGATGCAAGGACACTAGGCTGGGAGGCTATTGCTGTGATCCAGGTATGACTCCGTAAGCATCTCAGCTATGTATTTTATTACCTTATACAGTCTTCACTTTCTCCTTAGAGGTCACTGCAGTTTTTACAAGGATAATATTGCTCTGAGACATACCATTTTGGATTTACTTTGGTTCCAGTTTTTTTTTTCCCCCTCCTGATATGTTCTTTGGCCTTGGGGTGGCTGCAAGTGAAATATGGTCTCTTAGCCACTCTTTTTTTTAATTCTCTGATCCCACTCATCCTTTAAGCCCATTTAGCTCACTAATTGGAACACAAGAGACTCCTTTTTAGCATAGGCTGAGCCCCTAGTTCTCAGCCTGATAAACCCTTTGCAGTTGCAGTTGGAGATGGAGGTGTTTGGGGACTACAGAAGGATGTTATTTTCTATTCTGGCTGAGACCTGGTATCTCTCCTGCCTTGGAAATTGTAAAACACAGCTCAGTTTCTTTCACTGGAGGACTGGGTCCCAGGCAGCCTCTCTACCATCCCCAACCATTCTTCCTGGCCTTGCTGCATAGTATCAACCAGATGCCTCCAGGAGCTCAGGGCTGCAGCAGGGTGACAGCATCACCTCCTATTTCTCTCCTTCCCAGGCTCTAATTCAGGAGCCTCATTTACCTGCAGAGAATGGTGATTTGTCTGTCAGCTGGCAGCCTGAAGCTATGCTTTTTCTGTCTGATTCTATCAGTGCTCATTATTTACTGTTCTGTTTAGCTGAGTATTATGTGGAAATTTTGAGATATTGCAGGGCATCAGCCAAATCTTAACATACCTAGGAGCTGCAGAATGCATACAGCTGTTTCCCAGCTTTGCATTGGTTAGAGCCCAAAGCCCAAATGCCTGCATCTCGGAGGAAACATGGATGTTAAGTTGAAAGTGTCTTGTACATTTGGTAAAGTTGAAGGTCTACTCATGCTATGTCTCTTCTTTGATCTTCATACGGCTTCCTTTTTCTGTCACCATTAAGTACTGATGTTTTATTGAAGTAGAATCAGATATATTAAAGTAAGGATCAGGGCTATTTGAAGAAGAAAACAGAATTGCTTTGAAATGGATTTGGAAAAGCAAAGTGCAGCCTCTGTTGGTCACCCTGCCCTCCCCCAACCTGTACTTGGCATTTAAGAACTTATAAACCTCTAATTTTTGCAAGTAGTCTTCTTCTTCTTCATAAATTCTATGTTTTCCCACATGAATGCCCTCTGGCATAATTATAGGGTCCTCTGAAAGTATGGTATCAGGGCACGGTGCCCTAATTTATCAAATTCTAGAGACACTGAAAAAATTCTATACTTGCCAATTCCTTGTCCATTGCATCATAAATGAAGACAGTGAAGTTAGCTCCCTCTAGAGGTGTCCGCTTGCAAATGTTGTTGAGTCACTGGGTGAGCTGGGGATTGGAAGCTACTGGAATTGGAGCCACTGAAGGCAGAATCGTCATCCCTAAAACTTCGAGGAATCCCATGGTGGTATCTGATAGGCATGGGTTCAAAAATATATTAGTAGTAGAAGGAGATGCAACATAGAAAGTAAAGTAAGACTGATATGCCCATTTGAACGCAAAAGGCAAAATTACGCCTCGTTCCCTGTCCAATTTTAGGAACTGGTTACCCCTCCAGTGTCAATGCTGCCATATGCAAAATTTACCCCAAGCATAGGAATTAAGTAGGAGCTTTTGGAAAGCAGTTTTGTTAGGTCTTTAGGAAGATGGACTTTTACCCTTGGGTCTAGGGCTTAGTTATAGTATGTGCTTTTTCTACTGTGATGGTGTAGACGAAGAAAAGCAGACACAGGGCGATGAACACCTTAATACATAAAGTGGTCCATCTTGGAAAAAGACGCCTTGATTCCTTCATTTCTGAAAAAAGAGGTTCAATTCCCCAATATTCCCGTTAAATCTTATCAAGCAATTACAACGACCATCGGTATCATTCACTGACTTATGCTCCTTGCCAACCTCAGTCACAGTTCTAGGTCTATTTCTTTCCAAATATGTGCTTCTGAGAGGACCAAATATAATGAAAATTTTAAGGGCAAGTAAAATTTTTGAAAGGAAAACAGTGAGGGTATGGCCCAAGCACATAAAAATGAACAAAGTAAGCAAGTGACTTAGCTTATGAGACATTTTCACTGTTTCTTCTTTTCACGAGCATGTGAGTAGGCCCTTGGGTCTTGGTATCACAGTCATGTTGACCTTGTGGAAAGTTTCCCTTGTTAGTTGCTCTGAAATATGATTTGACTTTCTATTAGTAGAAGGGAATTCAGGAGGGTTTAGGTTATAGATAGATACTAGTCTAGGCTCAGAGAGAATGAATTTCATGAATGATATGAAGTTCCTGTCATAAGCACAGGTCAGGGGTAGTGGAAGCTTAGATGCCAAGTGTTCACCACCTGAAAACATCTTGTCCCTCTTTGAAATGACCGGTAGTGCATGCTACATCTAGTTTCATATCCAGGCTCTTCATTCAGTCTGTTCTCTAAACTTATTGGGAACCCCCCAGAGTAATTTTAACAGCTACCACATATAGTGCCTATTACATATTATTATGATCTAAGCATTTTATGTGCATTTACTCTTCACCACAACCCTATGAAATTAGTTTATTGCTTCTGTTTTAAAGGTGAGGAAACTAAAGCACAGGAAGTTTAAGAAAATTGTCTGAGGTCATACTTGCTTTGTGGCAGGCTCAGAATTTAAACCCAGGCAGTATGGATCGAGAGTTCCTGCATGTAACCACTACTCTATAGTATTTCTCTAATTAGTGAAATAGTTATCTGATCTCTCCAAGGGAACTATCCCCTTACACACACCAACTTTAATAACTCTCTCTCTCTCTCTCCCCTCTTCTCCCCCTCTTCCTCTCTGTGCCCCTTTCCCTTCCTCTCTCCCTCTCCCCCTTCTTTCTTCCCTCCCTCCCTTTCCTTTTTAGAGAGAAGCAAAAAGATACATGCAAACTATAAGACATCTCAATAATTGATTTCATTTTTTCCTCTTAGACTTCCATTAACACTACTTTCTAAGGCTCATGTTGTTCTAATATTAAAGTGCATAATAATAAGTTTATAAATTATGTGAAAGCCAAAGAGGAAATGGTCTAAGAAGGATAGATACAGAATCCTGTGTAGAGAGAGGAGAGGAAAAGAGTAAGATTAAAGAGTAGAGTCAATGCAAAGTAATTGGGTAAGTAGTAGAATATTTCTAGAATTAGAACATTTACGTTATCAAATTAATTGAGCAGTCAAGTATTTTTGTCTACTATGTACCAGGCATAGAATTGAGCACTGGAGATAAAAAGGTGGTTAAGGCATAGTCTCTTTATCTAAGAGCTTTATGTTTATCACAAGAAAATAAATATTTGGAAACAAACTAAACTTTATAAGTTAGCCTCCTGGTCCTGGCTTCTCTCTGCCCCAGCCTACTCCTCCTCTGAGGAGTGACTGTTTGATTTGGAACTCCATGTGTGGCTTAGCCCTTTCGAGGATCTTCTTGGTATCTGTCTGCCTGGGAGAAGCATATATTCTGGTCTGCTGTCTGGGCTATGGCTAGGTTGACTGGGGTAGATCCTGCCCCTGTAGATTAGGCATGTAGTGTCCCAGCTCTGTCTGGACTAGCTGTATAAGGTGACTTCTTAGGTACAGGATTAATAAGACCATTTTTGCCACACACATAAGCCATGTGTTCCAACCCAATTTTTAAATAGCAATGAAGCTAACATTTTAGTCTCCATCTGTACCCATATTCCTAACTTTCAATTATATTTGAACTCACAAAGGCCTATTTCTTGAACATCCTCAAGCCTGAACAGTTTACAAATTGCTCCTGGGATTTTAGTGAACCCAAGCAATCCCTCAACTCCTCCATTATAAAAATGGGCTGAGGAGATTGATTCAGTCTTGGCCCAGCAATATCCTCATTGCCAAGGAGAAGTGAGTAATAGTTTATGATTCATAGACTGATTGGTAATCACTATCAGGATTACCAGAAATTCATCTGGAATGTTTTGCAAAACTTAAAAAAAAAAAAAAAAACCTTTTAGCATGTGTTTCACTGTTTTTAGTAGCTTGTCAACACCCTAGAAACTGAGGTTCTAGCTGACAAAACTCTGAGGGTGAGTGTGCAGTGAATTAGGGTAACATTGGTACATTGTGGAGGTGGGAAGGGCTGATATAGTTCTTCTCACTGACCTGTCTTCTCATCGTAAGCTCATTTGTCATTCAAGAGATGTGTGGAGAGCATCATAACCACTGAAAAGTCTTCTGTGCTCCCCCCTTGTTATTCCACAGCTCCTTAAGATATAGTGTTGTGGCACAATATTCTGGTTGTCTACATTACCAGAGCATAAACTCTAAAAAGGCAGGAACTGTGACATGTTCGCCTTTGTGTTGGCCCTCAAGGTACAATTACAGAAAGGAAGGAATATGCTGATTTAGTTTGAAGCATCCTCAACCAGGATAGAAGCAGTTATCCGGAAGAGATAGGAGTAGAAGAAATAACCAGAACTTTGGAAAATAGATATCAAATGACAGAGGATAAAATGCATGGGTATGTGTGTGCAGTGGAATCAGAATCTAATTCATTTTCTTCACTAGTTCAAGAACTGGCCTTTGCATATTAAGTACAATGTTATAGAATGAGAAGACTGTGACTAGTATGAACAATTGAATTCCAGCAGCACTATTAGTAGAGATGAATCCAGATGACTAACTATACCAAACCAGAACCTCCAAGAACACTAGGTATAGTTTTGGACATGGGTATATGGCTGTGGGATGTGAGAACTTAAAAAAGCTTTGTAGGATGGTATGAAAAAAGAAAAAAAACAAACCCAAAATGGAGTCATTTGCCTCTCAAGACAGCAAACCCAGATTTCATTATGGTTTCAACCTATCCCAGGAATGTAGCCTTTTAAAAGTCAGCCTGAAATTTCCTGATCTGCACTAGTGGGGTCATCTGTGTAATTAAATGACAAACAAACAAACAATCCATGAAAAACCCTGACATTCCTTTCCCCTGCAAAATAAGATGTCCTGGCCTGAACAATTCATTTCTTTTGCCAATAACTTCCTTGCCCTACCATCCTGCCTATAAAAACCTTCCAATTCATACAACTCCTCAAAACAGCTCTGTAAGCTCATTCACAATTCTTGCTAGATGGGATGCTACCCAATTCATGAATCACTTAATAAAGCCAATTAGATCTTCAAATTTACCTGATTAAATTTTGTTTTTTAACAATAGATATCAGGCCTGTAGAAAGGGATGAAAGACTCAGGCTTTCTTAGCATGAAGGAAATAGGAGTGGGTAGTAATTCAATAATGAGACTCTAAAATACACGAAGATTTATTCTGTGGGGCTGCAGAATCCACAATGTATATGTGGCTTGATAATGTTACTCTACAAACACTTCTCAACATTTACCCTTGCGAGGTTTAAGTAAAGTATTTTCACATCTATTTTGTAATACACATTATTGACTAAGTTAAAGAAGGGAATGGAAGCTTGTAGCATATAGAATTTGATTTTGCGTGGAGCAGTTGAAATGACTGGTTGACTTAGTTGATTAGAAAGGACATAATTTAGCTCAGGTGCTGGACTTCTATGACCCAGGCAGATAGTAAAAAAGCTTGATGAAGGTGGTAAGAAGGACTGTATGATTATGAGAACTTTAAAGAAAACATTGTCATCTAATGTGAAAACAGAAAAATAGGTGGAAAATGAAAAATTAAGAACAAGGAAAACAAAAAATTAACCCCCACCCAGAAGGTAGTATTATTAACACTCAAAAGACAACATGTTCTAGAAACTAAAGTTCTTAATAGTCATCGGTGGCTGCTTATGATGTCATAGAAACCATAGGCTTATCAAACCTTCACATCTTGAGAGTTATTTCCCCCAAACAGATCAATAATCTCAGCAACTCCAAAATCTAATTATTAGGAAATTGATCCAATTTTACTCCCTAATGGCCTTGAGCCATTACTGTTTCTTTGAGTGTATATTGTTGAGGCCTTTCTTCATCCTTCTCACAGCGATCTGTCATCACTGTCTCAGCCTATTCCCTAACAATGATCCACTTTTATTGACTGTGCAATATGTGGGCCTATGCTACGCCCTTGTGTTCATCAATCAGCTTGTTAGTCTTCATTTTGTGCTATTGTTAATGCATGTTATGGATTAGGAAAGTGAAGCTCAGAGAGGCCAAGAATTCATTCAAGGAGATAAAATTATCAAGGAGCTGAGCTGGATTCAAACCTAAATCTATTTGACTTAGGGTCTATATTTCTAAAACATCAAATTTTACCACTCCCATGCTTGGCCCTTTGCTGGCACTTATCTGACTGCTCTCACCCTATCATGGCTAGATTCTGGAGTAAGCCAAAGAAGATGGACAGGCACCCATGCTGTCTGTAGCACTAAGTATCTGGGTAAGCATTATCAGAGTTTTTATGTCTTGGCAATCTATTGGCTGTAAAGCGACATCTTACTATGGTTTTAATTTTCCTTTCTCTGATTACTAGTGAAGCTGACCCATCTGGATATATTTGTTGGTCATTATTTGTGTTTCGTGTGAAACGCCTCCTTTTATCTTTGGCCCACTTTTATTAGATGTTTTAAACTTTTTTCTTATTTATTTGTAGGACTTCTTCATTCATTCTGAATATGTGTTAGACAAAAGCTAAGCTGTTGATCCAAACTATTTTTCTTCCACAATGGACACACAGCTAGGCTATTCCTATATTCCTTTGTAATTAGATGAGGTTATGTGCTTGACTTTTGATGGATGGGATGTAAGAAGAAGCAAGGCACACCACCTGTCAGGCTGTCCCAGAAAAGCCTTTCCTGTGATCTGCTATTCTTTGTCTTCCACCATTTGCCAGTTAGGCACTGATGATAGGTAGATCTTAGAAGCCAAGTAGTGAACATAGCACACCCTTCTGCAGTCTGTGTGTACCCCCAAAGTACTGAGTTAAGGAAAACCTTCCCAAGCACAAACTAGAATTTCCATGAGTAAGAAATTAGCTGCTTTTATGTGATTCTACTTTGATTTCAAGATTTGCCACTTAATCTTCATAGAGAATACTGACTTCTTCAAATTACATGAGGTACAAATATCTTGGATTGGAACATATGCCTAGATGTATGGCAAAATGGTCTTATTAAATATTGAACTAAAAAAATCACTTTACCTACTCAGTCATGGACAGAGCTGGAAAAATATAGACCTAGTTCATAGGAACAGGACATAAAGCAAGGCATCTGTTCATGGCTCAGAGTATGGATCAAAAATACAATTAACCCTTGATAAATGTAGGGGTTAGGGACCCCAACCCTCCACATAGTAGACAATCCATAAGTAACTTTTGGCTCCTCAAGAACTTAACTACTGATAGCCACTGTTGACCAGAAGCTGTAACATTAACATCAACAGTTAACTAAACACCTATTTTGTAAGTTATATGTATTGTATATTGTATTCTTATAATAAAATGAGCTAGATAAAAAATGTTAAGAAAGTCATAAGGAAGTTAAAGTACATTTATAGTACTGTACTGTATTTATTGAAAAAAAAATCTGTGTATAAGTGTACTTTGCTGTTCAAACCCATTTTTTTCAAGGGTCAACCATGTGTGCTTTTTCCAGGCAGACAAATGCCAAGAAGATCCCAGAGTGGGGTAAGCCACACAAAATACAATTCCAAATGGAAAAGTCACTCCTCTTTCCAGGAGGAGAATGGGTAGAGAGAAGCCAGGACCAGGAGACGAATTCTGATGGAGATATATCTTCTCCGAACATGAACTCTGGAATTGAAGATTCCCCTCCACGTGAAACATGGATCTTGAAGGTCTACCAGCTGCCACTGTGATCATAAAGATTACGCTTGACCAGGTAGCTATTGGGAATTTGACTTCCTCATTTTAAAGAGTCCTTGATTAACTCTTTATTATCCTTCATCCTCAGAGGGGAAGATAAATATTGTTGGACTACAATATAAGGCTGGGTGTTTGGAATATATAAGCAGAAGAGGCATGAAAGGTGGGAGAAAGTTCTGCTTAGCAAGCACTGTTAATGAGGTTAGTTACCTGAAAATACAAGATACTTTTATATTCATGAATATTTAGGAGAATCTGAGTCTATGTCATGACTTTAATTTAGTTGAGTTCTCCACCAATTTTTTTCTAAGGTTATGTAAAGCATTTCAAGAACAATATAGTTGGGAAAGTAAAAATCTTTTTTTTTTTCTTTTTGACCCAGAGCATTATTAAACTAAGGTCGTTAATGACAATGGTAGTTAGGAGTATGATCTTTGAAGTCACACACAACTGGATTCAGATTCGAATTTTCTCACTTACTATTTGTGAGACCTTGGAAAAGTTACTTTCTTTCAGCCTCTGGTTCCATATCTGTAAAATGAGAGTGACATGATACATACATTATACAATTATTTCAAGACTCAAATGAGGTTTGAAAAGTACGGTACACTTAGCACAATATCTGGACATGGCAGGGACTTAATAAGTGGTGGTCATTATTACTTTCACTCACAGGTCAGCTCAAATGAGATAATATATGTGAAAAATACTTTGTGAATGAAAACAGTCTGGCTCTATGCTCTTGGAACAGTTTTACCTGACTCTATAAAAGTACTTTTCACTTGTTTACATTATAGTTATTGGATTGGCCTTGTCTTCTCACCCAGTGGGGCCTGGGACTCTGATGCCAACTGTTGTTCAAGGGGAGGGATCAGGTCTAATTGGGATTCCGCTATGTTTCAGGGCCCATGAGGACCATTAAGGACGTTTAGGAGAGAGTAGGAGAGAGGGAAAAAAATAGGTACTAGAACTAATGAGACCATATAATGGATTACATTCCAGAATGAGCTGGTGTTGCCTTTGGAAGCCAACAAGAGCATGTAAAGATTTTTGAGCCATCAATACAAAGACCTTGGATCCCTAATTTTGGGCATGAACAGAAAGGGAACTCTACTACACACCTTTGTCTACTTGTTGCCCTCTAACACCACCCATTCAAATATAGATGTCCAGTGTCCAGCCAGGACCTGATTTGGGGCCATCATGGTAAATATTATTCTTTACTCTATACCTAGCATCTATTCTAGTACCAAGAAAATTGTGAGTCAATAGTACATGCTAATTCAGTACATTAATTTAAACATGTAAGAGGTTATGTGTGCACTTTGGTTAGACCTCTTGTTTCTTAGATATTCCCAGGGGAACCCTGAATTGTAAGAGCAGATATAACAGAGAAAAACAAAGGACCATAAGGATCTGTCACTTCCACCATCAAAATGACAAAGAGATGCATGACATGGTGAGAAAAAGAGCTATTCTAAAATAGAATTGGCTCTCATACAAGAGAATGAACTGTGGACAGAGTGGAAGGGAGGTGAAGGTAGGGTAAGCATCAGGCAGAAGCTGCATGACTGCCTGAGGGCAATGGAATACAGGGATGCCTGCACTGAACCAGAGTTGGACCATATCATCATCCCCACCCCTGGCTAAAGCAGAACTATCTGTTGATGGGATTTTAAAAAATTCATTTCTGTGCTTTCTATTCAGAAATTTTGATTTAGTACATTTGAATTGCAACTAGGCATCTCTAAATTTTAATTAACATACAATAAAAGCACCCATTAATGTGTAAATGTTGATGAGTTGATGTATATGCATCCATATAATCAAGATAGAACATTTATATAACTCCAAAAATCTCTCTTAGATTCTTTGTGGTCAGTTGTTCCCTTCTCAGTTCTAGGCTTCCAGTGATCTGATTTTTGTCTCCATAAATGAGTTTGCCTGATCTAGATTTGATATGTGGCATCTATAGCATGAACTCTTCTGTGTCTGGCTTCTTTCCTTCAGCACAGTGTTTTTGAGGTTCATTCATATTTCCAGGTGTATCAGTACTTTGTTCTTTTTATTGTTGTGCAATATTCTGTTGTATAGGCATTCCACAGTTTATTTATGCATTCACTCATTGATAGGTATATGGGTTGTTTTTAATTTTGCCCATTATGAATAAAATTGCTATTAGTGTTTGTTTGCAAATCTTTGTGTGGACATTTTTATTTCATTTGGTGAAAACCTAGGAGTAGAATTATTGCATTTTATGGTAATATCTACATAACTATGAAAACTGTCAGATTGTTTTCCAAAGTAGTTGTACCACTTACAATCCTTGCCAACAATATGTGGCAATTCCAGTTGTTCTACATTCTTGCCAATACATGGCCTTGTCAGTCTTTCTAATTATATGATTTAATTAAGTATGTAGTAGAATCTTATGTGGTTTTAATTTTTGTTTTTCTTGTGATTATATCGAACATCTTTTTGTGTGCCTATTAACCATTTGCATATCCTTTTTTCTGCTGTGTCTGTTCAATCTTTTGCCTATTTTCTATTGAGTTGTATTCTAGTTAAGTTTTAAAAGTTCTATATGTATTCCAGATACAAATTCTTTATCAGATGTAGGTATTATAAAATTTTATCCCTGTCAGTGTCTTGCCTTTTAGATTTTCTTAAAAGTGTTTATTATAATGGTTGAATCAAAACCTCCTGAAATTCATATGTTGAAGCTAACTCCTAGTACCTCAGAATGTGACAGTAGTTAGAGATACTGTCTTTAAAGACATGATCAAGTTAAGATGAAATGGGGTGGATCCTATTCCAATCTGACAGGTGTCCTTATAAAAAGAGGAAATTTGGATATGCAAGGAGACACCAGGAATACATGGGTATAAAGGGAAGACCATGTAAGGACACAGCCAGAAGGCAAGCCAAGGAGAGGTCTCAGAAGAAATCAAACCTGTTGACACCTTGATCTTGGTCTTCTAGACTCCAGAACTTTGAGAAAGAAATTTCTGTTGTTTAAGCTACCCAGTCTTTTGATATAATATCTTGTTATGGCTGTCCTAGCAAACTAATATAGTATCTTTCCAGGAATAAATGTTTTCAGTTTTGTAGTCCAATTTATTGTTTTATTTTTTATGGCTTGTGTTTATTGTGCCCTATCTGAGAAATCTTTTTTTAACTCAAATTTGTAAACATTTTCTCTTATGCTATTTTCTAAAAGTTTATAGCTTTAGCTTCTACCTTTTAGGTTCATAATTTATTGAGAATTAATTTTTATATATGTTGTAAAAAAATTAGAGTTTATTTTCTGTTTCAGGTAGATATCCAGTTGTTCTACACCATTTGTTGTGAAGACTACCTTTTTCCCTGTTCGGTTAGTTTGGAAATCAATTGACCGTACATAGGTAGGTCAGTTTCTTGGCTCTTTGTTCTGTTGCACTGGTCTGTAACCAAGGATGACTTTTTTATTAACCTCCATAAGTGATTCTAAAACACAGCCAAATTTTGTAATCTCTAGAATGGAAGATCTAAGAAACCTAAGTCTTAATTTTATGAGAGCTCACTCAACAAGTACCTGCCTCTGAGTCAGTCCTAAAAAGGCAGGAACTGATAAAATAGATGATCTCCAAGAATCTTAAAGTATTTGTCTTCTCTCTTGGCACTTGAAGTCACCCTGAGTTCAAAGCAGGTATTGATTAAAAGTGATTTTCATGTTAAGAAATATTGTCTAGTTGGTGAATATCAAATTGGGAGCAATCGTTCTTAGAAGCATTGTTAAATGGCATTAGCATTCATTCATAAGCATCTGTTAAGTTGTGTTGTATCGATACAAGCTAAAATGGATATTACTTAGATGCAAAAAAATTTCTTCCATTTGATATAAGAGAAGGAGCAAAAGAAGTCCTGGGGATAGAGGCAGATGGACAGAGGAAGTAGGAGAAAGCCCAGCTCAATGTTTACCACAGACTGTATTTTTTAATAGATACAGTGTCTGTAATATGCTGAATAGTATCCAACACATATTTGATGTTGGCTGGTTAAATGAATGTGTTAAGGAAACAGAAGAAAAGGGTTTAGAATATGTATAACAGAATCAGAGTAATGAGGTATCCAGTCAATAACACAAATATCTAGGGGCGCCTGGGTGGCTCAGTGGGTAAAGCCTCTGCCTTCGGCTCAGGTCATGATTTCAGGGTCCTGGGATCGAGCCCCGCATCAGGCTCTCTGCTCAGCAGGGAGCCTTCTACCCACACCCCCGCCCACCTGCCTCTCTGCCTACTTGTGATCTCTGTCAAATAAATAAATAAAATCTTTTAAAAAAAATAACACAAATATCTAGAGAGTAGCAATTTAATGATGTAGTTAAGAGCAGAATCATTGGAGTCAGAAGATTCTAGGTTCAAATCCTGACTACTTACCAATGGTGACCTTGAAAAAGGTATTTAATTTCTCTAAGCATTAGTTTCTTCTGTGAACATTGGGATAATGGGTATTTTGTTGTTGTTGTTGTTGTGAATACTAAGTGAGCAAAGATTTATTTATTGTTTCTCTTTGTAGGTATAAATTCTACTCCTTAAGGGAAAGGACTGTGTTCATGACCTTATTTTAGAGCATAGAAAAATGCTAGACACTTACTTTGTAAATATTTGGTAAATGAGTGACAACACATGAAATACTTAATACTGTGTTTTGTATGTAATAAGCCCATAGTTAATAATAGCCCATGGTTATTTTTCTTTTCATTCCATTGCAGGAAGGACAATATTACAGTCAGCTAATTCCCCATTGATGACAGCAGCTATCTATTATAAAAATAAACAATCCAATTAGATCTGTTGTAGTTAGTGTAGGTACAGTTCATTAATGATCCACCTCTTGATGGATATTGATAGGGTCACCAGCTGTAACTGTGTCATATGCAATTTTCATGCTGATATTTGAAATGGTCAATTATTGGTCCAAATGACATTTCTTTCAACAGGACACATTTCCATGGATGGCTGAGCACTGATGAATGCATTCCAAATAGAATTAGCACTACATCTTGGTTGTCTCCATTATGAAATGTGCACAAAAAAAGACATCAAAATCTCTTCCCTAATGTATGTATGGCTCTATTTTCCACAGTCATTAACAAAAGTTAGAGCAAACAGCCCATTCTAAAAGGGTAAGTGGAAAGAAGTCTGCTTGTGAATAATAGTCAGTGGATTCTGAAGCCTCAACAAGTGCTTGGACAATCTTGGTTCTCATTTGTTATTAGGTATTAGCCATTAAATAATCAGATCAGAACTAGAGTTCAGAGGCTTTGTAAATTCATGTGACTCTTACCTAAAGGTACAAAACAGAGACAGTATGAGTGTTTTTCTTTGATAAGGCAGCACAAACATATTTTCAGAGAAATCAAAATAGTGGCATCCTATTCACCTTTTTTAAGTTACATATTTGAGGATCAGCAATGCCAGGAAGGCCACATGTTAAACTCCATTGCTCTAGCAATTTATGGGATAGTATTTGCTGACGCATACAATGTTTTTGAAAGAATGGGCCTGTTTCACCGGTTAAATGGGGTTGGGTAAAAGGGACCTTGAACACTGGTTAAATAGACCCAAATGCTGTGATTTAAGGGCCGGCGGAAGAGCTTGTTAAAAATCGCAACCTGTTCTCTTCCTTTTCCCTTATCTATTCTTCTCAGTTTGGCTCAAGCACCAGAAATGCCTACCTTTATGTACACCTTGAGCTCAAGCTATTGAAATCTCTTACTGAAATACAAATATATTATCTTAAAGAAGTTGGTATTTTATTTTATTTTTTTTTATTTTTTTAAAGATTTTATTTATTTATTTGACAGAGAGAGATCACAAGTAGGTAGACAGGCAGGCAGAGAGAGAGGAGAAAGCAGGCTCCCTCCAAGCAGAGAGGCTGATGCGGGACTCAATCCCAGGACCCTGAGATCATGACCTGAGCTGAAGGCAGAGGCTTAACCCACTTAGCCACCCAGGTGCCCCAAAGAAGTTGGTATTTTAAAAATCTCTACTTAATTCTTCAATCACTGATAACCCAATTTGGTGCTGTTGGTTAAGTGGCTGACTCTTGGTTTCCGCTCAGGTTGTGATCTCAGGGTCCTGAGATCGAGCCCCATGTGGGGCTCTGCGCTTAGTGCACAATCTACTTGAGACTCTTTCCCTCTCTTGCTCTGCCCCCTTCCCTTTGCTCACTCAAGTGCTCTCTTTCTCTCTCAAATAAATAAATAAATAAAATCTTAAAAAAATAAAGGCTAGGCTTTAGAATCAGAAAGATGATCTGAGTTCATATCCTATTTTGCTGCTTTCAAACTGGGCACATTATCAAGAGATTCATAGTTTGTACTGACAAAAATTCTGAAATTGAGCTATTTTTTAAATGTAATATTTATTTATTTTGTTACTATGTTCAATTAGCCAGCATATAGTAGTACATGATTGGTTTTTGATGCAGTGTTCACTGATTCATTAGTTGCATATAACACCTGGTGCTCATCACCACACATGCCCTCCTTGATATCCATCACCCAGTTACCCCATTCCCCCAATCCCCTCCCTTCTGTAACCTTTAGTTTTGTTCCTGGAATCCAGCATCTCTCATGGCTTTTCTCTCTCTCTCTGATTTCTTCCCACTCAGTTTTCCCTCCCTTCCCCTGTGTTCCCTCATGCTATCCTTTATGTTCCACATATGAGTGAAACCATATGATAATGGTCTTTCTCTTGACTTACTTCACTGAGCATGATCCCCTCCAGTTCCATCCAGGTCAATGCAAATGCTGTGTATTCATCCTTTCTGATGGCTAAGTAATATTCCATTGCATATATGGACTACATCTTCTTTATCTATCTATTGAAAGGCATCTTGGCTGCTTCCATAGTTTGGCTATTGTGTACACTGCTGCTATAAACATAGGAGTGCCTGTGCCCCTTCTTTCATTATGTCTGTATTTTGGGGTAAATACCTAGTAGTACAATTGCTGTGTCATAGAGTAGCTCTATTTTTAATGTCTTGAGGAAACTTCGTACTGTTTTCCAGAATGGCTGTACCAGCTTGCATTCCCACCAACCATGTAAGAGGGTTCCCCTGTCTCAACAAGTATTGGCTTGTTGTGAAATTGAGCTATTCTTGACAAGAGAAAAATTAAGTCTTTACTGAACAACCAAAGTTCCTTTTGATTACTGATTCCAAAAACTGTTCATGCTTCATACCAGGAAATATTTGTGAATCTTAAAAAATATGAAATGTTAACTTCCATAGCCTCTTAAAGGATTGGCTTCATGAACTTGTGTTTTCATGTTATACTCTTGGTTTTTGTAGAATGCTACATCCTAAAGTTAGCTGTTAAATTAGCTTGGTAAAATGCTATCTGCCATGTCCCCTCCTGTTTCCTGTAAGAGGAATTCACAGAAAAAAAAAAGTCATTTAAAATCCAGAATAAGTCATGCTTTGTTACTTCTAAGGAAGAGGTATGTTTACTTTTTCCTAATACTGAAAAATACATATTTACTTTTGTCTTTCATTTAGCTGCCACAGAGACAAAGTCAATATCAATTCTATCTATTGCATATGTCCTTTATGACTAACATATTTGTGTTCCTTACTTGGTCTTAACAATTCTCCTCTTATATTTTTATTGTTGACCGGAATCCAACTATTTCTAATTCATAATTATTGTATTTTTTGAATTCTATTTATAAGCTGCCTTTAATAACAAATATAGTAAATGAATTATATCCCATCCTGTTCATTACAATAAAAAAAAAAGAAAGAAATCTTTTAACACTTAAAGGAAATGGTAGACCAGGCCGTCAATCAAAGTGTAGTCGTTATCTATTGCTGTGTAACAAACCACTACAAAATGTAGTAGCTTAAATAATAATGATAATATTCATAATCATAATCATTATATTCTTGCTCATGTATCTGTGCATTAACCAAGCAGTTTGGCAGTGAGCTGGTGGATCAACTTTAATAGTCTGTGACCTCCCTCATGTGACTGGTAATTGTCAGGTTGGTTGGCCTAGTAGACCTCAGATGGGTGACCTGTCTGTTTACTTGATCTCTTATCCTCCAGAAGAGTAGCTTGTGCTTCTTTAAGAGGATGTCTCAGGGCAGCAAGAGAGAATAAGTGACATTGAGCAAGGATTTTTCTTGTCTCTATGTCACATTTGCTGATGTCTCTTTAAGCACAGCAAATTACACAGTCACTGCCACTATTAAGGAGTGGAGAAATAGATTCCACTTCTTTATGGAAGGAATGGTAACATCACCTGCAAAGGGGTATGGATACAGAGATGAAAATAATTTGTGGCTAATTGCAATCTACCACATAAAATCAAGATAAACTGAAGACAATAGGTCTTCAATGAAAGACCTATGGGATTGTTTCCATATCTTGGCTATTGTAAATAATGCTGCACTACACATAGGGGTGAATATGTCTTTTCAAATTAGTATTTTTGTTTTCTTTGGGTAGATACCAAGTAGTGGAATTACTGGATCTTATGGTAATTCTATTTTTAAATTTGAGGAACTTCCATACTCTTTCTCATAATGGCTGCACCAATTTGCATCTCCAGCAATAACACACAATTTCCCCTTTTCTCTACATCCTCACCAAAACTTGTTATTCCTTGTTTTTTTTTTCTCTTTTTTATTTTAATCATTGTGACAGGTATAAAGTGATATCTCATATGGTTTTAATTTGCATTTCCCTAATGAATAGTGATGTTGAGCATCTTTTCATGTGTCTTTGGCCATCTGATAAAGAAAATGTGGTATACACACAATGTAATTGTAAGTACCTATTTAGCCAGAGGCGTCCATCCAGGTTAAACAAAAACCTTGTTGTTTAACCCTTAAACTGTCCCTGCTCCCCTTCCCCCAGGGGACTTACTTAAAAACAAGTCCCAGAAACCAGCCCCAGGTAACAAAGCCCAGATACAAGGATGGGTCAGGCCAGGTGGAGACATCCGATCAGTGAGGGGTTGCATACTGTCTCCCTAGCTACCAAGGAGTATGGGCCCCGCCCTTTGGGAGCCTTTTGGGCGCCAGTTCTAACCAAGGTGATAGGCTAGGTCAAATGTCTACTATAGGGTAAATTGTAATTCAATTGGTCACCTAGCATCACTGTGCAGCTTTCTCTGTGTGTTACAATTTCACTGGCCACCTGTCCATGGCCAGGCCCAACCGCATGGCCTTTGCCCTTAAAAACTAGTCTGTGAAACAGAGAAAGGTCGTCCTCTCTTGTAAGAGGTGCGGCCCCGAACGTTCGGTTTGATTCTTGATGCTTGGCACAAAATAAAGCTTTGCTTGACCTTCGCTTTGTATCAGTCTCGCTCCTTTAATCATGGACCCATTATTGGGGGACCTAACAGTAATATTACTTGGCCATAAAAAAGAACAAAATGTTGCCATTTGCAGCAACATGACTGAACCTAGAAGCTATAATGTTAAATGAAATAAGTCAGTCAGAAAAAGATAAATACCATATGATTCCATTCATATGTAGAATTTAAGAAACAAAAATGAACAAAGAGAAAAAGAGACAAGGATGCAGATGCTTAAACAGAGAACAAGCTGGTAGTTGCTAGAGGGGAGGTGGGTGGGTGGATGAGTGAAATAGATACAGGGGATTTAGAATACCCTTATCATGATGAGCCCTGAGAAATGTACAGAATTGTTGAATCATTGTACTATACACCTGAAATTAATATAACACTGTATGTTAATTGTACTTGAACTAAAAAAATAAATTCATAAAAAAGAAAAACAGAAAAGGAAGATATGGGAATCAATTATCAGTGTTCATTGAGCCCTTACCATGTACAAACTATTTGTATTTGTAGAGCACTAGGTTTAGGGGAGAGAGACTGTTTCAACTCAGAATGTGAGTCGGTGACAGAGGATTTTCCATGAGATCGTCTGGGCAGGATTCCATGTATCTCCTTAATAAATGCATGAACTCCAGTTCTCCCTTCTCTGTCTCAACATTGGTCTTGGCCTCTGGGCAGCTGAGATAGTAGAAGGTAAAATAGTTGGAGTAACAGGCTGTGAAGTTCTTAGGCTACTACAGAGAAGAGGAATCTTTTGATTTTAGGAGGTTGCAGCTGATGAGGGAGCAGGAGGCTGGCTGAAGACAAAGCAAAAGCTGGCACCTTGCACCCCCTCTCCATCCACTTCCCCTCAGTCATATGTGTAGCATTCCTCAGGCAGCCCTGACTGCCATGAATGATAAACAAATAGTTAACTTGCAGAGATCACAATCCTGCAAGACAGGAGTCTCCCTTGGTTTACAAATGTCCTAAATCTCACTAACAAAGACGATTGATAGCAGGATTATGACATCCCACCAAAAAAATCTACCAACTCTCTTGATGTTAATGGCTGTCGTAAAGACAACATTGATCAAGCCGCAAGGGCAAGGCCTCCAGTAGGCCTCCGATATCCTGGCACCTTGTAGGCCCTCTTTAGCGTATGAAAAGTCCGTTGAAACCTTCCTTCCCCTCACCTTCCCCCAACCGCAGGGTACATAACCTGCCCTCCCTTACAACCCAGGGCAGCTGCATCTCCACCTGCCCACGGGTCCTGTCCCCGTGCTTTAATAAACCACCTTTTTGCACGAGAGACATCTTAAGAATTCTTTCTTAGCCATCAGCTCCGAACCTTACCCTGACCTAGGTTCTGGGACTTCATCACAGCTGTGGTTTTGCTTTGTGTATGATTGGGGAATCTGCCAATGCAGGAATGTGGGAAATTAAAATTCACCACGGACAGTTTATGGTCGTATCCCTCTTTGTGCATTAAGGATCAAGGAATTAATAGGATCTCAGAATTGGAAAAGGTGTCAAATATCATAGAGTCATATCCTGTTTGCTGCCCTTGAGTACTTTGTTTCTTCCAGGAAAACAGCATGCCCCTCGTTGGGCTCTCAGTTCTGTTTCCTGACTCAGCCGTTTGTCCCTGACTTTGAACCAGCATGTACCAATGCTTCCAGACCATTTCTGGGGCTCTCACCCCCATTTAATGGGATGGGTCTGGGGTCTCTGCTGATCAAGTCTTAGTGAATGGGGAAGAAAGTTAGTGTGGGAAGGATAACCTTTTATTTGACTACTCATCAGGGAGAACTTCAGGTTCTGATCCAACAGTTATTGAATACTTTCTCTGTGCCAGACTCTATGCCAGATGATTCCACATATCTTTTGATTTAATCCTAATGGCTCTCTGGCCAAGATCAAGTGGAAATTCCAGAGACTAAGCTTGTCACTCTTAGATTGCTATGCAAGGGGGAAAAATACATTAAAAAATCAGTTGTGTCTAACACTTCATATTTTAAAACAAAAATACAACCTTTTTCTCTTCAGACACTTTGGATTCCTTCTTTTGGGGGTGGAGTGGCAAGGTCTTTGCATTCTATCATAGAGTGAAAAAGGGAGATATAAACTGGGTACAAACGACGGTAATAGTGAATTGGGCTTTTTAAAGCTGTATTCAGTGTGCATGAACAATCTAAACTAGGCTCTTCATTCAGACACAGGAACCTTGTTGGATGAATATTCAAAATTCATTGATGAGTTCCATACCCTCTTTTCAAAGATCAGTGCCAAGTCCTTCCCTTAATTATACTCTGAACAAAATAAGATATGTAGAAGAAGAGAATGTATTTTGAATTTCTATTCGTTCTCATCCCTTCTTCTAATTACACAAAGCATCTTTTGTATGGGAAATGCAGAGACAATTTTCTGCTTGAGAATGAGGGCAGGCTTCTTTTGCAAGTCAATGGCACAGTCGTTATGTTGTTGGTTAGAGACAAAATGACACTATGTAGCAAAGCACTTTGTTACTCCCTGCCTGAGAAGTTTCAAGTTTCAGATCAGCTTCAAAAATTTAAATAGGGAGTTGTGTTCATTTTTGTGGATTTCGTGAGTTACAGGATGTGAGAGGTGTAAGATGCTAAAGATGGAGTTTCATGTGGGCCAGAAAATAGAAGAGACCTTATAGGTTCTAAGAAGTAGAAGAAAGTTTTCTCAAGAGAAGTCATCCAATAACCCATTCACCAGTGGATGGAGTAAAAAAGAATTAAAAAATAAAAAAAAATGGATCCTGTAACCATCCATTACTGCTCTGGTAGTGGATGCTCTTAAACACCAGACCAAATTTCTGAGAGTGGTAAGCAAGGAGATAAGCACTCATGAACAGAATATTAGAGAATCTTGATTAGAACACCTACTGCAAGGAAGAAAGAGTTAGAAAATAATGAAAATGGCCTGAAACAGAAAACCACAGGGCAAGAATATAAAGAGATTCTTGAGAAGTGTAAGGAATATGAAAGAGTTGGAAGAAATCAATGTTACTGTCTGGATAAGTCCTCAGGTATGTCTGTGTGCACAGTTAAGACCATCAATACTTAGAAAGGGTAAGGAGAAGGGATTCCAAGGTGATGTAAGTCACCTTTAACATGTTACCAAGCAGAAAAGGTCAAGCGAAGAGAGAAAACATAGGCAGTAAATTGGGATGTGAAGCTGAGAACTGAGGTAGGTACTCTAATGGGTCATAAAGGGCAATGGAGCCGGCAAAAAACAGGAAAAAAATAATGTGAGTTTCGAAAGAGGGTATGGGAAGACAAGACTATTGTAATAGCTGACAGTCGTTGAGTGTTTTTGTGGGCTAATTTCTGTCTTAAAGCAGTATGTTCATTTATTCCTCATAATTCCTTCAGATAGGTATAATTATGATCCTTTTTAGGTAGGTATAATTATAATCCTCTGGACTTTATAGTCCAGAAAACTAAGGTAGAGGAAGGGTAAGTAACCTGCCCAAGGTTACCTTGCTAGCAGATGGCAGAAACAAGAGGAGACTGGATCCAGAGTCTGTGTGCCTTCCTACTATGCTACACTACCACTGTTACAATCACTCTTGATTGTCATGCCATTCATCTCTGCATGGCCCTACAAATCATGTGAGCCAGGGACATGATCTTAAAACACTTAATAGTATTAGACAGATATAAGGTAGTTCCTAATACCTTATACTTTATTTTACAAGCTTTACAGAAATGGTTCAAGCTCCAGTTGGATTTGTTAGTCCATTGTTATTAGAACCGAAGTAGAACTAGAACCAAAGTAGAATTGGGGGCCACTTGGTTATTTTGTTATTAATTTGCTACATCCTTTACTTAGCTTGATTTTGAAATGATCTTTAATTGAATATTACCTTTATCTTTAGAGTTCAAAAATCTATAAACTGCCTCTGGGTTTAAGAGTTGCGATCTGCAGTAGGGGCACTTAAATAACAACCAAAGGATTTTTTTTTAAAGAAGGATCTGATTAATTACTTTTGAATATGGAATAAGTGGCCCCAGATCTCTCTTGTTCATTGGATTTTATCAATACCTGTGAGAGTATTTGTGAGGTAGAGAGAACACATGTGAGAAGCAACAGAATAAGGAGAGAGTTGGGATCTACAAAGCCAAGGCTTATAGAACCAATATAGCAGTTAGGTTGTTTAATTTTCTCCTCCAGAAAAGGTCAGTGGTACCCAAATCTCCATGTTCGAAGGGAGATAGGGTATATTGGTGTTGACCCTAGGCTTTGGTCAGCATCTATGGATTCGAATCAAAAAGGTTGGAGTCTGTGGCATTTTCATTACAAGGAGGTAAGGCAGCTCAGTTTTTTCTTTTTTTCTTTTAAAGATTTTATTTATTTATTTCACACAGAGAGAGAGATCACAAGTAGGCAGAGAGGCAGGCAGAGAGAGAGAGGGAAGCAGGATCCCTGCTAAGCAGAAAGCCTGATGCGGGGCTCGTTCCCCGGACTCTGAGATCATGACCTGAGTGGAAGGCAGAGGCTTAACCCACTGAGCCACCCACTGCCCCACCCCATTTGGCTTTTTGCAGAGGCTAAGCCAACTGGTTGTGTAAAGGGACAGAGTCTACCATTGTAGGTAGGAAGTAAGTAGGGATTCAGGGACATGACCTGCTAAAAAGATGACCAGCTAAAAGATAAAACTCACATATTTTAAAATCAGAGCTGAATTTGGGTTCTGGATCTATTCCTTATAAGTAAACTATTTACCTACTTTGAGCCTCAGTTTCCACATCTCTAAAACAGGCATAATAATGTCTACCTTGAGAATATGTCATGAATATTAGTAAAAAGAGATATGTATGAAGCAATCTGTTCCTGATACACAGAAGATGCTCAATAAGCTAGCTATTATTATTATTATTACCATGGTGATGATGATAATGATAATGATGTTGATCATTGTGATTCAGAGATATATACCATTCTTAGTGAAAAGCATGGTGCAAACAGGGAATAGAAGTGAGATAGCCGTAGAGGAGGGTATGCATAAACCCAGCTGTTCTATTTGGGCACTCATGATGGAGTTCAGGAGGGAGGTCCGCCTGGAAGACAGCCCAGTATGCAAATTATAACCCCTGCACACCCAGGTCAGGGCAACAGATTGAGTCTCGCCTTACATTTTCCTCTATCATGCATAGTAAATCCTCCCCTGTGATAATACTAGGTCTAGTTCTCATCAATTTAGAAACAGACATGCATGAGTTGGATGTAACAGGGCTTCAGAACTCAGAACCAGGGCAGGGCCATCAGCAGCTAGGGACTGAAAGATTGGTCCATTTTCCCCTCCCTCACCTGCCGCTGTAAGGTAGGTCCTCTACTAAAGTACATGCTGTCATTTAATAAGTAATGAAGAACACTATCTCAAGTAGCATCTCTTGTGTGGCATTGTCTTTTAAATAACTCAAAGGACTTGGTGAAGGTTGTATGCTGGTCTGAGATACTGCCAGCAGGAGGCTTATGTATCTTATCACTTCCTTAGTTCGCCAACAAAGAGTTCCTCTTAAGAAAAGATGTTATTTGCTATCATTGATATACAAAGACAGATTAGTACCAGAGAGACATAGTGGAAAACAGAGAAGAAAGAGGATTTGTATGATGATCTTGGTAAAAATCTAGATAGTTAATAATAATAGCAATAACAATAATAGTAGCATATTTTTTCAATACTAAGAAACTGTTGATGTGAGATTTACTATCATTTGAAGATCAGTTTATTCTAGAGATGGTTGGTAGCAAAGGAATTGTATATACCAATTTCAGAAGCAGTAAAAGGAAAAATATCTTAGTGAATGTAATAGCTAATATTTTTTTGAGCACTTACTAGGTTTCAGGCACTCTGCCGAGTGCTTTACAGTACTTATTTAAGTACTAGGCTAAGAGAGATCTAGGCTAAGAGAGGTTTCACCACCCCCAACACATGGACGCTGTAGTTTCTCTGGACATCAATATTCCATCGGGCATCAGGGAAGAGAGCATAGAGGTTGATTTAATGGGCCAGTGCGGAAAGTATACTCTCTTGACCAGAACTCATTCACGTAGCCCCTTCTAGATTTAATAAAGGACGAAAATGCAGTTGCCGACTGCGCAACCACTTCATAACAGAGCTCTACTGTATTGAAGAGAAGAATACAGCCAGCCCTGCCACATAATGGTTAAGCAGATTACTGTAGATCACAAAATTAACAAGTGACAGGGCCAGGATCTCAACACACCTCTGCGTGATAGCAGAACGTACATTCTTAGTATTCCAGCTGCACTGGGGCGAGAATAGTGGTTAGAGGAAGCATGTGGGTTGTTGTTCTTGTTGTTGTTGTTTTAAGTTGCCTTTATTCTCAGCCACAACTTGAGGAGCTCAGAAAAAACACGATGCCCTGCTGCCTCTTTCTTAAAAAGATAAAATTGCCCAGATGATGCGGTATTTTTTTTTTTTGCAGTGACTCACCCAAGATTGCTTTAGTTCAGCAAATTGTATCACATCATGAAATAGAATGACATCTTTGAAGCCAAAGCTCTGTATTTCTTGAAGTGACATGTAAGAAATGTAAAATGAACAACTTAAAACAACTTAAAAAAAAACCAACATGAACTCATATGAAATTTTTATTAAGACATACCCTGTTCAGTCATGGCTACCCTAGTTTTTTTAAGGTTCAGTGAATTCTGTGCAAATTTTTCTGACTGATTCATATGGCTGCTATGAGTGAATTTTTTACATATTCCTTGGGCAACTGTGGGATTAGGAATAATGACATTAGCAGAGAGTAATGAGTGTTTACTCTCAACCAGAATCTTGCCTAATTACTTCTTGTGCACTATCCCATTTAATATTCTATAAACTATGGTAAACCCTATCTAGGTTAAAAATACATCATGAAATAGATATTGTTGTTATTATTTCTAACTTTAAAGATTAGGAAACTGAGGCCCAATACTGTTAAATAGCTTGTTCAAGATCACAAATTAAGCAATAGAGCTAGAATATGAACCTAGATGTCATGACTGTAGAGTCTATACTGTTAGTTACACTCACAAGGGCCCCTCCTACCACTGTGGATGGTATACAATAAGTAGGATGAAGAGAGGAGGGAGCTGGAGACCTAACATTAATGGAAAACCTACACGGTTCTGGACGTTTTATGCATGTGAACAGATGCCAGGTGTTCTCCATAGTCTCATATAGCCTAACTGTTTCAAACCTATTTCCAATGATTTTCAAAATTTAGCCCTTCATAAACTTCTTATTTCAAAGTGTAAGCCAGGGTCCTTATAGTGGCGACATGACCCAGTGCAGCTTGATTCTCTGCTCTCCCTGACTTCATCTAGTTTTCTCTCCCTCACTTCCTTCACTCTAATAACATTGACTTCCTTGTCATTCCTCCATCACACCAGGCAAGCTCTCCATCAGTACCTGTCCCCCTGCAGTCCCCTCTTCCTGGAATGTTCTTCACACCGGTGTCTACGTGGCTAGCTCCCATTCTTCTTTTAGGTATTTGTTTAGATACCAATTTTTCAGCAGTTCTGCTTCTGTCCGTGATGAAGTAGCTCATTAGGGTAAATCTTACCATAGGTAACAAATAAGACAATACAGCGGTGTCTGGGTGGCTCAGTGGGTTAAAGCCTCTGCCTTCAGCTCAGATCATGATCCCAGGGTCCTGGGATCGGAGCCCTGCATTGGGGTCTCTGCTCAGTGGGGAGCCTGCTTCCCCCTCTCTCTCTGCCTGCCTCTCTGCCTACTTGTGATCTTTGTCTGTCAAATAAATAAATAAAATCTTTAAAACAAAACAAAACAAAATACCAAATAAGACAATACATTTTAGGCACAGGAAAGGGATCAAATGCAAGCAGATGCTGAAAATAGATAATACATGAAAGAAGAATTCTTTGACTTTCTGGTTTTCTGAGGTTTTCATCTGAGGGCAGGCCTCAGTCTGCCCTGTGTGGAGTAAATAAAGCTCTGAAATAAAGCCCATAGTTTTACTGGTTTGAGGCAATGATAGTCCTTCTGGAACACCCTAGAAAAACAATAACAATAACAACAAGGGAGCCAGAGAAGGAGAGCTCAAAATTCTGTGAATAAACTCTGTCAAAATCTCCAACAGGCCTCTGAAACAGGCAAGCATAGGTCAGACTCCAGGAAGCCCAGTTAGCTAAAAGAACTGAACTGGGATTTGAGCTGTAGCAGGTCAGCCCTTGACACTGCACAGAACCCTGTGCTAGTGAATCACCTGCTCAAAAACAAGTCGCACTCTGTGCAGGAATATTCCAGAATCTCTACAACATGTCATTTCTACTGTCTAGCTTATATCCCTGAATCACTGGACATAAGAGGATTCAGGAAAATGTGACTTATTCTGAAATGAAATCAATGAAGACTGACACCAAGATGACTCAGATGTTACAACTGGTAGACAAGGGTTTGAAATTGGCTATTATAAAGATGCTCAAGTTTGGAAGGGAAACTATGCATCTGCTGAAAGACAGAAAGCAAATGATAAATTTCTGTTTAGAAATAGAGTAGTTTTTTGGGGCACCTGGGTGGCTCAGTGGGTTAAGCCTCTGCCTTCAGCTCAGGTCATGATCTCAGGGTCCTAGGATCGAGCCCCACATGGGGCTCTCTCCTCCTCGGGGAGCCTGCCTCCCTTCCTCTCTCTCTCTGCCTGCCTCTCTGCCTACTGTGATCTCTCTCTCTCTGTTAAATAAATAAAATCTTTAAAAAAAAAAAAGAAATAGTTTTCCACAGAAAAATAGAAATTATGCAAAGAAACAGAATTCTAGAATGCAGAAGTACAGTATCTGGAATTAAAAAAAAAAAAAAAGTGCCTGGCTGTACTTCATGGCAGAATGGAAAAAACAGAAGGATCAATAAATGTGAAGAAAGGTTAATAGAGATGATCTAATCCAAGAAACAGAGAAAAGTGATCTTTAAAACATCTAACATATGTGTAATTGGAGTCCCAGAAAGAGAGGAGAGAGAGAGAATGGGACAGAAGAAAAAAAAATATTTGAAGAAATAGTAACGAAAACTTTCCCAAACATGATGAAAGACCGTCATTACCTTCTCAATGAGGCCTTCTCAGACCACAGCTGAAAGATTAAAACCTCTTTCTCCCTCAATATTTCATATCCTCCTTTCTGCTTTGTTTTACTTGAGATCACTTCTCTTCATCTAAAATGCTAGATACTATACAAGATTTAACTTCCCTGAGGATGAGGACAAGCATTTTTATGCACTTTTTCATCGCTGTATTCTCAGTACACAGAACAATACCCATCGTATGGCTGGTACTCAATAAAAATTTGATGAATGTTGATAAATGAACCTCACTTATATTTCCAACTTAGAATACAAAGTGTCTAAGCACTGCCACTGAGTATATGATGCTTTTGCTCAAATGACATTCACTCTGTGAGCATGACATGGCAAGGGAATACAAATAGCACTTTTCCCCTCCATTTTCCAAGGAGCTTTTCAGAGCTCATCACACTGAAGTCAGTGAGCTGAGGATACTTTTCTGGATTCTGCCATTGCAATTTGAAAGTAGACTGAGTAATTCACCCGAGCACCTGAATCCTTATCTATTCTTGTTTATGCATCTCCCTGAGTCATGCTCTCTGGTGGAAACTGAAATCTCCAAATCACATGTATAAACTTTATGTTCAGAAGCATATTCCTAACATTGTGTTAGGTGTCTCACAATTTATGTGTCAGATAAATCCCGGGTAGCAGATGAGCACATTTCCTACCTGACAGATACCTTCCACCTCATCTTTTTCCTCAAATGTATGAGTTGGGACCGTAACATTTAGGTGACGCTGGGTCCACTGGGCGCCATCCCTCCAGGTGAAGGCCATGTGACACGGTTTGTCTACTTTGATGTTGTGAAGAGCTTGCCCTGTGACTTGGGTGCATATCCACTCTGTCAGTCTCCATCTGCAGCTGCCCCAGCCTGTTCTTCATAATGAGAGGCAAGAGATTATAAGGAACTCAGTCCCTTCCAGGATTATAATCAATACAGCCAGGCAGTCTCTCCCTGTCCCTCTTTCTTTGTTTCTTACACACACACACACACACACACACACACACACACACACACACAATTGCCAGGCACTGTGGTATCTAGACTTTATCCAAAAGCAAGGAAAGTCACTGAGGAATCTTTGACAGAGCCATGATGTGGTCAGGTTGTATTTCAGGGAAATTATCTCACCATATTGTATAAAAGACATTTGCGCATATGCTCTAAAAAGCTGGAGAAAGGAAGGAGAGTTGGATGGTTGTTTGGACTAATAAATTCAAGATATTATGGGTCTTGAACTACAGAAGGAGGCAGGAGAACTGAGAACAGATTTAAGAGATATCTGGAAAGGTAGATTACCCTTATTGGAAATTAATCTTGGTTGCTTAATTCAAAGGTTTGAAGTGCAAACACTTTAAGGATGTCATCAAAGGACTACCCACTGTCCAATCCCACTTGTAACTGGGGCTCATAGAGGGGCAAGGATGAAGGAAGGAGGACTGAGCCAATCCTGAGGGCCTGAGTCTGCAGGATGCTAGACTGGAAGGTAAAACTGCATTTGACAGGCAGTGCTCGGTGGAGGCAGAGTTGTCAGAAAGCATAGAGCTCTAGGGATAGGAGCAAAGGGGTGATGCAGAAATTTTAAGATACTTTGCAAGCGAAGGAGAGGAGAGTAGCTTTTCTAAAGGAATGTAGGATAGTAATGTGTTCTGTGGAATGAATTTCAGAGATACCTAAGCAAGACAATAGCTGGCCTTTGGGGCACCTGGGTGGCTCAGTCATTTAGGCATCTACTTTCAGCTTAGTTCATAATCTCAGGGTCCTGGGATGGAGGCCTGCATCAGGCTCCCTGCTCAGCCTGGAGTCTGCTTCTCCCTCTCCCTTTGCTCCTCCCCCTTGCTTGTTGTTTCTTTCTACCCCCACCCCTTCTTTCTCTCTTAAATAAATAAATAAAATCTTTAAAAAACCACTATAACTAGGTTTTTTTTTTTTTAAGATTTTATTTATTTATTTGACAGAGAGATCACAAGCAGGCAGAGAGGCAGGCAGAGAGAAGAGGAAGCAGGCTCCCCGCTGAGCAGAGAGCCCGATGCGGGGCTCGATCCCAGGACTCGGAGATCATGACCCAAGCCGAAGGCAGCGGCTTAACCCACTGAGCCACCCAGGCGCCCCTATAACTAGGTTTTTATGAAGAGGAAGGGTCTTATGTTTCTTTCAAATGGTGTTCCTTGATCTTCTTTGATTTGCCTAGGATCCTGTAACCTGGAGTGAAACCATACCCCTCACTCAGCCAGCCCAGAGGAGCTCTGCCCTCTGCTTCAACTGACCCAGGGTGCCCCGTCTTGTACTGCAGGTAACGGAGGGTCCCTTGCTCTAAACGTTAGCTAATAGAGGGTGCCCTGCCTTCTACTTCCACCAGACAAATGGTGACTATGTTCTTGTTTTCACCCTGCCGTGTGAATTTCAAGCCCCCATGCCTGCCCAGCCTTGTCTTGTTTTCAGATAGATTTTTCTGAGTGACACAATGGGGTCTGGTGTTCCTGCTGTTTATTAAGCCTGAGCACTGTCACTGCTCAGCCGCTCACCTTCTGGGAGGTTTTCTATTTCTTTGGAGTTGAACTACCTTTGTTATGGCATTCTCCAGATGTTATCATCAGTGTGGTTTCATCCATCTTTTGACCCAGTCTGTTCCTGCTCACTCTGCTTCTCAACCCTCTCAATGCTCCTTTTCTCACAGTTTGCTTCGTGCGATGTGTAATTGTGCCTGGGAGCCAACACTGTCACTCTCTTTTCTATTGTCTCAGACTTTGTTTTGGTTTTCTCCAAGTCAGAAAACATAAAAATGCTGGCCTGATGGAGAAGTAGAATACATTTAACTCTTGTATAGGTTTCCTTCTATCACCTTGTGATTTGGCAGAAGTCTAATTGAACTTACTTCTTAAGATGCTTTGAAACTTCTAATTGAAAATGAAGTAGGATTAATGATTTAGGGGTTGGTCATTCTAGAATAGTCTTGACACAAGGAAAATGAAGAAATATGAAAACTACTTTTAAAATGTGTGGTTCTTCTAAATGCGAAGAGATATATAACCTGTACCCTAAGAGACCCTGAGCCAATACCACATCCAGCTCTCTACTCCTCAGAGGTCTGTAAGGACCTTGAGAATTTAAAGACTTGGTACTGGGCCCCAGTCAGTGTGTGTTGTTCTTTGTTAACTCATATTTAGTCTACTCTGGACTTCACAGAGAGACAATGGGCCATGTTGCTCTTTCATCAGCCATCCTTATGTTTCTGGAAAGGAATAGGGTGGATTAACTCAAGATTGTCATAATCACCATTTTTTTCCCTGTCCTTGTTATTACCTCTTATCCCTGCCTCCCAGCTCTCCATACATTTCTTCTCTACCTAGGAGGTGGAATTTCCCCACAGATATGGTTGTAGACCATGAAGAAGAGCTGTTTTTTACTCTAAGAAAGGCACCAAAGCATCTTCTGAAAATGAGGGGATGAAAGATAAAAATCAAGAGTAAAGTCTGATTGGCAGTATCAAGAGGAAAATGTTCTTTAAGATTCCCTGAGAGAGCAAATTTAGGATATACCTGTAGCTGTATTCATATCAATATGTCTTCTGATGTTCACCCAATTACTTATTTTTCTCTGGATAAATTGTCCATTTACAGAAGAAGCTATGATAAGGACAAATTCATTTCTCTGGGGAATTTTGAACTTTTATTGAAAAATGACTTTCTGTTTTTCTTTTGTTCTTCTTTCTTTTTTAAACGTTCCACATAGTTTAACAGTATGAACATGACAGGAAAGAGATTTAATTTTTATACTTAAGAGATTCATTTTGGTAGGATTTGATACATTGTAGTATATTGAGAATCATTTAACTGGATATGTTAGCAGCAATATGAATTCTAAAAATGAATTTTCTGACACATGAAAGTACATTACAGTAAAATTGTTCTTCTAAAAGATAACACCCTTACCCCTCCCTAAATGAGAAAATATGTGAATAATCTATTTTAATTTATAAAATGGTAAAAGAAGTATTTGTTTTAAATTGGGACTACTCAGAAATAAATTTGGGTAAATGCAATATGGATGTAATGACATTTCAGCCTTCCACTGGTGTTTTAACTTCTTCTTTTTTCAATCCCAGTTTTTATTTCCTTCATATTTCAAAATAGTAGAAAGATCCAGGGAAGAGGAAATTAGGATACATCCAAATGTATAATTTATACTTCCTTCTTATTTCTATTTCTTTATAGGCTTTGGAGTGGTTAAAGAAGGAAAGAGGGGTGCCTGGGTAGTGCAGTTTGTTAAGCATCTGCCTTCAGCTCAGGTCATGATCCAGGGTCCTGGGATTGAGCCCCACATTGAGCTTGTTGCTCAGTGGGGAGTCTGCTTCTCCCTTTCCCTTTGCCTGGTGCTCTACCTACTTGTGCTTTCTCTCTGTCTGTATGTCAAAGAAAAAATAAAATCTTCAAAAAAAAAAAAGAAGGAAAAGAACTAGCCTTCATTGATAGAGTATCTCTGCACTGAGCCCTGTGCTAGGCCATTCCCAGACATTATCTCATTTCAACTTCACAAATTGTTTATCAGATTTCATTATTCCCATTTTTCATGTAAAGAAACTGAGGTGCAAGTTCACATAGCTGGTTGGTGAGGAAACAGGATTTGAAACCAAGACTCTGATTTCAAAACGATCAAACTAAGACTCTGATTTCAAAACCAGGTGTTTTCAATACTGGACCAGTTTGCTCCATTCTATTCCAGGTTATAATTCACTAAAGGTTAATTTACTATTCAGAAAGAAACCCAATTTAATGAGCTCCAAGAGATATCAAAATTGTTAAGCTATAAGCATCCCTCATAAAAATGAAGGTTTAATGTAAAATGATACAGAGGGGAATTTCTCTTTTGTTTATTAACTTGTTTTCTTTAACATGGAGAAAATGTTTAGTATCACTGGTGTTTTAAAGTAGATTAACAGAAGGAAGGATATAAGAAATAATACTTTGTCACTTCCCTTGTAGTGGTGCCTGAGGGAATAAATTGACTGTTAGATTATTTCTAGTACCTTATTTAAAGTTATGCCTTTATACTCAAAAATAATCTTTATAGTAGAAAAATTATACAGATAAACTACCATCCAAAGATAACTAATGCAACCATTGTTTTGTATTTTCATCTAGATTTATGTGAATATATGTAATTTGTTTATAGAAATAGGATATTTTATCTACTGATTGAAAGTATGAATTTTTCCCACTTACAAACCTCCCCAACATTCTTTCTATGCAATAAATAAACATCTATATACACTTTAGAGATTCATTAGTATTCCACCATAGAAATGCTACATAATCTTTTTAGCCTATGTTGGACATTTATTTTGTTTCCGATGCCTTTTACTGATAAACTGTGCTGTTACAAGCATCCATGTCCATGTATCTTTGTATGCATCCCTGATTATTTCATTAGGAAAATCACCAAGTGTAGGTTAGACATAAGATGGAATTCTCATTTTTAAATACTATAAGAGAAATATATTTTGAGGGCAATTGATATTCAGGATTCAAGCTGATCTATATAATGGCAAGACACTGCATAGATCAGGATGGAAATAGCAGATAATTGAGGCTAACAACTTATTTGTGACACTATGTTCCAAGTCTGAAGTTTGAACCACTGACTTGAGCTATAGAAGACATTCTTATCTCACAGATGAGGACATTATTATTCATTTATACCTCTGTCATTTCTTAATATGTGAAGTCCTTGAGAACCAAGACCCATTTCTTTTCAAATTTATGTCCTAGCACCTAGCACCTACACCACCATGCTTTGCTCAGAGCACCTGTTCAATAAATGTTCATGAAAAAAGTAAATAAAATTTGAGTCAAGATGGAGCTCACACTTGAACCTATAATTCTTGACTTCTAACTGTGTTGCTTCTTGGTTTACCAGTGCCTCGACTTGGGTTCTGCAGGAAGCAAAGGCTGAGGCAAAATTTTAGGTGCTAGTATTTCATGAGGGGAATGTTTTTATCCCTGGGAAGCAGAAGAGAGGCAAACAGGGAAGGAGGCAAGAAAGGAGAGCAAGTCATTTACCAAGGACACCGCCTTTTGGTATATAGAGCAACTCACTGCTTAGCACCGTGGGATCATTTTCTGGAAATGTTCATAAACAACAGTACTTCGTTGGAGGGAAGAAGGGAGACAAAGGCATCTCCTGTTGCAATCTCCCATGGAACATTAACCCCTAGGTTATACGTATGTGGGTACTAAGCAGGCTCCTCTGGATTGGGAAATGGATGACAAGACACACTGTTGGGTTATGCCCACTAAGTCAGCTGCTGTGGGAGTTGGAGTAAAACAAGTGGCCAAGAGCTCCAGACACATGTGGCTGAGAGGATCTGACTAGAGCCTACAGGATGTCTGACACATATGGATTTTTTTTTAGTCAATACATATTAAGCAACTTGTCCATTGTGCTGAATTAATGGCATGTATATGCTGGGAAACCAGACACAGTTCCAGTCGTCCAGGAGCTTACAACTTGAACTGAAATGTGGCTCTTGGGCTAATCAACTAAACCCCTTTTTGTTCTCAGATCCATCCATCCATAGCCTTATCCCTCCTCTACCCTGTTTCTCATGGAACTGTATTTTCCTAAGAGGGTAGGTTTGGCCAATGAAGACACTAGGGGGAGGTTGGAGACTGGAAGAGGAACACGTCCCCCCTTTGCCATCCCTGCTTCCGGTGGCATATTTGGCAGCAACTGAATCTCTGGGGCTGCAGCTCACAGCAACCGCTGCTCTGATTCTGGCCCCAAAGTTGGGCCTGTGTCCTACTGTCCACTTCCTCTCAGTGTCCCTCCAGCCCTAGGAGTGATGGTAGTGGCTTCCTGTTGTTGTAAATCTAAGGGTTGCCCCACTGTCCCCTAATTGGTTTTTAATCTTTTATTACCTGGTAATCAGTTCCTAAAATAAATTCCTTCTGTTTATGAGACCTAAAGTGGTTTATTTTCCTAACTGAACATCAGTGTAAATAGTTCATCCCCAAGAAATCAAACAATAACTCTTAATAGTTTCATTAATCATGAAGTAAATAATAATCTGTTAAACTAATATTTAAAAGAGTATTTTGCTCATAACTAGTTAATGAAAATCATGAGGGAAATGGATTTTTTAATGTAGACCTGGTCAATATAATCTTATTTAAAGCTATAAGGAGTTAATATAAAGCTGTGATCTGGAGGGATGAGCATAATCTTTTTAGAATAAACATTTTTCTTCATGAACAAAAAATACTTCTGCTAGGAGGTCATTAGAAATCAAACACATATATTGAAATGCTGACACTTTAAATCTGAAAGAATGCTGTAAATGTAAATTCACAAAAGGAAAAACATTATTTCCTTTTGACATTCCAACACTTTAACTTCCTTTTCCTGAATATAAGAATGGATGTGAAGGGAAAGATATGGAAAAGCTTTTTAGGGAGGTCAGTTTTCTTTCTCCACCCATTGTGCAGTTTCAAATGATCCTTATGAATAATGCAGTGTAAGTGTTTGCCCAATTGAGCTATGCTATGTGGCGTTAGAAAAAAAAATATTACGGTATTCAGAGTTTTTATAAACTCTAAGCAGTATTAATTTTTAACATTGTAATCTGTATTGATATCAGTCATGTGCTCTACTAGATGCTTTATATGTATTATCTTACGAATTTCATAATATCCTATGAACTCCATATCATTTGTCCTATTTTACCAACGTGTAAAGAAAGGGAGGTGAAATAACTGGACGGTATTGTAGAGAGAGTAAATATATGTCTGGATATGATGAAAACTCCTTCCTCCTTCTCCACATTGTACAACTATTCTCCTAAATAAAACTATATTTCTATTTCAAGGTAAAGCCTGAAAAATAAGAGCAAGAGAGAAAGCAGTATTATATTTGAAAAAGTGATGATGATATATTTTTTCTATGTTCTTTGGAAATAGAGAATGTGAATTACTTTCCTCAAGTGTTCTCTTTCATAGGAAGAAATTCTGAGAATTATGATGTAGAGAGAGTCTATAGAGAATAGATGGCCCAGCCTCCTAATTTTACAGATGAGAAGTTTAAGGTCCAAAGGCAGGAAATGATTCAGACAAGGAAGCTGCTACATCTCAGAATCCCCATTTGAAGACAAGCATTAGGTAGTCAGGAGACTTAAATGGGGAGAGGGGAACAGAGTTTAAGTAAGTGACACATTTGCCTAGTAAACAATTGTCAAAAAGAAGAGATGGAAATTTCCTTTTACATATGTCAAGGGTCTCCAGTGTGGGCTGCTTCTGCTTGTTCCTTTGAGAACTCTAAGAAATAAGGTCTTTGGGGGAGGAGGCAAGTCACAAAGTGTCTCAATTATGTGAAGGCTCTAGTAGGCTTCCTCTTAGGAAAATCAACACTCATGAAAAATGTGATAACTGATAACTTTCTGAAGGCTATCCTGGATTGAGAGGATGCATGCCACAAATTGGAAAAAATAAAAGCACAATTCCCAGTTCAGTCTTGGAAGCCTAGACAAGGAAAAAGGGTGATTTTTTTCCCCCTAAGATTTTATTTATTCATTTATTTTAGAGAGAAAAAAAGAGAGAGAGAAAGGTGGGAAGGGGGAGGAGGGAGAGAGAGGGAATCTGAAGCAGACTCCATGCTGAGCGCAGAGCCTGATGCAGGGCTTGATCCCACAACTTGGGGAGATAAGGAACTGAGCTGAAACCACGAGTCAGTCACTCAAAGAACCTAGCCACCCAGCTGCCCCAAAGGAGTGATTTTTAAGGTAATTGTATGAGGTATCCTTCCTGAAGGAACTTCCCTGAAAAGCTGAAAATACAAGTCAAATATTATAATCCCAAGAAAGTAAAGACCCAGGACGAATGAAGCATTTATATGCAGCCTCAGAAATGTGAACTGAGACCAGCTAGAAATATCTTTTTTGTACTTACATATGCTATAACCCAATCTATCCGATTCTGGTTGTACTGCTTAATACATAGACTTTAGGGTTAAACAGACCTGGATTCTGAATTGCTCTTCATTTTTGTGTATGACCTTGGAGGTGTTACCTACTTAACTGATATTAGTCTTAGTTTTTTAAATCTCTAAAATGGGAGATAATAATACCCTTTGCCTGGCTAAAGTCATTAGAGGTGTCTAGCCCCACTCACAAAAGCTATACGGCTTCCTCTGTAATTACATGATGTTGTTGCTCTGAGAAAAAGGTTGCCGTGTCTCCCCCATCAATTAAGGCAATCAGTCACACCTGATTAACTCAGCCCATTTTGGTGAACTCAGCAGCTGGATATACTTACAAAGCGAACACCTACATACCAAGGGGATGTGCTACATTGGGTAATAGTAAAAGAAACCAGTCAGCAGGCTGTCAGTATATGAGGGCATTGTTATCCAATCAAATGTCTGTAGATAATGGGGTTCTTGATATGCAAAACAAATAGATGGAGAATTAATTTTCTATTAATGAAAAAAATCACATAATTTTGTCATATACTCATTACAAAAATGACCACAGTAAGAAGGTAATGAAAAGGACAGAATATTTGAATTAGTTAATGATAAAGACAAAATCGTGATCTTTGGATGCGATATTTTGTCTCATGGATAACTTTGCCTGGCCTAAGCCCTGTTTGTGTCTCTATTCTCAAGACTGTTCTGTGGCAATTTGCTTCTGCCCAGCTCTCTTCCACTTTCCTATCCCAGAAGAAAGGGGAACTATCATTTTTATGTAAAATAAGTCTCTGCTTTGAATAGGATAGCCATCTAGATACAAGATACTTGTGTCCTAAAACTCAGGGTTGTAACATTTTCCCTTTTTTCATTGATGCTATTTTAATATGTAAAAGTAATTCACAGACGTTGCATAATGTTTGAATAAAGAATTATGTAACAAAACCATTCATAATCAGCCGTGGTCATTTTTAAAACAAAAATGATTTGAATCTAATTCCAGGTTTGGAAGTGTTAAATCAAGAAAGAAACACTATTCTCAGACTAATGAATTATGGTATAGGTCCAAAATGATAATCAAAGTGAAAGAAAATAGGGGAAATCAATCCATCTAAAAGGAAGCTATCTGCCAACAAGGTCAGCACCCAGTTTTGTTAAGAATCAAAGCATTTTAATTAGTGTTTTTTTTTTCTAAAGATTTTATTTATTTATTTGACAGAGAGAGATCACGAGTAGACAGAGAGACAGGCAGAGAGAGGGAAGCAGGCTCCCTGCTGAGCAGAGAGCCCGATGCGGGACTCGATCCCAGGATCCTGAGATCATGACCTGAGCCGAAGGCAGCGGCTTAACCCACTGAGCCACCCAGACGCCCTAATTAGTGTTTTTTAATCAGAAACAGGAATAGCGTCATCATAATAAATCCAATGTAATATAAACTGAATATAAACATAATCAGAGTGCTGAGATCAGATCACTTATATTTGGTATAGCAACATAATTATTCCAATTACAAGTAGAAAAACAGTCAAGTATGCTAAATTAAAAATATAAGAATTTCCTTGCACAGTGTTTTTTAGGTTAAACAGCTTACATTTGTTCCTGACATTAACCCTTTAGTAGAGTTAAGATGCAATTACTTGGCATTATTTATTATTCCTAAAAATAAATCTCTGTCACTTGAGAGATGAGGAGAACAAGGTTCAGTCCATTTCCCCAACTGACACAATAAGTCATTCTCTCTGTGCTTTGTTGTATGTTATGTTGCAGCTTATGTCAATATTTCCTAGAAATAGCTTAGATGAATCGGACATCTAATCAAATATTTTCCAACTTTTGTAATCCAAGAATATTTTCTTTTCTTTTTAAAGATTTTATTTGTTTATTTATTTAAAGTGTGAGTGGGTGGGAAGGGGCAGAGAGAGAGAGAGAATCTCAAGCAGACTCCACACAGAACCTGTCATGGGACTGGATCCTAGGACCCTGAGATCATGACCTGAGCCAAAATCAAGAGTTGGATGTTCAAACACCTAAGCTACCCAGGCACCCCTCCACGAATATTGTTTCAATCAAATTTGTAGGAAGATTCCAAAAGCAACCAACCTTTTACCTGTAGTGACCAGCCCCAGAAGCATGTATGTATAAGTCAGACACAGGAAGTCAGACCACTATCTCTAGCAACCTGCTCAGGATTCCAAACAGTAACTTCTGGACCAGTCAGAACCCAAATGGCTAGTACTTAATTAATAGCTCACAACTTGCCTCATTTTTGTCTCTGCTTCTAATTTAGGACCAATCCAAGAAAGTCTGCTATTATGTTCACTTATGGAAATGGTAGTTATCTGATTGATGAGATTATTTTTCTTTCCTGTATCACTTGAGCTTTTTAATATAATGATAATGTATCATTTTTATAAAAATAATAAAGCTTTTCTTATGTGGAAATTTTATAAAAGACCATCCAAGTGAGAAAAACAAAGTCTACTTATTCAAAGCTTGTGATAGCAAGAATGTCAGCCAATCACTTGTGTTTTGGTAGTTACTCCAAGGCAGGCAGAGAAACGGGAAAGCTTTAGAGTAAAGAGAAGGCTTCAGGGGTGCCCTGCTTCTGTTGGCTTGCAGAAGCTGGAGGTGGGCTAACTAGGAGTGGGACATCCTGTCCGATGGGTGAGGGGTACACACTTGGCTTTCTTGGACTGGTTGCTGTATATTGTGGATCAGAGTTATATATATGTATTTACATATCTGGCCGTTGTCCATTAGTATATTTTGTCTGTCACTTAAACAGACAAATGATGTGAGCAATTCTTATACTGTCCTTGGGAATTTATTGAGGGGCTTCAGAGACTGAAACAGTGATGTGGGTGCCAACTAGGCCCAGCTCATGTTTTCTTTTCCATTTTACCAGTATGTCTCTTTTTAAGCTTTTGGATTCTTCCTACAAATTTGCTTAAGAAAATATTCTCCCTCCTCCAGTTTTCCTCACAGTCTTAAATTCTTTATATTAGTCTATTTGTTTTGTCAAAATTGATAATATTCACATTATTTTCTATAAAAAGATCAACAGCTGAGCTTTATTGAAATCTATAGTTCCAGAGTTTCAAACTTTCCTGCCTGCATTTGGTGGGCTTTTGATTCTCTCTCTCTCTTTCTCTCCCTACTTCTTATCTCTCCCTCTCTCCTTTTCTTTCTGTTTTTACTTTTTGCTTTTTTTTCCTGAGAGTAGGGGAGTGGCAAGAGAAGGGGAAGAGTTCATCAGCCCCTGACTTTGCAGTTTTCTTTGACAAAAACTAAAACGTTTAGGATTTCCTCTCTCTTCTGAGATGTCAAATATTGTTTACTATGGCTTATTTTACTTGGTTGGAGGAATATCCTATTTTTCTGGTAGAATACACTAAGCCTTCAGTTAATTCACTCAATTCAAAATGTAGCTTTGGAAAACCATGTCCAAGCTGACATTTCTTGCTCTTGCTCAGTTATCTTCTAGCTTGGCACTTACTCTTAAGAATTGGCCTTGACTGTTGTTCCTGCATTCCTACTTATCCCTTTAGGCCACTTCTCTAAAAATTGAAGAGATTAATGAAAATCTCAAGATCTGGAGTGCTCACCTTCTTTCCCTAAGATGGCTCTCAGGAAACAATAATGGTCGTCAATGTTAAATCTGCACTAAGTCATACTAAAATTTTCTACTTTGTCCCTTGGGCTACTGCTTTTCTTCTTCTTTCTTTTTTTTCTTTTTTCTTTTTAGAGAGAAAGAATGAGGGAGAGAGAGCTGAATTGGGGGAGGGGCTCAGGTAGAGGGAGAGAGAACCTTAAGAAGGCTCCATGCTCAGCATGGAGCCCAACACAGGGCTTGATCTTAGGACCCTGAGATCACGACCCGAGCCGCAATCAAGAGTCAGAGGCTTAACCGACAGAGCCACCCAGGCACCCCTGAGTTACTGCTTAGCATTTACATACTTTTGAACAGCACCCCCACTCTCCCCTTTTTTCTGTTTTGCTATTTTTGAGGTTTTCAAATGCATACGAATTCCAGAAATTTTCTGCAGGCTGAATAAAAATAGAGCTTATATACTACTATATTTCAAATGAATCCAGGTGCTGTTTTATGGTGAATAAAATAGAAAGTAATTTAAATGCATTACTGAATTCTTTATAGCTCTTTGTCATTATGTATTTAGGTGAGGCAATACAGTAGTACTAAGAGGATGTAGAAAGCCACGTCACCATGCAACCTTGAGAATGTTGTTTAACTACTGTGAGCTTCACTGTAAAATAAGTTGATAATAGTGTCTACCTTAGAGAGTTGTTATAAGGCCTAAATGAACTAATCCATGCAAAGCATTTGCCACAGTACCAGCCACCCAAGAAGCACTGAGCATTAGCAACTACAGTTGCAATCAATGGGTACTATCTTATGAGGATCTGATAATTGTTTAGAAGGGATTCTTCTCATTTTAATGTTGAGAATCACAGCTGGACCAGATATGCTTCTTGACTCTTTGGACATGGCTCATCTGCTTCCATTAGGTGAAATTACGTAAGTACTTAGCTGGAAGAAAATGTATTGAATATGCTTAGAGAGGAACAAGTCTGATGTCAGGTGAGCATGCAGCATCCATTTGGATGCAGGAGGTGTCCCAGCTTGATTTTCACAAGAAGCAGACACTGACATAGAGATTAGCCTGAGGACGTTTATTTGGAGGACACTCTGGATCAACGCTTGCCGAAGAAGAGGGAAGAAAGGACTGGGCGGAGGGAGAAGTTGGGTGCGTCAATGCAGTTTCAAGGAAAGCCACAGCCAGCTCTTACAGGGAGCAGGACAATTATTATGGCCTGCCAAAGTGGTCTCAAGTTTTTGCAGGGAGGGTTGTGACTTTATATTCCCACAGTGACCAGTGATAGGATGGGTACATCTGGGGAAAGAAAGAAAGGAATGACCTTGCTTGAGGCAGCTTCCCCCAGTTTAGGGTAATTTCTGGCAAGAGCTTAGCTTTGAGGACTAGCGGCAGCTGGAGGCCTCTAGCATCTGGGGGCATGAGTTCTTTAGGGCTGAAGGGGGATTTGAGTATGTAGATAGAATCCACCTCTTCACCTACAGCATGCTCTTTAAAAATCATGTATTTCTTACCTGAAATAGTTCTGAAATGCCATTCAAAATAGATTTCAGAGATAGTTTGCCCCTTTCTTTAAAAAAAAAGCATCTAATTTTTTATTTTTATTTTTATTGTATACTCTGGTGTCATGAAGTAAAATACATACTGAAAAGTATCAATACATTCTAGTGGGAATGTATTTTAATACATTTAATTTATGTGACTAACATGGTTTGGGACATTTTACTTAGGTAGTTATTGCACTGAATCCGATCAATCCTGACCATCTATGTTTTAAAAACTATGTGTACATGTGTGTGTGTTTGAACACTTACATAATACACTTCGGTTTTTTGAGCAAGTATGATTTTTACATATTCATGTAAGAGTGGCATGATTTTCCCAGGGTCAGTGTAAGGCACTGTAGGAAACATAGAGCATAAGAAGTATGCCAGTGCTTGGGGAGCTAAGAGGAGATAAAGCACGTGCATGATAATTATTTATAGCAGACCATTTTTAAAAAGAGTTAAGTGGACTGACATTGACCTGACAGGATAGGCAGAAGAGCAGAGTATTCAGGAGCATGGAGTTCTTGGCCAGACTGCTTGGGTTCAAATCCTAGCTCTGCTGCCTCCTAGTTCTCTGACTTGACATTTCTAAACCTCACTTTTCTCATCTGTAATATGGGTTTCATAATACAAATACCACAGGTTAAGAAGGTTACATGAGGTAACTCATGGGTAAGAGTTTTGACTATACTCAAGAAACATGATCTTCTCTTTCTAGAAAAACAAAAAAAAAAAACAGATTAATGTACTCATAACTCTTCCCTACTTGACTAAAAACTGAAATTCATGGGTTTGTGGGGAGCTTAGGGTCATATAAGAATCGCAATATTTGGGGCACCTGGGTGACTCAGTCGATTAAGTGTCTGCCTTTACCTCAAGTCGTGATCCCGGGGTCCTGGGATTAAGCCCCACATGGGGCTCCCTGCTCAGTGGGGAGCCTGCTTCTCCCTCTCCCTCTGCCCCATCCCCTCCCAACCCCTAACTCCTGTTCTCTCTCTCTCTAGTAAATAAATTAAAAAAAAAAAAAAAAATCACAATACTTGAAGAACGGCCTGGTCTAGAGTGCACACTGGTCATGACTGGTACATGGACTTTCTCTGCCTCCAGCAAAGAGGTGCTTGGATCTTTGTTGCAGCTGAGAGTTGCCTTGTCTGGTCACTGACATCTCAGGGACACCTACAGTCATTCTCATCTGAGACCTGCATCTCCCTGGTTGTAGAATCTGGAGAAGCAATCACTCTCCCTGGTTGTAGAATCTGGAGAAGCAATCACTCTCCATTGCTTCTGGACTTTTAAACATCTACTCCCCATTCTCTGGAAAAATTCTTTCAAAACCTTTCTTCTCCAGGCATAATCCATTACCTTTCCCGAACCTGAAATCTCTCTCCTCTGATAACCTAGTTCTATATTCAACGAGCCTTGACGTTTGGAAAAAGAAAAAAAAGAAAGAAAGAAAGAAAGAAAGAAAGAAAGAAAGAAAGAAAGAAAGAAAAAAGAAAAGTCCTTGTTTGGAAGTGATCTTTTGGGTCCCCCCCCCCTATTTCTGGGAAAAACAAAGACAAAAAACATTGCAACTTTCTTTAGACAAAGAGGTGTAAATTATTTATAGCAGTGAGAATAAAATGCAAATTAATATCCCAGTACATTATGCTACCACACAAGGCTTGCTCTATGTTAAATGGAGTTTATTTCTTCCTATTTAACTAGTAGTTCAAACTATTTATTGTAAAACCCATTGCCTGTATTGATATGAAATGAATTTCAATTTCAATATTTGCAGAATTCAAAAGTAGTAATTCCAGCAATCTGTTTTTAACACAATGAGCGAAATATCAAGCATAACCTTTTGTTTTCATCCTTCTTTTTCTGTTTATGAAATTGTCCACAGATGGTTCAGATCACAGAGTTTCAATTTTTTAATGGGAAAAGCAAGTGTACTCCTTGAACTATACTGCTCCCACAACTGTATCCCATTTACTAAGCATGTTCTCCAGTTTATTGAGATGTTTAGACATGCTTCTGTCAAAATGGTGCTATCACATTCCCAGAGATAGAATACTGAGCAGGCTGAATGTGAACTCAAAGAAGGCAAATGTTTTACTGAGTGATAGGGACGGACCCTGTAAAATAATGTTTTTAAAGAGTTAAAACATCAGATGAAATCTTGGATTGTTCAGATACAACTCAAGTGGGACTAATTTGGAAAATAGAGAAATTTAAAACTAACTAAAAGTATTATTAACAGAAATGATGGAAACCTAAGTATTTAGCTATAGTTTGCATTATGATTGCTTTATCAAATACTTTGGTGAGTACCTGAAACACTGTATAAAATAAAATTCTATTCTACATTTACTAAAGAATTTGTTTAGAGGGATAGTTTTTAGAAAAAAAAGACATTTTGCAAGCTCCTAGGGGAAATACAACATTAGGGTCCCCGTGAGTGTCTCGTCACAACATTTTCATCAACCAGTCAGTATATAACCTTGTTTTATGTGCCTTTCTGTTTAAAAACCTATTACATATGTTTATAACACATATGTTTCATATATATTAATTACATATGTTTAATACATATTTTTGATTTATTAGCCTTGAACTCATGGTCAAAAGCCCTATAACTCTTGTCTCAGCCATATGCCTTCTCGGACTCCGGAACACTAGCACTACTTTTGGGGGTCATTTATTTTATTTTATTTTTTCCTTCCAAGTTATTATTTAAATTCTAGTTAGTTAACACACAGTGTAATACTAGTTTCAGGTGTACAAAGTAGTGACTCGGCACTTCCGTTCATCAGCTGGTGCTCACCACAAGTGTACTCCTTAATTCCCATCACCTATTTCACGGGTTCCTCCAGCCATCTCCCCTTCGGTTACTATCAATTTGTTCTCTAGAGTTAAGAGTCTGTTTCTTGGTTTTCTTCTATTCTTTATCCTCCTACGTTCATTTGTTTTGTTTCTTAAATTCTACATATGAGTGAAATCATATGGTATATGTCTTTCTCTGACTTATTTCACTTAGCATTATACTCTGTAGCTCTATGTCACTGCAAAATGTAAGATTTCATTCTTTTTTATGGCTAAGTAAGAATCTATTACACACACACACATGCGTGCGAGCGCGTGCGTGTGCACACCCCCCCCCCCACTGGGGGTCATTTTAAATAACAAAATCACCAGCAAAACATAAAAAAAATGCAAATAATGTGGCCCTAACTAGACTGCAAAGAGAACACTTATTTACCGTATGCGAACTGAAACAAGAAGGCAGAAATTTGCCTGAACTTTATTTGGTTTTAGCTGAGAACATATATATTGTGTGAACCAACTTTTCACTGCAACATGCATGTCCCTGAATGCTCATGAAAGCAACGTGACTATTGGATTTGGGGGATTACAAATTAATTTAGTGAGAAAGCAAATTCACAAATGCAGAATCTGTAAACAATGAGGATCCATTGTACTTCGAAATAAATGTTTATAGGGTGCTAAAAAGGAGTAACCTAACCATATTTTTTTAGAGGTTGCATTATTTAAACATTTTAAGGTGCTTTTGATTGGGTAATAATTATTTAGTCTAGAATATTATTATTGGGAGGAATCTTAAAGATTGATTTTTAGAGATAAAGAAGATTGATCCTGGAGAGATAGAACACCTTTCCCAAAGTTGCATTATAAGTCATGTGGTAGCTAAACAGGATCACAATCTCTTATCCCTTGATCCTTAGTTTGTCTCTTTTTCTACTGCTCTACCCCAAACTGTGTATGTCACTCTTTTAGGGCACTAGTGACCCAAGAAGCATTTATTTCCAAGTATGACTATTTTGAAATTGGGGGTAGTTTAAATATTGAGAAGCTGATTCTAACACAGACAGATGAGTGAAAGAAAGAAATATGTGTGTCTGAAAGAAAAATGTATTTAATCATATTTTATAGCATATTCCACTGGAATGTCTCTGTACCCAAGATGTCTTTGTCTCTGGGATTAATGATTTTTCATTTTATTCCCAATTTGCTACAGTAACCAGAAATCAAATTTTAATATTCCATTGAGTTAAAGTCACTAATTATTTCAAAAAGACAGAGAGAAGGGGTTCTGTCAAGAATTGGTTTGTGAAGCCTGAGCTATATTCTGAAGTCATAAATATCCCTTCTTTAGTGTCCTTCTTCAAATTTGACTGCAAGCTTAAAAGGGTTCTATTGCTTTTTCTAATGGTCTGGCATGGGTCATTAACTGTCCCAGCACTTTCAGTATTTCCTGCACTAAAAAATCAAGGACGGAACTGACAGACTGCTGGACTGAGAGGTAAAGGACCTAGCATCAAGAGACCACTGATTGGGGCGCCTGGGTGGCTCAGTGGGTTAAGCCGCTGCCTTTGGCTCAGGTCATGATCTCAGGGTCCTGGGATCGAGGCCCACATCGGGCTCTCTGCTCAGCGGGGAGCCTGCTTCCCTCTCTCTCTCTCTCTGCCTGCCTCTCTGTCTACTTGTGATCTCTCTCTGTCAAATAAATAAATAAAATCTTTAAAAAAAAAAAAAAAAGAGACCACTGACTAATTAAAGGAAATTATGTTTGAGGATGGGAGTCACTTGACAATGGATAACTATCCATTTTATTTAAAGCCATTAATTAATTTAAACATGCGTGATTTTTTAAAGGGCTATGTTCCAAAAATAAATAATAATAATGTAGAGGTTTTTGTGAGGAGTATAGATACAGAGTCTCTAATCTCATGTTTATAAAAATCTTAGATTCTATTTCCTATAACATAAATGTTGGCAAAACCTAATGTTTTGCTGTGTGAGAGTTACTCAGGCTTCCAAGACCTGGTTAAAATAAAGTACAGAAATAAGTTTCAAAAGCAGATTGAAGTTCATTCCTGAATAACTTTAATAATTCTTACTTTAATTATTAAAAACAAAACCTATACAGAATCAAAAATAATCTCAAAAATGAGCCAACAAAAGAAATTAATATCCTAGCTAAGAAAGATCATGGGCTTTGGAGTCAGGCAAAATTCAGTACTGTTTTGAGTTAGTCATTTGATTTCTCAGGCTACCTCTATAAGTAAGTACAACAATATCTATATCATGGGGTGGTTCTAAATGAGATAATGTTTATAAAGTACTTTTCAAATCTATTTGTTATTCCCATATAAAAATTGCCACCAAATTTCATGGCTTGAAATAATACATATTTATTATCTTACAGTTTCTGTGGGTCAGGAATCTGGGCCAAATTTAGCTGGATGCCTCTGGCTTGAGTTCACTCATGAGATTGCAGCCAAGCTCTTGGCTGGGTCTGAAGTCTCATCTGAAAATCTGACTGGAGAAAAAAATTTCAAGTTCACTCGTGTGGGCTTCTATTCCTCAGGACTATTAGGTTGAGGAATTCATTTCCTTGCTGATTGTTGGCCAAAAGCCTCCCTGTTTCTTTTTATCTGGACCTCTCTGCAGAGCTACTTGATAATATGGTAGGTGGCTTTCCCTAGAGTGAGCTGTCCAAGAAAGAGAAAGAGAACATTCAAAACAGAAAACATGGTCTTTTTATAACCTAATATCAGAGGTGACGTCCCATGACTTGTGCCATATTTGATTCATTGGAAGCAGATCAGTAAGTCCACTCAAGGGTAGGGGATTACACAATGATGTGAAAGCCAGAAGGTTGGGGTCATTGAGGGTCATCTTAGAGGCTATTGAGAGAACACATAGAGTGCCAAACAGTTGGTCTGAAACATTCCCTGACCATGGTAATTATAATAACAGCAACTTTTATATGGAGCTTGTTATGTGCCAAGTAGTGTTCCAAGTGTTTTAATACATATTAGTTAATTTAATTCTTTCAAATTATTATGGTTCTTCTGAAGAGGAGAAAATAAAGTTACAGAGAAATTAAGTTGCCCATAGTCAGAGAACTCATAGTGTTAGATTTGTGATTTGAATTCAAGCAGTTTCAAAGCCTATACTATGTCACAACCAGTGGCCCCTAACCTTTATGACTCTCTTATGAATCTGATGAATGCTATGAACTTTTTTTCTAGAAAAATATACTAAGCTACATTTTCTATACCATTTTAGAGGGTTTTCAGAAACCCTAGAGTCCACAAGTGGTTACCTAATTTAGAACCCTTGTCTGTAATGCTCCAACTCGAATGGAATCCAATAAAGTCTAGATTTCTGCATAGTATAAATTGGTGTAGTAAGGAACAGACTGCGGATCAGTATTGGATTCTAGCTCAACAAGCAAGTCATTTAACTTGAAGTCACAGTCTTTTTACCTATAAAATGGACATAATCCTTTCTCTTTGTAAGAACTAATACACTGAGTGTAACACCTTATATATGGGGGTGCCTTGGTGGTTCAGTCAGTTAGGCATCTGACTCTTGATTTTGGCTTAGATCATGATCTGAGGATCATGAGATTGAGCTCTGGGTCAGGTTCCACACTCAGCTTGGAGTTTGCTTGGGAATCTCCCTCTCCCCCAGCTTGTGCCCTCTATCTCTCTCTAAAATAAATAAATAAAATCTTAAAAAGATAAAAAACTCACATATATTACTTTGTACCATGCACTGTTCCAAGTGTTTGTCTCAGAGCATCTAACTTAATACCATTACATCCTCCCCCTAATCTCTATGAGATAGGTATTCCTCACCCTTATCTCTATGAGATAGGCATTATTACAATCCTGTTTTAGAGATAAGGATACTGAAACCCAAGGAGGTAAGGTACCTTGTCTAAGATCATATGGTAAGGGGCTGAGTCAGATTCTGAACCAAGTCAATCTGAGGTTGAAGTCCATATTCTTAAATGCTACACGCCATCACCCCCTGGGGCCACTATAAGAATACAATAAATATGCATATATGAAACTTTCCAGAAAGGGCAAGTGCTAAAACATTTGAGATACATAGTTGAAAGAGAAATGAAATTGATTTGCATTGGAATCCTGTAACTTCACAACTATATGACCTTGAATAAGACTTTTAAACTCTCTGGACCTCTGCTTCCTCAACTGTAAAAAAGGAAAAACCATACATCTCTTCCCTTTCTTAAATAGATATACCTACAGGAAGGCATTTAGTAAACTGTGTAAAGCATTAAATTAATGTAGGTTCTTACATGTATTTATATTTCATCTGATTCCATTGACAAAAGTCTTTAAAATGGATAAATGGTAAAACAAAACCTTGAGTTTCTTTTATAGAGGATAATCTTCAGAGACTAGCAGGTTTGGCTACATTTGTTGATGTCTCAAATATATATATTTTTAACCATGTACCGCCAAACAGTTGACTTGTCTTTTGAACACCCAGACCCACCTTCAGTTGAAATGTTCAAGAATTGGTTTGGCTTCCTCTTTAAAATTTTCTGCACTTTCCATCACAGAGAACACTTCTTAATTCTACCTTTTTTTTTTTTTTAATTTCAAAAGACATTAGCTAAATGTCAGATAATATGAAAATTGGCTTTCATTTTGATAAATAATGCAGTATCACTATACATGTAATACAAAAGCATCATGCTAAGATTATCTGGAAAAGAAACTAAGAAAACAATTCTGCTTACAATAGCAACAACAAAAAAATACTTGGGAACAAATTTTACTAAGGAAGTAAAAGATCCACATACTGAAAACTATAAAACATTGATGAAAGAAATTGAAGAAGACACAAATTGTTGAAAAGATTCCCCATGTTCATGAATTATAATAATTAATATTATTAAAAATCCATACTACTTAAAGCAATCTATAGATCTAAAATAGTCCCTATCAAAATTTCAATGGCATTTTTTTACAGAAATAGAAAAAATAATCCTAAATATTGTGTGGAATTATGAAAGACCTCAAATAACTAAAGCAATCTTAAAGGAGAGCAAAGCTGGAGGTATCACACTTCTTGATTTCAAACTTTATCACAAAGCTATAGTATTCAAAACAGTGTGGTGCTGGCGTAAAAATAGATGCATTAACCAATGGAACAGAATAAAGAGCCCAAATAAAAGCCCACATGTATATGGTCAAATAATTTTCAACAAGGCTGCCCAAAATACACAATTTATTTTAAAGTAACATTGAAAAAACTGAATGACCACATTAAAAAAAGTGCATTTCATCTTATACCATATACATAAATCAATGTAGATTAAAGGCACAAATGTAGGAGCTAAAACTAACTCTTAATAGAAAACATAGGGGAAATCTTCTTGACCTTGGTCAATGCAATGGTTGTTTGTTACATCACCAAAGCACAGGCAATAAAAGCAAAAATAAACAAGTACGACTCTATCAAAATAAAAGTTTCTGCACAGTGAAGGAAATAAACAGAAAAAGAAAAAGAAAATAAAGGGCGACCTATGGAATAGGAGAAAATATTTACAAACCATATACCCAATAAGGGGTTACTATTCAAAAAATATAAGCAATTCTTACATCTCAATAGCAAAACAAAACCCCCAAATAACCCGATGAAAAATGGGCAAAAGACCAGAATAGACATTTTTTCAAAGAAGACCTAAATAGCCAACAGATATAATGAAAAGTTGCTCCATATCACTAATTATCAGGGACATGCAAATCAACATCACGCTAAGAGATCTCCTCACACTTGTTAGACTATTATCAAAAAGACAAGAGATATAAAAGAGAAAAAAGACAAGAGATAACAAATGTTAGCAAGGATATGGAGAAAATCTATTGCACTCTTGGTGGAGATATAAACTGGCATAGCCATTACAGAAAACAGTTTGGAGGTTCCTCACAAAATTAAAAATAGAATTAGTGTGTGATCTAGCAATCCCACTTCTGGGTATATATCCAAAGGAACTGAAATCAGCATCTCAAAGATATATCTGTACTCCCATGCTCATTCAAATATTATTCATAAAAGCTGGGATATGGAAACAACCTAAGTGTCTATCAGTGGCTAAACGGGTAAAGAAAATAAGATACACATGCATGCATGGGAGCCTGTGCCTATGTGCATGTGTGCAGACACTCACAATGGAACATTATTCAGCCACAGAAAATAAGGAATAAGGAAATCCTGCCAATTGCAGGATGAACTTGGAGGGCATTATGCTAAGTGAAATAAGCCAGAAAGAGAGAGAAATATTGTATGGTATCACTCATATGTGAAATCTAAAAACACACCAGAAAATGTTGAACTCATAGTAAGAAAGAGTAGAATGGCTACCAAGGGCTGGGGGGGTGGAAGGTAAAGGAAATGGTGAGATATAGGACAAAGGATACACATTTTCAGTTATAAGATAATCTAATATCATGGTGTCTTAGTTAACAATACTTGAAATTGGCTAAGAGAATAGGTCTTAAGTGTTCTCATTATAGAAAAGGTAATTATACGAAGTGATGGATATGTTAATTAACTTGATTGTGGAATCATTTCACAAAGTGTACATATATAAAATAATCACGTTGTACACTTTAAATGTCTTACAATTTTGTCAACCATATTTCAAAAAAGATGGAGGGGAAAAAAAGGCATCATAAGAAAGTTGACAATGGACTCAGGAGGCCTAGGTTCAAATCTCAACTCTACCACATACTGTCTGTGTGACCTTAAGCACGTTGCCCAACTGCTTCACACAGATGTGTGTGCATCTGTAAAATGGGGATAATAATAGTACTAACTTCATAGGATTATGATGTGGGTTAAGTGAGCTCTGTACATAAAATATTTAGCAAAGTGCTTGGCACATTTTAAAGACTCAATAAATATGAGTAATTATACTTGAATGACCACACTCTCTTCCCCATATCTCATTTTATTACCCATGAAGTGGGAATAATACTGCATGTTATTTCTGATTAGGATTGTAAAACATTTTCAAGTTGCTTGAAGAATGTTTTAAGCTCTGTAGGTGCTATGGATCTGCAAAGAGTAACTGTTACTCCACTTTTAAAAGGGAGAAGATAATTACTACGTGGTCTTTTTTCAGGAGGAGCATTAGTCAACAAAGTGCTTTTTTTTTTTTTAAGCGCCCACGGAGTTGCAAGCTACTTTTGGGATGATTCAAATGATTTAGAAAACTCAATTCTGGACTGAAGTAGAATGCTTTTCTCATATCAGAATTTTTGTAACTGCAATATCAGAGCAAAAGAATATCAGTTTTTATGTGGGAAAAAATTCTTTCATAAGAAACACACAATATTTTACAAAAAGTAAGTAAAGAAGGAACCTATTTTAAACTGCCTCTCCTCTTAAGAAAGATAAACCCATGTATTCTTTGCATATTATGTCCATGACTGCCCTCAGCTTTATCAGAAGCTCAAAGGTATCCCAGGCACCTATCAGGTCAGCCTCCCACCAAGTGCATTTCTATTTTTGTTTCCTTGTGGGAAACAACAAAGCTTACAGGCTTGTTTTGGATTAGAGTTTTTCCCATCACCCGTCACCCTCTGAGGACTGACTGAGCCCAAACCCCCTACCTAATGGCAATGACAAGAGACTGGCTCAAGGGAAAAATCAATTCGAGTTTATGAAATAAACATGTAAATATCTATTTAAAAAGATGGTGACACAGGATCCTGTCATTAACAAGACATTTAATTAGAGGAGCAGAATATCATGGACTCACTTAGAGCATCTAAAAATCTTCTCCAAAGCACACCCCTTCCCCCAACAACTAAAATTGAAAATCAAACAGAAAAAGATGCTTATTTTTTTCACTAGTTAAACACAACTGGAACTTGATCTTCTTTGAATAAGATTTCCTGAGACAAACTCAGATGAATCCCAAAGAATGGAGACAGTATATATACTTATTAGGATATATATTGGGGGGAAATGTAGAAGGGAGTTGGGGAAGCACTGTAACATCCTAAATGCAGAATACATCCAGTTTATTAGTGAACAAAAGTCAAATAGGAAAATTCTCCACATGCATGACTGAGGTATAAAACCCAGAGGTGTTGAGAACCAAGGCTGCCATGTGGCTGTCATGGGTCAAGACCCCACAGCAGAGATTAAAGAGAGAAGTCCAGACTGGATGAACGGTATAGCTACATCTTAGAGCTCAGGAATGGCAAGGAGAACAGAGCCAGAGACCCAGATAGCAAGGATGAGGATGGGAGACAGAAAATTTCCAGAGTGAAATTATTGCCTCTGTCCATTAAAATGGACAATATACCAAAAGGCAATGAATACCAGGAAAGTCACGGTTTCCTCATATTGGGTTGATAAGTAATCTCTCTAGGAACTTAAATAATGCCCTAAGAGAAAAGGGAGAGAAGAAACACTGAATTTGACTACCCAAAAGACAGTGAGTTTCAACTAAAAGTGCTTGAGTCAAGTTCTAAAAGAGAATGTAGTACAATAGGCTCCATCACAGAGATTGAGAAGAAGAAGAGGAGTGTTCACCTAAATGTGGGGAGAGCCAAAGGGCCCAAAGAAAGGGATTTTGAAATTAATACACTGTAGATTCTCATGGACAAACATCCTCTCTCTTGCACTCATCTTCTCTCCTTGCTTTGGGAGAGGACTGGAAAACCAGTTGCCAGGGCCACTTACTTTGTAAGCCCTGATGAAAATTTGGCAAGGCCTGAAGTTGACTGCTCATTTGCACGGTGGCAGCACGGCTCCATACATCGATTGCACCTCACAAGTTTAAAATAAGATTTGCAGCAAAGAGCAAGGCTTTATTTTAAAATCTGAACAGTACCAGTGGTTGGATGGAGATTGACAATGGCTTAGAAAATGGTGCCTTGGAGTTTTTAAAGCATTGAACTCCTTTGATGTTTGCTTACATTTTCCTTTTTTGTTACCTCCGTGGCCAACTGCCAAGACAACAACTGTAATGAAACCGATACAGTTCCCAGAAATGAGGTCTGCTGTGTTTTCCCTGGCAAGGGAGGGTTACAGCGTATGAGACCAAATGTTGAAATGCATCTTAAGATTGATTGATTCAAATAATTGCTTGTTTTATACATTACAATATGGGCCAATTGATAAAACCAAGTTTAAGAAAAAAGAAGAGAAGAAGAATTAGGAAATAGAATAAGAACAGTAGTTTAATGAGATCAATTTTTGTTATGACTTGATAATTTATACATTAAAGAATTCTATTTTTAAAATAAGGAGCAGGTAAACCAGTGCTGTCGAGTACACAGTTGGGAGACCAGAAGATTATAGTAAATAAAGCTTGAGGACAAGATAGGTCTCTACATGTTAATTAATCCAACCAATTTTGGTTGAACATTTATCATGTACAAGACACTGTTCTAGGCACTGGGAGATAAAAAGTTGCTGAACCGGGCACCTGGGTGGCTCAGTGGGTTAAAACCTCTGCCTTTGGCTCGGGTCGTGATCTCACGGTCCTGGGATTGAGCCCCACATGGGGCTCTCTGCTCAGCAGGGAGCCTGCTTCCTCCTCTCTCTCTGCCCGCTTCTCTGCCTACTTGTGATCTCTGTCTGTCAAATAAATAAATAAAATCTTAAAAAAAAGTTGCTGAACCTCAAGTTGAGAGAAACAGACAAGAAAGCAACGGACACATAAGCAAATGGGGTAATATAATCATTGGCTGGTGGTATTTGGGTGAGGTGCCTCCTTAATAGTTACTTAGTACAATTTCCACTTGTCCTTGTAAAAATCACATGCTCTTGTCATGCCAACAGTGGAAGAAGAGGCCGATCTGCCTCACTTCTACCCTCTACTCTGCTGTCTTGTTGCGGTCCTCCTTGCCCTATCATCCAAATGGGGCAGGGAGGAGAGCGGCCATTACATTACATAAGCAGGTATCCCAAATGGGGAGGAGATGCCTCTCTCCCTTTCTGGCAGCTACGCTCAATGTCTTAGTGGTTTTCTTAGAACACCCTCCTTCATGTCCTCAAACACACACACACACACACACATTTGTTTTGGGGACTTGTCACCTCTCTCATGAACATTAAGGGGAAAGCCTTGACACTTTCTTTTAGATAGATTTCTTGTGATCTCATATCCGTGCACTTTTTCTCTTCCCTGAAGTCTTCTTTCATAGGCTGGGGGGTATCCAGTAGCATAGGCATTTGGAAGGTTTTAGGTGGATCTTGCAGGTATCAGTCCCAGTTAGGCTGTTTCCTAATATCACGTGCAGGGATATTTGGCCTGCTATTGCTTTGTCACTTTAGAGGGTGTCTACTAATTTATTTTCAGAAATTTATGTTCTGGTAATTCATTTAGGAGCAACAGACAGAGTCCCACTTATCACCCTATTATAAGTCATCTTTGAAAAGGAGAAAGTTATTTGTTTTATATACCTTTTTCATAGAGTATAATAAAATGACAGGCTAAAGCACTTAGAGAAACTACTGAAAATATAGCTAGCAATACCAAAAATACTGAAGAAAAGATACTAACAGCAACTCCATCCTCTGAACTGGATTGAGGGTGCTGATGCAAGGGATCACTAAGGCCCTTTGACAGACAGCTGTTAGTGTGAATTGTTTTACACTTGGTCTTTATGGGGTGCCTGGATGGCTCAGTAGGTTAAACCTCTGCCTTTGGCTCAGTTTATGGTCCCAGGGTCCCTGCTAAGCAGAACCTGCTTCTCCCTCTCCTTCTGCCACTCCCCCTCTTGTGCTCTCTCTCTCTCTCTGTCAAACAAACAAAAAAACAAAAAATAAATAATATCTTTAAAAAAAATAAACCTGGTCTTTATAAACTCTTCCAAGATTTGATTGACTCTTCAAACCAGGGACCTGATTATAATAAGAATAAAAATAACATTAACGATCATGTAAATAACAACGGGTATCTCAAATTTAAATGGTGTTTTGAAAGTTTACCAAGTACTACCATATTTATTATGTAATTTGAGTTTTAGAGAAGACCTACTATGACAGCAAGAAAATGATCGTTGTACCCTGACTTTGCAGATGAGGAAAGTAAGATTCACTCTAATGGAGGTTAAGTGCCTTACATAGAAGACAGTGGTCCTGGAGGCAGGACCAGCATTAGTTTCAGTTCAACAACAGTGTGGCAATATCCTATTGTGCTGGGACTCGATTCAACATTTAGAACTTATGGCAATAATTGAGTAAGGTCAAGATGATTTTGAAAAAATTTTCGATAATCATCAGTAGGATCTGGCTTCTTTAAAAATATGTAATTTTTTAGGGGAACCTGGGTGGCTCAGTGGGTTAAAGCCTCTGCCTTCGGCTCAGGTCATGATCCCAGGGTCCTGGGATGGAGCCCCACAGTGGGCTCTCTGCTCAGCAGGGAGCCTGCTTCCTCCTCTCTCTCTGCCTGCCTCTTTGCCCACTTGTGATCTCTGTCAAATTAAAAAAAAAAAATCTAATTTTTTCATATATGCAATTCCAGTCAATTAAATGCATGTGTGATGTAACTCCACAGAATTTCTGTAATAATGCTTGAAACCAAGGCCATTATTATTTATTTTTGCAGAGAATATATTATCTCATGTTCTGTGAACTCCCTTAATTTCTCATCTAGGATTGTTCTCCTCTTCAACAGAACCTCAGTTGCTCTAAATTTCAGAGAAATCCTAAGGGTTCTAGGTTTCAGAGCTTGTGATCATCAGGTGGGCTCATTATTGTAAAGACTTAAAGACTCTGTTGTCTTAGCTTTGAGATGACTCTCTTGTCTTAGCATTTATTGCTCAACAGTTCTTCACAGCAAAGTTTTCCTTCCCATAGTATTTGGACTTCAGATAACCCGCACACTTTCTGGGAACTTCCCCAGATCTTTAAACATACATAGTAAAAACAGTAAGAACAGAGGATTCAAGTATTGATTCTTTGCTGTTAAAAATTCAGTGGTAAGAAATTTGCCACATGGCTTAGTTTCAGTATCTGACGTCTTATGAGTAAGGCAGCTAGGAACAACAGCTCAGCTGAAAGAAAACCATCCAATCTTACTTTGCTTACCAAGGAATTATAAGAAATAGGAGCTCAGGGATTTTATTTTTTGATGTTTTCCCCCTAATATTTTAGTATCCTCACCATTTTGAATCCTAATCTATACCATGATAATTTATGAAAACGTTTAGTTCTAAAAAACATTTATAACAGATGATTGAGGGGTTAAAACATGGATGAGGATAGGTTTGTAAAAAACGCTGGTAAAAAAAAAAAAATTCCCAGATTCTACCACTTACTGGCAGAAAGGTTTTGGCAATTTACTTACATTTCCCAAACTTCAGCTTCTTTTTCCTCTCCTTTTTCTTCTTCCTATCAAAGAAATGGGGCAAATAATCTAATGGGAAATGGTGATTTTTTTTTCCTGCAATTTTTCCCTTCCTCCTCTTTCTAAGGTAGTAACCATGCTTTGTAATTTCTTGCTTTCAGAACATTTATAATGTATTTTGTAGAACGCAGAAGCTGGGTCATGCTTTTTCTGTTCTGTTAAACTTTATTTTTTATGATCTTAAAGCCATAAAAGATGTTAGTGTCCTGATAGAGGGAGAGTGGGAACAGGTGCAGAGGTCAGAAAACTGAGTAGGGAGGGGAACTTCTGAAAAACTGGGAAGACAGGAAATTTTATGCCTCCTAAGAAAAGAGGGCATCTATGTTCAAGGATTCATTTGTTTTGGGGATGATGGTGAGATCTCGGAGGACAATGGCTGCCACCTCCTGGGCCTCCAAGCCCTGTTTAAGAGTCACATACCTCAAGCCTGACAGGAAAGTAGCAGGACAACCCTTCCTGAAATGCCCACATGGACTGGAATCATCATGGGTGTCTGTCTGGGCACTAGTATAAATGGGTGACTAAAGACCTGATAGGACTTCCCAAAGTTTTGGTGCCATTTTGATCCTGGTGTTTTGCCCCAGTCTGTAGTGGAGCAAGGGGAATGATCCAGCAACAACAGGTTACATGACTTTTTCGTCCACTGAACTGGAGATCAGAGAGAATATTAGGTTGACTGAGAACAAATTTTAATGAGGTATTTCTCTCATGCCTTATAATACTGGCTGAGCATCTGACAAATAACTTGATATATAGTTGACCCTTGAACAATGTGAGAGTTAAGGGTGCTGGCCACCAGAGGGTCAAAAATTCACTTAACTTTTGACTCCCCCCAAAACTTTACTACCAATAGCCTACTGTTGACTGGAAGCCTTACAGGTAACATATACAGTTGGCTAACACATATTTTCTATATTATATGTATGATGTAATGTATTCTTGTAATAAAGTAAGCTAGAGAAAAGAAAGTAGTATTGAGAAAATTCTAAGGAAGAGAAAATATATTTATATTTCTGTACTGTGTTTATAGGAAAAATCCACATCTAAGTGGACCTGCACAGTTCAAACTTATGTTGTTCAAGGGTCAACTGTACATTGATTTCTCCACTCCTTCCTTCCTTTTTCCTTCTTCCCTTCTTTTCTTGTAATCTTCCTGCAGCCAGTCTAAATCATAATTATTGCTGACTTTCTGGGACTGATTAGCTCAATGGATAGGAGCCTGGTGTTAATGGAGGAGTGGTCCTATTTTATTCACTCATTGTGTGGAAAGCTTTAGTAGGAAAAAGGACTACCCAACCACCACAGACAACCTTTTTATTGGATTCCATCAGTCACAAATTCCCCAAATAGGAATTGATTGGCCAAAGGGAATTATAGAAGACAATTTGATTGCATAACCTTAACTAAAAAAGGTATGTCCCCATGAGAATGAGTTATTCTGATAGCAAGAAATGTCCCTGTAGAGATAGCAGCACTGAACTTCGCTCAAGGCAGAGCACGAGTCTTAAGTTTCAGAAATGACAACCTCTTAATGTAAGTAGAAATAATGGTGTCTTTCCTCTTAATAGTCATGGTATTAATTAAAATGAAATGAACTGTTGTGGATCTAAGTCTTGTGCTTCCTCATCACTCCTGCTTTCTGATAACAGAGTCCTCTTTCTTATGGAGAATCCATTCCATATATTTTGGTGCAGAAGGTTGGCCACAGAGCTAATAATACCTGACCAATCAATACATTGCATCCACTCACCATAGTGATTGGTTCAAGGATGGATACAACACTGATAATATCAATTGGAAGGTTCAAGAAAGAATTTTACAGCTGTATCTCTAGCTCTAAGGATGATGTACCTAGAATTGACAGTTGTCATTCTTGCTACCACATGAGGAGAGTTTATCTGAAAAAAGGCAACATTTGAGTCTCTGGACCCAGCCTCGATTAGGCTTTATAATCTCTTGGACTTCGTAGGTCCATTAGTCAATAGAACTTTTTTGAGATGGGCTTCTGTCATTCGTTCTCAAAACTACCTGATTAATACAGAAATCACATCAAGTCAGGAAATAACTATACTTTATAAGTGAAATAATAAAATTCATTGAAAGCAATTCAAAACATTTGTAGCAAAAGAGCTGGCCATGGTAATAGCATATTTTAGATAATATAAACATTAACTCTGTCTTTCAGTAGCATGTCTAACCTTGTTTGCTTGTAAAGGCTTCCAGTAGAGATAATTCTGTAGAACACAATGGGATTTTCTCTGCTCTTCTGCAAGTTTTGTAATTTCAGAAGCAGGAATTATTTCCATGAAGAAGGCTGCTGTGAAACCACAATGGTTTTCATAGAAGATAATAGCTATGTACCAATTTGTAGTTGTAACCAGAAGTTTATGGTTGTTAAAAATGCGGTGTGTTGTTAAGTCACAGAACATTATGTAACAGTACACAAACCTAGATAATGGAGGGGTATATTATCTGCCAAGAAATGTTGCCAGTGCTCTGGGGTTTTTCACCTGAGTGAGATGGCATTTGGCTCATTTACTGGCCTTGTTCTATGAGTGATTCTGTCAAAACAACATATGCCAATTGATCACCAAAAACCATTTCTTACAGCTTGATAATAGGATAGGTGACAGTATTTTGTATTTGAAGGGAGAATATTGATAGGGTCTTATTTCTGCAAGTGCTAAGAAACTAATAAATTCACTATTTGCTCTTTTTGGATTAAAGGGGGAAAGTATTCTGCTTGCCTAGGAGAAAATCAAATTATTCCTTAAAACATAGTGCAATTTAGTTCTTTTGGCTTTTTTATTAATTGGCCATGGTATCAAGTTATGGAAGTTAGGTCATGGGTGGAAAGCTAGCAAAAGGTGGAAACTCATCAAAAGTTTAGGAATATCAGGATGGACGATCAAACTGCAACAAAATCAGGGAATTGGGTGCACTTCAGAGATAGCTGACACCAATGATGAAAATTTGAATTTTATCAAATGTTTTTATAAAAATCTATTAATAATTATATCTGTTTTTGTCTTCTATGTAATTTACATTAATAGACATATTATTAGTTAGAGTAGGCTAACTTCTACAACAAATAGCGAAGGAGTATAATAATTCAAATGAAAGTTTATTTTTATGAGGCAAAGCTGGAGATATTAATAAGTTAAGGCAATCCTCTCCCACATAATCATTCAGCAATCCAGATTGACAGCTGCTCTGTCATCTTCAAAATCTAGCTTCTGACATCCTAGAATCATTTCTATTCCAACCACCTAAATGGGAATAAGAGCATGGAGCAATGCCTTATAAAAGATACCTGGCACATGCCACTTTTGTTCACATTTCATTGCCTAAAACTTGATCACATAACCACACCTAATGACAAGGAGAGCTGTGAAATATAGTTCCAGATTAGACAGCTAATTTCCAGCAATAAATATACAGCATGGATAGGGGATCAAGAATTTTTAATGGACAGTTGTTCATCTCTGTCATAATGTTCTAATATAGGGTCATTTTTGATTTTCTGGAATGAACCACACTTGGTAATATTATCCTTTTGAGGTATTATATATGAAAATTGGCATTTCTGTTCATAAATGAGTGAAATTATAGTTTTATTTTTCTATGCTGAATATTTTATTTTTGTTATCAGTATGCATTGGTTTCATATGCAAGATTTTGGGACATTGGAAAAGTCTAAAAATTATTTCAGTTTATAAAAATTTGTCCATGAAATATCTTCTTGCCTAAGTGCATTTCTTAAAACATTTCATCAAGTTTAGTGCTCGCTTCGGCAGCACATATACTAAAATTGGAACGATACAGAGAAGATTAGCATGGCCCCTGCGCAAGGATGACACGCAAAACATTTCATCAAGTTTATTGAGACATATATCATATATTTTGAGGTAGATATATATATATCAAAATGTGTGATATATATATATATCTCAGTAAGTGTGATACACATGCATATCATACTTTCTTTATCCATTCATCCATCAGTGAACACTTAGGTTGTTTCCATATCTCAGTTATTTAAACAATGCTTCAGTGAACATGGTGGAGAGCAGGTATGTCCTTGAGATAATGACTTCATTTTCTTTGGACAGATACCAGAAGCGGTATTGCCAAATCATATGGTAGTTCTATTTTTTATTTTTTGAGGAAACTCCATACTGTTTTCCATAGTAGTTGCATGAATTTACATTCCCACCAACAGGGCAAAATTTCCCTTTTCTCCACATCCTCACCAGCACTTGTTATTTCTTGTCTTTCTGATAATAGTCATTCTAACGGGTGTAAGGTAAGATCTCATTGTGTTTTTGATTTTCAGTTCTCTGGTGATTAGTGATGTTGAATACCTTTCATGTACCCGTTGACCCTTTGTATGTCTTCTTTGAAAAATAACTATTCAGATTCTTTGCCCAATTTTTAATCATATTGTTTGTTTTTTGCTATTGAGTTGTATGAGTTTTTAAAAATATATTTTGGACATTAACTAACCCTCATCAGATATATGATTTGCAAATATTTTCTCCCACTCTGTAGGTTACCTTTTCATTTTGTCAAAAGTTTCCTTTGCTGTGCAGAAGCGTTTTAGTTTGATGCAGTCCCACTTGTTTATTTTTGTTTCCATAGTCTTTGCTTTTGGTGTCAAATTAAAAAAATCATTGCAAAATTGATGTCAAGTAGCTTACCCCCATGTTTTCTTCCAGGAGTTTTATGGTTTCAGGTCTTACATTCAAGTTTTAAGATGATTTTTCTATATGGCATAAGCTAGGGATCAAATTTCATTCTTTTGCATGTGGCTGTTCAGTTCTCCCAACAGAGTAATTTGTTAAAAACAAAGTTCTGAGAAACAAACTGAGGGTTTTGGAGGGGAGAAGAGTGGGGGGTTGGGTGAGCCTGGTGGTAGGTATTAAGGGGGGCACGTATTGCATGGAGCACTAGATGTGATACATAAACAATGACTCTTGGAACACTGAAAAAAAAATAAAATCAAACAAACAAACAAAACAAAGTTCTTAATTTCTTCTGTTTTTGTTCCATTTACAACATGCATGCTTATTTGGGTCAATTTTTTTTTTTTTTTTTTTTTTTTTTTTGCTTTTTCAAATAAATTTATTATTTGAATTTTAGGTAGTTAACATACAGTGCAATATTGGTTTCTGGAATAGAATTCAATGATTCATTACTTATATACAGCACCCAGTGCTCATCATAGCAAGTGCCCTCCTTAATATCCATCACACATCTAGTCCATCCGCCATCCACCTCCCTCCATCAACTCCATTTGTTCTCTACTGTTAAAAGCCTCTTATGGCTTCTTTCCCTCTCACCTTTTTTTCTTTTTCCCCTGCCCCATATGTTCATCTGTTTTCTTTCTTAAATTCCACATATGAGTGAGATCATGTGGCATTTGTCTTTTACTGCCTGACTTATTTCGCTTAGCATAATACACTCTAGCTCCATCCACAGCATAGCAAACGTCAAGATTTCATTCTTTTTGATGGCTAATATTCCATTTGTTTGTGTGTACCACATCTTCTTTATCCATTCATCAGTTGATGGACAGTTGAGTTCTCTCCATAGTTTGGATATTGTTGATAATGCTGCTATAAACATCAGGGTGCATGTATTCCTTCAAGTCTCTATTTTTGTATCTTTTTGGTAAATAATTGGTGGTATAACTGCTGGCTCATGGGACACTTCTACTTTTAACTTTTTGAGGAACCTCCATACTGTTCTTCAGAGTGGCTGCACCAGTATGTATTCCCACCAACAGTGTAAGAGGGTTCCCCTTTCTCCACATCCTCACCAACACCTATTGTTTCCTGTGTTGTTAATTTTAGCTATTCTAACAGGTGTGATGTGATATCTTATCATGGGTCTGATTTGTATTTCCCTGATGATGAGTGATGTTGAGCATCTTTTCATGTGTCTGTAACCCATCTGGATGTCTTCTTTGGAAAAAAAAAATGTCTATTCATGTCTTCTGCCCATTTCTTTCTTTCTTTCTTTTTTCTTTTTTAAATTTCTTTTCAGTGTAACAGAATTAATTGTTTATGCACCACACCCAGTGCTCTATGTAATACATGCCCTCCATAATACCCACCACCAGGCTCACCCAACCTCCCACCCCTTGCCCCTCCAAAACTCTCAGATTGTTTTTCAGAGTCCACAGTCTCTCATGGTTTGTCTCCCCCTCCAATTTCCCCCAACTCTCTTCTCCTCTCCATCTCCCCATATCCTCCGTGTTATTCCTTATGCTCCACAAATAAGTGAAACCATCTTCCAGTCCCATCCATATTGATACAAAAGGTGGGTATTCATCCTTTCTGATGGAGGCATAATACTCCATAGTATATATGGACCACATCTTCCTTATCCATTCGTCTGTTGAAGGGCTTCTTGGTTTTTTCCACAATTTGGCGACTGGCCATTGCTGCTATGAACATTAGGGTACAGATGGCTCTTCTTTTCACTACATCTGTTCTTGGGGTAAATACCCAGTAGTACAATTGTGGGGTCATAGGGAAGCTCTATTTTTAATTTCTTAAGGAATCTTCACACTGTTTTCCAAAGTGACTGCACCAACTTGCAGTCCCACCAACAGTATAAGAAGGTTCCCCTTTCTCCACATGATCTCCAACACATGTTGTTTCCTGTCTTGTTAATTTTGGCCATTCTAACTGGTGTAAGGTGGTATCTCAATGTGGTTTTGATTTGAATCTCCCTGATGGCTAGTGATGATGAACATTTTTTCATGTGTCTGTTAGCCATTTGTATGTCTTCTTTGAAGAAGTGTCTGTTCATGTCTTCTGCCCAATTTTTTACATGATTACATGTGTTGAGTTTGAGGAGTTCTTTATAGATTCTGGATATCAGGCCTTTGTCTGTATTGTCATTTGCAAATATCTTCTCCCATTCCATGGGTTGCCTCTTGGTTTTGTTGACTGTTTCCTTTGCTATGCAGAAGCTTCTCTGTTTTTGTTCCATTTACAACATGTATGTTTATTTGAGTCAATTTTTAAAAATTTTGTTTAAAAGGAACTTATGTTGTTCATAGAATTGTGCAAAATATTCTCTTATAATTATTTTAACGTATTTGGTGCTATGTTTTTCTTTCCTTTAATCATTCCTAATTTTGTGTATTAGTTATATCTACACTTTTAAAATTAGGCTGAGTAGTTATTTACTTATTTCATTGTTCCCCTACTCCTCTCACCTCCTCCCCAGGCCCATCCCCATATACCCACTTCAGCCAAAAAAAGTTATTCTTAGAGTTGTTTATACATTTTCTTTTTTCCTAATTTATGCTAAATTATTTCTGCTTTTATCTTCATTCACCCCTTTTGATTTTATTTGAATTAATTTATTTTTCTTTTTCTAAAATCTCAAGTTTAGTTTGAAAATCAGTTTAAAGAGAATATATGTAAACTTTCCTCCCTCCCTCCCTCCCTCCCTCCCTTCCTTCCTTCCTCTATCCCTCCCTCCCTTTCTTCCTTCCTTTCTTTTTTGCTATGAAGTGTCCTCTGAGTACATCTTCGACTATAGTTCATAATTCTGAAAGGTACGATTGTTGTTTTATTTTCCAGTTATTCTGCTTTTACTTTTGATTTACTTTTGACAGAATTTAGTTGGTATACAATTAGCACTTTCCACTTTCTTTCTAATGTCTCGGGGGCACCTGGGTGGGTTAGTCAGTCAAGCATCTGCCTTAGGCTCAAGTCGTCAAGTCAATTGCTTATCCCTTTCCCTTTGCCACTCCCCCTGCTCATGCTCTCTCTCTCTCCCTCTCTCAAATGAATAAATAAAATCTATTAAAAAATGTTTTAATGTTTGTGGTCAGAAAATCTAATTTGTACTATTTCTGCTTTGGGGAAGTATATTGTTTTCTTTATGGCACTTGAGAAAAGGGTGGATTTTTTTTTTTTCTGATCATTTTCTGATCATTTCTGATCATTTTTTACTGATCATTCTGACTATATTGTTTATTCCTTTATTTAGTTGTTTATTTTTTATTTGTTGAATTGTCTTCTAGATTGAGAGAAAATGATAAAAATCAAATATACTCTATTTTGTTCATTTTAAACAGGTTTTAATTTGCTAGTTGTCTACCATATAAATGGTGCCTATAGGTAAACAGCAGCTGTATCTCATGGACTGGATCCTTCATCGTTATAAATTCTATTTGTCTTATTTCAAGTTGGTCCAAATTTTTCTGTTATAGATGACACTATTCAGTTGTGGCATGAGATTTTTTTCTATTCAGTATTTCAGTGTTACTGTATCTTTGCTTTTTTTTTTTTCTTTGCTCTCTTTACTTTTTTTTTTTTTTGCTTGTTTTTGTTTAGTTTGGTAAAGGCAGTTTCTCTTAGATTTAAACTGATAAGCCATCTTTCACAGAAGTTCTGATAGTATGATATAACTGCAAATGAAAGAAAGGGGAACATAAAATTACATGCTCACGACAATACGTAAGAAAATGTAAACATATGGGGTAAAACATGGATAAGGATATGGAAAATTTAAGTGGCCACTTTAAAGCATAAAATGTAGAAAGGTTCAACATATATCCTTAGATGTGGTTAGAATGTTAGCTTGGTAATAGTTCTAATAACTATAATACTATAATACTTTTAAATAATAATAAAATTATTGTATAGTAATAACAACATATAATTATAAAATAATAATAATGAATCCCTGTGCCATATACAGGGGATATAAATACTTATATGAATCAATTAATTGTCTAAAGCAATTTCCACTAATGATACTGGGGCTACATTTGATGTCAATTTCCCCTCTCATCACTCCTAGAAGGCTTTGCTTTGGCTAACCTACCTCTCATTCCTCCAAAATATCATTCCTGTTTCTACATTGCCTTCTTATTGGAGCACCTTGCAAGAGCCCAAGTGGGAGAATCACGGTCTCAGACGTCCTAGATAGGCCAAGAGACAGGTGGAGAAGTGTGGTATTCATGTGCTTGTGTAATTCGACTCCTTTGTTTGTGGATTGCATCTAGTGACTTGATTCTAAGGAACTGAATATGGCAAAAATGGTGGGATGTCATTCCCTATGACTTCCATTTCCATCTTGTCCTCTCTCTTGCTTGCTCTGATGAAGTCAGCTGTCATGTGGACAGGACCATGTGGCAAGTATTTCAGAGAGCCCTCGGTTCAAAACCAGTGTGAGAAAATGAATTCTGCCAACAACTATGGGAGTTAACTTGGAAATACTCTCCTACCTGAGCTTTAAGTTGACTGCAGCCTTGTGGGAGACCCAGAACCAAAACATTCAATTAAGCTCAGTGAATTCTAGGCCCAAAGAAACTGTGAGATAATACATCTGTTACGTCTTAAGTCACTAAAAAAAAAAATTACTTAAAGATGTTCCCCTATAGAAGGATGCCACTATAAGCAATCTACACTTTACAATTAAGGGTTTAAAGGGTGGTTTCCTCTTTAGGTTTCAGGTTTCAGATTGTGGTCTGGCCCTGTTATTTCTTTCTATATTCATATGTACTTTTATTGAAGTCATTTTACTTTTGGAACAGGAAAATTAGAATTATACAATAAATTCAGTACAGAGTAAAGTTACTCATCTGAAACTACATGAAAACACCAATTAGTTCCTTGGTTCTATCAATTTTGAGCCTAGAATCCCTTCAACAAATCTCTGATCCTTTCTTGGCTAAGATTTTATAAGTAGCTTAATTTTTTCATTTACCAATTTTGCATTTCATAGAAGAACTTGGACCAGGGAGTACAGAGATTAAGAGAAGGTTTAAAGTCTGACCTTAACCCTTGGCTCTAACAATTTTATTGGGAAGAGCTGACACAGTTGAATCCAATCACATTCAACCACAATGTTTTAGGAAGCTGAGTGTGTGAAAGACAGGGTAGGTGTACAGATAAATAAGAACAGTCCTGCTCTGGAGGGGTTGTGCATGCTGTAGGAAGTTGGACAGACAATAAGTATCACTGAATAAAAATGTAGATCTAACTGGGACTGTAGTTAGGGAAAACTTCCTGAAGGAGGCAGCGCATGTGCTGGATGCTGAGTCTCAAGTAGAATTTAATGGCTGAAGATAAAGGTAGGAAACAAGAGAGACAGTGTATTTGGAATAGACAGAAGAGCAGGAGACACTAAGATCTATTCTAGGCAGCAGGAGTCTGAATTAGCAAAACAAAGTAAGAGGCAAAGCTATAAATATAAGAAATGATAACAGAGATGTGACTGGAGCTCTTGAAAGAGGTCAGAGTTAGAGGTATTGAACTAAGAATTGTCTGCAAGGAGGTGGCATGCAAAGTGGACGATATCCCTGAGAAAGGAAGTAAAGAGAGGAGCTGAGGATGGAACCTTGAGGATCACCCACATTTAGCCACGGGACAGTATGTTGAAGCAGCAAAGCAGGATAAACGGTGAAATGTTTACTAGTTTTCTCAGGAGTAGGAACCCATTTAATCCCTGAGAATTTTGTTTCAAACTTCACAGCCTAACTTCCATCTGTAACCTTTTTTCTTCAACCACACATCCTGGCCATTAGCTCTCCAGTATTCATTTCTGCCTCTATCATAGATCTCAGTGTGTTTGTCAAATCACTTGGAATCAGGGGTGTGTTAAGTCCCAGAGCTGCCATATTAAGCTGGGCAGCTACGCACAAGTGAATGCACTTCTCTGAGCATCAGTTTTCTCATACGACAAAAGCTGACAATTATGTTTTCTCCATACGGTAATTGTGAGAAATAAGTAAGATACCACGAGGCAGTGTCTAGCACAGCACTTGGCATATAGTGAATGTTCTTTGAATCTAAGCCTGAACTGCCAAACGAGCTACCCTGTGGTGACATGATTCATCTGTAACTTTGGTCTACAGCTGAGAGATTTACAATTATAGCACATTTACTGGGGAAGAGCTATTTATCACAATGAAAAGTATGTTTTTCATATTCCAAGAGAATTAACTTTCCCCTAAGTTTCATTTCCTGTTCCTTTTTCCCCCCTTGTCTTGACCTTAGTGTATCATGGAAAACATTTTTTCCCTTGCTTATGCCTCATTTCATGATAGGCAGTCATGAGCATATAAACACAAACCACTAGAATATCAGGAAAATGTGTAATTAAAGAACTAGACTTCAACTTCATAACTCTGGTTTAGGGAAGCTTTATATCTTTTCTCTATGGAAATTTCATATTGGAGGGTACATAAAAGTGGTTTGCTCTAAGAGTTTAGGAGTGATTAGATAACTTATTCTCTGCCTCTGTCAGTATCTGCTTTTTGTTACATTTTATTCATAAGCTTTTCTTAAACACCTATTTATAATTGAGATGTTTTGTGGCCCCTTGTATACCTTTTATTGGCTGTTGAATTCACTTTAAATCTTCTCTAGGAATCAGCCTGAAAATAATGCTTCTTTATTTTTATCTTCAAGATACCCAACCCAGCTGGAAGGGGGAGAAAAAGAATATTGTAGGATCCTGTTAAACTTCTATCCTTTCCCCTATAGCTTCATCAAGATCAAACAGATTCTCCATAGCAGCAGCAACATAGAGCAGAGAGCAAATCAGATGCATATGTGAAGCTGTGATAAAATAGAACTTTACAAAAAGAGAAGAAAGACCTAGCAGGCATGCCTGCCTGGCAGCTGAAGAAAGTGTTACTGTCATTATTAAAGGGAAATGAATATACTGCCAAAGCTCTGAGAACATAGTATCAAGTATTGCCTGTGGACCCAAAGCTGAGTGACTTATTCATTTGGTCTTTCTGTACACGGGAAAGCCAAGTGCCCATTTAGAAAATCTGTTGATAACAAGGTATAATATAAAACACTTTAATAACTGTTGAGATTTGAAAGATCCTTACTTACTTTGTTAATGTTCCTTTGTCTAGTCCTAGCTATAGCTTTGTGATGGAGAAGCTAGCCTTAGTCCCACCTTATAGGTGAGAAAAATGCCCCCCCAAAAGTTTATATTTGGTAAATACCAGAGCCAGTTTTTAAACCAAAGCCCATTGGCACCAAAGACTATGCCCAACCATTCTGCTAAAAAGTTCACTCTACTTTTTAAGTTTCTGATTACTTATGGGCAATTCTATCCAACTAGGCTAAAACATTGTAGGAAGCCAGTACAACCATTAGAAAGAGGTTATGTCATTTGTAAGTTTATTAAATCATGTGTTTTAAAAAATTTATTTCAGGTATTTATTTTATCATATTTTAAGGTACTAATGCAGTTTCATGTTTCTCATCTAGTAGGCCTTGGAAGTCTAAAATGTATTTTGATTACTTATAAATCTAGTGCAATCAGAATTATATTTGATCCTTTTCTTCCCTCCCTTCCTTGTCTCCTCCTTCTCTCCTTTCCTTCCTTTCTTCTTTTTTTAATTTAACAAACACTTATTGCACTCTTACTAAGCTTTGGGGATAGGGCAATGAAAATTTTCTTGCATTTAAAAAGCTTTCATTCTAAAAAATTAAACAACAAATAAATACAAGTCTTTCAGATAATGATCAATGGCATGGAGATCATAAAACAATACACTGTGATGGTGACTGTGTGGTGGGCTTCCTCTAGATTGGGTGGGAAGAAAGGGCCTGTGACATTTGGCTGATGACCTAAATCATAAATAGAAGTTAGTCACCCAAAGAACTGAGGTCAGGTGTCCCAGGTAGAAGAAACTGCAAAGACTGAGGCCCCGGGGATGGAATGAGCTTGATGTATTAAAAGAATCAAAAGACAAATATGATTGGTTCATGATAAGAGTGAAAGAGAGCAGTAGATGAGACTCAGCTCAGAGACGGAGGCATTGTCTGGTCCTTAGAACCTCGTGTGTCCTTGCACGGAGTTTCGACACTGTTCCCAATACCTGGTAAATTCAGTTAAATAGGGTGGCAACATGATCCGATTTAAGTTTAAAAGGTTAACTCCTATGAGAAGAAAGAACTTAGAAGGATAAGAGTAGAAGTGAGGGGACACATTAGGAGACTTTTAGAATAAGGATGGGGGTGGACAGGTATAAGGCCACTCAGTCTGTGATATAGTTTCTAAGAGGGAAAGGACTAAAGGATGGTAGGTAAGGAACCAACAGTGTTCACTTCAGACAAAATAAGAGATGGTGAGAAAAAGGAAAGAATCATATTTAAGAAGTGAGAAAGTAATTAAGCTGGCTCATTCTGTATCATTTATGGATTACTGTTTATTATGACAAGAAAGAAAGTTCCCTGTGGATATCCCAGTCTACTTCAAAACTTATTTCCTTTTCCTTCAAGTCCCCCACAGATAATCCCAGGTAGCATGATTTTCCTCCTCCTGCCTTCTCTCTTACCTCTCTTCTAGACAACTTGGAAGTTAGGGGGACTTAGTGAAGTCTAGATCTAAGACTCAATGCTAAAGCAAACTTTCAATAAATGAGGTTCATATTTCCTGTAGAGGCCAGGAAATTTCCATGTTTAAAAATGATCATTCTGGTAGATACCACCCTAGCCAGGTGATCAAAGTTAATATCACCAGGAATACCTATGGACACCTTATGCCCCCAAGATATGTTACAGCAAGAAGGGCTCATCACTTCTGCAGTCTCTTAGTCTTGCCCCAAATTCATAACCTCAGTCTAATCATGAGAAAACCTCAAACAAACCCAAATTGATGGGCATTCTACAAAATAAGCAACCAGTACACTTTGCAAGTGTCAAGGTCTGGAAAGAAAGAGGAACTCTCACAAATCGGAAGAGACTAAGGAGATACCACGGTTTAATGCAATGTTGAGTCCTGGATGGGATCCTCGAACAACAACGCCAACAAAAGGACATTAGTGAGAAAACTGGTGAAATCTGAGTAAGTTTTGTGCTTTTGCTAACAGTATTATGCTAGTGAATTTCTTAGTTTTGATAAAGTTCACTATTGGTTACATAAGATGTTAAGGATAGGGGAAGCTGAGTGAAAGCTATATGGGAACTCTCCATACTATCTTTGAAACTCTTCCAGAAGTCTACAAATATATCTAAAAGGAAAGATTAACTGTTAAAAAGAAATTGCATTGCATCTTGGTTTCTGAGGGGTTTCTTGTGGGAATCATGTAAGAAAATCTGCTCCAGAAGTTCCCTTTTAATCCTTTTTGACTTCTCAATACCTGTACTATTTTTTGCTAATTCTCCAAATATAAGATTCTCAAGGCTGACAAAAAAAAAAAAATCATCCAAGCAATGGAATATTCTTCAGCGCTAACAAGAAATAAGGTCTCAAGCTGTGAAAAGACATGGAGAAAGCCTAAGTGCATATTTCTGAATGAAAGAAGCCAGTCTGAAAAGGCTACATACTATACAATTCCAACTCTATGACAGAGACAAAACTATGGAGACAATAAACATGTTAGTGGTTGCCAGGGGTGGATGGAGAAAAAGAGAGATGAACTGACAAAGCACAGAAGATTTTTAGGGTAGCAACAGTCCTCTGTATGATATAATAACAATGGCTATATGTATGTCATTATCTATTTTCCCAACTCATAGACTGTACAACACCAAGAATGAATACTAAGGTGAACTATGGACTTTGGATGATTATGACATGTCAATGTAGTTTTATTCTTGGTAAAAAATGTACCATTCTAGTGAGAAATGTCAATGAGGGAGGCTATGCATGTGTGGGGCAGAGGACATATGGGAAATCTCCCTACCCACCTCTCAATTTTGTAGTAAATGTAAAAGTACTCTAAAAAAATGAAGTATTAGAAATGAGCTATCATAACTATATATTTTTTGAGCATGCTGGAGAAGTTCAACTTCATTAACCATCATTAATTATTAGGGAAAGGTAGATTAAAGTTACAATGAGACGCTGTTATTCCACCATAACTACGAAAGCTAAAAGAATGGAAAATTCCAAAATATCATGAAGGGAGGATATGGGGCAACTGTATACACTCTCATACATTAGTGGGACTGTTAATTGGTTGAATTACTTTAGGAAATTGTATACATTATGACACAGCAGTTCCATTTATGGGTTCACAGCCCCCAAAAGTGAGTGCTTATAAAACATATTTACAAGAATATTTATAGATCCTTTGTCCATAAGAGCACAAAACTTAAAATAACCGAAATATGCATCAAAGTGAAATGAATAAATAGTGATATCATTATACAGTGGAATAACACACAGCAATGGAAAAAAAATCTACTGCATATACAACAACATGAATGAATCTCACAGATAAAATGCTGAGCAAAGGCAGCCAGAAACACACACAAAAAATAACATATGGTTCCATTTATATTAACGGGAGATGGTAGGAGGGAGTCTGCTGGGTTCTAGAATTTCATAACTGTATTTTTTAAATGATAAAAGTTGTGATCTCTTTTAGTATCTTGGGTTTGATATGAATAAAAATAAAGTGTAATAAAGTGTAATAAAAATAAAGTGTACTCATTCTACAAAAGGACAAAAAAGAAGAATTTTATCTTGTCTAAGGTAAGAGGTCATGTAGAAATTGCCCCTGGCAGATAATTTCAAGAACATTTTTACCATGTGCCTACAATATCCACCATGCAACATTTAAGATTTAGAAATGCACAAAAGCAAAAGGGAGATTTTTTTTCTTTTGATCAGTATTAACCTCACTAACATAGTGCTTTAACGTTCGAGTATATTCATTATTTTTGCAAATAGGTTCAACTTGACAAAGCTAGCCAAACATCTTCCTACCAGCTTTCACATAACTCTGCTTATATTGAAGCTAATATTGCTCCCAGATTTCATTATTATTGTGACTACAGGAACATGGCTGAATTTATTTGATAATCTTCTCCAAATTCAGTTAATTAAATGGAAAAATGTTAGTGAAATAAAACATTTGTTACTATAGTGAAAAGTTTATTTGAACTGAATTTTTCTCTTTTTTGGACTGGTGGTTTTGGCATTGCAAATCTGCCTTCCAAATTCACCCGCAAACATGTTTCTGTGGAAACAGAGCCACATTTAGAAGCGGTGGTTATTGATTTTCTTTTGGAGCTACCAACTGGTTTCTGAAAAACCCTGGAGAGCATAGGCCAATTTCCACGTGTATTTTGCCCCCTCTCCCCCGCTATCACTTCCATACCTGCGTGGCTTTAAAATAATCCAGGGCTATCTATTATTTATCAAAAGGCTACTGGATTGGCTGATAAAGCAAAGAGATTCTGATCTCTCCTTGTTATTAGAGTCTCCTAGATGCTGCCTCTCCTATGGCCGGCCTCTTTCTGTTTCTGGGAACCCTACCCAGGCCCAGGCATGATCTTCCTCATGCTGCCTGCCTTTCCAAACTGCTCAGTCTAGGCCATTTCATCTAGGCCCTCCACCTGCTTGTCGTGCCTCTCTGTTCTTGGGTCAGTTAACTCTTCCCCATCTAAATGATTGTACCTTAGACATTTCTTCCTTTGAGAAGCTTTTCTTGATCGTTCTTTATACTAGGTTGGATGTGCCTGTTAAATATTTCTGTAGCTCCTGTACGTGGTGATAATAACGCTTGTATTGTATTTTAGAAGACCGTAGAAAGCTTAGGTTGAACAAAGAGAAGGCGTGGCATAGTGTACTCATTACCTGTGACTGTTTTTTGTTTGTTTGTTTTTTGTTTTGTTTTGTTTTGTTTTGTTTTCAGCTTTGTTTGTCACACCAGTAAACAGAACATCACAGTTCTGGAGGGCAGGATTTCAAAACCAGTGTGTCTTTTTTTTTTTTTTTAAAGATTTTATTTATTTATTTGACAGATCACAAGTAGGCAGAGAGGCAGGCAGAGAGAAAGGAAGGGAAGCAGGCTCCCCGCTGAGCAGAGAGCCCGATGTGGGGCTCCATCCCAGGACCCTGGGATCATGACCTGAGCCGAAGGCAGCGGCTTTAACCCACTGAGCCACCCAGGCGCCCCAAAACCAGTGTGTCTTTAGGGGAGTTTCTGTGCCTTTCCTCTCCCAGCTTCTGGTGGCTGTTGGTAAACCTCAGCTTGTGACTGCATCACTCCAGTGATGCCTCCATGGCCATGTTGCCTTCTCCTGTTCTCTGTGGGCCTCTCTTCTGTTTCTTTTATCCAAATACTTGCTGGATTTAGGGCCCACCTGGGTAATCTGGGATGATCTCCTCATCTCAAGATCCTTGACATGATTTTATCTGCAAAGACCTTATTTCCAAATGAGATAATATTTATAGATCTGGGGATTAGGACACAGAAGACATAGCTCTTTGCAGGCCATCCTTCAGCCTACGACATATTGTAACTGGAACCTAAACACACTATAAGGATTAATATTGAGGCTAATAATGAAAATGACTTATTGATGGAGAAACTGAAGCATATCCCCCCTGGTTCTCTTCAGAACAGAGTCTCACCTTAGTGGACTATATCATCCTAATTCAAATGTCAGAGACATCAGTCCAGGAATTGGCTTCATTCGGGAGCCCTTTTGCTACCCTTGTTTTACCCATTCTTTAAGGTTCAACTCAAGTTTAACCTCCTCTACAGAGCCTGCTACAATCTAATAGCAGTGATAATAAAATCACCTAGCATTTTTCAAGAACTTACTACTTGCCAGGCCTGGTACAAAGAACACTAATTTCCCTATTGATATCCCCACTGCTCTGCCTTGCTTTGACTTGCCACTGCATTTATATCTGTGCCTCCATAAATATTATTTAATTACATACTGTCACATCTACTAATTGTAGGCTATGCAAGTAGCCTACATAAAATTTTTTGTATAATGTATATTCCTTATGTACTATTTTACTATTACCACTACTACTATGGCTAACATTCATTGGAGTCCTTACTATAGGCCAAGAACCGAGCTAAGCAATTAACTTTTCTCTTTCAATCCTCAAAGCAATTCTGCAATGTAGGTATTTCCTGTATTCTCACTTTTCTGATGAAGAAAAAGAAGTTTATTGTCAATAACCCCTGGTCTATCAGTGATAGAATCAGAATTTGAGAAGCAATTCTGCAATGTAGGTATTTCCTGTCTTCTCACTTTTCTGATGAAGAAAAAGAAGTTTATTGTCAATTACCCCTGGTCTATCAGTGATAGAATCAGAATTTGAGAAGCAATTCTGCAATGTAGGTATTTCCTGTATTCTCACTTTTCTGATGAAGAAAAAGAAGTTTATTGTCAATTACCCCTGGTCTATCAGTGATAGAATCAGAATTTGAGCCAAAGCCAGGTAACTTCAAAGACTACATATATGTATATATGTATGTATATATATATATATATATATATATATATATATATATATATATATGCTACAAATCCATGAAGTGTTGGCTTTGTCTTCTCAAGCATTTAGGTAGATTTGAAGCTTCTTAAGGCCATATGTCTGCTTTCCATAATCATCTATTAGGACGCTGAGTTCTTGGAATGAAAGTTTTGTCGTGTTTTTGAAGGCACCAAATGTACTGGATAATTTAAAAAGTTCTTTAGCCAAAAGCTGTAAGTTTGGTCTGCTTTGCAAGTCGGTAATATCCCTAAACTCCTTTGTGACATGGATGTGAAGTGGTTGAGAGGATCAGCTCAGAATGAGAAAAAATGCTCCCTCATCTCACCATCTCCTCACCCTTTTAAGTCTCTCCTCATCACAGGTAGGGAGTCCAGGAAATCAGCATAAATTATTTTCCTTCTTGATATTGTAAAGGTCATTAAATTAGGTAACATTAATAGCATCAGTAGGAGGCTGAGAACCGAAAGAGATACAGACTTTGAATCCTGTGACAAAGCTCTCCAAGCTCTAAGTAGAGGAACAGAATTGCTTGGTCATTCAAGAATTTCTAGGACTGCTTTGTTTGCTGTTCTTCAGCAACAAATACTTTGTCCTTCCATAGACAGTCATATGGTAAAATTTCCTTGCCATTAATTTCACTCATTAAAAGAAAGAGAAGATGACGAGATTTTAAACATTTTCTTCCTCAAACCACATATAGTTTGCTAGTTTACATCAGTTCAGCTGGAAAACAGCAGAATTATGAATTTTTAAAAGTACAGCATCATTGAGTTTGCTCCAACTTTGGTTTTGGTTTAATTTGTTAATATTCAGTTAAGTTTTTAGGGAACAACTTAACCTCCTGTTTCCTCTACAATAACATCATTTTTTAAAGAAATAAATCCAAAATTTCTCTCTTTCTCAATGAAATGATAATCACATTTAAATATTACATTAAGAAGTATCAAACTTTCTGTTAAAATTACCAAACCAATCGGACAATTAAAAAAGCAAATCCTTGTGCTATAGAAATGTTTACTTCATCAAGCGGATTTTAGGAATAAAACAGTGACCTCTATTTTTTAACAGCATTCACTCAGTCCTATGTGGTGATGAAAATAATAGTTAACCATTGTTTATGGGAGTGTAAGAGATGAAAACCTGGTCTTAGAATTTTTCATCTTTATCATATTTGATCTTCACAACAGCTTTATGAAGAGACCACTATTTTTATGAACTCAAAATAAAAAATCAGAGAAATTATGTAATTTCTCTAGAATCATACAGTTAGTAAAGGATAGTCAGTATTTGACTTCATGCAGAATATATAATTGTGCTACCATCGCCGTCTCCAGTAATAGCTGCTAATACTTTTTCCTTTATGAGTAAACATTTTATAAAACTGATCATTTGACAATGCTAAACTGTATCTGAGCCCTTTGGTCCAAAAAAAACAAAACAAAAACAAAACTGGTTTGGAAATCCTCCCACCCTTTATGGACCACCCTGCATCAGACTGTTTTAAGATAAGACCCATTTCTGTCCTCCCTCAGGACTCCCATAAAACTCTGAGATAACTGTGTTACTTGCCATTAAAAAGCCCCAGGTCCCCTTCTGTTTTTTGAGTCATCCCTTATCAATGAGCACTCTCCCTATTGCAATAGTTTAGATAAAATAATCTCCTTGCCTGGTGCATTTGTCTTTCACAGTTTGGTGCTGTAACTCAGATAGGGCTGAGAGGATCAGCTCAGAATGAGATCTTGCTTTGGGGTCCCTCTTTACTTACCCAGGTAAAGAAACCTTTGCGCTCTGCTCCTGACAAATGATTAGTGACCCAATGGAGAGTCTGTCTCCTGGTCCTGTGCTATGGACTCATGTCCATGAGTAGCATGGTAAGGTGCCAGCTTGATTTCTGGGGTCAGTCTTTGGGTTTTGTGGTCTTTTGCTGGTCTCTGTAAAGGAATTGATCATTTATAGAGATCTTGTCTCTTTCATGTGAAAGACAACAGAGACGCTGGAGTGTTAGTCTTTTGTTTGTCTTGTTTGTTTGAGTTCAGATTAAGAATTTATACCCACTGGGAAAGGAACAGCTCTTTAATGTGGATCAGTGAGTTCTGTATTTCTGTATTTCTGTTTGACCTATGACTGAAATTTTAGAATTGAAACTATGTTTCCTTTCTCTCTTTGGATATTTAGGTCGGTCATTCAGAAAGACTTCTACCTCTCATATAATGTAGTATTGCCCTCTTTCAGATGGAATTACGGAATTTGATTACAAGATCTCTTTACTGAGTTCTATTTTGATGGGCTTAGTGGTAAATTATTGAGTATATAAATTGAATATTCCTAAAGTTCCCAGAAATTAAGGAAATGGGATTACTAAGACTCTCAATGTGCTGGATTTAAAAAATATCCTTACAGAAAGCAAATCAAATATGTTTCATTATTTCAAGTTCACATAATTTAGGCAAATCTTTGACAAATGACAGTTACATAATATTTTTAGTTTAATAAAAATAGCTATGTTTTCTCATCAGTGTTAAGTATAATAAACAGCAGGTACCATTCTCACTTTGTAGATGAGAACATTACATTTAGAAAACTTAAACTTAATCAAGTTTATACATCTAGTAATGGATGGATATTTGCTGATTTTAGAGGCTGTGCTTTTAGCCTATACTCTATATATCACTGTAAACAAGCCAGGTTATTCTTTGCATACATCACATTCAACTTAGGAATGAAATATTCAATAATTTTCCCAAGTGAAAGAGAGTATATTATACTTTTCTTTAAGCTTAAAACCAGAGCCAAAGTTCATCACTTGATGGATGTACACTGCCTTGAAAATGGGGAAATTAATTATGTTATTAAATATGTTATTAGGGGCGCCTGGGTGGCTCAGTTGTTAAGCATCTGCCTTCAGCTCAGGGTCCTGGGATGGAGCCCCATATCAGGCTCCCTGCTCAGCGGGAAGCCTGCTTCTCCCTCTCCCACTCCCCCCGCTTGTATTCCTTCTCTCTCTGTCTCTCTCTGTATCAAATAAATAAATAAAATCTTTAAAAAATAAAATTAAAAAACACGTTATTAGTGCAGGGACTCTGTTAAACTAAGTTTGAAGTGTGTGACTAGACCACTAACTACATATACCTTAGTTGTGGCAGAAAGTCATGTGAACTGGAGTTCTTTTGAAAGATTGTGCTCAATACTGGATGGAAGAAACTATTTTAGATTATCACATATCAAGCCCACTTCTCTGTATGGTGATTTTAAATTTAATTATAATAATAGTATTATTATTGTATTATATAATAATTATATCATTATTATTATAGTATTATTTAATACAATTTTAATTGTTTCTAAAGTTTGGAATGTTACCCTTCCTAAGAATCCCGAATTCCCTTGCAGTTTTTAGGAAGTCCTTTGCTACAAGTTCCTCAACTTCCTCACTAAATATTTCTGCAACATATTCCCAGGCCAGAATGAACTTTGTAGCTCTAATTTAGTCTCCTTTTTTAGTTTTATTTTTTTCTTCCGTGTGAACCTGAACAAATAAAACACTAAACAATCATGATGTTATTTTGAAGAGTGGCCTTTACATTTTTAGCAATGTAGTATTCTAAAATAATTGCTAAAATAATCTTTTTTTAAAGTGCTCTGCTTCTCAGAAATGACGCTCTCTTTTAACTGATAGAAGAATATGCATGTGTAAAGCTATTCTAAGATCAAAGCAGTGGTTCAATATGGTCTTAAAAATAACTTTAATTTGGATCCAGTCAATTTTATGTCACTCTTATTCAAATTATCTGCCTTTGCATACAGAAGATTTAGTATACTTAGTAAAATTCTAAAAAACACCATAATAATATCCTAAAGAAATCTGCTGTTGTTTAGAAAACTGCATGAACAATTCCCATCTGCAAATGGTTATTTATTACTTAGTTATTTTTAGACTTTCTTTTTTTTTTTTTTTTGGATGCATCGCTCACAGTAGCCTCTGGGTGCGTTTGCCGATTTTAATAATTAGCTTTCCCATTATAGCTTACACACAACATGGAAGACAACATAAACACAGGATGCATTCACATACATCAACACATACTCGTGCGCAAATTAACAGGTGAGTGAGGATACCTTTAACCCACACTTTATCAGCCAATGAGATTATTTAATAATTCCTTAAAAACCAAGAATCAAGGAGCTACTTCTTTGTTCAGGGATTATGGTTTTTTTCTGGGCTGTGCCTTGTGCCTGTAAGCTTTTCACAAGGTTGAGGAGTGTTTATTCTCTGAAAATAAAATTATTAGCTCTGAAACACAGGAAAAAGAGCATAAAATACTGCAAAATGTCAGCATAATAGTGTCTACTAGAGTTGCAACTCAATTGTACAATAGTTGACATAACCTTTAAAGTGGAATGTGTAAGCACTTTAAATATGCTAGATATGATGCCAGTAAGGTCCTCTAAAAGTAAGAGTACCAAAGATTTCCCAAGATTGTAAAAACGATCTGGAATGTTGCTGTTAGAATGAGTTGGCTAGACTTGTGTTGGCCCCTGTTCAGAAAATTTCATCTCACCCACAAACTCAGATGAATGAGTCTTGGGGGCATAGGTGACTTGACCAGTTAAGCTGGTAACTTGTGACTTGAGCAACCTGGTTCAAAAAGATGAGCTAAATCAATCAGATTCCTCCTTGTGGGGACAAAGGATTCAGTTCATAACAGACGGTTATTATTTTAAAGCAACATTATCCTCTGTTTATGCAGTAGTTTTACTACATACATTTCCTGTATGATCCACACTCATGACTTTGAGACCCAGGACTGATAGTATAGTTTCCATTTTTACACACAAAAAATTGATGTTCACAAAGGTTAGGAGCCTTTCTGGAGGTTCCACAGCCAGGTGTTTGGAGGACAATCGTATAACCCAGTGTCTGATCCCTGCTTTAGCCCCTTAAGCAGTCTAAGAGTAATTTCTTTAGTCCAATGTTAATCCCCCCCAAGAGCTGCTGTAAATCATTAGAATTTCACTGTAACTATTATTAAGTTTAATTATTAATTATTAAATTTACCTTCAAGTTCGAATCTATGTATGAATTTGAAAAAGGACTCATTCTAAAAAGCATCCGAAGGAAACTGTTAGTTTTTGCAGTCTTACATGACCTATGATCTCTGTGCTTCTTCAGGGTAAGAGCTAGCTTGTGAGATTGACTAAGAAATAAATTAGAGTTGCTTCTAGCATATGTAAAACCTGATATGTGGTACCCTGTTCTCAGTAGCTGCTGCTGAGAAACCATAAGTTAACATCCTATCACACTCATACTCTCAGTCTTGTTCGTTTCGGCTTTTCATTCTAAAATATAATCAGGGGCGCCTGGGTGGCTCAGTGGGTTAAGCCGCTGCCTTCGGCTCAGGTCATGATCTCAGGGTCCTGGGATCGAGCCCCGCATCGGGCTCTCTGCTCAGCAGGGAGCCTGCTTCCTCCTCTCTCTCTGCCTGCCTCTCTGCCTGCTTATGATCTCTGTCTGTCAAATAAATAAATAAAATCTTTAAAAAAAAAAATAAATAAAATATAATCAGTTGGCTCATCCCCAGAATTGTGTTTTTATCTTCAGCTAGGAGTGGAGAAAACTGAGCAAAGAGCAGAAAATTTGAGGTGTATTTGTGAACTGATCTGTACCCAATAGAAATTTCTTCTACATGAGAACATCCTTCCTAAAACTATGACGCTTGTTTGGGGAAGCATGTACTAGACAAGGGCTTTCTAACCGTCAACCAAATCAGGAGAAGTAGTCAGGGCTCCAGTGGGTGAGGTGATCTTGGAGAAAGTGTATAAACATTCTTGTGCTACACAACAGAGACCTATTATAGGCTTTGATGATACCTGTTCCAGGGAGTGAATGGTATAGAACAAAATCAAAGTGGGGAGTTGGTGGAAGGAGTCAACTTTCATGATAACAGAATGTAGCCTGCCCTATGGTTACTGACTAAATTTAAAGGGGCTTTCAGAGAGTTTGGAATACAGTTTTGCCAGGAAGTATGGCATGACCTCTCATTTTTATGAAGAGGTTCATATGTAGGTATATGGAAAAGTTCCTTGATATAAACTATCAGGACGGGGCGCCTGGGTGGCTCAGTGGGTTAAGCCGCTGCCTTCGGCTCAGGTCATGATCCCAGGTCCTGGGTTCGAGCCCCACATCGGGCTTTCTGCTCAGCGGGGAGCCTGCTTCCTCCTCTCTCTCTGCCTGCCTCTCTGCTTACTTGTGATTTCTCTCTGTCAAATAAATAAATAAAATCTTAAAAAAAAAAATAAACTATCAGGAGTTACTACAGAGGGCAAGGTGCTGGTCGTGTCTGTGGGAAATGAAATACCATTTTATGCCTAAACCTTGCTCGATTCACCTCTGCCCCAAGTTTGCTCCTGATTGTGCCAAGACAAGGTTGTAGGTGATTCTTATTTGCACCCAGGTTCATTTTAAGTGAGCCTCCACGATTGCCCTGTTTTCCAATTATATAAAAGGAAAGCAGACTAAAGAGCTAAAAGGATGACTCTCCGTTGGTGGAGTAGAACTGACAGTGGATCTCAGTAGCAGTGTCACAGCAGTGTCACCCCACATCAGGTGGGGTGCTTTGCAAATTCTTGGTTGCTTCAATTAAAGAAGGACATTTTTGATCTATTTGCACTTAGAAAACTAAATCAGAGATGATTTAAGCTTATGCTAACTCAGTTTCACTCACTTGGCCTCTGAGATGCAATCATAGATGGCGAGAAAGGGCTGCCGTTACAGCCAGGAAGCGGAGATGCCTGCAACTCAGTCTAGGAGATGACTCTACTGCTGTTCTAGTTTGCCCAGGGGAGTGGGTTGTGCACATGAACTACATCTGTCCTGTGTGCGGAGATGGAAGAAGGGTTGTAAATGCTTTTATGCAGTGTTTTGTCACAGCCCCATGTTCAAACTTTTTTTTTTTAAAGATTTTTATTTATTTATTTGACAGACAGAGATCACAAGTAGGCAGAGAGGCAGGCATTGAGAGAGAGAGAGGAGGAAGAGGCTTCCTGTCGAGCAGAGAGCCCGATGTGGGGCTTGATCCCAGGACCTGGCATCATGACCTGAGCCAAAGGCAGAGGCTTTAACCCACTGAGCCACCCAGGTGCCCGCCCCCCATGTTCAAAGTCTTGAGCATGGCACATCCATGTCCACCTTTACTTCCCTTTCCTAAACCATATTGGACCTCTGCTTACCTTTCTCTGCTTATCCTCACAGGTGCCATTCTTGTTCAGTTAGCCTCTACCAGGGGGCTTCTCCTGCCCCATGGACTTTTCTTTCTAGCCTCACTTAAGTTCTGCTTCTCTCTGCCCGTTGTGTGTCTTCTCCCAGATCCCTCATCTCATACCCCTCTAAACTACAGTTGTCCACCCTGAGGCAGGTAGTGTTGTCTTGTTGCCCAACATGCTGGGCACAGTGCTGTGATCAGGAAGTCAGGAAGAAAGGGGTCCATCTTACTCTGCAGGGGTGATGTTTCCTCACCGTTTAAAAAAAAAAAAAAAGTGTTAAGACCTGACCAGTACTGGTACACATAAGATGGAATAGGGAATAGTAATGTACAGTCATTGAACAATTCATGAGGGATGAACTGTCTGAGGGATCCACATTTTATAAGGAATAATGGGTAGCTTAGAACATTGGTATACATAAAATCTGGGAATGGGAGGAATGGCATCAAGTTTTCCAGGACTTTCTAATTTTCACATCCTTCAGAACTTTAAAAGTCAGATAGTTGAGAGGCTGAGAGTAAGCAGGCAGAAAAAAAGAAACATCTTTTTTTCTTCTTTCTTTCTTTTTTTCCTCCCAACGCACACACTGAAATTTCTTGGTAAATGGAAACAAGCCTCTTCCATTATTCATTCATTTTATTACTTTCTTGTCCAGTGCCTACTCTGGGTCAGGTGTTGCGCTAGTTGCTTGGGATACAGCGCCTGTTTTCAGGGAGGTGTTGCAGGCTTCTCAGGGAGAGAGAGAAGTAAATAGAACACTGCAATTCACTGGGTACTGTAGTCCCCAAAGAGAACAAAAACATTTATAATGGGCTTAGTTTGTATCCCTCAGGGCCTCCTATCTGCTTTGTACAAAGGAGGATCTACTGCCCTTTGCCCCTTTCTATATAAACAAAGACTTCATAGTGTGGTCTGGAACATTTGTACCACCACTGAGAGAATTCAAAGCCAGGGAGAAATTATTTGTGGTAATAGATGTATATGGAGGTGAGGAGCTTAAGGAATGTTGACTAGTGGATGACTAAGAAAGGCAAGAAAATAATTTCTTTTTCTCCAAAGAAAATAGAGTTTGGGGACTGAGACAAGGTAGATTTTTTTGTTGGTCACAAACAAAGAATCTTCCTGCAACTGTTTATGTGAATTTCTAGGAATCTTTAAGAGAGTTTCAGGGAGAGAAATGGAATGTTTCTTGTTTGCTTTCTAAAGAAATTATTTACAAGGGCGAAGAGGTGTGTGTGTCTATGTGTGATATGGGGGGATGGGGAGAAGGCTGGGGGAGCGCACTGTTCTTCCCAGTTGGACACCACCTGTCTTTCAGGTTCCAGCTCCTCTTAGTCCACGCCAATCCCACATGTCTGCATAAATTTTATTCTTGCCGTTGTTCAAACACATCTCCCCTTTCCTTGTCAATCCTTGCTTGCTTCCTCCAAATTAGATGCTACTCCGTTCTTTTCATCCTTGAAACACCACTCTCATACTTTCATCATTGCACATACCCCCTTGTTTCCTCATCTGTCTATGTATCCATAACAGCCACTCATTTGTGAGGACGAATGGGTATAGAGCAAATGGCCTTATCATCACTAGCATGGGGTCCATTCTCCTTGCAGTCAGATGTTACAGGCCCAGTTCTGTTACATAGTCAGCTATTCAACTTATGGTACGTTTGTTAACCATCGTAAGCCTCAATTCCTTCTCTGTAAATTGTAAATAAAATAGTACCAACCACATAAATTGTTCACTTATGCAGATGAAATTTAGACAATATGCATGCAAAGAATTTAGCACAGACCCAGGGCCCAAGTGGGCACTCAGTGAGTGTTACTTGCCTTGATCAAGTGCTCAGTAAGTCCTGCTTGTATGACCTGAAGGACTATCTTGGCAAGAGTGGTTTTTCCTCAGGTGCGTTCTCTCATGGTACTTCAGTAATTCCTGATACCTAAGAAGTACAAGTATTTATAAAGTCCTCAGGCATTTTTAAACTTTAAAATTCTCTGGGCCATGAAAGGAACAAACAATAAATGGCACATGGAGGCATAATTCATAAATTCTTAACATGATCCAATGAAAATGTCCAAGATTCAAAATAACTGTCATCTTTTGTACTTCATGCAATCTCAGTTTTCATCTCTCTGAAAGCTTTCCACAGTTGGTCTGGAGAGATCTCACAAATTGCTTCCAGGAAGCTAGTCCCAAGATCTAGAGCTCTCAGACCTGCTTTCTACCATCCCAAGAAACATGGTTCTGGGAAGACAACAATAAACTCAAATATCTACTTTTGGTATGTATGAAACTGCACACTGTCTACCTCACACAATGGAGGTACAGAAAGAGGGTTTTAGGCCAGTGCATGGGACCATTTTTATTTTTGAAGAAATCCACCTTCCCTGCTTGCTGGAATGAACTATAATGGGGAATGAATTGCTGTAAAGAGCCTCTCTTGACCCAGGGTGGAGGTACCTTTTTCTCAATTAGCCCAGAAGATCACAGGTAGATTTATTCAGGACAAAAATTCAAGCTGCACTAGCTAGAAGAAGTTAGGACAACTAGGTCCCACTTCAGCTTCTTTCTTTCCTTCCTTCCTTCCTTCTTTCTTTTCTTTATTCTTCCTCCCTTCTTCCTTGTCTCCCTCCTCCCCCCCCCTTTTCCTCCTTCCTTGTTTCCTTTTTTCTTTCTTCCTTGTTTTTCCTTTTTGTTTCTTGTTTCCTTTCTTTCCTCCCTCCTTCCCTCCCTTCCTTCCCACTGATTACAATGTAAATGTTTTAGTTATTTTAAAAGTTTTTTTAAAAAAAAGAAAAATCAAACAACAACGAAAAGGAGTCCTCCAGGTGCCCTTCGCTGAGCCAGCAGCAGTTAGGTGAGACCAGAGCATATCTATAATTCAGCTCAGGAATATTTCTCTTAATAATTAATCGAGCGCCACAAAAGGAGGAGGCCCAATAGGGCCATCGAACAAAGATGCCAGCTGAGGCCGACAGTGGCCGCCTCAGCGCCAGCTGACCCGCCCAAGGTCGGATTTACTCCAGCAGTCCCGGTGCGCGTCGCCACTGCTTGCTTGGTCCATCAGAGGGAGCTGGAAGAGGTGCCTGGAGCCCGGGTCGTTACCTGGCCTTGTCTTTGTGTGCGTGTGTGTAAAAAATCGCACTTCCCACCGCTATTTTTCTTTGAGTGGATGTGTGGGAATTGCAATTTTACATCCATGTCTATGGGCATTTCATACGCCTGCCACCTAAGAAGCAATGTGGGGGTCCATCCCAGGGTGGACGCCAAGGCAGGCGCATTCGCCTGCCCCGCGGGGTACTGTGGGTTTTGTTTGTTTGTTTTTGCTATTTGAAGGGGGTGCGTGGTATTAGAGATCCGACTCTTATGATAAATACCTCCCTGGAGTCAGACCCCTAGCTGAGTTGTATTCTTGCAGCAACAGGTTCGGGGAGGGCTCCTTCACCCCTTCGAAAATCCTCCGGCCCCGGGCGGGACTTATAACCTGCTCAGAGTCCTCGGGCTCTCTCCCTCTTGCACTTGTGCCTCCCGTGCGCAACCCCTAACCTGGGCCTGATTCCCATTTCTGCAGCCCGCTCCTCACCCGAATCCAGCACACTTTGAAAGTCGGCCTCCTCTGCGCCCAGAGGCCAGACCCCCGAGTGGAGGCGGACAAATTGTACAAGGGAGGCGGAGACCAAGGGGAATCGGCCCGTTCGTAGGCGACTGGGGGGCTCCCAATTAGCGGCCTCGCCAGAGATGCACCCAGGCTCCCAACCCTACAAACCCGTTAAGCGGGGCTGTGTGTGAGTGTGAGTGTGTGTGTGTGTGTGCGCGCGCGCGTGTGTGTTGTATGTGTGTGTGGGCGCGCGCGCGCTGAGCTGTAGAGAAAGCGGGTCAGGGAGAGACGCGCAGAAGCACCCTGTTGGCGAGACTGGACCTCCCGTCGAGGTCTTCCCTGCCAACCTCTCTCTTGAGCTCCCGCTCTGCGGTGCGGACCCCATTTCAGCGCCAACCGGGACGCCTCTTCCTCCGGGATTAGGGCTTCTTCGCCTCTGGGGACGGCGGCCAGAGACTCCCGGAATCTTTCCCTGTTGCTCCCCAGCGTCGGGGAGTCGGCCAGGGGGGCGGGCAGCGGCGGCGTCGTGACTGTGCCCGCCCCGCGGCGCGGGGAGGTGCCCCGGGCTACAGCCCTCTCGCCACACCCTCGGCACAGCCCTGGCCCCGCCCCCGGCCGGCGCGCGCTCCCGGCCAGGGGAGGCGTGTGCTGCTTCTGCAGCCAGCGAGAGAGGGAGAGGGATGGATATTGGAGGAGGAATTCGGGCTTAACAAGTGATCGCTGCTGTCTAGGATTTTGTTTCTTTTTCTGGGGGAACCTTGACTTCCTTTTCCGATTGAGCCCTCCTCTGCTGAACTCCAGAGGAACCAGAAGTCTTGGGGTCTTCCCCGGGGTAGCCCTGATCCCCAACCCTGGCTCCAGCAGCGAGGACTCTGTGCCCCCCGGCCAGGCAACAGAACTTGTTTCGTGGATATTTTGGAGCTTCCACCTGCCGCACCTGAGTGATTCCTTCTACCCCCCAAGAACATTCTTCCCCTCCTCCAGCTGTTGCAGCTTGAGGGAGAAAGACAAACCGAGCGGGGGATTTTCTTTATATTTATTTTTCACTCCGCCCGGGAACGGTAAGTATGATACCTCTCTTATCTTTTCCCCACTGTTCTCTTTTGGTTGTTAAGAAACAGTGGACATTTGAGGGATAAATAATATCGGGAATGTGACAGAAGGGCATGAATGGAAGGCGGTTAAAAATAAACCAGGAGGTGGAAGAAGGAGGGTGCAGATGCTGCGCGGCGCTCCGGGGGGCCAACAGTTGTTATTTTCCTAACCCCAGGGATGGGGTGCGTGCGCCCTGCTTAATGTGCCCGAGCGGGAACCTAGGTCTGGAGGGGAGGGTGCGATTAAAGATGTCGTTTTCCAACGACATGGGGTTCAGATTTAGCATCGTTTTGCCTCATCCCAGACTCACCGGTTCCGTTCCTTTGGGAACAGCTGGCGAACGGGTTTGAATTGCTGCCTCTCCCAGCATTTGGATTTGCGTGCATTTTCCGAGCATTTCAGTAGAACATAGGGACTGTGTAAATGGCGTGCATTGAAGTGTCCATTTCTCACGGTGTTGGCTTTTTGATTTTTTCAATCTCTCTCTTTCTCTCTGATAGGTGCAGGTACCACCCTAAGACAGTTGCAGGAATTAGCACTGAGGGATGAAAACAGCCTTGTTGTTGGGGGGCAGGGGAGGAAGGCAGGGTTGGCAGGTTGGCTGTTGTTTGGGGGGCACAAGGATTGGGGGAATAGGTAGTCTGCAAAATCCGATTAGTTTAATGGTGTTAAAGAGGAAGGGAAATTTCTATGCAAAGGTCTCCCCCATCAAGGCTCCTGGTACTTCCAGGCTTGAACAGATTCCCCTAAGCATGAATACCTAGGGGAGGAAGAGAGATTTTTAAGCCAGTCTTGCTGTGTGGAAGGTTTTTCCTTCTCTTTCCTTTTTTTCTTATTCTTTTCTTTCTTCTCCCCCCTGCTCCCTCCACCACCTCCTCCTCCTCTTCTACTTCATCATCATCATCATCTTCTTGGTTGGGGATAGTGAGGTAACTGGTAGCCAATTAAAAGGAAGGTAATCTGCTTTTTGTAAGGTGGGGGAGGGAGATAAACAAAAATGACCAAACCCAAATAAATAAATAAATAAATAATTGGCGCAGAGCGAAGTGAGGGCAGGTCTCCATCTCCTGCAGAGTTGACGGTGAATTAAAAGACCTGCTAATTCATGACCTTCTGGGAGCACTTAGTTGGGAGAGGGGTGTGCATAGTATACAAAAATACAGATACTTTGGTTCTAGGGTTTTATTTAAATAGTGTATTCTAGCTGCTTTGAGGGAGTTGGAGGAAGAAACTGGGCAAACTCTCAGGCTCTTTGGCCTGTGAAAGTCTTTTAAAGGTGTTGGTGGCCTGACCTTCTAGAATAAATGTAACCCCAGGGTGGTTTGATAAATAGAGATTTGGAGACATCCTGAAGGTAAACGTTTCAATGTATTTCCTGTCATTAGGAGTCAGGAAAAGGAAGGGGCTTGTCATTTGAGATACCTTCAGAGGTATATTTTGTGTCCTAATCAAGCTCACCTCTTGCCTTAGGAGAACGTGTGATGATAACTGGAAAGTGCTCTGTTTACCACTTCCCTGCTTTGTCACTTCATAAAACTTGGGTGGGTTTAGCCTTCTAGGCTGACAGGATTCAGCAAGGAGCAGCAGCAGGTGGTCAAGGGCTGAATCCCTTTAATGGCTCCAGAAAGCCATTTCTCTTGTGCTCCCCAAGTGCTTCCAGTAATAGAAACTGGTAGATGCCCTGAATTCTGACTGTCATTATCCTCCCCAATTCTCTGGGCTACTCTGCATTCTTGGAAGTCCTGTTGGACAGAGTGAATGCAAAAGCACAGGAGACAGAAGATTAGGGCAGTTCTTTTAGGTCCTGGCTGAGGAGATGAATTAGTTGGACCTAGAGAGAGCCAACTAAGAAGAAAGGCCAGGAATACCAAGTGACAGCGGAGACAGATCCGGGCTCCAAGGAAGAAGTGATCAGCAAGTGGCAGATTGGAACTAAAAGTGGGCAGAGAGAGGCAGGGGAGGCAGCGGGGTTTGGGAGACTGGAGATAATGGATTATATTATGGGGGGGGGGGTATGATAGGCTGAAAATAAAATCCACACAAACTGGGATTTAATATATAAGGAAATATTCCCTTGAGAGGAGTGTAGGAGGAAGCATTGAGGGGAACATGGAGGAACTGCAAGGAGAAAAGATGATTATCAGAGAAGTGGAAACTGGGATTAGCTCCTAGGCTGTGGGTGGTAGGGAGTGTTCTGGAGTCTGGGGAACAGAAAAACAACAACAAGGACATGCTTTAGGGAACAAGGAGGTGCCAACCTAATATAGGCCATTGGTGTGTCTCAAAGTGTCCTAGATGTCCTCACATTCTGTCGTCCCCGTAACTGAGACTGTGGTTTAAGGACATATACATTTGGGCGTGAGTAGATTGACAATAAAATCTTAGGTTACAGTCACGTTATTCAGAACTGCCAGCATTTATTGACATTCATTACGTTTGTGTTATTCTATTAACATTCAGAGCCTCGTTCTGGTCCTCAGTAATCGGGATGGGGATGGGGGAGGTTGTATTATTACCTACACTTTGTAGATGAGGTGATTGAAGCTTGTTGAAGTGGTGGAGACTGGATTAAAAAAAAAACTGGTTTTTCCAACTGCTCTGATCCTGAATCAAGACAGAGAGGGGTGGAAAGGCACTAAATTCAGAAATATCTGATGAGTGGAAATTAAAAAAAAAAAATGCCTTGAGATCAATGAATGATGGAAGCAGCTGTAAAGTGACAGCATTATTATTGTGGAATGAAGAAAGTGACACCGAGAATTAAGACCTGGCATGAGTGAAAGGGAGAGCCGAAGGAAGAGCCGTGTGGGTCGAGAGTGGAGAGAGGAAAAATAACTGAGTTGCCATGAAAATAGACTGAGCTGAAATAATAACCAAAGAAGAAGGACAGAAGGATGATTTAGTGAGGAGATTTAACCACCTGCCTCACACTCCTTGGAAATTTGTGGTCACTTGGTGCTTTATGTGGTTTGCTTGAGGACAAGAGAAAGAAGGTGTATGGGACGGAAACACTGTTTGCTCTTTATGATTTGATTCCTTTTATTTTTCTCCTATGCTTGTTTCCTTTCCTTTTTCAGGTGAAGTGCTTCCTCTGCATGATTTTAGCTGAAGGATGCTCTGCATTTCCTTGATTTCTATGGAGACCTCAGAGCTGGGTTTGCCCCTGCTGACACCTCATCTTGTAACTTCTCTACCTCCCAAGGTCTTTGCCCCTGTCGATAGCTTGGCATTGGCCCTGGGTCCAGGAAGCCTGTGATGAACTTGAGGGGAGCACCTGGAGAATCACCCTGATAGGCTTTGAGCAGCCATGGCTAGACGTACTTCGAGCCACGCGTTAACATGGGTCAAGCCGTCACTAGAAGGCAAGTGCTAAGACTAAAGGCTTATTTGCATTTTATTTAAATCTGATGGACTGAGCTTTGGACAATTTCCATGGCAGAAAAATATATTCCATTTTCTAGGCACAACTGCGGGCTGTCAGATACTTGTCGCCTTTGAGTCCTGCGGCATCACCACCAACCACATCCTAGACGTATTTCCAAATTCGAACAGCCACCCGAAAACAGGTGTTTGGGAGACCCCAGCATTTTTTGACTTGGGCTTGAGAGTGCTAGGTTGTTTATCTAGACCAGCCAAGCTCTGGAGAGCAATGTTGAATCCCTGGGAACAGAGAGCATGGGGCGTACTGATTTAAAAACAGAAAATGCAAAGTTGGACTGAAAATATCCTTAGTCTTCCAAGCAATCTGCTTAAGGGTTCCAAACTTACCTTAATTTGGTGAGAAAAGAAGTTGCCCTATTTTTCTTTCTTCTTCTTCTACAACTGGAACCAGCCATTTCCAAAAACCACCACCATGGAGGTTGCAATGGTGAGTGCAGAGAGCTCAGGGTGTAACAGTCACATGCCTTATGGTTACGCAGCCCAGGCCCGGGCCCGGGAGCGGGAGAGGCTCGCTCACTCGAGGGCCGCCGCGGCTGCCGCTGTGGCAGCTGCCACAGCTGCTGTGGAAGGCAGCGGGGGTTCCGGAGGTGGCTCTCACCACCACCACCAGTCGCATGGGGCCTGCACCTCCCATGACCCTCAGGGTGGCCGGGGGAGTCGGAGGAGGAGGCGCCAGCGGCCTGAGAAGAAGAAAGCCCACCACCGTCAGAGCAGCTTTCCTCATTGCTCTGACCTGATGCCCAGTGGCTCTGAGGAGAAGATCCTGAGGGAGCTGAGCGAGGAAGAGGAAGAGGAAGAAGAGGAGGAGGAGGAGGAAGAGGAGGGAAGGTTTTATTATAGTGAAGATGACCATGGTGACGAATGTTCCTACACGGACCTGCTGCCTCAGGATGACGGGGGCGGTGGTGGCTATAGTTCAGTCCGCTACAGCGACTGCTGTGAACGTGTAGTGATAAATGTATCAGGCCTGCGCTTTGAAACCCAGATGAAGACTCTGGCCCAGTTTCCAGAGACTTTGTTGGGAGACCCTGAGAAGAGGACTCAGTACTTTGACCCTTTGCGTAATGAGTATTTTTTTGACAGGAACAGGCCTAGCTTTGATGCCATCTTATATTACTACCAATCAGGAGGCCGCCTCAAGAGGCCAGTCAATGTCCCCTTTGATATCTTCACGGAGGAGGTGAAGTTCTACCAGTTGGGAGAAGAGGCCCTGCTCAAGTTTCGGGAGGATGAGGGCTTTGTGAGAGAGGAGGAGGACAGGGCCTTGCCAGAGAATGAATTCAAAAAGCAAATTTGGCTTCTCTTTGAGTATCCGGAGAGCTCCAGTCCAGCAAGGGGCATAGCCATCGTCTCCGTCCTGGTCATCTTAATCTCCATTGTCATTTTCTGCCTGGAAACTTTACCTGAGTTTAGGGACGACAGGGATCTCATCATGGCACTGAGTGCAGGCGGACACAGTGGGTTGTTGAATGACACTTCAGCACCCCACCTAGAGAACTCAGGGCACACCATATTCAACGACCCCTTCTTCATCGTGGAGACAGTCTGTATTGTTTGGTTTTCCTTCGAGTTTGTGGTTCGCTGCTTTGCTTGTCCCAGCCAAGCGCTCTTCTTCAAAAACATCATGAACATCATTGACATTGTCTCCATTTTGCCTTACTTCATCACACTGGGCACCGATCTGGCCCAGCAACAGGGGGGTGGCAACGGGCAGCAGCAGCAGGCCATGTCCTTTGCCATTCTCAGGATCATTCGTCTGGTCCGAGTATTCCGAATCTTCAAACTCTCCAGGCACTCCAAGGGCCTGCAGATCCTGGGTCACACCCTCAGAGCCAGCATGCGGGAACTGGGCCTTCTGATCTTCTTCCTCTTCATTGGGGTCATCCTGTTTTCCAGCGCTGTGTATTTTGCGGAGGCGGATGAACCTACTACCCATTTCCAAAGCATCCCAGATGCATTTTGGTGGGCTGTGGTGACCATGACAACTGTGGGCTATGGGGACATGAAGCCCATCACTGTGGGGGGCAAGATCGTGGGGTCCCTGTGTGCCATTGCAGGTGTGTTAACCATTGCTTTGCCAGTGCCAGTGATTGTCTCTAACTTTAACTATTTCTACCACAGAGAGACTGAAAATGAGGAACAGACACAGCTGACACAGAATGCAGTCAGTTGCCCATACCTCCCTTCTAATTTGCTGAAGAAATTTCGGAGCTCTACTTCTTCTTCCCTGGGGGACAAGTCAGAGTATCTAGAGATGGAAGAAGGAGTTAAGGAATCTCTCTGTGCAAAGGAGGGGAAGTGTCAGGGAAAGGGGGATGACAGTGAGACAGATAAAAACAACTGTTCTAATGCAAAGGCTGTGGAGACCGATGTGTGAATCTTGTTCTCCACCCGCCACTACCCCCCCCTCCCCAATCCCAGTATCTCCAAATATATTTATGCATAGAGAGTGCAGTTACGAAAATGAAATATGCAAACGAACCTAATGCATATAGTAGTACACCATTTAATGGTTATACGTGGCATAATTGTTACCTTGTATTACATATCAAATAAATGATACATCTTGGAGAAGAGGGAGGCTAAAATAGGAGCAGATCTATCTTTATATTTTTTATTAGAATGCAAGAATTTTGCACATTAACTGGAAAAGATGTTAAAAGTAAAGATGGTTCCACGGAGAGAATGTGTGTGTGTATTTGTGTGTGTGTGTGTGTGTGTGTGTGTGTAAGTAAATTGTCAGCATTGTTAGTAATTGTGCAATGATGGGAAAAGTTGGCATTTTGAAGTATTTACTATGTAAGAACTAATGAATTCAAACCGTCATTTATTAGTGCTTTGATAGCATCTCATGTCTTCGGATTTCATGGTTGTTTTTTTAAAAAATTGTAAGAATTACTGTGTAGAAAAAAAAAAGAAAGTGAATTATTTAATAGAATATAGGTCACAGTTTTATCTTGGATTTAATTAAAGTTTATTTTTAACTAGAAATTAACTTTTAAAAAGGCTGCGGGGGCCTTTAGAAATTGATTATATTTTATTATTAATTTTGGGAAGATATGACAGCAAATGTCTAACAATATGGAAGAAGTGAAATTGGAGAAAATGTAACAAGTTTTGTTCACAGATAACAGGACTGGAATTTTTTTTTTTTTTTTCCTTTGCACTACTTTATATGCTGGAGATTGAGAGAGACTTCCTACTGTGAATGTTTACTAATGTAACAGTTCAATGACAATCATTGGAAGAATGATTTCTTAGTCTTATTTTATAGTTGTTTTCTTTGTGTGAGACTAATGGCCACGCAGATAACAGCACATGATTCCCTGTTTTTAAAATCTAAATAACTGATTTGCAAAGGGAATATGAAGTAAAATTTAGCAACTGAATCTGTTGAAATTGGACTGTTACAATGATGCTTCTGAAACCATCCTATTTTAATTATTCTTCTGCCTTTTAAATCCAGAATAATTTAACCAAAGTTAATGCATGCACTGAAAGAATTCTTGAAGAAATAAGATGCCAGCAGCTACAGTGATTATGGCTTAAGAGCTTTCTATTAAATGTGCAACATAAATGCTAGATTTATTAAGTTTATTTCTTTGTGCAGCTACCTAAAGGCATAGTGTGGGGAGTCACTTCAGAACTTAGCACTCTGTTTGCTAAAACTGGTATAAGGAATAATTGTGTCAGAACATTTGGTTTCGATATCACCATCATTTTCATTTTTGTTAACGGATCTTATGACACACATAACTGTGTTTAATTCATGACAAGGTGTTCTAGAATGTGAGGTAACAGCTAGCAATTAAATTAGACCTGCACTGTTAAGTCATAATGAGATATAAATGAGCAAATTTAACATAAGAGGCCTTATTCTCCAGTGTTTCTTCAACATTTATTTTTTATAAAATGGTTATCCTGAAGTTTGGGAAAAGTATACTATGTAGCACATAATGAACTCTGACAACTGTGAATATTAAAAAAAAAAAAAAAAGATCTAGAATAGCTTTTCTCAAGCTTTTAAGTCCCTGGTCATCATTTGATAATAACATAAATCTTCTTCAATGATATTTGAAATTCCAAGTAAATCTAATGTTAGGTTTAAAAGCAAAGTTACACCCTTTTCCCCACCCCTTCCCCACCACTTAAAGGAAGACACCTCTCAAGAATACCATTTGGAGAATGGAAAGCAGCAAGCCGGGGAGTTGATTGAATGCTCTGACCAAAGATCTCTAGTGGACAATAGAACGTGACAAAACAAGGAGATGCAGTCTTGTAATAAGACTTCAAAGATGGCATTTTAATGTATTTTGGATATGGAGCAAAAATGTGATAAGCATTAGACTAGGAGGTAGGCTCTTTGGGTTGGGTCACTATTCATTTGAAAAAGTCACTATAAATCTCTGCACCCCAATTTTCTCACTAGTGAAGCTTTTGTTACATCACAGAGTTGTTATGGAAAGCACATACGAACATGTGAAAACTCTGAAATGCCGAGTTCCATATAAATGCCTGATGTTGTGTCTAAATTGCTTAATCTTCCTTTGGGAGAAAGAGATTTAGAACCCATGAGTTACATCTGCTTTATTAGGATCTTGCAAAAATCATGGGTAATTTTTTAAATTTTGAGCTCCTTACAAGAAGTGGATATATGTAGATCCAAGATAGCCAGCCTATCATTGAATAATTACTGCAGTTTTTTCATTTGGGAGAAAGATCCCAGGTGTGTCATGGTGTAAAAAGTTGACTCTGTGAATAAGGTACCATGTGTCTTTGGCTGTACCCAACTAGGTCAGATTCTATCTTAAAATAGTTTAAATGCTTTCCAGCATTGCATGTTTACTGAACATTCTATAATAGCAATAGTGACAATTTGGCTGTGTTTAGAAAGGAAAAGGTATTATAGTCCCACAACGTCTCTTTTTTAAATCTGAAAGTTATGATAAATTTGGCTGAGATGTATTAGATCTGAAAATTCTGTGAATTCAAGAAATATAGTCATTTTGAGATCCTGGGGTTTTCCTTTATCTTACATAGTTTTCTTAAAAGAGTCAAATGGTCAAGAAATGATCACCATGGGCTTCCGAACCAAATATTGTTAGGCTATCACTTAATGTGTGTTTGTTTGTTTGTATTTTTTTTCAAGATGCATTTGTTTTAGGATGTCTGGATCTTGATTCCACACTAAGAAGAAAGCATTTAAGCCCTCAGGATTTGTATAGAGTACTTTTGTATGGAACACTTCTCTTGTAGAGAATGTGTGAAGGTAGAGAATGTGTGAAATGCAGCTGTGGATGAAAAATGTGGATAACATTTTTTTTTAAGTCAAAGCCAGGCAAAGTGCTTTAGTACCATTTGTAAAATTTTATGCTGAGAAATATGCTTGCAGAGACTATTTGTAACTGATTTAGGGAACTATCTTCTCAGAGACCACCATGCACATTTGGCTGTAAGATAAAAAAAGAAGTGGCCCCATTTAGAAACTGAATTTCAGGGGTCTGGGATCCTATAGTTACGTTTCAGATGATCATGTTACCAAAAGTACAGTATTTGAAGGTCATCCTAATCAGAGTCTTTTCAAGGGTGGATATATTGTTCTCTCTTTGCAAATGTTTGAAAAGGAAACATAACAGTTATGGAGAAGAGAGAACTCTTCCTTTTAACTTCTGTGAAAGAGAGCTAGTGGGTGCCAGAGGAATGATAGCTGGTCTTGGAGTGGAGAGCGAGCTCGTCGACATTGGCACATCATTTCATCTTCTTGATTCCCAGTTATTTTTGTTTTTGTTTTTGTTTTTGTTTTTTAAGTGTGAAAACAGGCTGTTGAGCTACATTATCACTTGATTCCTTCCAGCACGAAAATTCTCCGATGTTGAAGGAAGTATCAGGCTAGCTTGATATTCTCTAGATAATTCAAGTCATACCAGCCTTGATTTTATAGTTAAGTTGTAAGAGCAGAATAGCTTTAAAATCTCACTGTTGGGTTAAATGCAAGAATCAGGTGTTTGAGATTGAGGTTTTAGAATGTAAGCTGAATGGATAGGTGTCTTTTGAAGCTCTTTATTCTAACAACCAAAGGGAAGGGATTCCCTTAATAAAAAAATAACTCAGTCTCCAGTTGAATACATATGGTGAAAGTTGGTAAGTAAACATTTTGATTTCTTGCTTTGTTATAGTACAGTCTTGTCAGTAAACAGAGTGTTCCGACCTGTGCTGGGGAACTCATTTTATGCTCAAACACATGTAGTATTTCACAAGTGCTACTGCTTTCCTTGTCAAATTTGTTTTAAACAGGATCGCTGAAGCTTTGTGAAAATCTTTTCATTAAGCATGTGTTGAAATAGAATCCTCTATATGAATAAGACATTTCTATGGAAAGTACTATGAGATATATATATATATATATATATATACACATACACACACATATATATATGTATATATATATATATCCATTTTCTAGAAAGTCAACATGAACCAGCAGAAAGCTATTTTTGATTACATTCAAATCATAAGCAGTAGTATCCCCACAGCCCAACAACTCAGTAATGGTGTTCTCCGTTGTTGATTTTGAGGTTTTTGATGCGTTTTCAGCCATAACATTGCCGCCATTCCTAGGCAAAGTGGGAAATACACCTAGGTTCAGTTTACCTTTTTCAGTGAACATTTGATGTGCGCATGTGCACGATGCAGACTGTAACATCCCTCTTTATATTTTTTTTTTTATTGATACAGTATAGAATGATTACGGGTTGTCATTCAGTGACAAAGGGGCCTGTTCCAGGAAATCTTCCTGACCCAAAAGTCATTCTGAATTCTGCAAGGGACATTTGGTGTGGACAAAAGGTACTTCTTGGTTTTCCTGCCTGCAAAGAAGTTTGACTCAAAAGCACAGGGTCTTCCAAGCCAATGTAACCGTTACAGGTTAGAAGACAATCCTACTTTCTAGTATGGGGATCAGTATTTCTATTTGAAAGAAGGTTGATGGAATGGTTTGTGTTCAAGATTGAAAGAAGCAGAGCTATTTTTGCAGTAAATGGGAATGTGTACTTCTGAAATGTAAATTAAGATTAGGACTGTGATACGAGTTTTATTTCTGACTTGGTTCTCTGTTTCCATAGCAGTCCCAATTTCTTACAGTATCTTCATAAAAAAATATGCTAATACATATCAGACCATATGGCCCAATCTGGGGTACAGAAAATATGGTTACTTTATTTATGGGTAAATAAATTAATCCCAGGGCACGAGTTGGGTGCTTTGAAAAACATAGCACATATTTAATGAGCTCTGGCTCCTAAGTGAGGAGAGTCTCAAACATATCCCCTTTTAGGCCCGTTGGCAATACTAAGTGGTATCAGAATAGAGGGATCAGGCCAATGATGTGCTAAATAAGGTGTCTTGCTATTGTCTAGGAAAGGAGATTCCCACATTCACTGGTCATGGTGTTGCTGACCCGCAGTTAAGTTTTTGATCTATTTGCCATCATTGGTGTCTTGGGAGGAGAATTTGTATCCAGAGTACCAGGAGCTAAAATGATTTTGGTAGCCGATCCCCAAATAGTCAACTTTTGCTTCCTGACTTGCAAATTCTCTGTTGTATAGATTTTCCACAACTAGTTTCTCATCTGAGCTGACTTTACTCAGGCTCAAAACCATTGTCTACCTTTCAACAGCCCATCTAGAAAAATGCAAAATTGTAAACAGAAAGTAATATAGTACAAAGAAACAAATATACTGAAAGTAGAGAGCCAAGCAAAACTTAATTGGAAAGCCATGTCTGTTGTCCAGATCAATGTGTCATGTATATCAGAACGAACTAGGAAGGATTTAGGAATGACCTTTGCCATATCTCCTCACCATTAGCATAGTTAACCAGGAGGTGACTATTGCAGTGAATGCCGTAAAGCAGAATAAGTTACTGAAGGATTGTACAAGTTAACATTTTCTGTGAAAATGATAGAAATGCCAGCTTACCTTAGAAGTGGTCTTAATAGTAATTATTAGGAATAACTACTAAATCTGGAAAATATGCTGCTTTTTCCAGTTATTGGCATTATGTACATTGGATTGATTCTGTAAGATTTTTCATGATTCCTAGCATATTTTTAAAGCCACAGAGCATGAAGGCATTTTTATACACAGCTGCTTAGGCTTGTGGATATTGGAAGATCAGTCCGTCACCTCTTAAATCAGTTCAATAAATAGCCCCTGTGGATGTTGACTAAAGTTGTATGGATGCTGAGCCAAATAATCATATTTGTTTCAAAACGATTGGATTAATATGTTTATATATATCATACATTTAATATTCTGCCTTTATTCTGGTCAAAAATATATAAGCAAAATGAATTGTCTGCGGCATGGAAAGAGACTTCTTGAAATGAAATAAAAGTCTATAATTCTTGTGTGTTTTAGGGAAATAGTGAGACCTAAGGATTGAAAAACCTTTCTTTCACTCTGGATTGGACTTTTGCACCATATACCCTTAGTGGCTTAGGGCTCAGCTCTGAGACATTGTATGGAATAGGACACATGGGGTTTCATTCCCAGGAAGGGTTCATTTTTTGTCTTATGAAACATTGCAAAATGTTCACCTTATTTTTCTTGGTCATTATTTCCATTGTATAGAGGATGCATACAGCATGGAAACTAGACTATTTAGCCCCATAGACCTCCTTTGTACTCTCTAGAAACCAATTTACTGGAAGCCATGATTGTTCTGCATTTTGTTGTAGCTGTTGTTTGATGGGACTTCCTTCATTCTCTTAGGTTCAATTACAGTATTACGTTGTTTGTGTCTTCGGTGAACATTTCAGTATATCTCAACCTCTGAGGGTGCTCAAATACAAAACTATAAAATAATTAGAAAATCTTCAATATCTTCAATATCTCTTGGAGACCAGGCCTGTATTATCTGAACTCTTTCAATGATAGGGCCACATTAGTTAACATGGAGGTGGTATCTTATTCCATTTATAAACTTAACTTCCCTTATACCTGAATAGATTGATGATTCCCCTAGAGGACACTAATGTGTTGATAGCACCTGAACGAGTCTTTTTTTTTCTCCTTCAATTAGTAGGGATCATGATCCAAATGGGGCTTTTATTTGCGATCAGGCAGGGTAGGAAATAATTAATGAAGCTCCCACTGGACTGAAATCTATCAAGAGGTGATGGAATCTCTAGGGAATATAGTAGGATTTTTATTTATTTGTTTATTTGCCATTCATTGTTGGTGTTACTGTTGACATTACTGCTGGGGAATAGATTTTACTTTTAGAATGATTTACCTATTATTAAAATGGTTTTTGATAAGAAAATAGAGATCATAAGATCCACACTATCCTTACTAGCTTGAGGAGTAACTCTAGTTAAATATATTAAGATATTAATATGAGATTTGGAGATTGCATTCATATTTAGGGCCATTTATTTGGAGGGAGATTTATCCCATACATAATGATTCCTTTTTTCAGCTATCTTGAGAGGTTAATGGAATCTTTTTGTTTTTCTTCCCTATCTCCTGACTTTCGGACATTATACTTAGATTTATGGATTATATTTAAATTGGCAGATGCGAATGTTTTATCTTCTAGCAAACTTCGTGAAAGGCCCGGTTACAAAGTGATTAAAGAATGGCAAGATTGTCTGATGATCTTTTTTGCAACATTTGCCATTAAGCAGTCTAGCAGCAGATTCCAGTATATATGGAAAACAACATAGGGAGATGCATATATACCATATTAGAATCTAGATGAGAGAGAAGGAATACTAGGAATACATTTTCCTTCTGGGTTCCTAGATGTGTTCTCAGAGTTCTTGACCTGCTTCCTCCAGATCTGATCCCCCCAATGTGAAGCCAGTAAACTGCTTTTTTCCTGGCAACAGGATGTAAGGAGGACCATAGCTACATGGGGAGTAGGGGAATGGGAGGGATGTAGGCAAGGGGTGAGAGGTTATGCCTAAATAAACTCATTAATTTGATGGTGAAAATAGGCAGATCAGTCTAAAACTGTTTCATTTGGTAATGCTATTAATTTTTGTTAATTCAGGAAATCAAAGTGATCACTTAGTATTGGTACCAGATATAGTAAGCATGCATGTGTACATGTATAGATACCCTGACTCCCTTTGCTGGTATTTTGAGAGCACTCACATACTGTAAAATGGTTCCTGAGAATTAAAGCTCTGTCTTAGGGAAAAAACTCACCTTTCCCTTCAGAGCAAGAGAGTCACATTTTTAGAAGATTACCTTGTGGGCACTTATATTTCATAGGGGATAATCCCTCCCCCCCTTTAATCTAATGCAGAATGTTAATGTGGTAGTGTATTAAAACTACGACAGAATTAAGCAACCAATCAAAGCCCTGGGAGTGCATGTCACTAACACAGCTGAGTGGTGTGATTATGTTGGTTATTGCTGGTGTGCAATTCTTAGAGGAATGGAAAAATCACAAAATCTGTGCAACATAATTAGAACTCCTTACTGCCATCATATGCTCCTTGCTGATTTAGCTGCTGCTGCTGCTCATCCAGAGAAAAGGTGTCATTTCACTACTAGAATCCACATACTTCCCAGGCTGCAAGGCAGTGTGAGAAACTGGGGAAAGAAAGGGTTAGATTAGACAGATAAGGGGGAAGCAACTTACAGAATTTTAAGGTGTGAATCATCTTGTGACACCAGACTATTTTTACTCACTCAAGGGACTGAGACTCCCATCTTTGGATGGGAGAGGCTCTGTTTAGGAATTACCATCCTCTTTTTGTTTGTCTGTGGTAGCACTGTTGGAAATCAGTCTAGCATGAAATAAATACTGCCATCATTGTTAAAATAAGCTGAAGATTACATGCTGGAAACATGTTTTCATTTCAGTTGTGAAAAGCTGTTGTTGTGTTACAAGCTTTGTAAGAGAGATTAGAAAGTCACTCAACTTTTAAAAATTTTACTGCACCCCTGAAAGGATTTGGAAAGGAAATTGAAATAGAAGGTTCTAGTAGAAGTTCTGACCAAATATAAACTTGTTCAAAATAAAGTATTCGAAGGTCTCATTTCGAGTTTTTCTGTTTCAGTCTTTTCCCTCAGTTATTAAACCTGGTTTTTTGTTTTGTTTTGTTTTGTTTTTTTAACTGCAGAGGTGGATATTAAAATACTTGTCACCCCCGACTTCCCCATACCCCACTGCATCCCATTCACCTTTATTTCAGCGAAGGCTGCTGTATCCCAAGTTCACAGATTTCTCAGAGGGAGGTTTTTTGTATGATACAGGTAGATGTTTTCCCGCTTTATAAATCAGGTCATGCCAGTGCAAACCCAGAAAGCTTCTACAATCACCTGCAATGTGAGTCTATTATATTCTGTTATTATGTTGGGTGTTTTCTGCCTATTACTGAACAGCTGGGCTTTTAGAAACAGCTGGATGATTAGTTGTGTATTTTACATTTTTTCACTCAGATGCTTTATTACTGTGTAGAAACATCCTCAGTGTAGAATGAGCTGGGAGTATAATAGCGAAAATCTTGCTCTATGCAATTGTTGTTATTAGAATTTAATCAAGAAAATTAAGGGCAAACAGTTTTGACTATTGTTTGCTTTCCAAACATGTTGTTAGATACGGCGTACTCATTTCCACTCTTAGGCAAAACAGTTGATTTACCAACTTTTTTTTTTTTTTAAATTTTATTTTTTATAAACATATATTTTTATCCCCAGGGGTACAGGTCTGCGAATCGCCAGGTTTACACACTTCACAGCACTCACCATAGCACATACCCTCCCCAATATCCATAACCCCACCCCCCCTCTCCCAACCCCCCTCCCCCCATCAACCCTCACTTTGTTTTGTGAGATTAAGAGTCATGATTTACCAACTTTTAAAACGCCTCTTGGGATATTCCTTAGGCTACCGAAGCTACGCTTTGGCTGTTACATTTATTTGCTTCAGGGGAAATGTCTACACACGCTGAGACATCACCTGAGTTTTCCACTCACTGCTGGCAAGAGGAGCTGACAGAGCAGGCGGACTCTAGTCCTCTCACTCACCAGATCTATTTTTAGGTTGGTCCCTTTGTGACTAGCTTCAACTCTGACTAGAGGGGTTGAAATTTAAAGACAATGCAATCTTTTATTGTGACGATTTGCATGTTTATAGAACTGTTCGGTATTGTGAAGGGGACAAATTCAATTCAGGTGCTGTTCATCAGTTCCTCATCCAGGGCTAAAATTAGAATAAAAAGGGGGCACAGACTTCTTTTCCTTCACCAATTATTTTTTCAACAGATGTTTGTTAAGCTCATGCTGGATGACTGGGCTGTGCCCATGTTCCCAATCTCTAAATGTACTAACACTTCAGAGAATCGTAGTCCATGTAGAAGGATTTTTGAGTTACGATAAGATTCATTTTTCTAAAAGCAGGATTCTTATTTATTATTACAAGTACTTACCCCACCCCCACTGCCGAATCTGTATGTGTGACTGGGTCTAGTTTCTCCTCGGAGAGTGAATTCTCAGACTATCATGCTTTGATAATAATTTTTATAAATTATATCTTATGTTCAGTAATGTGCTTCATTTTCTATAATAGCTTCTGTATAAACTGCATAGTAAATGAGACTGAATTCAACTTGCCAATTTTTTATGATTCTTGCATGAACAGTAACAAGTCAGTGCTTTCAAATAGTAGAGGTGATTGTACAGAGTATCTACTTTTTTTAATCCCCAGAATTTATATTTCTTCTATTTAATACATATGATTGAATTACAACAAAAAGGGAGAGAGAGTGGATTTGGCTGAAATAATAAACATCTGTGAAACAGTAAATAAAAATCATATTTTTTATTCTAAGGTAGGTTTTTTCCAGGACCATGGTTCTTCTGCCTCTACCCCTACCCCCACCTCCAATTTTTTTTTTTTTTTTTTTTTTAACCCACCTATATTTTTCTCCTTGGGAAAGGTATGTGCACCATTGACAGTGCATTTGAAAGTTTTGACTTGAATAAAGACCTGAGTTTCTTTTTTGGACAAGTGTGAAAAGGATTTTTTTTTAGGGGGGCGGTGCACATTTCCAACTAGGCAAGCCAAATGAAATTGCATCAGTTCCATGGTTAAGTACGGGCAACTGAGGCAGACTTTTTGGGATTTTCCTGAGGTGCCTCCATCTACACTGATCAGATCCTATAGGTGTTCGCTCAGGTTTCCATTTACCTTCAAGATGATGTCTGATTTCTTTCTCTTGGATTTCAGGCTTTCACGTTTGAAATGCAGTTGCAGAAATATTTTCAGCTGTCTCTAACTAGCTTTAACTTCTTAAGAGCAATTCAGACTTTTCTTACGAATTATATCTTAAGAACTATCTTGTTTGTTTTCTGAGTGTTTTGGAATATACATCGGAGACACTGGCTTTTAGTCTTCATTCAAGCCAAACAACCATTATCTTTAATTGAAGCTGCTTCTGCTTGAAGCCAAAACAGTTGGTCGAGTCAGTGAAGGGAAAGAAAGAAAGGAAGAAAGAAAGAAAGAAGCTAAGGCACTGTGAAGTCATAGATTCAGTTCTGCTTCATTAAAGCCATTAGTCTCAGATGCATCCTGGATTCTCTTTAAATTGGAGTTTTCAATTGCTAACTATTCTGTCAGGGAAATACCTTTAATTGTAAAATCATTGTATTGTGGGATTTTTATTCCTGCTTTACCAAACTGCAACTATCCTTGTGCCTTAGATATTTGTGATTTCTTAAAACTAAGATTTTTTTTCCTTCACAATTTTTCATGAAAGTATTTGCAAACTGAAACTGTATATTTTAGCTTAAATTAGCAGACACATATGTGAAGATTTTTGGTCAAATATTTGAAAATTTGGGGCAAATAGTTCTAATTGCTCATTAGTTTACCATAAAGGAGGAACTGACTTAAATATATACGTATATATTTTTACACATTGGAAATTGGAAATGGAAGGACATATATTTTTCTACAATTTCTGTAAGAGACTGAAGATAATGGATGTCAAAACCTTCTGTGTGGTTCATTTACAAGTCTTTTAATGGAAGTCAAGTGCATTTAAAATATATCACACTTTTTCTATACCTAATCAGAGATATAATTGAGAAATGTGATATTATATTAAGTAGATTACATTTCTGAGATTTTAAATAAATTCATGTCCTATAACATCACCTCTATTTAGGGCATATTTAAAACGAACAAACAAAAAAACATACTAAATAGCCTAACAGGTTATGTGTGAATGTTCTTAGAATAGAGTTTGACAGTTTGAAGCCCTGTTGCCCTAGAAAAGCAGTATGTGTTCAGAGGAGAAGATCTCTTTATGTACACATTTGAATATGACTGTGTTAGCCTATCTTTAAGTTTTTTTTTTTTTTTTTTTAAAGATTTTATTTATTTATTTGACAGAGAGAGATCACAAGTAGACGGAGAGGAAGGCAGAGAGAGAGAGAGAGAGAGGGAAGCAGGCTTCTTGCTGAGCAGAGAGCCCAATGTGGGACTCGATCCCAGGACCCTGAGATCATGACCTGAGCCGAAGGCAGCGGCTTAACCCACTGAGCCACCCAGGCGCCCCCCTATCTTTAAGTTTTATTTTGGATCTTGATCTTACAGTTTGGTTCTAGGTTTTACTTTTTCTGGTATCAGATGGATGGCTTCTATGCCATTAAATAATCACTAATTATTTATTTCCATTAAAATAAAACTTTATATTAAAAATAGGAGGAGACTAATAATTTGTATCGATTGACTCCTAGGGAATTAGCACATAAAATAGGTATTCCTTTTTATATTAGTCATGCAAACCAATTACTTAGTAATCTTCTTTTTCTATCTTTTAAAAATTTCAAACTCACATGAATTCACTAAGTATTTATTGCAGCCTTGTCATGGTATTTACCTAAACCTGACCATTTGGCATAAAGAGTAAACCTCTTGGTCTCTGTAGAATAGTATTAAAAGCATCTTGTAATAAACTCTCATCAGAAAGACAGTTCTTTGGCAGATACTCAAGGACAGTATGATAGGCAGCAACAGGGTATCTAATTGAAAGTGTGGATGGACCACTTAAGTGATTTAATTTCATTTAAAAAAAAAGTTCAGGTACTTAACAAGTTGAATGTTGCCATAGCTCTAATCATTTAAATCACATTAGTTGCGAAATGTTAATTATTAGTGAATGGACAAATGAAAAATTGGGGAGGTGAGGTGTAGAGGTACAGGAGTGTTTTGCCATTAAATAACATAATATTTAATTTTTATTTTGACACTGTTGTTACCCCTATAAGCAAGTCATTGGTCTTGGTTTTCTTAATTAACAGATAACAATAGCAAGAACTTCAGTCAGATTCATCAAGAGGAGGCAAAATTTGCCTTTGTGTGTGTGTGCTGGTGGCTATAACACAAATCTGTTGTCTTATAATTTCTATCACTGCCATGCTAATATCATCATATTTTGATGATTTGTTCATTTCCAGTGAAGCCTAGGTGGTGAAGTCCGCTTGTGTGTTTTGCAGTAAGTAAGCTACTGTTAGCAGATGAGAGGTGGTCATAGAATCTGCCACTGTCCATTGCTGCTAGAACTATGAACGTATTTGGGCTGAAAGCTTGTTATATATATATATATATATTTTTATTTCTTAGATTCTCAGAAGAGGATTTAATTTTATTTAAGGCCATTTTCATTTTTGTTGTTGTTGTTGTTTATTTATTTGATAGAGATCACAAGTAGGCAGAGAGGCAGGCAGAGGCGGGAGGGGGAAGCAGGCTCCCCGCTGAGCAGAGAGCCTGATGGCGGAGCTTGATCCCAGGACCCTGGGATCATGACCTGAGCCAAAGGCAGAGGCTTTAACTCACTGAGCCATCCAGGTGCCCCAAGGACATTTTCATTTTTTAGGAGAGTGTATCCAATCATCTTTGAAATAGGGATCACATGGCGACAGCGTTTGAGAGAAGCAGTAGTATGTTTTTCTTGGGCTGTTTGTGCATACCTAAATCAAGATATACACGCTTTTTCTTGATGGGATAAAGTGGCTAATATACGCTTTGCATATATGTGAAGTGTTTTCAAAGAGACTCCTACACAGTTAACAGAAGGGTCTTCATTTGTATTCATGCTGGTGGAAGACAGCTTTGTACTTAGCCCGTTTTTGCTTTTTTGCTACATAATGATATTGGAAACTCAGGGTGGTGCGGTGTGCTCCATGAATTTCAGCGGTTTGTAAGAGGGTCTGGAAGCACTTGAATTGTGCCTTTATATTGGTGGGGCTGACCAAACGCTCTGCTCATGGCTTTTGAGGATGCTGTGCACGTGCTTTTGTGTATTTTTTTTAAAGCACTATTAATGCGTGTTTATCTCATGCTAATATTTCAGAGTGTGATAAAATGATCACATGTGACTCTGATGGCATGTGATCATAATGAAGAGAGTTGTAATTAAGGCCATTGGAGTTATTTAAAATTTTTTTTACTAAGATATTGCTCTATTATGTTCTTAATATGTACATAGAGAAAAGGGAGGGGGGAGGTGTTTTGTTATCCTAACTGTAATACTTTTATCACCTAAGCATTTTTATCCTACCTCATTGTAATTATAACATATTTATAATTTGAGTTGTATTTTTCCTTGAACGTAATATCTCTACCTTTTTCTTAGTGTTGCTACATAGTTTTTTATTTTTTACTTTTTTGTCTTGATTTTATGTCTGCACCATATTCTATCGGATCAATGCACATAGTTTTCCTGTTCATTCCAGTATGATGGATACTTTCTAAATTGTTTTTTTCTTCATTATAAATAAAACTGTGATGAATGTTTTCATGAATATAATATTTTAAAGTATCTTTTTACTATTTTTTAAAGCTATTTTCCCAAAGGAAGTTGTTTTTAAATAACGGGATTTTAATTTTAAATGATATTGCATTCTTTTCCAGTATAATGCAATATATTAATAATGAATCTAGCGGGGCAAGAAATAAATTTGGAAAATAATTCATTTGCTGTTCTCTGCCATGTAGCAAGCATTAATCATTTAAATATCAATAATGTAACGGCTATTTGTTGACCTCAGGTTTGCCTATTCATTCATATAGCAAATTGTTTGAGATGATAAATGTTGCTTGAGCAGCTCATGACAAAGTAGTTCACATTAGTTCTCTGCTCTCCTGTCCTGAGCAGACTCCTGGGTGTTTTCTTTGGGCTCACGGTGATCGGGTTAATTCTTTCCCTCTCTGACTCTGTCTCACCTGAAGTGCCCGCCTTCAGCTCTCCTCTCCCATAACTCTGCCATCACAAGCCCTTCATTTGCCCGTAAGACAGCACACTGTCCTGAACTACCTAATCTTTGTGCGGCTTGTGTATGGTCTTAAGCTAATTTCATCACAGGATACTTAATAACAGGGTACGGTTTATTTCCATTTTCTCTGCTTTCTCTTCTTCATTCTTTCTTCTTGTCCTTCAGTTTCCTTCTCTCTCTCTCTTGCTCTCTCTTTTGCATTGAATATCTAGCTTTTTACTGACACGATGTTTCAATGATGAGGGGCAGATTACAAGTGAGAAACCCTCTGCTCACTTCTTTCTTCTCACCTATGTGAAATTGGAAGTTCCCTTAGAAGAGCTTAAAATGGTTTAGGTCAAAGCCTACCAGCCCATTTTCTGGTAAGAAAACTGAGCTACATGGACTGTTGAGCTACACATAAACCTACGGGAACAAATCTTACATTCTTGTGGCAGTTGTCTCTGGCAATAGGTTATTCCTAGAAATATTAGTTCTTGCTCTCTAAGAATAATCTCTCTTTACCTAACTTCCTGAATTCAGTGCTTCAGTGAAAAGAGCCTGGGGGGGGGGGGGGGGTGAGGGTGGGTGGGGAGAGTGTATAACCTTTTCATTTATTTATTTTTTCTTAGCAGCTAAAGGCATATTTTTAGTTTTTTTTTTTTTCTGGAAAGGATTTCTGGAATCTTTGAAAAACTTTGCTTTATTTTGAACTGTGAGCCCATAACTCTTTCCTGTTTTCTTATCTGCTTAACTTTGGGAATGCTAGTTTGGGGGAATTAATCCAATTATATTAGAGATGTTTCCAGATACTCTCGGACCCAACCACCTCTTGTGTTAGGAAGAAATTGTAGAAACAAACAGGGTTTTTTTCTTCTCCTTTTAAAAATTTGAAACAATTTGTAATATCCTGTGGAGAGTTTGCCAAGTACATTTTTTCTAATTGTACCTTGCTTTTCAGAAAGAGAGAGAGAAGGCGGGGTGGAGGGGAGAGGTCTTGGTAACTTAAACTGTAACAATGGGGTGTTAAGGTTCAGCCATTTCAATAAAGAGGCAATAAAGCCAGGAGCCAAATCTCAGTTTCCAAAACAAATAAACAAAGAAATTAGAACATTTTAACTCGCTAAGTGAGACAGTGAAGTTATGAATAATGCTTCTGTTTTGAAAACTCATTGGTTGTGTTTGGAGCTGAGTTTTGTGAACTGGCATGGCATTGTTGAAATGCATCCGTACTGATTAGTAATCAGCAGATGGTCTGGTGCTCAGTAAGGGTCTCAAGGTCTTGGCCTCCTCACCTTAGATGTCTTCAGGATCCATGAATTAAAGGTAAACTTCTGGCACTTGAGGGGACCTCTAAAACTTAGTACCAGTGCTAGGGCTATGATTTACCTTAATTGTTCACGCTTTACCAGTTGCACGTGTATTTTAAATATTTTTCCCAATATGTACCAGTCTTTGGGATATCCAGTAGTTCTAGCATTTCTGGATTCTGTTTCTAGTTAGTTTTGACACCAACTTTAGCTTCAGATCTTATACATCCATTTACTTTTTCTATATCTTAGTCTACTCATTTGCACCCTGTGTCTGACGAAGCCAGATTCCTAAGAATGGTGAATACATCCCGGTCGGAATTTGATAAGTGCTTAAAAGTTTTAATTATAAATTGACTTATATGTTAGCATGTACGTGGTTAGCATTTTCCAGGTATCCAACTACTCCAAAGCTTCGTGGCTTGAAACAATAGTTAACAACAGCAGGTGGCCAGATTTGGTCCAATAAAGAACCTACCCCAGAACAGATATTTCAGAGAGTCATCTCTGTCCATGGAAAGAATGCATGAAAAAAGAATATTTTAGTTTAGCCTACTTATCAAACTCTCTTCTGCCTGGTGCACCTCAGGACATTGATGGACTCTGGATTATGATGTCTGCGAAGGTAGTAGTTTGTAAAAAGTGCTTCACAGTTATTTTTGTCTCTATTAGGTTTTTAAAATATCCCTTCCTGAGAAAATTATAAGTTTAAAAGGATAAAGGATTGTTTGCTTCTTCCAGTATTCTTTTCCAGTCTACTGGTCTGCATATAGTGTGATTGGCTAATCTATAGACTCCACGGGATAGGCAGAGACAAGAATTTCACATTAAGCATGATTATATCATTCTGTTTACTTGTGACTCAGTGCTTTTTAGCAGTTCTTTAAAACAATCTGAAAAAAAAAAAAAAATCTTTGCGTTAATGTGAACTCTTTCTTTGTGCCATGAATTTTGAGCCAAGAACATTGTTTCCCATTGTGAATTTAAAGCTTATCTACTGTGAGATTTGATTAGAAAGTGCATGTCCAACTTTGGATCTTTTTATATGTGGCACATGTGAATTTCATTAAGAGTAGATCAGTTCTAATCAACTGTCAATGAAACATCTGGTATTGGAATATGCTCAATTTGATATCTGGCAAGTGCATTATCAATCTTGTAACAAATTTTCAAGTGATTTCAGAGCATTCATATTGGCTAATTACTAACACCAATAATGGTTATATTGAACTTGGTATTTCTCTGGCTTTGTTTTTAGTAGAAGTCTTGCTGTCATTGCATAACAAAGCTGATTTTTTTTTTCTAATGTATCTGTAAGGAAATACTTTGAGAATTTCTATCCTCTTTCCCTACATTATGGTATAAAAATGTCTTTCCAAATGCATGTAATGGTCTTCTCTATCAGCAAATCATTAATATTTCGGGATTTTAGAAAGTATAATTAGTGGAGCAGATAAATCTGTTATTCAGGAAAATTATCATGGCTACCCATGTAATACAATAATAGTTGCTTAGTTCTCTCCCTTGCTGTGGTTGTGTAGACATGTACATGATTGTGTCTTTTTTCCCTTTGGCTCCAAAGTCTTTGTTTCTATCAATAAGGGATTTCAAATGATTCCTTTGACATGTTTAGATTTCATACCTAAAAATTGCCTTTTCATTTCCAAATATTTATTAGATGGCAGAGTCAGTGCTTTGGGTAATGTTAGGATTCTTTAAACTAAAGAATTTTTTTTTTTTTGGTGGATACCTCCATCAGTTGTATTTCTTGCAGCTATCACTTCTTCACACATACAATGTAATAGAGCTCTTGTAGTATTATTCTTTGGATGCATATAGATTAAATTTTGATTAATGATAATAAGTAGGGTTTTCTAAACACTTGTTAGCCAGGACATAGGCATATCCACTGCTTGATATGGGTGGCTTCATTGACTATTCTATTTTCAAGGGTTTCTTACAAAAAATGTAAGTGTGTATTTAATGAAAGTAGTCAGGAGTAGTCAAAATTTACCTCCTACATTTACCTTCTGTTTTCTTTTAGAATATTTATTTAGCTTCTCATAAAGGAACACATGGTATATTTATAGTTCTCTTCTCATGTATTCTTCATTTAGTGTTGCAGTTGCTACTATTAAAAAAAAAAGTCATAGGGGCGCCTGGGTGGCTCAGTGGGTTAAGCCTCTGCCTTCGGCTCAGGTCATGATCCCAGGTCCTGGGTTCGAGCCCCGCATTGGGCTTTCTGCTCGGCAGGGAGCCTGCTTCCTCCTCTCTCTCTCTGCCTGCCTCTCTGCCTACTTGTGATTTCTCTCTGTCAAATAAATAAATAAAAATCTAAAAAAAAAAAAAAAAGTCATATAAAAAACGTCCAGGAAAGAGAGGTGACAAGGACCAGTATTGAAGGATCTGGAAGAATTTGCAATGTGGAATAGTTGTCAAAAACAATTGTACAGCCTTAGACTTATTTTCTGTATCCTTTGCCATGTTGATGGTACTTTGAGACGTCTCTTCGTATTACAGTAAAAGGTGAAAAATCACATTCCAAAAGCAAGAGGGGAGCAGGAGACCGTTTTCTTGAGCCAGTTTTGCCATAGTGCCTTCATCTGCATGGGCTGTCCTATTCATGAGGTCTTCCATGCTTCAACCCTTTTCTTCTGATGGTGGAGACCATTGAATTTTGACCGTCCCACTTACCAAGTGGTTGTGAAGTAGCTGAGCTGATACTCAAAACTCTGAGGAAACAGGTCCCATCGTGCAAATCCAACTCACTAATGCTGTTATGGTAAATGTAAAACCTTTGCTAATTTATCTTGGAAAATATGGCAAGATTGGATGCATACCCTATTTTTTTCTATTTCCTACATTTTCTTTAAAATCATCTCTATTGAATGGTAAGTTTTGTATGATAAACAGTATTCACTTAAAACGTACGAGTCAGTGAATTTTGACAAATGTATACATCCATGAATCCACCATTACCAATGAAGGTACAGACATCTGATCCCTGATTCTAGCAACCAATTAAATCTGCGTTTTGTCATGATAGACTAGTTTGGAATTTCTAGAATTTTATATAAATAGAACCATACACCATAGACTCTTTAGTTTCTGGCTACTTACAATCAGAATAATGTTTTTGAGTCTTTAATTTCTTGGTAGGTATCAGTGGTTGGTTTCTTTTTATCACTGAGTACTGTTTCATTGTCTGGATATGCCACATTCTGTTTATCCATTCACCTGATGGTGGACATTAAGGTTTTCTAAACCCTGTTTTGATGTTTTTCACCATCTTGTTTTCAGTGCCACCTGCTAATTGTTTCATGTCCTTCAAGCTAAATTTCATTTTATGTCACTTACTCTACTACTTTGTTATATACTTTCTCTATATACCACAGGAAACCAATATATGATTAAAAGTTTATACAGGTTATGTATCTTTAAATGGAATTACTTAGTATTAAAAAATTCAGTTCTTAATGATTTATTTCTCAAATGAAATTGCTTCTAGTCAAGAATGCACAGTCTTATTCTCCAGAGGTCACTTTTATCTCTGGGCCATTTTGTCACTTCGATGGCAGCAATGATGAGGATTTCTGTAGAAATACATGTTGACATACAAGTACACCAGCAGTTTGCTGACAGAGCACTTCTTTTCAAAGAAACAGTCCATGACATTTAGATGGATTTTAGTTATAAAAGTTGATAAGTGAAGTGTAGAATTTTCTAGATTCCCCATTTGAAATTAAGCTCTTTGACACCTTTAGCAGTTCTCCTTTTCTTTTTCTCTCTTTCCCTTTTTAGGTGACAATCATTTTAACCGGAAGTTGCATTCACCAGGGGAGCTGCAGCCTCTCTTCTGAGGCAGATTCATGAAGAACAATTTTATCTCTGTCAAACTTAATATAGCTACTGAAGTTAAGAGCCATGTGAGTTTAGGAGTCCTGTTCTTTTAAATCTTTCTTTTAGATCTTTCCTTTTAAATCTCTTTTAGATGTAGCTTCTTGAATCTAATATTAATGTCCAAGTACATTCCCATTTTTAAGTTCTCTGGGGTCCTCTTCATGTCTATCCTCTCCTCTCCTCTGGAGTTGCTTCCTTCTTCATTTTCCATCTGCATTTACATTTCTCTTTTTTCCTTTCTCCCTCTAGCCATAAAGATTCTCCAGGGAAGGACTGAGTGCCACAAAAGAAATTCTTTCAGCTCTGCTTTGACCATCTTGCCTATGAAATTTTCCTTTCCTAACACAGAAATCTCAATGATATTGCTGGAGCGAGTTCTGTATCCTATACCCTGGCAAAGCTCCTAGAACCAGTCCCAGTGGGATTTCTGTTTTAGAAGCTGCCTTAAGATCTTTGTAGCATCATTCCGTTTGCTTTCCTAAAAGAATTTCAGCCAAATGCTCTCCTCAAAATGTTTTGCCAAAGTACTTGACCACTTCATCAGTGTAAAGATTATGTGTATAAAAATACAAACATATGTGTGTATAATATACTTAAATATATATGTGTGTATATACATATGTATATATACATTTTTTACATATATACATTATTTACAACTACACATACACACATACACATATCTCTAAAGTAATCCCGTGGAGGTACCTTCCTCTTCTACCCTAGAAACATTTTCTTCCTCCTACTCCATAGTTTCTTTGACGGCACTGACTGTATGGGGCTCCTGAGATTCTACCTCACTCATTCTATCTTATGGTAAACTAATCACAGCATTCTTTAGTTTTGTCATGGTGATAAAACAATCAGGCAGTTCTACTCTGCTTTGAAATGCAGGCTGGGAGCTTTATGAGCCAATTGGCTAAGTTAATGGGCGAGTGGAACAATGGAATAAGTAGAGAGAAGAGGTATTGATAGGCTGGGTTGAGTTGCCTTTGAGCATTAATAAAAGAAAATTGCCTTCTATTATTTTATTTGCAACCTATTAGCAATGGCTTTTCCAGTAGGAAAGAATACATCAGACTAGGCTAGTGGACAGTTAATGGTGTTAAAATATAGTTTAGTAAGTGTTCATGATCTTAAAATTTTAAAAATACTACTAATAGCATATGTTATGTGTTCATTAACTCAGTCTTCAACCAATATTTAGTGAACCTATATTATATGCATAATCCTGTGCTGTATCAATGGTATAGATGAAGCATACTCATAGATGAGACTTCATTGTATATTCAGGTCAAAGTCTTTGGCATTAATTTATTAATTTATAATTCAAAAAACTCTTAGTGAGTACATGTACGTACTCATTTATGAGCCAACACAATCTGATGTTATGGAGATGCATACAAATCAATAAGACTCTTATTCTCACTCTTGAGGTTCCAGTCTTGTGAGAGAGGCAGCTGTGGGAACAAATAATTAATTGCTAAGAGGAACACGTACCCAGTGCCATGGGAATCTTGAATTTCTTGTTGACTTGGCATTTCTTTATGCCAGACCTTTATGCAAAACTTATGGGAGGAAGAAAACGAATTTTGTCAGCTAAACCCATTCCATTGATTTAGTAAGACTTATTTAGAGGAAAACACAGAATTTTAATCTTATAGTTATTTTTATCTTAAACTCTTGCAAATATATATTTAGAACTGCAGTTTTCATATTCTTTAATAGCGTTAATTTTATTTTGTAACTTATTTTTGAAATAATGTTTCCTATTGGAAAGAATGTAGAGAATGTAGAGAATGTAAAGAATGTAGAGAAATACTGGAAGACTATTTAGAATCAGGTGAAAGAGGGTATTCTTGCAAAAAAGTATATATTTTCTTTGTATATGATTCTAAAATTGGATACTGGAGTTTACAACTGGGGTGTCTATCTTTGTTAATTATCATGATTTCTTCATGTACCACTAACTTGTTATTTCATCAGTTGATTGTTGTTCATAGAGATACAGCATCTGTCCCTTGCAACAGTGAAATTTCACTTATGGCATTTTGCTCTTCTGGGTAATTGAATTAAATGAGAAAGCACCTAACCCATTGCTGTGTTCTCTCTCTCTCTTTCTCTCTTTCTCTCTCTCTCACACACACACACACACACACACAGAGAAATGTAATATAATTATAAAATATATATTTTATAAAATATATAATAAAATATAATGGGCCCCAGTTAGGTAATGATAATATACTTCTTTTCATAGGAATTTTCAGGTAAGCTCAATTAAGCATTTATTTATTTATTTTTAAAATTTAAGCCCAATTTAATTAACATATAGTATATTACTAGTTTCAGAGGTAGAGTTTAGTGATTCATCAGTTGCTTACGACACCCATTGGTCATTCCCTCAAGTGCCCTCCTTAATGCCATCATCCAGTTTCCCCATCCCCCTTTCCACTTCCCCTCCAGCAGCCCTCAGTTTGTTTCCTAGAGTTAAGAGTTTCTTACGATTTTTCTCCCTCTCTGTTTTTGTCTTATTTTTCCTTCCCTTCCCCTATGTTCATCTGTTTTGTTTCTTAAATTCCACATATGAGTGCAATTATGTGACATTTCTCTTTCTCTGACTGACTTATTTCACTTAGCATAATATCCTCTAGTTCCATCCACATCGTTGCAAATAACATTCTTCATTCTTTTTGATGGCTGAGTAATATTCCATTATATATCTATACTGCATCTTCTTTATCATTCATCTGCCTATGGACTTATCAGGTCTTTCCATATTTTGGCTATTGTGGACATTGCTGCTATAAACATTGGTGTGCAGGTGCCCCTTCATATCACTATGTTTGTATCCTTTGGTTAAATACCTAATAGTGCAATTGCTGGCTCATAGCGTAGCTCTATTTTTAACTTCTTGAGAAACCCCCATACTGCCTTCCAGAGTGGTGCACCCGTTTGCATTCCCACCAACAGTTTAAGGATTGTTCTTTCTCCACATCCTCGCCAACATCTATTGTTTCCTAACTTGTTAGTTTTAGCCTTTCTGACCCATGTGAGGTTGAATCTCATTGTAGTTTTGATTTGTATTTGCTGAGTGATGTTGAGTATTTTTTCATGTGTCTGTTGACCACCTGTATGTCTTCTTTGGAGAAATGTCTGTTCATGTTTTCTGCCCATTTATTGACTGGATTTTTTTGGTTGTTTTGGGTGTTGAGTTTGATAAGTTCTTTATAGATTTTGGACATTAGCTCTTTATCTGATAAGACATTTGCAAATATCTTCTCCCATTCCATAGGTAGGCAGTTATTTTTAAGTTTCTGCTCTGTACTTTTAGGGGACGGCTTTTGAACAAGGTGTTTGTCTGAGCCTCTAATGGAAGAGAGGTTGTCTGGTATACTGTAGTGTCTGACTCGTCCGATGTGGAGTCTAATGTGAAAGCTGACCTCATATTTCATGATTATAGCATGAGTATTCTCTCTGAATTAAATCAGAAGAAAAATGAGCTCAGTTCTTCTTTCTGAAGAATTATCTATATTTACTAATCTTACCTTGCCTTCCTACTCCATGGTTCCCCACCTGCAGGTATCAGATGCTGTCTTGTGGAGCAGGTGAGAATGCAGTGATATATAAACAGTGACATCAGAGCATGCCACAATACAGATAACACATATAACATGACGAAAATGGCACCTACTGTATAATAAATGCTCACTTCTTATTTATTATCATGATTATTCTCATTACTCCGCTTTATTTTTACATGGATGTCTCATGATTATGTCAGATTAAATAGTGTAATTTCACCACCATTCCCCATAATCATTAGCAACACTAAATTTTCACCTTTGAATATATCTAATTGACACACATAAGCAAGATAACAATATATCTCCATATTTTTGTGGCCTATCTGATGATGTGTTCAGGTCTGTGTTAGTTTCCTATTGCTGCTTAAAAAAACCACCACCTTCTGAGTGGCTTGTAACAACACAAATTTATTATCCTATAGTTGTGGAGATCAGAGGTCTTTGATCAGAGAACAAGATATCTCCAGAGTTGCATTCCTTCTGGAGGCTCTAGTGTAGACTGTTTCCTTGCCTTTTTTAGTTTTTAGGGACTGCCACATTCCTAGGCACCTGAACCTCTTCCATCTTCAAAGTCAATAGTCGCATCATTCCAACCTCCACTTCACATTTCCTTCTCTGTCTCTGACCCTTCTGCCTCTTTCCTATAAAGATCCTCGTAATTGCTTTGGGCCCATCGGGATAGTCCATAATAATCTCCCTCTCTCAAGATCTTTAACAAAATCACATCTACAAATTCCATTCCACAAGTTCTAGGAATCAGGATGTGAATATATTTGAGGTCCATTATTGTGCCTGTAAGAAGGTCCAGGAGAAGCCATGGCCTTTACTTGTTGGGTAGAATCACAGAACTTTGGATCTGAAAAGTACATTAGATCACTCGTTTTAGAGATGAGGAAAATAAAATATAGCATATATACTAAACTCCAGGTCCTCTACTGCTAATCAGATGACTTTTTCACTGTTTTCATGCAGCATTTCTTAAAACTGTGTCCATTGGCCCAAATGATTAGTGGTTTAGAGACCACATTACAAAATTCCCAGTAGTAGTTTTAAACTGAATTTGAGGCCACTTTGAAATCCGAAGGCAGTCTAGCCTCTTGGACTTCATTTGTGGACACACTTACAAAAGAGCTGGATACTTTAAAATTAGCTCTGTAACATTTTTTTTTTTTTAAAGGGAAAGATACCTTAAGGCTTTCCCAAGAAGCTTATGAAATGTCTAAATGTGGTTCCAGTTGAAATTGTGCAGCATAGAATTCTTAGAGGGAAGGAATATGATCCTTGTGATACTTCTCATTTAGGCCACAATTAAGACATTTCTATACTAAAATGGCAAACATTTGGTTTTTATGAACAGAGGGCATGATGAGAGCTGGGCCATTGCTTGTTTTGATAGACTGTTTAATGGTCTGTTGAGAAAACTCGTGGTACCATCTAATTTCCCATGTTGCATCTGTATAGTGTACCGGGATGCTATAGTGAATTAGAACAGTGTGTTCTTATGTACAATGTATGTAGTTTTTATGGAGCTCACCCAAGGATAAATTAGAAACTGACTTGATGTCTCTATTTCCTTTTTCTTTTCCCTTTTTAAAATTTTTTTATTTTTTTACTCTTTTTACAGTTTGAATTTTTTACAGTCTATAGAGGATACACTTGGTCATTTTGATACTGTTTTAAAAATTTTCTGGGCTGCATTTCAGAAGACGACCTGAAATATAGACAATTGATCTTGTCATTTACAGTTACTAGATATGTCTGAATTATCTAACCCAACAAGCAAGGGTTTATTGAGCATCTCTATGTCCAAAGAACCATGCTGGGGTATTAAGATGAATTGGCTACAACTTTTTTATAACGGGAAAGCCATCGACTTCAGATTCAACTTCAGTTTTTATTTCCTTTTCAGCTCTTAGTAAAAGTCAGACTGTGAGCAAATGCATAACCGCTTTAAATCTGTTACCTTTCCTCCAAAAGTAGGAAAATGAGACACATTTTGTGTGGTGTTGTAAGGATTAAATCGAGACAATGCCTGTGAAAATACCAAATGCAATGTCTTGTGTGGAGAAGGTGCTTTATAAATGTTAGTTTCCATTTTTAAAGAGCTCACAGTCTGGTAAGAAAAGTATCTGTGAATAACTGTAGTAGAGGGCAAAGTCACAAGTGGCAGGAGAGGGGTCCAGATGGGAAGCTGTTGATGTTCAGAGGGGAAATATGTGAGGGGGATCAGAGAGGGCTTCTTGGAACATTTTCATGATAGTTAGCTGGCCCTTTAAAGAGGAAGCGGGATTTAGGCATGGAGGGAGATAGGCCCTGTGATCGGTGCTCCTGGCTCCTGAATGATCCCCCACTGGCTTGCTTTCTGTGCTGTAACCTGTGCGTTATCCAGTGCCCGGGTTTTTCGGTTTGCCTCTTGTAATCCAGCTTCTGGCTATGCTCATATATCATCAAGGATTAATATCCTTTCCTGCAAATGGCACTCTGGTTGGATGCTTTTATACTTCTCAAAGTTATATGTAATTTAAATAGACTAACTTTGTTAATTTTTTAAAAGGCAAGTCATTTTTTTTTTCCCATGAAATAACTTCTGGTAGTGAGATGGGTCCAATTAGAGTAATCTCATGCAGTTGGTTTGCAGAGATCTAAGCTCATTTTGGGGAAAGTCCTTGATGGGAATTATTCATGACCCATGGAATCAAGATTTTCTTTCAGAGAAAAAAGAAATAGTCAGATTTGTTTTTCTTTTAGGTGTGTGATGCTGGAAACCCTTTGTTTCCACAGTTGCCCATACAGCTGGTTCCATCTCTGTGATGCTGCATCTTAGCCCCTCTTGAAAGCAATACAACCTCCACTGGGCTCTGCAGCTCACTGAGGACCTGATTTAGAAAACCGACTCATTTTGCACAGACTACTGAGCAGCTGTTTGGAGGTGCTGCCTTCTAACGGCTTAAATTTGAACTAGATTGAGAGTCCCCAAATGTAACATTTCCTCCTTATTTACCACCTAAATCATGCAATCTTTACCAAATTTGATTCAAGATATTTCTCATACTCCTACTCTTGTTAATGTTAGAGTGACCACATTTTCCGGATCCGAAGTTGGAATGTATTGTATGTCATAGGGTCCAATTTGGGGGCCTATCGTACCTAATGTATGTATAAGTGTATAATATAATTATCTGTGCCTGTGTGGTTGTGTGTGTGCACACGCATATAGCTCAAACCTGATTGGTTGCTGTGCCTTTATTACTATTAAATGGACCCTTTTCTTCTCTTTGGGCTTCAAAAAAAGTTTAATATCTTTACATTGTAGCAGTGAAGTGTTGGTCCTAAGGTGGGCAAATCTGTGTACAGATACTAAGAGTTCTTAATTATTAATAGCTCTTAATGATGTAAGAGGTTGTGTTTATGTTTGGGGGAATGTTCAGATAAGTGATTGTGTGGTTGTTTATTCCTGGCTCATAATAAACTGTGCCTGGGGGCTCGATTAATTTTGATTTGGGATCAAAACAGTTGTTTGTTGATGTGGCTTGGTTTCCCGTTGTTATCTGGACATCCTCCACCCTTAAAAAAAATCACAGTCTCTGAGATCTTGGTGATGAGGTCAGAGGGCAATATGTGCCTCCCCAGGTAGGAGCCTGTGGCATCGTTTTTGTTTCTGTCTTTGCATTCAGGATCCAACAAGTAAGGATTTGTGGGGAAAGAAGTTTCTCTACCCATCTGAGTGGGAAGGTTGGTGATGCATGGGTTACAGTGTATAGAGTGTCCCTGGCTGCCCCTCCCCCACCCCACTACTCCCAACAATAGGCTGAAGTTTGCCTTAGACTAACTGTCCAGAAAATAAAAGTAAACCACAACAAAAGATTGGGGCTTTGTGATGTTTTAGATCCATTTGATGTATCTTTTGGAAGAGATCAGAAATTGAGAACTTGACAGAAATATATATATATATATATATATATATATATATACACAGGTGGGTCCATATAACCAGGTATTTTTTCTCTTCCAAGATTTTACTTAAGTTCAAATTAACATATAGTATAGTATTGATTTCAGGAGTAGAACTAAGTGATTCATCCCTTACATATAAGACCCCGTGCTCATCACAGCGAGTGCCCTCCTTAGTGCCCATCATCCATTTAGCCCACCGCCCCCACCTCCCCTCCAGCAGCCCTCAGTTTGTTTTCCAGAGTTCACTGTCTTTTATGGTTTATCTTCCTCTCGATTTTCATCTTACTTTAGTTTCCTTCCCTTGCCCTGTGTTCATCTGCTTTGTTTCTTAAATTCCACATTTGAGTGAAATCATACAATACTTGTCTTCCTCTGACTGACTTATTTTGCTCGGTATAACACACTCTAGCTCCATCCACGTCATTGCAAATGGCAAGATTTCATTCTTTCTGATAGCTGAGTAATGTTCCATCGTGTGTGTATGTGTGTGTGTGTGTATAAAATATCTTCTTTAGCTGTTCATTGTGTAACCAGGTTTTGACATGTGTATGGATGGAAGGGTCGGGAGGAGGGTAAAAAGCTGGATTAGTTTTCTTCACCCCGTTGTCACCCTATTTTGTCACCCCGCTATTGTTTCAGTACATCTTAAGCTCTATCTGCTTTCTTTAAATATATGGATTTAGGATTTAAATATATGGACTTAGGCACTAAATGTTAGTCTGGTTGAGTGTTGGGTAGTGCTTATATTTGACTGACTTATTGATTACAGTTCTCAGGAAGCAGTGATGTTCATATTGTGAATCTATACCCATAAGTGTATACTTCTGTATGCTCCCAAGTGAGGACAGATTTGTGAATCATCTTGAGGACAGATTTGTGAATCATCTTGAGCAACATCACTCACTCTAAGAACTTCTCTCTCTAAAGCATGGGGCTGATGCCTGGCTGGCTCCGTTGAAGGAACATGTAGCTCCTTAACCTCGGGGTTGTGAGTTTGGGTCCCACATTGGGTGTAGAAATTACTAAAAAAAAAAAAAACTTAAAAAAATAAAGCATGGTGCTGAGAGCATCAAAAATCTTTTGTTGTCAAGCTTTTAGATGTGCTGCTTTATTGACACAAGTCTGTTTCTAACTTTAGAACTTGATCTACTGTGCCTCTAGGCAAATATACAAATATACAGGTTCCTGTATACAAATAAATACAGGAACCTTAGAAATATAGTTTAATGTAGCCAAAACTCACTCTGAGGCAAGTTTTTGGGGGGCCCTAGCCCAGATTTCCAGTTTTCATTTACTTTTTCATTTTTTACCAGATATACCAAAAGTTCCTCACTGTACCTCAGTGTTTGCATAATATAAGGTGAAATAGTAGGAAGCCTACATATGCTGTGTATTTTTGTGGGCTGGAGGAAATGATAGTCTATGGCAGTTTTCCCAGAGCACCTCATAAGTAATTAATAGTTATTAATGAAAAAAGATGAGGTCATTTTTGAAAGACTGAGTTAAGTAAAACTAAGATGGTATTTCTCAGAGCCTGCAATATGCTAATGTTTCAGGTGAAAATTTTTTAAGATTTATTTATTCATTTAGAGAGAGGGAGACAGAGTGAGCAAGTGGGGTGAGGGGCAGAGGAAGAGAGAGAATCCTGAAGCAGATTCCTTGCTGAGTGCAGAGCCAATACGGAGCTGGATACTAGGTCCCCGAGATCATGACCCGAGCCAAAATCAAGAGTCAATAACTTAACCTACTGAGTCACCCAGTTGCCCTGCATAGTGAAATTCTATGGACTTCCTGATATTTTTAAAACAAACTTTCTTCCTCTACCCCTTTTTTTGCAAAGCATCTCATTGATTTCTTGTTTCACAGAACAGAATTTGGTCAATACAGTTTATAGAAACCTGCAAAAGAATTTTTGACAATTTTTATTAAAATTCCGTAATGTATCTCTTAAAGCTGGATTTTGAAGAGCCTAGATAAGTGCTTCTAAAGCTTTAATGTACTTGCAAATTTGCTGGGTAGTCTGTTCATATCCAGAATTTGATTCAGTTGGTCTCAGTGGGGGCAGTGATTTTGCATTTCTAACAAGCTCCCGGTGCAACACGCTTTGCACTCCCAGGTGAAAAATGCTTAAATAGTTTCTGCTGCCTGGAGTTTGGCAGGGAGCTGATTAGAGAGGCCTTTCCTTACCGGATAGAGAGTTGGAGCTGAGTAAGTAGTTATTCTGTTTATTTTTCTTTATAATTTTACCTGGCTAGGAGGGGTTCACACACACACACGCACGCACGCACGCACGCACACACACACACACACACACACACACCCCAAGTAGCTATCTGTATTCACACTTGCTGTGTGTGTCTGAAGTATTCCATGGCTTTTTGAGAAGTCCCTAGTGGGAGAGCTTGAGTCTCTGTTCAGTAAATAATAACTTTGAATGTTAAATACACATCCAGAATCCTTAGTTAGACGTATCCGTTTAACTCCGTACACATCTCAACATTCATGCAACCAGCCTAGTCCAAAGACTTGGCAGAGTCCCCGTCAAAGTTTACCAGAAGAGGTTTTAATTATTTAATCTAAGGCTAAAATAACAAGATAAGGTTTGTCCTTGGGTTACCACCACCATTTATTTGTGCTTCGATGTCCGAAGCGTTATCTGTAGAGAGGTTTCCAAGGCTATGGATTGAGCCTGATGGGAAAAAGCGACAGAAATGGTTAGCGCTCTCTGTGCTGGACGTGAGAAAGGAAATACCCTCACAGAAGCTGGGCTGCTTATTTGTCATCCCTGATAAAACATGAGGTTATGCTGACACCATGTTGTCAGCAGATGGTCTTTGCACCCTGTGCTTTGGTTCGCATCCATTGTCAAATACTTAAATATTGGCTAAATTGATTATAAAAATAATTTGCTTCGAATGCCATTTAATTTTTTTAGTACTAGAATTGCTTTTGAGGCTGTGTACTCAGAGTAACTGGCCAAGATTCCAGTGAAATATCTGGATTGTGCTAAAAATAAGTGCGATGTTATTCCTTTAAGCCCCTTCTCAGTGCTTGGACTGATGACTCCTCAGATTCCTTGCTAACGAATTCTTCCTAATAGAGATTTATTTGTAATTCAAAACTTCTATTTGTAAACAATTGATGGAGTTATGAAAAGTCTTTTCAATAGGTTAAACATTTTCTGCAATTGCTTTTACACTTTGTTACAAAGTTAAGCTTTAGTCTAATCCTTAGTCCAATCAAAAATTTTAAATTGAGTCTGAATCATGATTTTATTATATTCCTTATAATTATATATAGTATATAATTATATATAACATTTTATTATATGTAATAAAGCATTAATATTAACAATTAGGATCTTTCTTTTATGTGTTACATTTGCTTTGTTGAAACAGAAAAGATTCAACAAAATATGGAGGCCAGTGGGGCAGAGGGAACAGATTCAAATTATCCAGTGATTTACTCAATTATAAACCACAATTTTTTTTTAAGAGGGATATAAAATATCCCAGGGATTTGTGGATATTCTTGTGTATATGTTCTTGTGTTGGTGGTGGTGTATATTGTTTGGCTTTTGTTTTCTTGTTCCCCATATAAAAACTTTCTATACCTTCTCTGACTTGGTATAGAAAGTCAGGAGAAAGCTGGCTGAGCTAACCTCCATTTCTAAGTTGTATATATGATCTGTTGGGCTACTCTTGTGTCCACCTCTTCGTAAATTTAGATGGCTGGCTCTGACTGCTATAACAAGGTATGGATCATAGCTATGTAATAGAAGAATGCTAAATTTATCATAGCTGTACTACTGTAAATTCAGCGACCATTGCTGTATAATTACAATACTGCATTTGAAGAAAATAAAACAAATTCAAATACGTATACAGAATATTGTTTTCTCATTTGTGTATTAGGAAAGATGAAAATTCAGATTATCGGGCATAAAAAATGGAGCAATTGGTGTCAGAGCTACTTGTAATCTTATGCTTACATTCTTATGTTTGTGTATTTGCTTTCATGAAGCTTTATATAAATCACATTGTCTAATGCATGGGGGAGAAGAGCTCAGAGCATGATGCATAATCCTCTTTGAGAGCAGGGACCAAGTCTTCTATTTCTGTCCTTGCCCACCCTGCATCGGGCTCTCTGCATAGCAAGTATATTGACTGAGGAATCCCCAAATCACGTCTATTTGTCTTTGGACTATAAGCAGACATAGAGTCAGACAAAGGCAATAAACAGAGTCTGAAACATGAAACAATTCAAGGGAAAACGGAAACCAAAAGTTAGTTTTGGTGGGGGAGGAGCAAAGAAAAAATGAAAAGTATCAATTTAGTCCACACACATACTAAATCAATTATTGTAATAAAATGTTACTGGAATTTGTTCAGAATTTTACATCTTACTTTTAAAGAATAAATACAGTTACATTCTTTTTTAGTTTGTAAGACACGGCTACACAATTTCTTCGAGTTGTGTTTTTCCTGTTTTGTGAGTCACTCCTCTGGGCTCAGCTTTACTGTTTCGTAGGCAGCCTGAGAATTAGGGTTGAAACAAACGGATTATCCACTCATAGAGTCAGCCTTCAGTTATCAGAAGTCATTTCCACTTGTGAACAGAATGGGAGTTTTTAGCTTTAAAGAGAAATAAAAGGGAGTTTGAGTTTTAAGTATCCTTATGTAATACTTTATATAAAGAGGAAATATTTCACACTGTAACTTGATGCCAGGCAGTTTATTATGCATATATAATTGGTGCCTATGGTCAGCCCATGATATCATTGTCTTCTGTTGGTTCCAAGAGAATGATGGGAAAATAACATTAGAATGTGGAACTTTAGCCATGAATCTTAATTGAGTTTGCTTAAGTGCTACTTAAAAAATTTTTGCAGGAGATTTGAAACAGTGCCACAGCACTAATTGAAACATTAAACTCAGTTGTTTAAACATCTTTTTCCAAGGTCAAAGAAAGGCTTTACCGAGTTAAAGTATGCTACTATTCACCAGGGAAGACTCAGTATTTTATTCTCTGTACACAAAAAGGCAATGGATACTGTGATTATGTGATGTAAGTTTAGTCCTGGAAATTTATGGTTGACCTAAATTCTTCCAGTATAGACTTTTCTTCTTGGTTAGCCACCAAACCCCATTTTGTGGGGGGAAAAGTCAGTGTACTGGGAGATTTCCTTAATCTGCTCTACGTCAGGGAGTGGATTCATGTTAGTAAAAAATCAGTTCTAAATCCTGTGCTTGCATGAAGCTGTCCCTCAAGGCAATAGTGTGTGGTTATCAACTTACTAAAAATAGTTTACATATATTAGTCTTTATTATATGCCAGAGAATGTAAAGCACCTTATATGCATTGTGTCATTTTATTCCCAGAATGATATAATGAAATATATTATTATCTGCATTTTGTTAAAGAGAGTACAAAATGAGGTTCAGAACTTGTCCGAGGCCATTTGATGGGAAGTGGTTGAAATGGGATGTGACCCCAGTTGGTCTGCCTCCAGGGTCCTTGCTTCTAACCAATATGTTAATATTGTTAATATGTTAATACTGTTACACAATATGTTAATACTTCCTCCAATAATATTTAGAACCAGCCAAAAATATATATGTTTTTAACAGAACCAAAAATCTTCATTTAAACTGTGGTGGGATACATTTCTTTCATGAGGTGATTCATTTCTTTCATGAGTGGCATAAAATACAAAATATGGCATCTATGAATAGATTCAGCAATTTTTAAATTGCTTTTAGTCCTGTAAGTCTACAAATTAGTAAAAACAGTTTTGTTGCAACTATTTTTCTTTTCCTTAGGACCTATGTCAAAACACTTTTCAGATAGAAAAGCAAATTCAGTTCAAAATTCAATTTCCAACCCAAATTGTCTTTTAAAAGCAATACCTAATTTTCTCTTTAAATGAGCTTATGGAATATATATTCAAAAGGGGCAGAAAATGTCTTTTGAAAACTGTTCATGTATTCTCCTAAAAAGAAATCAGAAAACCAATGACGGTCTCAGTGAGATCTGTGCTTTTTCCTCCCTTTTCTTCTTCCTGTATAAGCAGAGTGCTTTGGTGGGAAAAGGGGGCTTAATTAATTTGAGAAAACATGCTACATCACATTTACTGAGATGCTATCATAAGTAATTAAAACAAAATGGCTCTTGACAAAATAGATGAATAAAATTGATGAGGCATTTTCTTTTATTTTGCAGATTTGTTCCACTTTATCACTAATTCATAAAATCCACAAAGGGTGGATTAGTTAAATTCTGCTGTTGTTGCACTGTTATGAAAGGAAAATAAAAATCATTTGGCCTATGCCAGGCCAAATGAATAGGCTAAGAGCTCATTTCTGTAAGTGTTCTAGATGAAAACATATAAGGCCATGTAGAATCTGAGGTCAAGGCAAAAATCATCACTAAAGTTCAGTATTTGTATGTAAATACTAGAATGATTTTCAACATAAGGGGCATTCAGAAAGTATTCAAAACAATACTTCTTTAATTGGAAAAAAATTGACTATCGTCTCATGATACAAACCATAGAAGTAAAGCTGATAGAAGTAAAGCTTGACCACATGTTCTGTTTCTAATAGGTGTTAGGGTGCTAGTGTGAGTGTTAGGTAAAAGGATATCCTATTGCGTATGACATACCATATTTGCATGTATCAAAAAAGGGCTGAGGTTAAGAATGTTTTAGTAACATGGGATTGATTTCTCCAAAATGAGGTCGATGTCCCTGATTCTGTAAGGAAAAGAAAGTAATACTGGGATAGGTCCTACTGTAGCTAGTATTTCTAATTTAAAGCAAGCAAGAGCTGAAGTCCTCTGTTTATTAAGTACCTATTATTTTCAAGACACTGTTTTAGGTGGTATGGCAATACAAAAACATCCTCGGCCCTGCTTTTCTGGTATATGAGATAAGCTATTTCAATAATTACAATAGGATATAAAACAGTATTTGTTGAAAGACATTCACACAAGATTTCTGTGGTCAGAGTTCTTTTAAAAGATGGGTTTGAGACTTGTCTTTCAAGAGTGACACCAACCTTCCAAGCTTCCTTTGAATACAGAAACTCCTACATCACCCTTTAGGATTATTCATTTTGGGTATTAGTCATGGGAAATCTGGCATTTTGACCTGGGCTCCTCCTAGCCAATCCAGTATTTCAGAAACTGTGACCGAGTGGTTGTCTATAAACTCTTTGTGTTTGAGCTTTTAATGTGAGCGTTGGGAAGCATGATAAAACCAATCTGGTGAAAACCCCATATCCTGTACTCAGGATATATCCTGATGTTCAACTTAAGCATTCATTCAATCAAATTACACTTTTGAACACCCTGTTGGGTGGTGAGAACACTGTTCAATGTTGGTAGTTTGAAGTTGAAGAATCATGTTAGACCCAAGGAAGAGAAAGACACATGAGTGAACATAGTTGACAGGTGCTAACATAAAGGTATCCAATATCATGGAAGCAGTAAGGAGTGACTGTTCAATAAATATTCCTAGAAGATGGCACATGTGATTTGAGGTTTGATGGGTAGGCAGTTCACTAAGCAATGGAGAAGGCAAAGGGGGTTCAGATAAAGGGAATAATCCATAAAAAGGCATGAGGAAGATGGCCTGGTCAGGGGAAATTGTGAGGTACCTGCATTATAGGGCAGGTGAAGGTGAATAATAGAAATTCATTGAGTCTTTTGGATATAGGTCTATTCAATCTCATCTCTGCTTTCCTTTCTAGCCCACTACCATCATCTTAGTTCAGACATTCACATGGAAAACTGACATTATATAAAAGAGTGTGAAGGTTATTTACCCCAAAAGTTACACCGTCTCAATGAATACAGACTGCTCTAACATTACTAAGCACAGTTAAATTGATTAAGTTTGGATCTATTTTCTTCTTCACTAGTGCCTGGTATGGAGTCTGGTTTGATAACTTGTTCTGGTCAAATGACTGAATATGAAATGTAGAAGAGTATATAAAAATAAAAACAAAATACTGGATAAAGATTCAAACTTCACATTTAACCTAGTGAGCTCGGCGGTGGTTTCTTGGAATATTGTGTTGAGATGGTATTTTGGAGTTACATACAGAATTAATGGGAGAGTGTAGTGGTTAATTGTCACATAGCACATTTACTGAGAGATGAAAGGATTATTCTGAGTCCAATAACTTGGAACAAAGAGCAGCTGGAAGGGGCTGCCTCCCCAGGGACCACCAAGAACTGCAGGCACCAAGTGCCTGGTGGGCTCTTGGTTTTATCATCGTAGGATGTGCAGTATGCAGAAGCAAGGAAAAAGCAAGCAATCACGTGAGGGGCTGCGAGGAACTGCATACGTGACTATCAGCCAGGGTCCTAGTGAGGGATTAATTAGGGGGCTGCAGGAGATGGTTGGCTTTTGCTATACACGTACGGTTTTGCCTTATACGTGTGTTGCTGTTCTTACTGTTTCTTTTACCTGCTGAGGTCTTGCTCTCAATTATGGAACTCTTCCAGGGACAAGGGAGGAGAGAAGGATGATGTTGCTCTTCTCAATACTCCCTGTCCCCCCCACCCCCCGACCCTTGCTCCCCACCAGTCTCTAACAGTTTTATGATTCTATGACTTTATGCCATAGATATGCTGGAAAAAAAATGACAGTGGCTTGTGATTGCCTATAAATTTAAGGCATAAAATATCTACTATAGCAGTGAAGGTTTTCTAATTCCTGACCCCTTTATACCTTTTCAGTCTCTTCTGTCAGTTTATATCTCAAAATAGGTATATTTTGGTAGCCATCTTTGGTCATCTGAACTGATCATTAACTTGTATCTCCTATAACCTTTACGGCCTGTATTATCATTATGGGATACAGTTGGATTACCTTCTTAATGTTTGTTGTATATTTATTTGCACTACCTGCACCCATTCCTCACTGTAAGTCCCTTGGGATTTTGAAATTCATGTCCTATACATATTATATCTTAAATGATCACTGGACACAGTACCTAACACATAGACATGCTCTCAAAGTATTGGAAGAATGAGAACATGAATAGTTTTCTATGCTTTTGTTTCCATTATACATATAATCTTATTTTTACTTTGTTGAAATCTTACATATTTTTTCCTCAGTGAGGGTAAAATGCCTTATAAAGGTTACCTGGGAAGTTTTTCTCAAAAACTGTTTTTATTCACAGTATGAGAATTTCTGTCCTATGGTGACAATGGATTATCTTTTTCCTGCCCTCATTTGAAAGTTAGATCTGATTAATATAATTCATCTATTTGATCGTTTAAGAGCTTAATTTAATTTTAAAATGTGCATTATATTTCCATTAAGATACTAGGAATATTTACCATTTTAATATTTATCTTTGTTTTTGTTAATTTAACTATTTTTCAAAATCTTGATTTTTATGGGCAGCCCATTAACAGAAAGAAATAGAATTCTAAAGAGAAAATTCTACAAGAATTTTCATATTTTATGAATAGAAGTTCTTAAAAAAGGAAATTAATGAGGGTAATATGTCTTCTGTGTTACTGCTATCCATCTTACTATGTATATATTTGGGAAAAATTTATCTTTCAATTTGTCTCTCATATTTGATACTTATCCCAGGTCAGTATCAGTATTGTGGCAATCACTTTGATTGTGGCAGTGATTGAAGTTTTAATGCTAGTAACACATCTATTCCCCCTTTTCTAAACCAGAGGCATTTGTTCCCTTTTCACTGTTGTCATGTCTATTATGAGAGAATTCTATTTCCTACAAATGTACCTTTCCAATCACATTCTAACCCCACCCCTATTAAAATACAGTATTTCTATTTATCTGGTCAACATTACAAAATAATTACTCACTTTTTTATTAACCCCCAAATATGTTACTATTTTTAATGTCTTAATTCTAAAGCTTTCCATCATTTCAAAAAATGAGGCTTTTAGTTGTTTCAATTTATATAATAAAACAGGGATAAATTAAAATTATGTATTATATTGCAATTATATATTTTGATGAAGATCAGTTTGATCTATAGTGATTTTATGATTAGATTAGCATTACTTTGAAAACACAGATGATATTTTCTTTTTTATAATTAATTATTTTAATTAACATATAATGTATTATTTGCCCCAGGAGTACAGGTCTGTGAATCATCAGGCTTACATACTACACAGCACTCACCATAGCACATACCCTCCCCAATGTCCATAAACCAACCACCCTCTCCACCGTACCCTCCTCCAGAAACCCTCAGTCTGTTTTGTAAGATCAAGAGTCTGTTATGGTTTGTCTTCCTCCTGATCTCATCTTGTTTCATTTTTTCCTTCCCTACCCTGCAAAGCCCCCACTCTGCCTCTCAAAATTCCTCATATCAGGGAGATCATACAATAATTGTCTTTCTCTGATGGACTTATTTCGCTCAGCATAATACCCTCTAGTTCCATCCATGTCGTTGCAAATGGCAAGATTTCATTTCTTTTGATGGCTGCATAGTATTCCATTATAGATATATACCACATCTTCTTTATCCATTCATCTGTTGATGGACATCTAGGTTCTTTCCATAGTTTAGCTGTTGTGGAGATTGCTGCTATAAACATTCAGATACACATGCCCCTTTGGGTAACTACATTTGTATCTTTAGGGTAAATACCCAGTAGTGCGATTGCTGGGTCGTAGGGTAGATCTATTTTCAACTCTTTGAGGAACCTCCATGCTGTTTTCCAGATTGGTTGCACCAGCTTGCATTCCCACCAACAGTGTAGGAGGGTTCCCCTTTCTGGATGATATTTTCTTATTCTGTATGACTTACTCTGTCCATGATAAGGTGGATTCCATGTGAAATGCTTAATAAGCACTTAAAAAATTCTGAATAAAGAATTATAGAGGTTCTGAGGAGGTCTATAGTATTATCTGCTTCAACTTCTTTTATTTTACTTTATTTTTAATTTTTTTCTAGTTTGAATTTGCTTTTTTTTTCTTCTGAGTTTTTATTTGAATTCCAGTTCATATACAGTATAATACTAGCTTCAGGTTTAGAATTCAGTGATTCATCACTTCTGTATAACACCCAGTGCTCATCACAACAGGTGTACACACTAATCCTCATCTCCTATTCCCCCATGTCCTCTCCCCACCTTCTCTCTGGTAACCATCAGTTTGTGCTCTATATTTAAGAATCTTGTTTCCTGGTTTGCTTTTTTTTTTTTTTTTTCGCCCCATATCTGTTTGTTTCTTAAATTCCACACATAGGTGAATTCGTATGGTATTTGTCCTTCTCTGACTGACTTATTTCACTTAGCATTATACTCTCTAGCTCCTTTATTTTATTTTATTTTTTAAAGATTTTACTTATTTATTTGAGAGAGAGAGAGTGCAAGTAGGCAAAGCAGCAGGCAGAGGGACAGGGAGAAGCAGTCTCTCTGCTGAGCAGGGAGCCTGACACGGAGCTTGATCCCAGGACCTTGGGATCATGACCTGAGCCAAAGGCAACTGTTTAACTGACTGAGCCTCCCAGGTGCCCTAATCCTATATTTTAGAGGTGAGAAATCTCTCATTCCCATATTTTCTCTCAAATATCCACAGCTTGCTATTGAATAAAAAAACATACCAGAGTTTATTTTTTAGTATGTTATCTTTATTTTTGATGATGTAATATTACATTTTCTCCCCTAGTTCAGGTGGTTTGAAATGCAAAACAAATACCTCTGTGGTATATTTAAAGTGAATTTAAATTTCTTTTCATTCAATTCTCTGTTGACTCAAACATATCCCTCAATCTTTCCATTCTCAACTCTACTACCACCACTTTAATCCCAGCTAGCAACTCCTCTTGCCTGCTTAGCATTAATTTTAAATTCCCTATAGTCAAAACACAGCCTGTGATCTCATACTACTTATTGAGGAGCAGTTATTATGAAGCACGGGCCCTGGCAATTGATATCTGATATCAATTGATATCATACCAGAACATATTAACCACCTCTTAGACCTTTTAGGAGGTCTCTAAGTTACATAAATAGGACATTGTGTATCTAGTCCCAGCTCCTGCTTAGACAGATGTAGAATCTGAGGTCAGGTAAGAGAAAGGATTTTAATACCACTATACAAGCAGTAAATAGAAGAGAAACAGATTCCAGTGTCCTTAACTCTGCTCATTTCCTTTTCATTTTGTTGTAGTTGTCTCTCAGGAGCACACCCAGACAATGTGCCTGGGTCACTTTGGTTGCTTGGATATGTTAAAAGTATATATTTGGTTGCTTGGTATGTTAAAGGTATATATTTGAGGATCCTCTATCATGATGTTTCTAAAACTTGCCATTTTAATGTACTTTTTTCTACTCTAATAGCTAAATATAAGAACCTCATTTTCTTTGTAAAATAGTGCCATTAATAATCTGTTGGGATTTTGTGAGGTTTAAAATGACCTATAAACACTCACCCATGTATACATATATGCGTATGTATATATTTGGTTAGAATTGTGTCTAGAGGTAGCAAATAAGTGCTCAATAAACTTCAGCGATTATTACCTACAAATCAGATCTCCACAAAATTTCATATATTTTTTCAAAATTTCATATATTTTTGATGTGTGAGTCCTAGAGGTAAGATTGGAATGATTTATAGGCTAGAAACAAAACGGCTTTCTCAAGCATTGCCATTCATTTATTTCACAAACATTTATAGAATGCTCAGTGTGTATTTGCCACTGTAGTAGGCAGTGTGGGTTTTAAGATTGAGATAGTTCTCACCCTTACAGAACTTGTATCCTAGTGTAGGAGCCAAGCAAAGGACAGACAAATAGGAGTATAAATAAAATAGATTCAACTATAAAGTTCAAAGAAAAAAAAAGCCCACAAGAAACAGAGTTAGAGAGTAACAGAAGGGACCTACTTTAAATAAAGTTTTCAGAGAAGGTCTTTATTTAAGCTGATTTCTAAAGAATGGGTAGGAGCTAGTCACGAAGTTGGAAGGGTGGGAGCATTCCAGGCAGAGAGCAACATGCAGTGATCCTGAGGTAGAAAAGAGCTTGGAATATTCAAGGAACTCCAAGTAGACCACGTGAGTTAGAGTATGGTGAACAAGGGAGGGATAGGGAGGAATTACATGGGAGAACTAGGCAGTGGGCTGACCTTGCGGGATCTTGTTACTCATGGTAAGGAGTTTGTTTTTTATTCTGCAAGTATCAAGGAAAGACATTAGATTATTTCTAAACACCCTTGATCTAATAAACTGAGGCATTAGAAAGGGAGGATTTCTGTTCTGTATTTTATAGAAACTTCATATCACTTTTTGTTTCCTGAGCGAAGTTCATATTTTTATCCTCTTCCCCTGCCCTCCTCTTCCTTTCATCTCTGTTTACATTTTCCCTTTCTTTGCTGAAAGAACAGCTTCTTGTGTCAAAATCCTTCTCACAGGTTTCCTCCACAATGAATTCCTATGTAACCTTAAGAGTGTTAAACAGTCCATCCAACAGCTTTTTGGAGATGGTTTTCATTGTGAAATTGTAACAGTTTAAAACTACCCCATTGTGGAATTAATTATATTCGTATTGTAACAGTTTAAAACTATCTGTCCCACTTTGTTGTTTATTCTCAGACTTAACTAAGGGTAGATTTGTTCTCTCGATAAACAGGTAATTTGTTTCAACATGTATTTATTTTCTCTTGCCCGTCCTAAAAGTAACTCACTTAGGAGGAGAGCTTTTTAAAAATGGCATTCAGTGTCTTGGGGCATTCAGTTTTGTTTTCTTATAGTCTCACAGACTTTTTCTGTACTCCTATATTTTTCTTCTTCACTATTGAGATAAATATGGACTTCTTCTCATGTGCTAACTGATCATTTGGAAGTCGTTGACTGTACTGAGAAGGATCCAGTATTGGTACGTGTTCTCAGCAAGACAGAAGACCATTATCAAATAGTGATGTCTGCTGCGGGCATGGGTGGAACAAGTGGGGTCTCGTGTGTTTGCCAGACGTTCTTTAGGACGTTAAACACTTTGTGTGGTGAATATCACACACTGAATTGAAATATAGTTTAGTATTGAATAAAGCACGGATTCCCACTTTAATGTTATATGTATGGTACATTAGGACAAATATATTTTTATATTAAAAGAACATGATTTAAGTTACCTAAGAAGTTGGAAATATTATTTTTAAATTTTTATTCATTTGACAGAGAGAGAGAGAGAGAGAGAGAGAGGGAGAGATCACAAGTAGGCAGAGAGGCAGGCAGAGAGAGAGGGAAGCAGGTTCACCGCTGAGCAGAGAACCCGATGCGGGGCTCGATCCCAGGACCCTGAGATCATGACCTGAGCTGAAGGCAGAGGCTTAACCCACTGAGCCACACAGGTGCCCCAGAAGTTGGAAATATTGCTGAATATTTGGAAGCACCATTCTCAATAGATTTATAGAATAATAGGAGGTAAGACATATATTTGTAAGCGACAGGAGAGGTAATCCTATTCAATATTGGCTTTGTTATCTAACAGCTATATGGGTGAAAAAAAATTCCTGCAACATAAAACACCAAAGTGGTCAAGAATATAGATTTTGCCATTAGATATCTGAATAATTCTGTCTCTGGGATTCTCCGACTATGGCAGATAACTTCAGTTTGCCGCTTCATGTCCAGTCTCTGCTCTTTTCTATCCTACTGTTTCGTTCCAGGAGGCTGATCTGCATGGATTACATTGATAGTCACTTCGTTGTCTGATTTCTAGTTAGTTTAGCCTGTGGAAGCCCTGGCAGGACATCAAGGAGGAGGAGGAGGAGGAGGAGGAGGAGGAGGAGGAGGAGGAGGAGGAGGCTAGTATATGTATTCCTCTTGTTTCCTTCTTGTGGTCTTGTTGAGGGCTGCCTTTATCTTCCTACTATAGATTTCCTCTCCCCTTAAGGTGGCCCATGGTTCTCTCCTTACATGTAATGGTTCCCTCTCCTCTTTTCAGACCCAAATCCCCAACTCCAGGGTACTGCACTATCCCTTACTGGTTTTGGAAACCCTGTCCACAACTTTGTAAATAGTCCCTTTGTTAACTCTTTAAATTATCTTGAATTTGGGTGTGCCATCTGGTTTCTAAAGGGACTCTGATGAACTAGCTGTATAATGATGACAAAAAAAGAAATTGCATTGTTCTTCAGTACCCTCATCTATACAGTACAGGCAAATCGATTTCTCAGACATTCTGCATCTATAAAATCAGGGGGTGGATTAGCATGATTGTGCTCAAACCTGATTTTCTGCAGCTCTAGAAATTCTGCTTTCATTGTCTTCCATACCCATTCCCCAGGACTAACTTTTACCTACAAATGTATACTGAAGGTCTGAACACTTTTTTATTTGAAACCAGGACTCTATGACTAAAACAGCTTGGAAACTGCTGTTCTCGGATTACTGTACGGATATTTCCCATCCTAAAAATCTATTACTCTGTCTGGCTGTTATTTTATGCACAGAAATGACTGTTCTTTGCATCACAGCCTCCAACCAGGGCTGATGATTTGGTAGGCTATCCAGGCTCATGATTTACCATCTGGGCACAGGGAAGAGTCCAGTTAATTTTCCAGGATCATATTCTCTTTTACAAAATGTTCTCATGGCTTAGGGTAGAAAGCCCTGGGGGCCAATGACTAGAGAGTGAGTAGGAGATCAAAGGCTCCCTGGATTGGTTTCACTGTGGTCTCATTGGCACTCAGAGCCCTCGGGCAGTGATTATCTGTCACTGGGCTGAACTCGGAACCTAGTCTAGAGTGGTTGTTAAATTTTGCATTTTGTTCAAGTCCAGGAACACTTTTGGCACATTCTACCTCTTGACTTTCTGCATCAACCCTCAGAGTTAACATCTTTTAGTTCCTTTTCTATGTAAAGGGATAGAGGAGAGGTATGAGCAAATTTCTTGGGTGTGCCGTAGGGTAGACATGCCCAGAGATTTATTGCAGTGTTGACTGGGATGATGAAACCCCCAGAAGCACGACCTATATAGCATGTTAAGGAAAAAATCTGGAAAATTATTAATACAGTGGTTTAGGTTTGCTCGTTACAACCATGTAAGTGCCTGGATGTTCGTTTATTTAACACGTACTTGGCACATGTTTCAGAGACCTACCATGTGCCCAAGAGTGTATTAGACATTGAGGAACATGAAAATGATTTTAATGAGGCCCCTGAGATGAAGAAGCCTCATGTTAGGGTGTATCCAGATACCAGCAATATGATTGGCTGCCTAGACATAGCTTCCTGATGTGCTTGTCCCCTAGAGGAAAACCTGAGGGAATGAGTAGGCTGGGACGCCTAGGGGCTGGTCTGGGGAACTACTTGGTTTTTCATTTCTTCAGTACATCTCTGGCTCTATCTCAGGACAAGAGTCTATTTTACTTGTACTTTCATTTTCCTATACCTTTCATTGCTAAAATCTAATTTACTTTACTTCACACATTTTTGCTGCCACAATATACTCCTATCCTTTTTAGTGCTTTCCCTCTGTGCCCTCCACCCCCCCATCCTCCTTCCCCTTCACCTTCCTTCCTTCCTGCTATGCTAGGGGGGATCTATCTTTTTTTCCTCCTTCTCATTCCATCTGTGACCCAGTAAAAGACCCTAATCATGCTTAAGTCTATATAGGGGAAGAAAGGTCAGAAGATTTGAAGTAAATTTAGACAGTGTCCTGCCTGCAACCACTGGGCCCCTATAATCACCATCAGGATTCAGCACACTTGTTTTCTGCTTCTCTTGTTTTTCTAAGTATGGATATTCAAGGTGTTTACAAAAAGTAAAGCTTTGTTGATTTATTAGGAACTTTCACTACATTTTTGGGAGAGGGCCCTCACAAAAAGGGGGGAGAAACATATCTACATGGTTATGAGGCATTTGAACTTAATGCTATGGGATATACTTCTATGATGATGGAATTGTGGGTTGTGGAAGGCATATCAGGCAAAAAAAACCCCAAACAAACAAAAAAATCCCACAAAAACCAAAAGAAAGAAATCCGTACTTACTGAAAACTCAAAGTTTGTCTTGGTTTTCACTCCACTTTGACCAGCGTGAGTTATGGCAACCACTTTTCTTGACTGTAATCAGTTGTTTGCCTGTCTGTCTGTAACACTCTACATTTTTTTCAAGAAGATGGGGGAGGGGTACCTCTTATTTGCATTTTTAATGCTTAACATGATGTCAGGCACATAGTAGATACTCAGTAAGTGTTAAAGAATGAAGGATAAATTGCAAAGTGTATATTGAGGATAGGGTTATCTAGTTTGACAGGAGCAAGGATAGAGAAGTGGGATCTAATGTTAGAAAAGTAGACTGGGATGGGTTATGGAGGCATTAAATAGACTATGCGGAACTATTAAGGTTTTGGAGTGAGCATGTATCAATAAGAAATTAGTCTTCAAGAAGGTGAAGGTGGTAGCAGGAGGCAGTATAGATTGGTGGAAGGGGTAGAGAGAAGGTATGGATACCAGTGACAGGACAAATAAAGAACTGGTGTCTAAAGGATACAAACATTATTTAACAGTTTAATACCCTGAATAACTAGCTTCAATCTGCTTTTCCCTCCAGAATACTATCCGTCTGCCCAGTCCTGAATCCTAGTCTGCCCCTTAGGTAACTTGTCCAAAATTAAGTGAATACTAAGTCCTTTAAATTCATTTCCATAAATTTAATATGAAGATTGATGGGAAAAAAACTAACATATTTGGCATGGTGCTTGATGAGTGGGAAATAGACAGTGCTTGGTAATAACTGTTAGTATTGCTTTTATTACTTGTGAAGGCTCCAAGTAACAGTTTAATGCTATAGGGAGGAATGAGTCTTCTACACAACTTTTTTCCAGTGTATTTTTTTTTCCCTTCAGTATATTCTAAGTCAAAGAACTGCATCATGATTCATAATATTTGATTGATTTAATGAAAATGATACCTTCCCTTTTATCTATTAGCAGCAGAAGGAAATGATTTCAAGCAAATATGACATATGAAGGACTCAAAGGTGATTAGGGGATCATAGAAAAACTAGGCCAAAATTTATCTCAGAGAAGCAGTGTGACCTTGGGCAAGTCACTTCATCATTATATGTCTCCATTTTCCTCAGCTAGAAAATAAAGGGGTTGAACCAAATGATCTTTTAAGTTCTTTCCCAACCAGATATTAAATTATTTTTCAAGTTGCTCATTAAATTTCCAAGCTCTATCCAACAGCTCATTATGTAGCCTACTTGCTCATTTGATGTCTATATTGTTCATACCATTTTTCAGTCTAGATTTTCATTTGGTACACTTTCAGTAGCACTACAGTTTTTTGAATATTGCTAACTGTAGATGATAGCTGTGAGTGTGTGTGTGTGTGTGTGTGAGAGAGAGAGAGAGAGAGGGAGAGGTGAGGGAAGAGAGAGAAAGAGAGAATGAGGGAGAGAGGACATTTTGGCTAGGCCCTAGAGCCCAAACATTGTTGGTAGAGAGGATTGCTTTAACAGTTTTCTCAAATATCTATACTTTTGCAGCTTGAATGCTGCAGGGTAAAACTAGGCAATATCACTCTTGCTTGAATTTCTTTGCATTTATTAATTTACATGAGAAGGAAGAGCTTCTAGTGAAAAGAGATTGGACCTAACTCTTTCTTTAGATTCAAAGAAAGTTATTGCAATATATCTGATGGATTAGGATGACCTTGATAAAGGCCAAATTGTGGAAAAGAGCAATGGGGTGTTTAAAAGGCAACTCCTCTTAGAGGCATAAAAAATCCTGACCTGATTTTCACAGAACTAGAACAAATAATCCTAAAATTTGTATGGAACAACAAATTTGAATAGCCAAATCTGAATAGCCAAAGCAATCTTGAGAAAGAAGAAAGCTGAGAGTATCACAATCCCAGGTTTTAAGATATACTACAAAGCTGTAATAATCAAAACAGTATGGTACTGGCATAAAAACAGACACAGAGATCAATGGAATAGAATAGAGAGCCCAGAAATAAACCCTTACATATATGATCAATTAATCTGTGACAAAGGAGGTAAGATTATACGATGAGGAAAAGACTGTTTCTTCAATGCATGGTGCTGGGAAAACTGGACAGTTAGGTGTGAAAGAATAAAACTGGACAACTTTATAACACCATACATAAAAATAAACTCAAAATGGATTAAAGACCTACATTTAAGGCCTGAAACCATAAAACTCCTAGAAGAGAACATGGGCAGTAATTTCTTTGACCATTGGGCATAGAAATGTTTTCCAAGATAGGTCTCCTCAGGTAAGGGAAACCAAAGCAAAATTAAACTAATGGGACTACACTAAAATTAAAAGGTTTTGCACCATGAAGGAAACCATCCTCAAAGCATAAAGCAGAAAGGCAACCTGCTGAATGGAAGGAGATATTTGCAAATGATATCTTCAGTACAGGGTTAATATAAAAAATATATAAAGGACTTATACAAGTCAACACCGAACCCCCCCAAATAATTCAGTAAAAAAAATAGAGGGCCTAAGAGACATTTTTCCAAAGAAGACATACAGATGGCCAATAGACACTAAAAAGATGCTTAATACCACTCGTCGTCAGGGAAATGCAAATAAAAACCACAGTGAACTATCCCTTAACAACTGTCAGAATGGCTAGAATCAAAAAGACAAGAAATAATAAGTGTTGGAGAAGGATGTGGAGGAAAAGAAACTCTTGTACACAGTTGGTGGGAATGCACATTGGTGCATCATTGTAGAAAACAGTATGGAGTTTCTTCAAGAAATGAAAAATAGAACTGCCATATCATCCAGTAATTTCACTACTGGGTATTTATTCAAAGAAAATGAAAATAATTTGAAAATATATATGCACCCCTGTTTGCAGCATTATTTACAGTAGCCAAGATATGGAAGCAATCCAAATGTCTATCAACAGATGAACTGATAAAGAAGTGGGGTGTGTACACACACATACATACACACACACACACACACACACACATAATGGAATGTTAGTCTTGAGAAGGATGAGATTGTGCTATTTGCAACAACCTGGATGGAGGAGAGAGTATTATGCTAAGTGAAATAAGTTGATCAGGGGCACCTGGGTGGCTCAGTGGGTTAAGCCTCTGCCTTCAGCTCAGGTCATGATCCCAGGGTCCTGGGATCTAGCCCCACATCGGGCTCTCCACTCACCAGGGAGCCTGCTTTCCTCCCACTCTCTCTGCCTGCGTCTCTGCCTACTTGTGATCTCCCTCTGTCAAATAAATAATTAAAAAAAAAGACAAAGACCATATGATTTCACTTATATGTGGAATCTAAAAAACAAAACAAATACATAAACAAAAAGCAGACCCAGACCCGTAATACAGAGAAGAAACAGATAGAGGAAGATAGGGGATGGGCAAAATGGATTAAGAGAGTAGGAGACACAGGCCTCCAGTTATGGAATGAATGAGTCATGGGAATAAAAGATACAGCATAGGGAATATAGTAAATGGTATTGTCATAGCTTTGTATGGTGACAGATGGTAGCTACGCTTGTGATGAGCAAGGGATAACATATAAACTTGTTGAATCATTATGCTGTATATGTGAAATTAATGTAATATCATGTGCCAACTATACCCAAAAAATAATAAAAATGCAAGAGAATAAAAATAAAAATGTTCAAATCAGGAAGCCTTTTCTCCTTAGTAGCTCATCTTTGGAGAGGAAGTCCTGATTCCATACCCAGGATAAATGACACTGGAACCGTTTTGGAACCACCCTGACATCATCAATATGCCTTGGGAAAACCATTTGTATATGACTTTTTAAATTTAAATTCAATTAGCCAACATGTAGAACATCATTAGTTTCAGATGTAGAGTTCAGTAATTCATCAGTTGCATAAAACATCCAGTGCTTACCACATCACACACCCTCTTTAATGTACATCACCCAATTCCCCCTTCCTCCCCATCTCCTCTCCAGCAACCCTCTGTTTCCTTCCCATAGTTAAGAGTCTCTCATGGTTTGTGTCCTTCTCTGATTTCCTCGGATTCCATTTTCCCCTCCCTTCCCCTATGATCCTCTGCACTGTTTCTTATAATCCTCGTATGAGTGAAACTGTATGATAATTATCTTTCTCTGATTGATTTACTTCGCTCAGCATAATACCCTCCAGTTCCAACCATGTCAATGTAAATGTTAAGTATTCATCCTTTATGATGGCTGAGTAATAGTCCATTGTGTGTGTGTGTATCTATACCACATGTTCTTTATCCATTCATCTGTCGTTGGACATCTCCGCTCTTTCCACATTCCACAGTTTCGCTATTGTGGATATTGCTGCTATAAACATTGGGGTACAGGTTCCCCTTTGCATCACTACATTTGTATCTTTAGGGTAAATACCTCGTAGTGCAACTGCTAGGTCGTATGGTAGTTCTATTTTTAACTTCTTGAGGAACTTTTTTTTTTTTTTTTTAAAGATTTTATTTATTTATTTGACAGAGAGAAATCACAAGTAAGCAGAGAGGCAGGCAGAGAGAGAGAGGAGGAAGCAGGCTCCCTGCCGAGCAGAGAGCCCGATGCGGGGCTCGAACCCAGGACCTGGGATCATGACCTGAGCCGAAGGCAGCGGCTTAACCCACTGAGCTACCCAGGCGCCCCTTCTTGAGGAACTTTTATACCGTTTTCCAGATTGGCTACACCAGTATATCATTGAATTGAAAGAACTTCTCCACTAAAACGGGGAAGCTCTTAGGCATCAGGCAGTTTTTCCTCAGGGACTACTGATTCAGTATAGCTGAAAGCTAACAGCATTATTCCTCCACCACACGTTGTAGAACCATCTTGCTCTGGGAATCCATGTAGCAATGTGAGAACGTATGCAGCAACACAACAGTGGGGGATAAAAGCCCAACTTCACCACCAGAAATACACAGTGACAATGCAGTTAACTAAAACAAGGAGAAATATTGGGGGTCAGCAAATATAAATTCTAATTTCAGTTGGTGTCATGTTCAAACTCAAGGCCTGTTTCCTCTCTTTAGACAAGGAGCAGAAGACAAGCAATGGCTCTTGGACACATGGAACTCTTGGAGATTCTTACAGATCTTTGGGAAAGGACGCTTGTAGAACACATTGGGATTAATGCTCAAAGAGTAGGTGAGAATTCAGAGCCATTGCAAATTATGTATTAATATAAGTATGACTTGATTTGAATATAGGCCTATGTTAAATTAATATTCATGCACAAACCAAGCATAGAGGAAGGTTAAAATGTTTTGAGAGTCAGTTATACTTACTAATTATTAGTAAAAGAGCAATGGAGCATTCTGGTTTTAGATAATAGTTAACATGGAGCCATCCCCCTGAGAGACATATCCTCTCATAGTCTATTAACAGGCAAGTTTTTTTGAGTCTACTCTAAGGCTGAAGAAAGTGGCTTATAGGTCTGTGTGAGTGGCCAGACAGTCTTTTGGAATATCTAAATTCCCTACAACTAACTTTCTTTCTTTCTTTCTTTATTTATTTATTTATTTATTTATTTATTTGAGAGAGATCACAAGTAGGCAGAGAGGCAGGCACAGAAAGGGGGAAAGCAGGCTCCCCGCTAAGCAGAAAGCCTGATGCGGGGCTCCATCCCAGGACCCTGAGGTCATGACCTGAGCCTAAGACGGAGGCTTAACCCACTGAGCCACCCAGGTGCCCCACAACTTTATCTTTTATCTGCATCTGTAGTCATCTGAAAATCCTCATGAGTTGGAAGGGTGGGGGGGTGGCAATATTTTTATCCATTTTAAATGGAATTAAACAAAGGCTCAGAAGGCTAACAGTCTGCCTGAAGTCCCACTGGGGTTAAGGGTGGAATGGGAACTCCAGATTTGGTATTCTGACTAAGTACTGTGTTGTTTAATTTCTTCTCTTCTGTGGCTAGTGAGACAACCTGAAGCTGGAAGATATAGATGAAAGAGGGGGAGGGAAGTTTCTTTTTTCATTGGAAAGGGGCAATAATTCTAGACAGATAGTTGAAACTAGAGTTAAGCCTCTTTAAAAAAAATGATCTTTTTTCACAACCTGTTCACCTTCCTGGATCAGACCTCCCTGGAAATCCAGGTGTGTCTGTGTGTGTGTGCGCGCATATGTGCGCGTGTGCGAGAAATCCTGGAATTTTATCCCTGTGACTGAATTCCCTTTACAAGTAGCTCTGATAAGCATAGTAAGATAATACTTCATCCATTGTTGATTCCAGATGCAAAGGAGGATTTTATGGTTTTATGGTCTGGATCATTTACTTCCCTCTTGAAGATTGGAAATTCAATTATTTTTTCCCTTTCCATTGTAATCCATGTGACTTACTATTAATTTTCCAATGCATTTAAAATCTTTTTTTTTCTCATTGTAATAGTGTTACATATGAATTTGATCATCAGTGAAATCAGATAATGGCTGAGTTTGGATGATCTCTACAGAGTACCTAACAATATTTGGATTAATACCTTTGAAAATATGAAATACAGAATTTCATATATATAAATACATATAAATCTATCATCTTAATGCATTATTTTAGTAAGTCCTTTTGTGGTTAAGGGAGTATATTGTTGCTTCCTTCCTGTTGAATATAAATGCCCCCAGAGAAGGAAAACGCATGAATCCTCTCTTATTCCATAGGGATTCTCTTATTTCATAGGATTTGGCTTTTTGAATTAACTAGTGGCCATTGCAGGAGGTGCTGAGAGAATTCAACATAAAAAAGTACATCTCCAGGAAGGGCTAGCTCCAGAATGTGGGTACCTACCCCAAGCAAGACAGCATGGCAGTAAAAAGAAAATGTGTTGGGGCTCAGAAGAACTAGATTTGAATCATGATGCTGTATTGTGTACTGAATATAACATGTTGGACAATAAAACTCAGTAATTCAAACTTGAATTTCTTTCCCTATAAAGTGGGATTGATAGTATTTCTCTACCCAACTCCAAAGGATTTTTCTGGGGGCAAGTTAGATAAGGAATCTGAAACTGCTTATGAAACCTTATATCATTTAGGATTCTTTGGATATAATCAACAGATTTCATCTAACTTAAGCCCAAAGGGAACTTACTGGAAGGCCCTTGGGTAGCTTACTAAATGAGAGGACAAAGCTGGGATTCTAGATGCAGAAGCACAGTAACCAGGGCTGGACCAGGGATCCAAATGACAGGAACCCGTGGGTAGCTTTTTCAGGATGCGATGGCCAGGAGGAATCACTTCGGCCTTTCTCTCTTTGAGACCTTCTGCTCAAGACTCATAATTCCTGGAGAGAGAGACCAAGATCAAATGTCCACTTATTGGGGCAGAAGCCCTCTACCTGGATTAGCCTAGGGTAAGGCGCCTTATTTACAGACCATCAAGACTGCTAACACTGAGGAAAAGGAAATGCTCTCAGGGGAAATCTGGGGATGGACACTGGCTGGTAGACACACTGCTCACTGGAAGGCTCATGGTACAGTTTTTTGTTCCAGTGGGAGGACAAGCTGTGAAAAGGATGCAAGGATGACTGTGGTGGAGGTGGGTTGGGGGCTTTGGTTCTGAATGGCAGGACTGCATACTCTGGAGAAAAGGGTGAGGCAGTATGAAGAAGGCAGAAGGGGCAGAGTGTTTAGGGAAATAGAAGTGGGAGGACACTCAAATGATAAACACCAGTAATTTTGCTTCCAGAACCATTTTGTGCCCTCTGAACTTCATATACCATTTCCAGAGAAACATGGACATTTGCAGCCAATTTTTTGAATTGTTTCTTCTAGTTCTTTAAAAGCAGATTTTTATCTTGCATGCGACCTAGGGTTGCAGGTAAGTGCCCAAGGGCACGGGGAAGGGATGTTTGGAATGGCTGCGCTCCTGCCACATGTCAGCCAGAAATGCTCCTAGTTACAGGTTTTATGAATTAGGATTTTTTGTGTGAATCTTTTTAGGGTATAGAGGGAAAAAAAAAAAGATTCTGGTGCTAAAAATAACATCAGAAAGCCAGCGTCTGCTAAAGGAAAACATGAAGAATTTTTTTGAATAGCGTGTTCAGACTCTTCAAGCTTCGGCAGCTGGGTACACAAGCGCAATATTGCTTTATTGTTTGATTCATATCAATATTACTTCAGTATTGTTCACACAATTCATTTTTCAGTAGGCAGAAAGAGCCACGGTCTGCAGAAAATGTTTACCTGCCAAGATGATTTGTTGAAATAATCCTGAATCATGCTTGATCTATTTGGTCAACAGGGGAATTAATAGGCTCAGACAGATTGGTTTTCTTTGCTGAAAAATCTCTCTTCCTTCTTCAGTGTGTGCCCCAAGAAGCTGGGAGTTCATCTGCCCTGGAATTCCCAATCCTTCTTGAAATCTGGGAGTTCTTTTAGCTCATTCATTAACCCTCCCCATCCATTAACATTCCTATGTTCTCAGGAGTAAATGGAGCTGACCTGGGGAACTGACATGAGGTTAGGGGAGTATGGGCTACTTTGGGAGGTGGGTATTCTTAGCTTTGCCTGAAGCAAAACAAATTGTCTGAATATTCTTAGAATGCTCAAAATAAGCCAAGCAAACAGTTGCATTTAAGGTCAAGTCAGAGCTTGAGCCAATGATACCTTAGACGTACGACCTACCCTTGGCTTTTAAATGCTCCATGAAATTACTTATTCAGTTGGATATTTAATTATGTAGCTATGCTCCCAGTGGGGAGAGTGGAAGGAATGTTTTTCTCTATTTGTCTATCTCCTAAATAATACCACTCTAATGATTTTAGTCTGTACATTCTGTTTGGCTATAAAATTTTTAAAATGAATTATACTTGTATATCTAGATACATGTATATACAGGTGTCACTGGTATGGGGCTAAGAAAGTACTTGGGTGTTGTGATTTATACTTGCTTGCTAGAGATTGTCCAGTGGAGAAGAGACCAAGCAAAATAATATAACAGGGCATTGATGGAAAAAGGAAAGACTTGGGAAAATGTTGGAATGGATATTGTAGAATATAGAATACTATTTATATTCAATAACTAGTTTTCTTTTTTTTATGTTAAATTTGAAATACATGATCATTTTCCAAAACATTGAAAGTATTAAAACATATAAAGGAGCAGATAAATCCCAACATGAAACTTACCACTCCAAGGCAACTTGATGCCATTTCTATGTATTTCCTTCCAGGATTTTATCTTTTTTTCCTTTCCTTTTTATTTTTATTTCCTTTTTACATAGTTGTGTTCATTCAATATATACAATTTTTTACTTTCCTTTGTTCACTAAATAGTATATCATAGAATCAGTGTTTTTGTGAATAAATATTTAATATTTTAGATTATCTCAAAATTTGGATTTCCAGAAGTGGAGTTACTGACTTAAACATATATGTATTTTTGAGGCTCTTAACCTCCAGAAGGTTCCGCTAATTTATATTTCCATTCTATATTCGAATTTATACTCCCAGTTATACTTTCCAAAGCCCTCACTGGGAATGCCTATTCTCTTGGGTAGCATAATTGAATTTTGTCAACACTGAATTGATAATTTTTATTGAATGTATGAATCTGATAAAATTTATAAGTAAAAGTTATCTTCTTTTTACTTCTGCATGTCTTTGATGATTAGTAAGAATATTTTCCACATGTTTATTGACCATCATTAGTTCACTTTTGTGAATTATCATCCATGTATTTGTATATTTTTCTGTTCATTTGTATATTTTTATTCCTGTGTATTTTTATTTAACTTCACATATTTTAATATTTTCCATGCTTATGAATTCTTAAGAATTTTAATACTTTGTTAAATGAATTGCATGTATTTTTTAGAGCTTGTCAAGTGCTTTTTATGTTTACTGTTAAATCTATTGTGTCTTTTAATGCATGGGAATTTTTAACGTGCCATGCGATCATATAATCTACCTCTTCCTGTATGATTTCTACCTTTAATTTTATGTTTAATGAGGTTTTTGCCATTCTAGAATCAGATAAATAACCCCCTATACTGTCTTTTAGTGTTTTTCATATTTGATATTTAACACTTTGATCTTTCTGGAGCTTACCTTGGTGTGGATAGCATAATGTAAGGGCTACTTTGACTTTTTGTCCCTAAGCCTCTTGTCCTAGCCCATAGCGCCCTATGTAACCTAGAACTGCCTGTCCCTAAACTCATTCATGTCCCTCACTCTCCCTGAATCATTACTTTGTGTCCACACTATCTTTCCTCCTCTTTACACTCAAGCTGGTTCCTCCCTTAAGATTTTGATGTTTTCGATTGCTTAGAACCCCTCTCCAGATCTCCACATGACTTATTCCTCATCACACCTATTTCTTTCAAAGAGGCTTTCCTAGCCACTCTGTTTAAGGGCTGATCCCCTATCACTACTGGTGCCCTGACCTTGTCTCCCTGGGACTTAGCAATACTGAAAATTACTTCTCTGTTTACTTGGACATCTGTTAATTCTCTCCAACACCAGAATGTAAACTCCATGGGAACATGGACCTTGCTTGTGTTTCGTTGCTGGTTCCACAACATTGAGGATTAGATTGGCCTGGCACATAGTATGCATTCATTTAATATGTTCCTCGATCAAATGAACAATTAGATTTGGCATGTGTTATTAGCCAAGTACAATAGTATAAAGATAATGACAACAGAAACAGCTAATGTTTACTGTGTGTTTATTCTGTGATAGTGGGCTAAGTGTTTTACTAAGCATGATTTCACATAATCCATCAAATAGGATCTGCTTATTGAGGACATATTGAACATTATTACTGCAAAAAGTACTTAATAATAGTGGGTGCTATTATATCCCCCATTTTTAGGGAACAAAGCAGAGGCACTGAGAGTTTGAGTAAATAATTAAGGTCAAACAGATAGCAAGGGGGTGTGTTGTAGCTTTATAATATATTTTGCATATTTCTCTACCAATTCCTCTGGGGAAACATTTTTTAACTCATTTTAATTAGTTTATTGTACTAGGTGGACTCCTGGATCTTCTTTTTAGCCTCTCCTACAGTTTTCCAGATAATCTTATTGAAGTTTTGATTAGAATTATATTAAAACTCTTCATTAATTTGGAAAGAGCTTCATCTTTTCAAAACAAAGTCATTTTCTGTTAGGAACATTGTCTCTTTATCTCTATTACTTTATGACCCTGGGAAAAATTTTGTAGTTTTTTTCTCACAGGTGCAGCTTATTTTTTAAAAAATTGTAATAGGCCATTTTATATTTTTGGTTTTTGATATAAATGGGATATTTTATGTTACAGTCTTGAATCATTTTTTGTCAATTCCTGCCTTTAAGTGATTGTGCAAAGCCATACAGTTAGGAGGAATGGATATTTGTTTCAGAGTCCTTATATGCTCCATTGACATCTTCAGAGAAAAATGCTCATTGTCCTGGACAGATTGGTAAAAACAAATACCAAAGTCAGAAAACTTACCAACAGAATGACATTAAAAGTATGGGTTTAGAACAGGGTAGAACTGGGCTGGATTCCTGAATAAGTTAACTTAGCCTTTCTGGGCTTAATTTCATCTACAAAGTAGGTATAATGATAATTCCCACCCATAAGGTTTTTATAAAAATAAGTTAGGCAGTGATGTCAAATGTGTGGCTACCGAGGGATACACACTGGTTACTATTAGCTCTTGTGCATAGGGCTGCCGGTCTATATTTGATGTGCAAATCTTTTCCGTGATTTTAAACTAGGAAGGGGCATCCTATTGTGAAATTTCATGTTCCTTGCTTCTTTTTAAACCTCTAATACTGTCAGTATACACTTGATCTTAGCCAAAAGGCCGAGAAGCGATCTAATACTGTCAGTATAAAACCGTGGCTGTTGGTGGGAGGGGTATCGAACTAGTTGGGTTACGGTTGACTTTCTCCATGCCAAAACCCCTCCCTCTGATCGTGAGCTGTTTTTGTTGTTGCTTTTGTTAGAAATTTTGTTCTATATTATATATATATGGGTCAGTCTACCTTTTTCTCTTAATAAATAATATGCAGTGACCATAATTTGAAAATTGAAACTATTGCTTTGCCTGAGAAGATCCTCTCCAATTTGCAATTGTTTGGTCATGCAGCCACAACTTAGGACTGTTTGGGGTGACAAGGACTTGCAAAGTCCTGCAATGGGTAGAGTTGTTGGTGAATGGAGGTCAGCTTAGTCCCATGGAACAAGCGCAGGATTTAAAGTCATAATGCCCTCAGCACAGATTCTGCTTCGAGCACTTATAAACTGTTATCATGAGCAATTTAATCTTCCTGAGCTTTAAAGATATTATTTATTTGAGAGAGAGTGAGAGCAAGAGCCCAAGCGGGGGGAGCAGCAGGCAGAGGCAGAGGGAGAAGCAGGCTCCCCGCAGAGCAGGGACCCTGCCATGGGTCTCCACCCCAGGACCCTGGGATCACCACCGAGCCAAAGACAGATGCTTAACTGACTGAGCCACCCAGGCGCCCCTAATCTTCCTGAGCTTTAATACCACAGTTATTATGTGGGAGACGACCAGTGTGTTTATCATGGGGATTAAACAAGACCACGTAGGTAAAGTGCTTAACCCAGCCCCTGACGCATGAGACGACAAAGACCTTGAGACACTCGCGGTTATTCTATTCATTCAGATCAGGTAGAGGGAAGAAAACAGTCAGGTTCTGATAAAGAGCTGTAGCTTGACTGGTTTAATATATGCTCTGTGGTAGAGCCATTTTCCTTAAAGGGAGATGGATCTCTCCAAACTGTGAATATACAGTGTGTGGGGAAGAAGGCAAGGTGACACTCAGCTTTCCTATATTTTGGTAGCTTTGCTTGCAAGTGGTGACTGGTAAATGTTTTCTAGAATCTGCTGTCACACTGACATTTGAAAGTTTCTTAATAATTTTCCTCGTCTTCAATGTGTTAAATCATAAACTATAGCTATTTTGTTGGTCCATGGCAGTCCTATCTGTGGTGGTGAGTAATTGCTTGGCACAAAGAAAAGATTGCCTTCTATATTTAAACATGTTTATCAATCAAGCCTTCCAGACACCATCTGCCCAAGGAGGGCCACAACACGTGGAGGCCCAGAGAAGGATGACTTTGGGAGGAAGCCTTTCCCAGGAGCATAGAACAGAACCCGTCTGGCTCTAATGATTGTTCAAGGTGGATGAGGAGAGGGAAAGGGGGAATGTACACTCCGATTAAACCCTTATTAATTGAGCAAGGCAGGTGCCAGGCTGCTCTGAATTCTGCTGGCAGGCTGTAGAATATGCCATTTTCCCTGCTAATAAGTCCTTCAACACAGGAGACATCTCTAGCCATCTTTACAGCAAGCAATAAAGGAAAAATTCAATTAATATGAACCCTGAGGTTAACGTTAAAAATCGCTTAGCTTTTTCTTTTACAAGTGGAGGGTTGAAAGGAAAGATAAGAAAAAGCAAAGAGAAAAAAATGGAGCTTACTGTCATTAGGGATTCATTCAATAGTATATTTGCCAGATTTAATCCAGACTCCTAATGGCATTCAAGGTCACTTTTATGTCCACAGTGCACTACCTGGGACACGGTCTCTGAAGCCTTGGTATTGGTGACATGTCCCAGGGAATGAGGCTAGAGGGGAAGAAGGCTTGCTTTGCCCTTGTGACACCGCTCATCCTTATAGATATTCTCATTTCTGTTTATTAGCTAATACTCAAAGTCCGAGGAACATGATCAAAGAATACAGGCAGTGAGTGAAGGAAGTAGCATTTATTTCCACTACCATCAGAACTACTTGCTTTCATATCTTTTCCCTCCTAAATATCTGAATGTTCCTTGGGCAAGGTTTATTACTAATATAGCATTTTCTGTTTACTTTTTATGAAAAATACATTCAGAGAACTTGATAGCAAAGAAAAGCCAAAGAAATTCGAGCATTTAAACTTCCATGCATTTTCATTAATGATTTGATTTACATGCTTCCATTCATTGGGATTTGTGTGAGGAAGTACATGTATATAATTACACCATTTGGAAAGCTGCATAATGGCTAAGAGTAAGTAGACTAGCAATCAAACCTAGACCTGGATCTAAATCTTTTACTGTTATAGGACACTGGGCAAATTTCATAACCCTTTTGTCCCTAACTTTTCTCATTTGGGGAATATAATGGTCTTTCTAAATTTCCTCATTTATAAAGTGGGAACAATAACACTTATTTCATAGGTACTTTCTGAGAACTAAACCACTGTTTATGTAAAGCACATAACACTGGCCCATCTGATTAGCTATTGTTATAATAAGAAGAACAATGACTATTGTGGTTATAATTTTTATCAGAAGTATTTTCTTTAATAAATGTTCTTCTACAGTAGTATTTCTCAACCTTTGTTCATTTTTGTTTTAAAATTTTAAAGATTTCCCTTCCCCTAATTGCCATGCCCCCCAAATTTTAATACCACAAATATTCTATGTATCTGTTTATATACCTTACATTTATCTGTCCTTAATATACATGAGGAGTGAGATTTTCTTCACCTCCACAAAACAGTGTCTTTAACTCCCCATTGAGAACACAGGTTCTACATTGTGATTTATAATAGCACATCATATTCTCTTACACAGATAAATTATAATTTAGAACATCAAGACTATTGTAGAACATTTGGGTTATTTAAAGTGTTTTCCTGTTCTTAAGCTACATTATAATTAGCATAGTGTACATATATATATCCTTGTACATACAAAAATATCTTTGTGTATGTCTTTTCTTCTTCTTAGGATAAATTCCTCAAAATGAAACCTCTTGACCAAAGTTACCAATTTTTATAGTAATTTTTGATGTGTTTTGTTAAATAAATCTTCAAAAATTTTGATACCAAGCTACACTTCTGTTAGCAGGATCTAAATTGCCCATATCACTAAATCTTATCTAAATGATGTATTAAAAGTTATAGTTTTTAAATTATTTCTAAAAATCTTGAGGAGTATTTAGGTTTAAGTCATTTTTGCATTCTCACTACACCTAGGGCTGTGCCTACCTCCAGGACATGGCTCAGAAGGGCTGTCAGGATTCCAGTTGCGGCTTCCTACCCCATTTTCTTTGCTACCTTCCTGGCCCTTCATACCCAGACCCCAACATAATGAATACCATGAAGCTTCCAACCAATCCATGCATTTCTTTTTTTTCCATGTTCTTGTATATTCTACTCACTGGTGGGTCTTCCCCAAGGGTTGACCCTAGGTTAGACACAAAGAATTCTAATTGATTCAGTATAAGTGTCCATATTTCTGCCCAATGACCCTACAGTTTTGAATCTGTATCCCAATTCAGAAGTATTTCTTTCAGCCTAAATGAAGCTAGATTAAAGAGAAAAAAAAAAGGCAGGAAGATTGTACAGAGATAGAAGATGGGGCTCCTGGGTGGCTCAGTGGGTTAAAGCCTCTGCGTTTGGCTCAGGTCATGATCTCAAGGTCCTGGGATTGAGCCCCGCATTGGGCTCTCTGCTCAGTGAGGAGCCTCTTCCTCTCTCTCTGCCTGCCTCTCTGCCTACTTGTGATCCCTGTCTGTCAAATGAATAAATAAAATCTTAAAAAAAAGCCAGTTTTGTGGAAAGGAAAAGTTTTTTTGGGAAAAGGATATTTGTTTGCTTCTGCATCAGATGTTTGTTGAGTGACTACAGTGTGCCAAGCACATAGTAGTTCTAGTTCCTGTGACTGTGACCATGAACAAGACAAATGGTATCATGTTCATAGGGATGGAAGACATCAGAAAGTTAGATCCCATTAGCCTGGCAAACAGAACAGTGCGGAACAGAAAAATGTGGATAATGCAAAGAAAGAAATTGAAAAAAGGCTAAAACATTGGCCTGCTAAGGATTTTTATCAGTTCCTTAGAGAGGAGGAAAGTAAAACTTATTATTAGAATCACACTGTAAATCTTTTGTAGTTTATTTTATTAGGTTGCCTAGTTTAGCTGTGGTATAAAATGTGGGTCATTCCTATTTCATAGCAATAACGCAGGCATCCTTAATGAAACCTTTTGTATATTTTATAAAGCTCTGAATTAAAGAACTTTTAGAATTGAGAGGGCCAACCTGAGAATCTGAAATTAAAAATTCTGGTGCTAGGTGGGCCAGATCAGGAAAGCAGTTCCTTATGGGCACATGGCCTTAAGAAGGCATATTTAAGGCTGAAAGTGTTGTGTGTTATACTTAACACAGTCTTTGGATATCTGTGTGTTCTTTGATGGTTCGGCAACATCTTAGAACATACCTGTCATGACACTGGTTTCGCATTTCATCACTACTGCTTTATGTCCTTTCCCAAGTAGACTGTGACTTTCCTGGAAGAGAATCAAAAACAGTAAACTACTATATCAAACACAGGGCACAGTTTAATCACAGAGTAGTTGCTCAATGTAGATTTCTTTATGAAAAGGAAAGGGGGAAAAAAAGGAAGGACAGAAGGCGGGAATGAGGGAAAGAAGAAAGAAAGGTAGGTTCTGACTTGATACTAGTTTGGTATGTTTTACACATGCAGTTCTGGCTTGGTTTGGTGACTCTGAGAACGTACTAGATCATAAATGTCTTCTACTTGCTGGAGTAGGAAAGGCAATCAGCAGATTTTAGGAATCTTACCCATACTGTATCTGCTGATTGGTTTCCTTTAAAAAAAGAAATCAATAGTTTCAATAGTTGTTATTGAGCATTCATTATATACCAGGTACTAAACTGTAGATATTATGATACCACCATTGCAGCTTAATTTGCAGTAATTATATAAGTTAAGTATTATCTTCTCTTTACTCAAGAGGAACCTGAATTTTACAGAAGAAAAATAACTAGTCTTAAGTTCACGTGGCTATTAAATTCTAGGGTGATTTAGGTAAGCCCTAACTTGTCCTTACGGGAGAGTCCACTTCAATACTAAATGTGTGGCTTATTTCTTATCACATATACATTCCATTCAATCAGTGTTTCAGCGTGCTTCTAAAAAAAGAAAGGCTTTGGGAGCTTCAAACAAGTACATGACTTATAGAGAGACACCGTTATTCTTTTTGACCCTTTGTGTAGCTGTGTATGGCTCTTAAATTCTTTGGCTTCAGGAAAAATATATAAAATAAGTATGTGGTCTGTCTGAAATAGAGAAATGAAAGAGGGAGGAGAAGAGGGAGGGAAAGAAAGAGGTAGAGGATAAAATAGAATTTATATCTCCCTTTCTCCCCAAAATACTTACTTAAAATGAACTTTAAAAGCTCCTTTCCTTTCTTTTCCTTCTGCTGCATTTATAGTAAATTTAATCAATCACGGCTTTGAATGAATGAGTCACTAGTAGGGGGTCCAGCAGGTGCTGAGTCATTGCAATAGGAGACCTCCTGGCCCCCAAGTGCAACCAAACTGTGGGAGTAAAGAGTGCTCCATCTTTTTTTCTTATTCTCAGCAGGAATTCACCTGCCCTCAACATTGTCCCGCTTTATAAGATAACAAAGGTGTGGGGGTCAGATATTTCAAGACCTTATGTTCTACACAAAGGTACTGTATTTTTCCTTTACTACCAAATTCCTTTGTGGATAGATACTTTTTTTCTTTAATGGAAGTTCAGCAGGAAAATATAATGGAACTTGTTTGGTCTGCTTTTGGTTGGTGCCCAGTGTATTCTCATATATAGGGCTGGTAAACCTGACTTAACTTTTCTGTCTTTCCCAGAAGCTACCTTGTGAATATATTGTGTGTGATTGTGATCCTTTGGGGAATTCAATCAGCAAAGAAGCAGAATTCTAAATTAGAAGTTTAATTTCACTTATTCCAGTCTATTCTGATAAACAGTTCTTTGCAGGAAGAGTCTGTGTTCAGATCTGAATTCCTTACTACAACTTACAAGGATCTTATCATTTATTTTCTTAGGTGCTTACTTAAAAAAATAAGTAAAAATAAAAATAAGTAAATATATTTACTTATAACTAAAAATAAGTAAAAATAAATCATCGTTTTGGAATGATGATTTTTTCAAAAAATTTTAAATGATATGGCAATTAGAGAAAAGTCATAGATTTATGAGGGGGAAGGTCATTGTGAAAGATATTGTTGTAATACATGATATTGAATTTCTCCAGATTGAAATAGGTTGGGCTTCTATAACCAGCTCTAAATTTTCTAGAATTTTATATTCTGAATGCTATTTTTGTATGTGCACAATATATATAATATAGACTATTCTTCAAATGTAGGAGAAACAAAAAAAAAAAAATAAAAGCTTTCATGTCATGGAAAGATTTAGCATTTTATCAAGCCCTGAGTTTTTCTCCAGTAGAGAAATGGCAGAGAGTTTGTGCAGCCCAGCATTTTAGTCCGTCGACAAAGTTTGGTAATGAACTTTCCTGTTGTTGCCTGTGAAAACACTGAAGCCTTGGTGGCCACTTTCCTCAGAGGATAATAGCACCAGGTATTAGTAAAGAGAGACACTAGATAAAATCCTGGTTTAAAAAAAAAAAAAAAGAAAAAACTGTAGTACTGGGACAACTGAACAATTAATTCAGCTCAGAAAAGTACAATAAAAAAAACATTAGAAATATGACTCAATCAAGTAAGGTCTAAGAAGGTCAAAGTATGACATATTATCTTCTGCTAATCTATGAATGCATAATTCCTCAGTGTCAGGGGACGTTTCTGCCAGCGAAAGACTTTCCGGTTTTGAGTCCTTGTTTTTAAATGACCCATGTGACACTATGTTGGTGGTTGATTTAAGACTCATTCTCCCTGATTCTCTTTTCTTTTTAATAAAAAGTGTACATATTTTAAGGTGTACAACATGATGATTTTACATGTACACATAATGAAGTGACTACTGCAGTTAAGCTAATTAGGATAGCTGTTTCCTCACATACTTTTTTTGGTCTTTCTTTCTTTCTTTCTTTTTTGCGCTGAGAGCACTTGAAATCTACTCTTTGCACATTTCCAGTATTCAATAGAGTGTAATGAATTATAGGCACACTAGACCTCTAGATTTATTCATCCTACATCACTGCAACTTTGTATCCTTTGCCCAACATCTCACCATTTGCCCCACTTCTCTGCCCCTGGTAAACACCACTTTACTCTCTGCTTCTAAATATTTGGCTGGTTAAGATTCCACATAGAAATGAGGTCACCTGGGGCCGCTTGGGTGGCTCGGTGGGTTAAAGCCTCTGCCTTTGGCTCAGGTCATAATCCCAGGGTCCTGGGATGGAGCCCCGCATCGGGCTCTCTGCTCAGCAGGAAGCCTGCTTTCTGTTCTCTCTCTCTCTGCCTGCCTCTCTACCTACTTGTGATCTCTGTCAAATAAGTAAATAAAAATCTTAAAAAAAAAAAAGTGAGATCACCTAATCTGTCTGTGTTCATTCATAGTACTGTGTGTGTGTGTGTTCTACAAACATTTTAGCTCAGAGGCGTTTTTCCTGTTTCATTTTCAGCTATATAGCTGAATTGATGTGACCACAAAGACTGCTTTAGTGGAATTTGTTCTGAGGATAATATATAAAACTCTGCTCACAGAAAAGGAGCCGTGAAATGACCAAGAAAACATGTATCATTAAAATAAATGTAAAAAGAGAAAAAACTCAAAATCTAACCTAGATGGTTTCTGCTTTGAAGTGCAGGATTTCAAATGAAGCCGAGTTTTTATTTTTTTCTTAGGAGCTCCAGGGTCGTGTACCACCTAGTGCAGCTTCACAGAAAAACAAAAATTTTATGTCCTTAAAGGATCATTTGTCATTAGAGATGGGTTTTCTACAATACTAATTTATAGAAAATCTAAGTGTTTGTAATACATCTATTTTCATATGAGGAAATACGTATCTTACGCTTTTTTCCATCAACCCCCTAGTTGAGATAACAAACTGTAGACTGCAACTTATATAGTTTTTATAAAGAGAACCTGAGAAGTTAGGTGACATAACATAAGCAATGAGAGTAAAATTGTCATTGTAGGGCTAGATAAGTCCTGCTGGGAATGAATTGGAATATATCCTTACTATTTTACGTGCTAGACTTTAGGGTCTGCAAATGATACATCTACAAACTAGGATGTGTAATAGAGACAGGAGGGAATGATTCAGTTCCACTTAATCTGACATGCATAGGGTTTGACCAAAATTAACAGTGCTTTATTCAACATCTGCCATTAGCTTTGCACATGGTAGATGACAGGGACAGCTATAGAAGGAGGACAAGAGTTGGTATTTTCTTTTATATTTTATAATTGAGGGGCTGTGAGAAAGGAAACCAATATCTATTGTGTAACCTATATTCAGTACCCTGAAGATACCTGTGTCCTAATCCCTAGGACCTGTGAATATACTCCCTTACGTGGTAAAAGAGACTTTGGACATGCCATTGAGCAAAGAATCCTGAAGAGATTATCCTGGGCTATTCAGAAGGGCTCAATGTAATCACAAGTTCCTTAGGAGTAAAGAGGGATGCAGGAGAGTCAGAGAGATGGGACCACGGAAGCACAAGTTGGAGTGATAGGGAGCTATGAGCTAAAGAAAGTGTGGGGCGCCTGGGTGGCTCAGTTGGTTAAGTGGCTGCTTTCGGCTCAGGTCATAATCCCAGGGTCCTGGGATCAAGCCCCATATCAGGCTCTCTGCTCAGCAGGGAATCCGTTTCCCTCTCTCTCTGCCTATTTGTGATCTCTGTCTGTTAAATAAATAAATAAAATCTCAAAAAAAAAAAAAGTGTGAAGCCTGTGGAAGCTGCAAAAGGCAAAGAAATGGGTTCTCCTCTAGAGCCTCCATAATAAGCACAGGTTTGCCTCCCCATATAATTTTAATTTTTAAATGTAATATAATTTTAATTATTGAAGTATAATTTATATGTATTAGTTTCAGGTGTACAACATATTGATTTAATCATTCTAAATATTACTTAATGCTCACCACAATAAGTCTAGTCCCCTATGTTAGTTACTATCATATTATTGACTATATTCCCTATCTATACTTTTCGTCTCTCTGTTATTTTATAACTGGAAGTTTGTACTTCTTAATCCCCTTCATCTATTTTGTCCATTCCTCCCATCCATCTCCCCTCTGTGTTTGTTGGTATTTGAGAATTTATTTTGTTTGCTCATTTTTGTTTTTAGATCCCACATATATATGAAATAATATGGTATTATAATATGGTAATAATATGGTATTATCTTTGTCTCGATACCCTCTGGGTCTATCCATGTGTCACAAGTGGGAAGACCTCATTCTTTTCTATGGCTCAGGAATAGTCCACTGTGTGTCTCTGCATCTGTATACCACATCGTCTTTATTATTCATCTATCTATGGATTCCTGTGTTGCGTCTATAACTTGGCTATTGTATATAATGCTGAAATAAACAGAGGAGTACATTTATCTTTTTAATTAATCCAGTACTGAAATTACTGGATGATACCTACCCATTTTAAGCTTTTGATCTCCAGAAATATAATGGATTTACATGTTTTGAGCAACTAAACTTGAGATGATTTATTGTAGCAAAAATAGTAAACTAATATATTATTACATCATCTTATCCCTATTCCTATTAATGCCATGGAAAGGTTATTGGTATCCCTTTGAAGAAACTCAAACTATGCTTATATAGGTATACAAATTTTGGCAAGCCATTCATCTAGCAAATAGCAAAGCAAAAATTTAAACTCAAGTTAGGTGAATTTTGAACTCCATCAGAATGGAAACTAGTGAATTAAGAATCCGTAATTCTAGAGTACATCATTAAGTTTTTCTTTTTTTTTTTTTTAAAGATTTTATTTATTTATTTGACAGACAGAGATCACAAGTAGACAGAGAGGCAGGCAGAGAGAGAGAGGGAAGCAGGCTCCCTGCTGAGCAGAGAGCCCGATGTGGGACTCGATCCCAGGACCCTGAGATCATGACCTGAGCCGAAGGCAGCGGCTTAACCCACTGAGCCACCCAGGCGCCCCATCATTAAGTTTTAAATTACATTACAGTAACAAAGAAGTTAGATAAAAGAAATGTGTCTTTGGATTGGAATGTTGGTTGGGATCACAGAAGAAATTGCTTTTGTTCGAGTTTAGAGGAGTGGCAGAAAGAAAGACGGTGAGGTTAATAGGGAAAAGTGAGTGTGACCAAGTGAGAGGGCAGTGAGATAATTAACAGGATAATAGAAAGTAATGTATATCTTGGGGAATAGTAGGTTAACTGGAAAGAGTGGTTTCAGATTACAAAGAAGCTCAAATCCAGACACAGAAATTTAAATTTGATTTAGAAGGCTGTAAGGAATAATAGCCAATCCAAGTTGTTTATAAAAGGTTTTTGTTACTCCTTTCCAATACAATTTTATTTAAAAAATAGGGCTTATAGTGTTTAAGTACTATACTATAAAAATTTGGTCTTCCCAGCATTCTGTAATAAAGATTGATATCAGGGAAACTAACTGAAGGCCATTTAAATAATGTAATCATGAAATGAGGACCTTGGTGAGGGTGTTGTTTAGAAATTTAGGGGAGGTTTCTGGAAATCATGTTGAAGGAACAAATACTAGACAAATCAGAGATGAATCAATTTAATTTAATTTTAGTTTAATTCCTTGGGTAAATGGTTGGGTCAATGAAAGTTACAGAGAATTTAGAGGAAGAGGCAGGGAAAACTAATTAGATTTTGGAAATGTTGAGTTTTTGTTGAAAACATGACATGGAAATCAAAATATTCACTAAGTTTCTGAAAAAAAAGTTTTAAACTTCAGGATATAAGGATAAAGGATATAAGTGGAAGGACATAGGTAACTAGCTTTTCAAAGGCAAAATTGTTAGGGACACGGGGATAGGATAATGCATTGAGTTTTGGGGAAACCCACAATTTAGGATGTAGGAGAGGAAAGTGGAGTGATGCACAGAGTTGACTGAGAGAGTAGGAATGAGATTGTATGTATCATAGAAACCAAGGGTTGAAGGGATTCCAAAAATGATGGGTCAAATAGTGCTGTCAAACACAACAGAAGCTTCTTGGCAGGGAAGTCTGAAAGATGCCGCTGGACTCGAGGATTCTGTATTAAGGAAGTTGTTAGTGAATTTTGAAAGAGAAATTTGTTGAGGTTGGAAACAATGTAATCGATTGAAGAACTGAAAAAAATTTTGAGAGGCGCCTGGGTGGCTCAGTCAGTTAATTATTTGCCTTAGGCTCAGGTCATGATCCCAGGGTCCTGGGATTGAGCGCCATGTCAACTCCCTGCTGAACAGAGTCCGCTTCTCTGGCTCCCTATGCCTGCTGCTCCCCCAGCTTGTACTCTCTCTGTGTCAAATAAATGAATAAAAAATCTTTAAAAAAAAATTAAGAGACTTAGTATGCTATTCACTTTGTAAGTGGAAGTAAGACGAAAGACAGTAGTAACTAGAGAGGATAGTAGAGATAATTCCCACACAACTTCCCTGCTAGTTCCTTCTCATCCTTCCCTCTTCTTGTGTGTGTTACTTGTGTGTATGTACACATAAATACATGTGTGTATGTTGATATGTATGTGAGATTATATATATATATATATATATATATATATATATATAGAGAGAGAGAGAGAGAGAGAGAGAGAGAGAGAGACCTTGTTAGAGGATGGAGGAGGAATAGTAAAGTATCCTGCCAACTAGAAGGTACTTTGAGGCCAAAAAATGAAGAAAGTCACTTCATATCATTTACTATTGTATTCAGGGTAACTTACAGACGGGGGCATTAGGCGAGATGATGATTCAGGCATCACACAGCTATTCTCTGCAAAGTCTCAACCGTAATCCACAGATTTTATAGAGTGAGGAGATGTGCAGAGGTCACTGTGGTGAGGCCAAAGAGTTTAACCTTTCATAGACCTCATGGTGCCCTCTGTTGTGCCTGAGAGGAAGAAACTGTGTGATCTCTGTGAGTTATCTAAACAACTTTAGGGAGGGTCAGAATAAGCCTTCCAGCATGTAGCCCCAAGGGAGATCATTACAGGAGGGCCAAAGATGGAGTTAGTGTTGTCAGCATTCCTACAGACCTATTTATATTACAGAGCAGTTAGGGATGTAGAAGAACTTGGAGAAAAGAAGTCAAAGAAATAACAGAAATACCAATTATAGTATGGGAGTCCCTTGGAGAGCACTCCTCTGAGGGACTTTCAGTCTCTGGAAGGGAATCTGAATATTTCCGTCTCTTTTCTTTACTCTATTTCCTGGGGATGAAGAGCTGGCTAATTCTTGGGTTCTCCTACAGTGCCTTCTACATTTGTGGTATATCCTACTTATGTCAAGTATTGCTCCAAAGAGATAAGAAAAACTATCTGAAAAAGGAAAAAAAAACAGAGCTTCAAAACATGGGAGGTTTGTATGAGCAAAATGTAGATAGTTCATTGAGAAGTTGGAGTGCTTTTAATCTAATGGAAAGGCCATGAGCAGTTCAGGCATTCACTGGTCAAAATATTTGGACCTATGTTTCTTATAAAGACAATTTACTTTGACTCCTTTTTTGTGCCAGTGTGAATTAACACAGCACTGGGTTAAAAATGTGTATGTTATTCTCCTGAAAAGGTGAGGAAAAGGATTTGGAATTGGAGTGAGTTCAGAGTTGCATTGGTCAGATACTTATTGGCACTAGATATTTTATCTAATTTAATCTTCACAACCCCATAAAGCAAATGCTTTTCTTACTCTGTTTTAAAATATACATTATATTTATGATATGTAATAAATATATTTATAAATACTTACATATTTATATATATAATTTAACATTTTAATCCCTTTTAAATGTACAGTTCAGCGGTATTAAGTACATTGCAATGTTGTACAATGATTCCCATTATCCATCTCCAAAACTTTATCATCATCCCAAACAGAAACTGTTCCCAATAAAAAGTAACTCCCCACTTACCTCTCCCTCTCTCTCACTCTCAGACCCTGGTAAGTTCTGTTTTTTGTCTTTATGAATTCACCTATTCTAGGTACTTCATGAAGGTGGAATCAAATGCTATTTGTCCTTTTGTGTCAGGCTGATTTCACTGAGTGTAGTTTTCAAGGTTCACTCCTTTTGGAGCATGTATCAGAATTTCCTTCTTTTTTGCAATTGAATTATATTCTATTGTTTATAGATACCATATTTGTTTATTCTTTGGTGATGGGTGATTGGGTTGTTCTACCTTTTGGCTATTGTGAATAATAATGTTATGACAATTATTGTACAAGTATCAGTTTGAGTTCCTGCTTTCAATTCTTTGGAGTATATACTTAGAAATGGAATTGCTGGAGGCAAGGGCTTTTATATGTTTTTCTTTTTCTAATAAAAAATCAAGACTGAAAAAATATTAACTTTCCAAGAACCATGTAAGTGGCAGAGCAGGGATTCCAACTTGACCAAATGTTTCTGATTCTAAAACCCATATGCCCTTTTTCTAATATGTTGACTTATGAGTTTTAATATATTTTCACTTTGATATTATGAAAAACTTGTAGGTTCTTATAGAGCACTTCTGCCTTTCAAATTACCTAGAATGCATTGACATGACCACAAAAAAAAAAAAAAATAAAAAGATCTTGTTAAAATAGTAACTATTAATATTGTCATCATCATTTTTATTGTGTCTAGAAAATATGTTATAAAAGTTAAAATATAAAAAAATGGGAACAACACTTCAGTTTGTTCTCTTAAAATTTTTGTAACTAAAAATAGACTAAACTTATTCCCAACTCATTCAGATTGCACATTGTATGTCCTGAGGGAGATTGCTTTACAATACCATTTTTTGTACATATATAAATAATTAAGTAGGGTCACCTTTTCATTCTATAATTTACATTTGCCTCATATTAATCACTGAATTATTTATGTGCAAGAAGAAACACAAACCAAACCAAATGTCTGTGAATAAGATGGAAAAGAAGAAAAATGAATATTGCCCAAGAGACCAGTCAAACATCAAAGTGTATTGTTACCTACAATGGCACCTCTCATGAGATGGATTTTTTTCAAATACTCCTACAGTCTTCCAACAGTGACAGTGAGATGATGGGTGTCATGCTTGTACAGTACGTGTACTAATGCTTAGAACAGAAAATGACATCCACTCCTACTGTTCTGAATTACGAGGAGTCAACTTTGAACTTCCCCCTCACCCTACACCTGCTTCCCAATAAAAGTAAACTTTCTATCTAATAATCCTGAAATGCAGTTCTGCTTCAGGATTTATTTCCCTGTATAAACCACTAGAAAAACATACACTTAGTTTCTGAACAACAACCTTGTGGATTATGTGTTTTCAAAGTACATATCAGATGAACCTAATTCGGGCAAATCCAGGCGAGGGGAACATAATGAAAATTGGGTTTTGATTGTGGAATTAGTATCTCATTATACATTACTCATAATAATAACTCTGACCAGCTTTGAAATGCCTATAACTTTTATTTTTTGTTTCTCAAGAGACCTAAGAAATTTAAGTGTCGTAGGCAGTATATCCTGTCATATTTGTGGCTTAGTAATTGATAAGGCATAAGAGATTTTCTCTACCCATGGTTACTCCATCATATACCTGAAGATTGCTACTGCTCAATTTGAGATGCTCAATTTGAGATACTTCTCAATTTGAGGACAATTGTCAATAGTTTCAAAATTGTCAATAGTTTCACATTTTCTGTCTGGCTTGATTTCAAGGCTTCTTTTTTCTTATGGAGTGATTGGTAATAAGCTATTTTATTTGAGTGTATGTGCCTAAAATTCTGAACAATCTCATTTTTCAGTCTATCTATAGAAACACCAAAGATAAAGATTTGCCCTCAATTTCACTGTTATTTTCTTTTTTCCACATTGTGCTTAGAATACCAGTTGATTCTATTTTATTTGGACATATTTCTAACCTCCTGGTGATGAAGTTGTCTGGAAAACTTAAGTACACTTATATTTTAGCTCTTTCCCTATGGGGTGTATTAAGTGTTTTCACATTAAAAATGAAATACATTCCTACGTTTTCTTACTTAATTTAACTTTCTTATAACAGTGGTTTGCATCTTACATATTTTATATATCACAGTATTTGTAGTGCTTTTTATGGATTTTAGCTCATAAGACTGCATATGAATATAAAATGGGTTTTATTTATGATTACTCTCTTTAAAACGTTTATCACAGGATAGGAAGTATACATAACATTTAATGGAACACCAATCATTTTTACCTTCTAATTAAACATATTCCCTGAACACCAGCATGACCAAAGAGGTTCTCTTTTTTGAGTTCTTTATGGGAATATATACATGACAAGGTGAGCAAACTGTGATTTATTTTAATCATTATCATCATTCTCACATTTACTAACATGTGCTATATTCTTACTATGCCTCAGTCCTTGGCTAAGTTATAGGTATCATTTCATTATTCTTCTCAACAACCTTTTGAAAAAATTGTTTGTTACCCTGAGTTGATAAGTAAGGAAACTGAGGCTTGGCAAGATTCAGTAACTTGCTCAAGGTCACATAACCATTAAGTGATAGAAACAGGAGTTGAAGATAAGTTTTTTTACTTCAAAGAATGATGTCAACTCTTATTTTCTTCTGCTCCTTAAGGTCTGGATGGACATTGAGAAATTGGTCAGGATAGATCCCAATGATTAGTCTCAGATTGAGATTTACTAATATTTAAGGTTAAACTGTTTTGTTTACATAATATACCATATAGGAAGGGAAACATACTTTCTTAGAACAGAGTCTACCATCAGTAGAAGAGTTTAGGAATGTTGGTTGAGTATTAGGGTTGAAGAAAGGTGATTTTGAGTGTCAGTTTCTTGTAAGGGTCTTTGACAATTGCCTTTGAATCTGGTTCCTTAGGAAACCTACCCATTTCCATGAGAGAAACAAGTAACTGAGAATTGACAAGAACAAGGCAATCAGCAAATTTGAAACAGCATAGACATGATAAAAATCTAAAAGAATGAAACATTCCTGTTCGGGGTCTGATACGAGTCCTAATAATGTTGAGGGGAGCCCCTTCCTTTCTCATCAAGAAAATAATTGGTGTTGCCATGGGGATAATAACTTTAATATCAGAATTATGGAAGCCCTGGGATTAGTGCTAGGGATTAAGAGAAGAGTGATACTCTGAGGAGTGTCTGAGGAGACACCAAGCTTCAAAGTGCTGACAAAGGTCAGTAGAGACCAGAAAGAACACGGTAGCTAACACTTCCCAAAGGGTGTGTTAGTTGGCTTAGACTACTATAGCAAAATAGGACAAACTGGTGGCTAATAAACAACAGAAATTTATTTCTCACTGTTTCAGAGGCTGGAAGACCAAGATCACAGTGCTAGTATAGTTGGGTGAAGACCTTCCTGGTTGCAGACTTTTCACTTTATCTTTACACAGCAGATAGGACTAATAACTCCCCCCAAAGCCCTCCTTCCTAATATTATCACTTTGGGTGTTAGTATTTAACATATAAGTTGGGGGGGCACAGACATTCATACAAAGGAGGAATGGAAAAAGGGACAGCTTCTTCTCCAAAAGTCTATGTTAATAAATCATCCTCAAAATGATTTATTAAAAATCCTAAAAATTCCTAAAAATCAAAATGATTTATTAAAAATCCTAAGAATTCCTAAAAATCTAGGAAAAGCCTAGATTTGGGAGGATTGAGGTTAAAAAATATGCTGATGAGGGCGCCTGGGTGGCTCAGTGGGTTAAAGCCTCTGCCTTCAGCTCAGGTCATGATTCCAGGGTCCTGGGGTCGAGGCCCACATCGGGCTCTCTGCTCAGCAGGGAGACTGCTTCCTCCTTTCTCTCTGCCTACTTGTGATCTCTGTCTGTCAAAAAGATAAAATCTTTAAAAAAAAAATATGCTGATGAGATAGTAAAACAGAAACTGCTTTTAAATTCTCTCTTGTTACATCCAGATTGCAATCGTACAGTACAAACATTCATATTATTGTCCTGGTATATGTTGCTAATATCTCCTTTCCATTTGAGATGCAATATTCATCTTGATTTAATAGTTAAAACTTTCCTCAATTTTGATAGTTGATGGGTTGCCATTTGGTGGGTGGAATGCATTAGTTTCCTTAGTATCTCTCAAAGTTTTGCTTTTGAATTAAATAGGATTGTTCGGGAATAAATCAAGTAAAAAATATTTATTATATATCTCACCTCCGTGCCCATTGGATTACCTAATGGATAGTACTTAATTCATGACTTGAGTTGAAGGTTGCTATCTGAATACTCTCTTGGCGTAGACACACTCTGCATTTTTCACCTCTGTTTAATTATATCTTCCAAAGCTGAAATGATTTCAGAGCATGGTCTTATTTTGCTGAAATTTTTTATTCTTTTTTCTCCTACTTCATCAAATAAACAAGTATGTTCTGGGTATGCAGCAGATATATATTACTATTATCATTTCCTTTCTTAATCCCTGTATCTACTCCTTCAGCCCACACATAACCACAGAATGATTCAGTTGATAATTTTAAGTGCTCAAACAAACTACATTTCCCTTGATTAACTATACAGCAAACTTCACACATGGAGCTATAACTTCTCTTGGTCCTAGGCTGCAAAATTTTGTATTTGAAATCTGAGACTTCTGGGACTTATATTTCAATGATGTTTTGGATAAAAATTTCTTCAGTTCACCTAGGAAAGAAATTACTGTGATTGATTCCTTTAGTCCTGATACTTCTAACTGAAAAGAGACATTTTCAAACATCAGTGCACATAAATGCAAAAGGGAAAAATGTCAGGAAGAAAGGTTGTCTCATTGATTTTAGTTTCCAGCATTCCAAATCTTAATCCTCTTGTCTTAATTTGGGATACCCTAGACTGGATGTCTTAAATGACAGAAAGTTATTTTCTCACAATTCTGGAGCCAGAAGCCCGAGATCAAGACTTAAGACCTCAATGAATACCATGATCATGGGCAGTTTTCTGGCTTGTAGATAGCTGCCTTCTTGCTGTTTTCTTCTGCGTGGCAGCGGCGGGTGGGGATGGGTAAGCTCTCTGGTGTCTCCTCTCATAAGGACATTAATCTCATCATGAGAGCCCACCCTCATCATCACATCTAAATCTAATTCTCTCCCAAACATCCCATATCCAAATCATCACATTGGAGCTTAGGGCTTCAGCATATGAATTTTGAGGGTTATGATTCTGTCCATAGCACCTCTTTACAGTTGTGAATGGCTTGAAACAATTACTAATATTCACTGAGAAATTGGTATGAGCTCACAACTACACTGGATTCTGTGGGAACTATAAAAAGAAGGAAGAAGACATGAAAAGATGATTTGGATTTTAGTAAATTTAGATAGATCCTTTAGTACAAAAACATAGATACAGGACTTCATTCCCTATAAGAATTTTTTAAATGGCAGAATGCTTTTGGGTTTCGTCATTGAGGAGGAAAATCTTTAATTTCAGGTTCACAAAAAGGCATGGTGGGAAAAATAGAACAGTTCTTCCTTTAAGATACTTCCTTTATGATTGCTAAGAATTGTCAGAACATAGACCAGAGTAGGCTAAAGAGTTCTATCAATCTATCAGGCCCCCCCTCTTTTTTAAAATTGTGCTCTTTAAGGTATTTATATGGCTATATAAACTGGAGATAGAATGCCTATAACTTATGTTCTTGTCAGTTCATCTGGGTCTATTATTTTATCCATAAAATATAAAATTGCTTAAGAGAAGAAGTAAGGTAACTTAACCAGAAAGGAAAAGTATTATTACATGCCTACAAGCAGACATTTTTATACTATACTTGGTTTAATTCTCATAATCACTCCTCCAAAGTAACTATTTTTATCCCCATTTTACGCACAAAGACATTAAATTCCAGGAAGATTAAATAACTTGCTTTAAACCAGTTTTAAAAAGCACTTGTTCTGCCAATAAGTGGTAGAGATAGAATTTTAGTCAGACCATGTTTACTCCAAAGCCCATACTCTTTTCATCATACTATTTCCCTGAGAAAACTACACTCAACTTATGTTTGGTAACTGAGTATCTGTTTGGTTCTGTACGCTTCTCAAGCTCATCTGCATATTCACAGTGTTTGATTTGCCTCTATCTCTTCATCTTTTCCAACAGTTACATCAGATATCTAAGCAAGTTGAAAAGGATACAAATTCATCCTTCCATCATTCTACCTATTGTTCCTAAACAATTCCATGCAAAATAACTAGAATGGTATTTGCTCTTTTGTATTGCGTGGAGATGTTCTAAATAATGTTCTAAAAGAAATATAATAGATATCGTATGAATATGAGGATCTATGGTAAAATAAATTTGGGAAATTCTGGTTTAAATGGATAAACAGATTTGTACCTTGCAGGACTTCTTACATCTTAAAATGCTAATGTGTGGTGTAGATTTCCAAGAGGAAAATGACCTGCTGTGTTTCCACGAGTTATTTGACCACAAAACCCTATTTTTATTGAATAACTATTAGAGTCTTACAGAACCTAGAATTCTCTAGAGTACAGTTTGAAGCACTGACTTCTGGCAGTGAAGGACACCTGTTTCATCTAAGTGGTTTTCCTATGGTCACTACGAGAGTACATTTATCTTGTGAGTTAAAACTTAAAAGCCCAGAATGCATATGTGGATGAGCTAGTTCTTTCATTTCGATTGGTAAAGCAGTTTGGGGGAGATGATAAACCACACAAACATGTGCACAGAGTTCTATTTGTCTGTGTAGTTCAGAGCAAGGTGCATTTAAGATTGAATTGCTCTGGTGGAGTGTGAGTGTGGGTAGGGTGGGAGTATGGGTGGGCGGCATTCATTTTAGGCCACCATTATGAAAGTAGAACTCGCTTGCTTTTACTATCAGCACAATATGTGCCTTTGTAAACAGGACACAATCTGGAACCTGATTCCTGTATTAAACACTTTTCTGTAGTTCATTTTTAGAATTTTGAGCTTAGATTCCTCATGCTGTTATAGAGCAGGCTTAATTTGTGCCTACAGAAGGCAGTTCTCTTGGAGTCTGGGGGTATTATGGGAAAGCAATACATGAATTGGCATTGGTGGGGAGAGAGAAAAACTGATTGCCACAGATCATTCTCTTGAGCTTCCAACCATCTGGAGGATGCCATATGGAGGAGGGAAGAGTTCAGAGAAGACCAGCACTTAAATCATCAGACCCATTTTAGTCTCCATTGGACTAGATTTGATCATGAAGAGCTGACTATAGTTCTATTATGGCTACTCGACTCATACAGGAGTAGGTTAAAATAATGAGTTCACCTTTTACTAGCTGTATGTCTATTTTCAAATTACCTGATTTTTCTAAACCTTGTATTAATCATCAGTAATAGGAGTATAATTCTCATTTGGACTTATTGTTATTATTAATGGACATAAAAGCACCTACATTGTGCCTTGCTTATAGTTGATAGTGAGTATGGCTTTCCTTTTGATCCCAGACTTTTGGGTGGGGTTGGAGAAGGACTTGATCAGTGGGTAAGAGGAATTCACATAGGGGGAAAATATCCTGGTGCTTTCCTATATTTGATACTGTTTCTTTGTTAAGAGGGCTGGTCAGTTTTACATCCTAGATACTAGATGCCAAGTGCACTTAATTTCCAGTGAACTTTCTTCAGTTCTCATTTTACTTTTCCTCTCTGCAGACTTTGATAATGAAGAGTACTTTCTCTTAAAATTCTTTGACTTCTACAAGGATCTACTCTCTTAGTTCTACCTAATTATATGCCTACCATTTCCTCCAGCTTTTGAAAAGATTGTGTTCTGGTTATCCATCACTGCATAACAACCTGCCTCCAAACTTTCTGATATAAAACAATAACATTTTATTTTTACCCCTTATGGTTTTGGAGGTTGACTAGCTCGACTGGGTGGTTCTCAGGTTCTCCCATGGAGTTGAAATCAGAGATGCAGGGTTGGAATCATCTTAAGACTTATTCACTCATATCTGGCTCCTAGAAGAAGTGGGGGGGATGTGAATCGATGGGGGCTGCAGCAACTGGGGGTCTTTGGGCATCTATTTGTATATATGTAGTTGCTTTTCATAGTTTTTAATACAGCAGCTTCAGGGTACACATGCTTCTTACATGGTGAATCAGGGCTTCAAAGATACATTTCTGAGCTAGGTAGGTAGATTGAGAGAGATGGAGAGAGAGACAGAATGATAACATTTTATGACCTAGCCCCAGAGGTCATGCATCATCACTTCTAAAACATTTTATTCATCAAGACCATCACAAAGGCCTGCTCAGTTTCAAGGAGAGGAGAAATCAACTCTGCTCTTGCTGGCAGGGAGACAAGATTCTGAAATCAAATATTTTTGTTGGTACTTTGGGAAAATAGAACTTACCACAGTCTGCCCTCTGGCCCCAACAGTGTGCATCCCTTTTACATCCAAAATAGACTCACTCCATCCCCTAAGACAATCCCCCCCGCCAAATGATCATGCCATTAATGAAAATTGGATCACTCTCAAGGGCAGGATCTTATAATGAGGTTTAGACATGGGTGAGGCTCTTCAGAGTGGTTCCTTTTCAGAAAGAGGCAGAATAGCAGTCATTGGTCTGTAGCAATTTAGAAAAAGGAACTAGGCATATGTTGCCAATTCCTTGATTAAAGTTTAGGTGTACTGTCTGGGAATGATTTTTCACATTTGTCTTTGCCCTTCTCATAAAAATAGTTCCTGTGTTTGGAGACTGCCCCCCCCCGCCCCCATTCCCCAAGTCTGTTTCCTTCTGGTAGAAGCTCAAGCATGATCTCTTTCATTTGGTGCACATTGTGGTTTTGTTTTGTTTTTTTGTTCTTGTTTTGTTTTGTTTTGTTTTTCCTAGCCAACCTGATATAATTCTTTTTCAAAATTTGGTGTCTTTTTGAATGTATCAATCTCTAAACCGTTACGTTGGACAAAAGTAACACCCATGGATCTCTTCAGGGAGATAATCCCTGTGGTGTCTTGAGCTTCCTTTGAGACACTTGTGGGATAACACACTTCAGAGTCTTAGAAGTCCTACTGTGTGATTGAAAGGATCTGTGAGGCATGTCTTGATATTCTTAGAAGGTCTTTGTCTTTTTCAGGTGTTACCTTAAATTTTTCTTTTCTTTCTTTCTTTCTTTTCTTTTTTTTTTAAAGATTTTATTTATTTATTTGAGAGAAAGAATGAGAGAGAGAGAGCAAGTGTGACAGGGGAGAGGTGAGAGGGTGAAGCAGACTCCCCGCCAAGCAGGGAGCCCGATGTGGGACTCGATCCTGGGACTCCAGGATCATGACCTGAGCCTAAGGCAGTTGCTTAACCAATGGAGCCACGCAGGCACCCCTTAAATTTTTCTTAATACAGGTTTTTATACTTATACTCCTTCCTGGCTCTATCATTACACCATGTTTTCTAACTGCATGCTCGATGTTTTCTATATCCTAAAGTTATTTCTTAATTTTAGGATTGTTTTTCTTCCAGAGAGACTCAAAATTAAAAGGTCCTATTTACTCAGCAAGCCCTGACTCCTTTATGTTTAAGAATTCTTTCTTTTGGTGATGGCTGTCCTCATGCACTTCACCACAGTCAGCTAGAAGGTGGGCAGCCACTTCAGTGCTCTGTCTGAGCTCTTACATCATCTAGTTCATTAAGTGCGCATTTTCCCTATTTTCCACATTATGGCAGGCAGTGGTGTGGCTAAACTTTCTAACAATGCCTTCAGGCTTGCCAGACTTTCTGGCAGTTCATAGAGTCGAAGATTACATGTCTCAAGATAAAAGGCCAACTTTTCATGACCTTTCTTGGAAGTCATGCATACTTCTGCATTGTATTTGTTTAGGTGATCACGAAGGCCCACTGAAGTTGAAAAGGAAGGGAAATAGACTCTACTTCTTGATAGAGAAATGGCAAGAGTGTAGAAAATATGTGGGAATAAAAATTCTGTGACAATTCATGCAAAATATAATCTAAAATATCCAGAATATAGCTCTTCCCAAATGTTCTGTTTTTTTCTCCACTCCTTTTCTTTCAATGATTGTGCACCTGGTGATGCACTCATGGCTTCAGTAAAACACTATGTATGACTATCTCCAAAATCATTATCATCACCCTAGTTATAACCATTATCAAATAGCTATCACATTTTGAACACCTGTAGTAATCCATGCACATATTATTACAGTGTTGATAATTATGAAGTTTAAAAAAATAATGGTACGAGCAATAGTAGTACCTATTTCATATAGGTATGAAAATTTAATGAAATGTGGTGTCATAAAAAAGTTAGCCTTGTGAATTTTTAATCACCCATGATCTTTTTCTTCCCATCCCCAAAGCCATTGCAAATAGGCTATGTGGTCTAAATAAAATTAGTCATTAGTTTGTTATTCAAACACGGTTTCAAGAACTCTAGCACCACAACCTATATTCTGTCTTGATTGCCAATCTCTGTTCTCCCATATAGAAATGCTTGAGCCATCACTAGAGGGATTACATATGCAATATTAGGCAAGATGTCTACTGCTGAGTGAATGCTTGGTACCTTCTTTTCCTTTACAGAGAACCAAGTTGAGTACTAAGAGCCATAGAACATTAGTGATGGAGGGCATGCAATGATGTCATGGTGATCTTAGACACTGTCCACTGATGCAGAGTAGTTCACTTGTTGCTCTCCAGAAACTATAGGTATCCAAGAAGATGTCTTTTAGTTGAGACTCTCTGCCAATGCTTCAACCTGAACAACTCTGTTTTTGCTTGTTTTACAAATTAGGATTCTATTCAAGATTTTCTTTGGGAGAACTGCAGTTTCTACTTTCAAAAATTGAAAAATCACCAATAATAATCACCAACCCACTTTTAAAGATGAAGAAACTGAGACTCAGAAAATTGACCTCATCAAAGTCACATTCGTAACAAGAGGCAGAGGCAGCACCATCATTAGACTTCATAACTGATCCTTTTAGAGGGCTCTGTTGGTGCAGGGTCATATCCTCCTGGCCCCTTTCACTCAAAGCTCCAGGGGAAGACTTTGAATTGCCTTCACTGTTATCTTTTTACTTGAAGACTTTCACTAGGGAGGCTGCTCTGCTGGAATGTAGGGAATGTTGGAAAGCCTGAAAAATTAATAGCCTCCAGGATCAAGCCCAAACAATAAGTAACAGAATTTTGTGTAAAAATACTCCGGGTTCCTTGTTCTTTACATCTAATAACGCTGAGGTGTGTGTTCTATAATGCTGATCTGGGACTTGCCCTGTGGGATTAAGCTGTAGTTATCCATAGGGGTAGTTTACTTGATAATATTCTTAAGTACTATACCTATTTGTTTCCTTATTCCCCTTCCAGAGTATTCTTGAGATTAGAGTACTGATAAACTTCTTTCACTGGAGTCCTTGTCTCAGGACCTGTTTGGGGAAAAAATAAAATTATGACATCTTTTGACTCACTATATAGTTCTGGGGCTTGAGTTAACAATTGGTGGATGAGTAGATTGGCAAAAAGCAAATTGAGTGGAAGACTGGGTAGAAGTTGGAATGTGACTAGCTTGTGTTTCCCATAGATCATGAAGAACTACGCCACCTTGGCACAGGTCCTTCCAACTTGTGCAACCCACTTTGCTAGCTTCCTGTTTTATATTTTCATTGTACTTTATGTCCACTCAAACATTAACATTCTACTTTGATAGTCTGTGTTCTATCTTCCCTGGCTTATCATGACATTCTCAAAGTTAGCAGCCTCTCATTCATGCAGCATGTCATGCAGTGCTTGGCACTGAGTTCACTGGGTTGGTGGGGGCTAAGTGAATCACCTTCCTTGTATACTGGTAAAATGGGTCAGAAGCTCATCTAACAGAAGCAAGTAGAAAATCAGGTGCCTACACAAGATCAGGGGAAAGAGCTTAGCTGTGAAGTTGTAAGAACTCACAAACCATAAAAGGTTTTTAAGTACAGGAGCAACATTATGAAAGTGCTATTTATGGAAGAAAATGCATTGAAGCTATACTTAAAATAGATCAGATCAAGTGAGCTTAAAGTCAAGGAGGCTGACAAGAGAGCTCTGCTGTAATTCAGGTATGAGGGGATGGCTTGTGGGGAGGGGGAAAGTCGTGTCCAGGAGAATGGACAGAAGGAGATAGAAGAAAAGAGAGATACTGCACACAATTTCAACAGGAAATGGCAAGTGTTGGTAGGTAACAATATGTCAGATTATATATATGTAGTGCTTTCTCTTTTTATAGTAATTTAACTCAAAAGTTTGGAGCCATGGGGCAGATAAGACGTTATTGACAAAGGCAGACATTAAAAGCAGGAACTGCTGTTGGAAGTGGTTAACAAGCTCAATTTAGTTGCTTTAAGTTTGTGGTGAGACCAAAGTCTTTAAGTAGTAATATGCTATTCAAATATAGAAGAAGCCAGGACTCGTTGACTGCTGAAAGCCTCACAAATTATTGTTTCAGAAATGCCTAGATTTATCAGCTAATTTTTAATGGAGAAAATAAATAAGAATTGCTGTAGTAAAATATTTATCACATTTCTTTTTAGAGTATTCAATAAAAATTCAATGATGTCAGTTTAAAGACTGTGCTTTCATATAATATACTAAATTGTAAAATACATGAGAAGGCATTAAAAGTCATTATCAACATTCCTAATTTTTACATGTCCTATAAGGTAGCATACATATCAGTTAGGCCTAGATTAAAGAGTTGGATATAATTTATGCTTTTATTTCACTTTATTATGTATTATGCACCCACTGTGTACTTTACAGTTTGGAGGAATATAGAATGAATAAGATCACATTCTTGCTCTCAACAAATTTAGACTCTAAACAGTTTGTTGAGACCAAGTCAAGATACCTCCTTGGCCAAATCAAAAAGGCCACATTAAAATGTCAAGTGTGCAAAAAAAGTCTAGTGTGCATAAATAGTGGGCTTGCGTTGTCCTATGGGGGTGGTGGCTAATGAAGATTGTCAGTTGACTGGGGTCATCTGGAAAGGCTTTGCTAAAAAGGTGGCATTTGAGATGGTCCTGGTATGGGATAGCTAGACTATTAGTAGGCTGGAGAGGATGTAGCAAGTGGTGGGTGAGCTGTGTTGTCTCAATGAGGTGAGAAGTATTGAGGTGTCCTTGGGCCAAGTGGTGGACATATGTGTGTGGAGTTGTCAAGGCACTTGTGAACATCGCAGCCCAAGGGCTGTGGCATCACAGTGACTCAGACCTGAGAGCTTTACAGCCTCCCATTGCACAAACCTGTTCTGTTTCAGAGCAACGCCTGAGTCATCACAGGGAACAGTTGGCCATGTTGTTACCAGTACACTCTGAAGCAGTTACAGAATATTTATGCCTGTTGGCAAAGGGAAATCGGATCTGGGGGCTCAGGATTCACTCCTGTATAAAGGAGTGTGCCTGAAGTCTGTTTTCCTGTTGAACCTTGAGAGATAAGAATTGATATAAGAATATTAACAAGTTATCAGTGCCTCCACTTATAGAATGCCCTATGCTGTTCAAAGCATAAAAGCATGTTAAATACATAATTCACTGAAGCTAAGTCCACAGACACCCTGCTGTCAGTAGCCCTCGTTCATGGATATGGGACAAAGTCTTAGAAAGCTGGAGTAACTTTCCCATAGTCATGTAGTCCAATAATCAGTTGGTATATGATTTCAACTGATTCTGACCCCAAATCCCCTTCTATTTAAACAATTGTAACTCTTGTGAGTACCTAAGAGTCATAAGTACACGACTGATGGGCCACAGAAATCGTTCATCTTGGCGCTGCTCTTTGGTGAGTTTAGTGTTTTAATATGCCAAATATTATAATTATTAGTAAGCTAAAAGTGCTGCTCCTAAATGTCCTATTTCTTCCTTATCATAATAACCCTGTAAGGCCAAGTTAAAGTTCAGAGAAACTGCTGAACATGACCAGAGTCACAAAGTAATCCTATGTGGTCACTGGTGCCTTGAACACGAAACACAGGCTCATTCTACGAGTGGTTCAAAGTAGGAACTCATTCAAATAAAATATTCATTCAAATAAAATAAATAAAATATTTATTTTATTTATTCAAATAAAATATTCAAATAAATAAAATATTATGGAGAAGCCTAATATATGATGAAAGCAAAGAGAATGGGGCTGCTGAGAGTGAACTCGGGTTTTAGAACCTTCGGGATCCTGCCTGTTCAGATTCTTCCTCTTGCACTTACTGTCCCGTTCCAAGGCACCTCAATAGAAACCTGGGCCTTGAAGGGCTCGAGTTCTACTCTTTTGCCTTTTGTATAAAGGACACAGCCACCTCATTTAAGCCTTTTATCTTCCCTCTCCCCATACCTATACTCGCCTTTAGGGAACATTTCCTATTCTTTGACTCTTGTGTTTGTCTCTGCTATGTGAACTTGGAGGTTCTGTGTCCTAATGTGCAGGTTTATGGCTTGCCCTATGGAGATATTAATATCTGGAGCAAGAACTTCTTTCTCTTTCCTAAAAGAATATAAAAATATCAGGCATCTTTATATGACATTTTAATTATCTTATTCCCACCAAGAAAACACAGAAATTCTAGTGTCAGATTGCACAGGTTCAGATCCTTGGTGTTTAACTTAATATGTTGAAAAATAGCCTTTCTGTTCTTCTCATCCCTAAAATGGGGATAAGAATGGTAACTGCCACTCTGGACTACTTTGATAATTAGCGCTTCATGTAAAAAATGTAGAACAGTGTCTGGCACAAAAAAAGTACTTGATAAATAGTAGCTATTACCATGTATTAAAAACTGTTGGGAGTTTTTAGTCTCAATGAGTTGGTGTGACTAAGTAGACACACACACACACACACACACACACACAAACACACACTTGTTGCTCTGAGACTGTACTGATCAAAAGCATCCTATAAAAAAATGAGTCTTAATTTTGCCTTTTTAGAAGCAACCATGGTTGAGTAGTGAAGGTAGTGTTTGCTGCCACACCATAGGATAAGCACTGAAAAATTATAGTATGTCTATAGGGTACATGGTATAGTGCCCCTGGGATGGTGAGCAGAACTCAGAACATGAGGAGTGAAAATGTTTCAAATATGATGAATGCAGTGAAGAGAATACTGAGTATTCAGCCTAAGGGATTTCAGGTGGAACAAAAATCCAATAGGTGGGGACTAGAAAGAAGGAAGGAAATACTTAGTATCTAGGATGTGTTAGGGATATGTTCCAAAAACACATTTTGTTTAGTTTTCATAACTATCTCATAAAATAAGAATTATTGCCCCCATTTTTACAGATTAGAGAAGCTGGAGTTCAGGAATGCCTGTCAATGGGATGATCTAGAATTGGACTACAAATTCTGAGTTCCTTCTGCTGCATCCCTTTATGTAAGTTGGAACTGTCCAACAAGAATTGGGCTGCCTTAGCCATCTTGAAGTGTATACACAATACAGTGGGTTGGTTTCTGATACTCTTGATTCTAATCCTCAGTATATGACAAAAACATTTTAATCTCAATTTTTTTCTAAGTTATATTTCATATTCCATATTGATTTTTTCTTTCAAATTTGAGTTCTTCATTTTCAGGAAATCTGTCAAGCTGCCATTGAGTTTCATTCAGATATCTCTATTAATTTCATCAGAGTGCAAATTTCAAGATAGAGTACTTCACTAGGGGCTTTGCCTTGTAGACACTGTTTTAACAGACTAAAAGGAAACAAAGTTAGCCTTGACTACTGTAACAATCCTATTATATTGCTGGAAATCCTCCAGACATTCAAGAAGTGAAAACAGTAACTGCAAAATTAGCCCAGAGCTAAGCTAGCCCAGAGCTAAGCTTCTCTAAGTGGCTGCTCTTGTATTTCCTTCCTTGTTACCTGAATCTATAATTTTCCAGAATACTATGTGCTTTCTCCTTGCTCTGACTTAAGTTTTCTCATTTGTATGATAAGGAAGTTGAAGGAGAGGTCCTTGAAAATTCATCCTCATACTGATATTTTGTCATCTGAAGATTAACCGAGAATGAATTTCCTATAGTTTTCCCTTCTTTTTTTTTTCTTTTCCTCTTTGCCGTTTAAAAAAAAATTTGTTTGTTTACTTGCTTGATAAATGAGACTTTAGTTTAAATTCAAACCCTTGTTGTTTTTTTTTTTTTTTTTTTTAAAGATAACCTTGGGGGCGCCTGGGTGGCTCAGTGGATTAAAGCCTCTGCCTTTGGCTCAGATCATGATCCCAAGGTCCTGGGATCGAGCCCCAGATCAGGTTCTCTGCTCCACATAGAGCCTGCTTCCTCCTCTCTCTCTGCCTGCCTCTCTGCCTACTTGTGATCTGTCTGTCAAATAAATATATAAAATCTTAAAAAAAAAAAGATAACCTTGAAGTGTGTAGTTCCTAGAACAAGCTGGCACTCCATAAAGAAAAGAAATGATTCTCACTTCAGCAAAACAGCAAAGTTACAGATTGCAGCTATCATCGCTAATTAGCCATCCCAGATGGAAGGCTGCCTCACCTCAAAGCAAGAGCTGGACAGCTACCTACAGATAACTGGGACAAAAATAACTTGCTCCATTCTCTGTACAACAACCATGCCATATTGCTTTTCTTGCAAGAGATGTCCATTTTAGAACTGGGGCAAAATGGACCAGATTTGTAATCAGTTTTAATAGAAATTTTTAGGTGTAAAAATAATAAATGCTATTGCAGAATGGTTAGGTAATGTAAAAGACAAAAATAAAATTATCCACGGTTCTATCTAGTCATAAATATAGTTAAGTATATTGTTATATATCCTTTCACTCCCACTATGATATATGTATATGAAATAGAAGTTTACACAGAATATTTTCCAAGCCTTTTTACTTAACACTTAAAAACATTTCTAGGTCATTACTGTCATCCCACTGTATCATTTATGAATGATGAAGAGCATTTTGTTATATGAGTGTTTCTTATTTTAGCCACCTCTAACATTTGACTCTTAAGTTTTTCATTTTTTCACTATTATAAGCAATGTTGTAATGATCATGCCTGTACATAGATCTCAACACACATCCACAAATATTTCCTATATTTCCTATACACACATCCACACACACAGAATCTATATTCAGAACACAGCCCTTTTGGCTATATGGCCTTGAGTGAGTTTCTGAATAACCCCATGCCTAAATTCATTCACCTATAAAGTGGAGGTAATAATAGTATGTACCTCATATCGTAAGAATTAAATGGGGGTGACACTTGAAATGTGTTTAGCACAGTCTCTGGTAAGTCACAAGTACCCAATAATTATGAGAAAAATGTTGCCATTAGCTATATTTATGTTACTGGTCTGTCAAGAGGGTGCATGCTGGGACAGAAACTTCACCTTCTGACCTACTTGGGTTTATATGGAGGTTAGAAATCATGGGCGGGTGGGAGGATGGGTGTGTATTCCCAGACATCTCTCAAAGATGCCCCCATATCCTTCTTAGCCTTAAGGCAGTGCCAAAGACAATGTAAGCACATGTTATTTTAAAAGGCCCGTGATGGAGAAGAGTTTAGACACTCTGGGAGTGCGGTCTGGGACGAGCAGATGAAGTTACAAGTCCTTTAACTTCTCTGTGCTTTGTTGAAGGTTAATCAGTTTGCATGTTTTATAATGAAAGATGCTGGCCCTGAGTGGAGAGGCAGTTAGCCAAGATTTGGAAATCTTTGTGAGAGTTAAAAGAGGAAAGTGAATTAGCAATATAATACAATAAACGGTTTAAATAGTAGGCCTGGCCAATCGGTCATCAATGCAGAGATATTCAGTCAAAGGCAGGCCAAGTCTGTAAACGAGGGAATAACACGACTCATACTGTATTGCATAGAGTGACATTGAGTTTTGGAAGCATTTTACAGTTCCCAGAGATAATGATGTATCAGTGGAAATGCTTTTAAAAAGCCATAAAGTCCGAAATGCCTAAATCAGGGTTAGTGGTGAGATCACAAGAATGGTCAGCATGGCTGAATTGTTAGGGAGAATAAACGCTAATTTATTCCTAGAAATGCCTGTTGATATTTGGCACTTCATTTAATCATAACAGTAGTCCCTTATTTTTGGATAGTGCCTGTATCTGAAAACCTGAGTCCCAGTAATACCAATTGACACTCCCATTTTATGCAAAAAGACATATATACACTATGGAGTATTATGCCTCCATCAGAAAGGATGAATACCCAACTTTTGTAGCAACATGGACAGGACTGGAAGAGATAATGCTGAGTGAAATAAGTCAAGCAGAGAAAGTCAATTATCATATGGTTTCACTTATTTGTGGAGCATAACAAATAGCATGGAGGACATGGGGAGTTAGGAGAGGGGAGTTGGGGGAAATTGGAAGGGGAGGTGAACAATGAGAGACTATGGACTCTGAAAAACAATCTGAAGGGTTTGAAGAGGTGGGGGGGTGGGAGTTTGGGGGAACCAGGTGGTGGGTATTAGAGAGGGCACGGATTGCATGGAGCACTGGGTGTGGTACAAAAACAATGAATACTGTTATGCTGAAAATAAATTAAAAGATGATTAAAAAAAAAGACATATAAATTCTTGTTTGTTAGATGAGGGAGTAGGAAGGCAGAGATTATGTAATTTGGAGTTAGATAATGTATGCATCCATGATGGATGTCACTAGCAAGAGAGTCCACAGTCCTTTTCAGAGACTTGAGTCTTCAGCAGGTATGTTGGCTAGCACTCTAATAATAGAACCTAGGTGGTGTAGCAGTTTTTTTCAAGGAATCAATTTATTTCTAGGGATTTGCCAATAAAAATATGGATATTTTCTACAATGTGCAAGACACAGCTTACATGAGGAATGAGCTTTTCAGTTGGTTGCAAGGTAGATGCTATGTGAATGTAAGAAGTCCACACTAGGTGATTTCACAATGTAAGTAAAAAAAGAGTCAATATGCTTAACACTAAAGGAACTTCTAAATCAGTTAAAAACATTTTTCTAATTAAAATGTGGACTGAGAACGTGAATAAGCAAGTTGTAAGTGAAGCAAAATAAATAAAAATAGTCCTATGAAAATATAAAATCTCATTAATAATAAAGTAAATTTAATTTAAAATAAACTCCTTTTTTAACCTATAAGAATTGGCATTTAAAAAAATGATACATCTACCTTTTGGCAAGATTGTGATAAAATAATATAAATGGTAGAAATGTAAAGTATTTAAAGAGGGAAATTTAGTAATGTATATCAAAATTCTTAATGTATTTTCTTTTTCATTCAGCAATTTCATTTCATGGAATCTACTCTAGTGTCCTGGTTTAGGTTCACAAGGACAAAATATCAGGGATAAAAGTTCAAATGCTTTTCGTTTATTAGTCAATAAGAGACTGCATTAGCTACAGTGGGCTTTAGAAGTTTAATTCAGTGGAGAATCTTAGAAATGATATGAATAAATGCCTCAGAATTACTTCACCTAAGGGCAGAGGGAGTTGGGATATTTATATACCAACTCTTGATAGTCATTTTTGGAGAGCTTCTTGTGGAAGTAATTCCCTGGACTTCTAGCCTGCTGTGAAATTGGGCTGAACGACTTGCACAGTTTTGCAAAAAACACTCAGCCATAATGATACAAAGAGTAACAGAAACAGTTTATGCTCTTAAAGATAAGAACAAGCTAGTGACAATGTCTGCTATATTAATCAAGTGAATTACAAATACATACATACAAATCTATTTATTATAACATATGCTTTATATTAGAAATAACATAAGTGCCAAACATTTGGGAATTGGCACAGAAATCGTGATGTATACAATAATATGGAACTTCTAGATAACTACTAAAAAATATGTTGCAGAATACTTACTGACATGACAGTGTTTTTTATTCAAGGAAAAAAGCAAATTACAAAGCATAGGTAGTATGATAGCACTTTATTTTGGAAAATAAAATCTAATCAAAAACAATTTGCAAGGATACAAAACAATATTTTAAGCTACTCTCATTGAGTAGTATAGTACTGAATGTAGTTTTCTTTTTCTTCTTTCTTTTTTTAAAATTTCTACTATAAGCATATATTGTTTCTGCAATAATGAGTCATTTGTAAATTTAAAAAATGAGCCATCAATGAGTTAAAAATAAAATGATTAAAAATGGCTTACTAAATCCAGAAAATTAATTTTAAAGGAATTAATTACTGTTTGGTTTTCTTTTTTTTAAACTCCAGATTATTTCTACAAACAAAATCATTTTTTCCCTTGCAGTTTGACAGGTCATGTCTGTCAATTAAGAGATATAGTATATGAAAACAGGTTGAATTTCATCTTGTGCACTTCAAAATCAGCATTACTTTTTCAATTTATTATGTTGGCAATATAAAACTTGAATAATTACAAGTGTTCAAATTCAGGCATAGAGAATTCCATTAAAAAACACCCTACTTTAATAAGGAATAATTAAGCATAAAAATGAAATGAGAAATGAAAATCTTTTGATGTACCCCAAAAGACCAGTGAGACGGACTGTAAAATTCTTTCTTGAATTTCTAACCTGAGAGAAATTAGGAATTAAGAAATTATTGAGTACTAATAGGACACATCTTTAGAATTAAAATTAGCTAAGGGCAAATTTTTTCTTTTTCACAGCCTGAGAGTGCTAGTCACAGTATGCTAATATAGATCTAATCAAATGTCAAATGAATCAATTGTGTAGTGGATTATACACAGTATGTCCTCAAAGATACTTACCCAATAAACTAATATTAGGTTTGGCAAAAGATCTACAATAAATATGATTTACAGATTCGTTGGATGGTTCATGTTAAACTCACCAATTCTTTTTTGCATAAGGTTTTCTTTTTCTTCAAAAAGAGAGTGGGAGATTGTTGTTCTAATCTCTTTTTAAGAGCTCATCAATAATGCACCAGATCAAAATTTAGAACAGGCTGTGTATGTAACGATTGGCATATGGGGGATGAAGAAAATTAATTTGATACAAGAGAACAATCAGACAACTTCCCCTCAATAATTCTTCTACTTCTGTAAAGAGAGGATTTAGAAGGAGGTGAGGAGGGGTGAGAAGCAGAGCTTTAAAACCTACCCTGATGTGTTAACTACATAAAGAGCAGATTGATATAATTGAAATGTATGATTCCCAATTTCCTTCATCTCAATGGCCAATCAGTTCTGTCATATTGATCTTACCTCTTCAGTTTTACTAAAATATTTCCTTTCCTCTTCATTTTGGACGACTTCTGCAGGTTCAGGTTCTCTATCTGTGGTTTATTCCAGTGGGACCCATTTTTTCTGCCCCCATCTTTTCATAATTCAATCTATTTTTTAAGTTAATATCATTGCTAAATTAATCTCCGAAGGCACAGTTCTCTTCATTTTGTTGTTGGGTAACATTTTATCTTCTGTTCTATGTGAGATTGCTTGCAGTCATTGTAGTTACCTTATATTTCATGGATCAGGGCTAATTTTATCAGTGTCTGGGTTCAGAATAGTAAAGCTAGAGGTGGGACACTGGTATTGCAAAAATGCTTGTGAAAGAAATGCCCACTCTCCCTCAGACAGTACCTTAAAACATCAAGTCATGTGAGGGAAGACCCTTGAGGAAAAGCACCACTGTATTGTGGACTTTCTCTTCTTGACTTTAAGCTCCACAGTACAACTGTGTTATAGAACTCAATTACTGGTGAAAGACTAGGACTAAGAAGCTTGGGTTTTACTACTGATCTCTTTTCATCAGCCTCAAGAGGTCAGGACATGGAAAGATACATTCATTAATTCATTTATCCTGTAAATGTCTATTGAGTATCTCCTCATTACAGAAATCCTGTGAGTACATAATAGGCTCTTTTTTTTTTTTTTTTTTTGACTTAGTCAAAAGATTTATATTGCTCTCAAAGAACTAGGGGAATGTTGATCCCTAAGCATGTTTTCTTTAGTTTTTTTTTTTTTTAATTTTATTTTTTATAAACATATATTTTTATCCCCAGGGGTACAGGTCTGTGAATCCCCCGGTTTACACACTTCACAGCACTCACCATAGCATATACCCTCCCCAATATCCATAACCACACCCTCCCCTCCCAACCCCCCTCCCCCCATCAACCCTCAGTTTGTTTTGTGAGATTATGAGTCACTTATGGTTTGTCTCCCTCCCAATCCCATCTTGTTTCATTTACTCTTCTCCTACCCCCTTAACCCCCCATGTTGCATCTCCTCTCCCTCATATCAGGGAGATCATATGATAGTTGTCTTTCTACGATTGACTTATTTCACTAAGCATGATACCCTCTAGTTCCATCCACGTCGTCGCAAATGGCAAGATTTCATTTCTTTTGATGGCTGCATAGTATTCCATTGTGTATATATACCACATCTTCTTTATCCATTCGTCCGTTGATGGACACCTAGGTTCTTTCCATAGTTTGGCTATTGTAGACATTGCTGCTATAAACATTCGGGTGCACGTGCCCCTTCGGATCACTACGTTTGTATCTTTAGGGTAAATACCCAGCAGTGCAATTGCTGGGTCATAGGGTAGTTCTATTTTCAACATTTTGAGGAACCTCCATGCTGTTTTCCAGAGTGGTTGCACCAGCTTGCATTCCCACCAACAGTGTAGGAGGGTTCCCCTTTCTCCGCATCCTCGCCAGCATCTGTCATTTCCTGACTTGTTAATTTTAGCCATTCTGACTGGTGTGAGGTGATATCTCATGGTGGTTTTGATTTGTATTTCCCTGATGCTGAGTGATATGGAGCACTTTTTCATGTGTCTGTTGGCCATCTGGATGTCTTCTTTGCAGAAATGTCTGTTCATGTCTTCTGCCCATTTCTTTTCTTTTTTTTTTAATATTTTTTTTAAATTTTATTTTTTATAAACATATATTTTTATCCCCAGGGGTACAGGTCTGTGAATCGCCAGGTTTACACACTTCATAGCACTCACCATAGCACATACCCTCCCCAATATCCATAACCCCACCTCCCCCTCCCAACCCCCCTCCCCCCATCAACCCTCAGTTTGTTTTGTGAGATTATGAGTCACTTATGGTTTGTCTCCCTCCCAATCCCATCTTGTTTCATTTACTCTTCTCCTACCCCCTTAACCCCCCATGTTGCATCTCCTCTCCCTCATATCAGGGAGATCATATGATAGTTGTCTTTCTCCGATTGACTTATTTCACTAAGCATGATACCCTCTAGTTCCATCCACGTCGTCACAAATGGCAAGATTTCATTTCTTTTGATGGCTGCATAGTATTCCATTGTGTATATATACCACTTCTTCTTTATCCATTCGTCTGTTGATGGACATCTAGGTTCTTTCCATAGTTTGGCTATTGTAGACATTGCTGCTATAAACATTCGGGTGCACGTGCCCCTTCGGATCACTACGTTTGTATCTTTAGGGTAAATACCCAGCAGTGCAATTGCAGGGTCATAGGGTAGTTCTATTTTCAACATTTTGAGGAACCTCCATGCTGTTTTCCAGAGTGGTTGCACCAGCTTGCATTCCCACCAACAGTGTAGGAGGGTTCCCCTTTCTCTGCATCCTCGCCAGCATCTGTCATTTCCTGCCTTGTTAATTTTAGCCATTCTGACTGGTGTGAGGTGATATCTCATGGTGGTTTTGATTTGTATTTCCCTGATGCCGAGTGATATGGAGCACTTTTTCATGTGTCTGTTGGCCATCTGGATGTCTTCTTTGCAGAAATGTCTGTTCATGTCCTCTGCCCATTTCTTGATTGGATTATTTGTTCGTTGGGTGTTGAGTTTGCTAAGTTCTTTATAGATTTTGGACACTAGCCCTTTATCTGATATGTCATTTGCAAATATCGTCTCCCATTCTGTCAGTTGTCTTTTGGTTTTGTTCACTGTTTCCTTTGCTGTGCAAAAGCTTTTGATCTTGATAAAATCCCAAAAGTTCATTTTTGCCCTTGCTTCCCTTGCCTTTGGTGATGTTCCTAGGAAGATGTTGCTGCGGCTGACGTCGAAGAGGTTGCTGCCTGTATTCTCCTCAAGGATTTTGATGGATTCCTTTCTCACATTGAGGTTCTTCATCCATTTTGAGTCTATTTTCGTGTGTGGTGTAAGGAAATGATCCAATTTCATTTTTCTGCATGTGGCTGTCCAATTTTCCCAACACCATTTATTGAAGAGGCTGTCTTTTTTCCATTGGACATTCTTTCCTGCTTTGTTGAAGATTAGTTGATCATAGAGTTGAGGGTCTATTTCTGGGCTCTCTATTCTGTTCCATTGATCTATGTGTCTGTTTTTGTGCCAGTACCATGCTGTCTTGATGATGACAGCTTTGTAATAGAGCTTGAAGTCCGGAATTGTGATGCCACCAACTTTGGCTTTCTTTTACAATATTGCTTTGGCTATTCGAGGTCTTTTCTGGTTCCATATAAATTTTAGGATTATTTGTTCCATTTCTTTGAAAAAAAAAAAATGGATGGTACTTTGATAGGAATTGCATTAAATGTGTAGATTGCTTTAGGTAGCATAAACATTTTCACAATATTTATTCTTCCAATCCAGGAGCATGGAACATTTTTCCATTTCTTTGTGTCTTCCTCAATTTCTTTCATGAGTACTTTATAGTTTTCTGAGTATAGATTCTTAGTCTCTTTGGTTAGGTTTATTCCTAGGTATCTTATAGTTTTGGGTGCAATTGTAAATGGGATGGACTCCTTAATTTCTCTTTCTTCTGTCTTGTTGTTGGTGTAGAGAAATGCAACTGATTTCTGTGCATTGATTTTATATCCTGACACTTTACTGAATTCCTGTACAAGTTCTAGCAGTTTTGGAGTGGAGTCTTTTGGTTTTTCCACATAGAGTATCATATCATCTGCGAAGAGTGATAGTTTGACTTCTTCTTTGCCGATTTGGATGCCTTTAATTTCCTTTTGTTGTCTGATTGCTGAGGCAAGGACTTCTAGTACTATGTTGAATAGCAGTGGTGATAACGGACATCCCTGCTGTGTTCCTGACCTTAGCAGAAAAGCTTTCAGTTTTTCTCCATTGAGAATGATATTTGCGGTGGGTTTTTCAGAGATGGCTTTGATAATATTGAGGTATGTGCCCTCTATCCCTACACTTTGAAGAGTTTTGATCAGAAAGGGATGCTGCACTTTGTCAAATGCTTTTTCAGCATCTATGGAGAGTATCATATGGTTCTTGTTCTTTCTTTTATTAATGTGTTGTATCACATTGATTGATTTGCGGATGTTGAACCAACCTTGTAGCCCTGGAATAAATCCCACTTGGTCGTGGTGAATAATCCTTGTAATGTACTGTTGAATCCTATTGGCTAGTATTTTGGCGAGAATTTTTGCATCTGTGTTCATCAAGGATATTGGTCTGTAGTTCTCTTTTTTGATGGGATCCTTGTCTGGTTTTGGGATCAAGGTGATGCTGGCCTCATAAAATGAGTTTGGAAGTTTTCCTTCCATTTCTATTTTTTGGAACAGTTTCAGGAGAATAGGAATTAGTTCTTCTTTAAATGTTTGGTAGAATTCCCCCGGGAAGCTGTCTGGCCCTGGGCTTTTGTATGTTTGGAGATTTTTGATGACTGTTTCAATCTCCTTACTGGTTATGGGTCTGTTCAGGCTTTCTATTTCTTCCTGGTTCAGTTGTGGTAGTTTATATGTCTCTAGGAATGCATCCATTTCTTCCAGATTATCAAATTTGTTGGCGTAGAGTTGCTCATAGTATGTTCTTATAATTGTCTGTATTTCTTTGGTGTTCGTTGTGATCTCTCCTCTTTCATTCATGATTTTATTGATTTGGGTCCTTTCTCTTTTCTTTTTGATAAGTCTGGCCAGGGGTTTATCAATCTTATTAATTCTTTCAAAGAACCAGCTCCTGGTTTCGTTGATTTGTTCTATTGTTTTTTTGGTTTCTATTTCATTGATTTCTGCTCTGATCTTTATGATTTCTCTTCTCCTGCTGGGTTTAGGGTTTCTTTCTTGTTCTTTCTCCAGCTCCTTTAGGTGTAGGGTTAGGTTGTGTACCTGAGACCTTTCTTGTTTCTTGAGAAAGGTTTGTACCGCTATATATTTTCCTCTCAGGACTGCCTTTGTTGTGTCCCACAGATTCTGAACCGTTGTGTTTTCATTATCATTTGTTTTCATGAATTTTTTCAATTCTTCAATTTCCTGGTTGACCCATTCATTCTTTAGAAGGATGCTGTTTAGTTTCCATGTATTTGGGTTCTTTCCAAATTTCCTCTTGTGATTTAATTCTAACTTAAGAGCATTGTGGTCTGAAAATATGCAGGGAATGATTCCAATCTTTTGATAATGGTTGAGACCTGATTTAGGACTGCGAATGTGATCTATTCTGCAGAATGTTCCATGTGCACTAGAGAAGAATGTGTATTCTGTTGCTTTGGGATGAAATGTTCTGAATATATCTGTGATGTCCATCTGGTCCAGTGTGTCATTCAAGGCCTTTATTTCCTTGTTGTTCTTTTGCTTGGATGATCTGTCCATTTCAGTGAGGGGAGTGTTAAAGTCACCTACTATTATTGTATTATTGTCGATGTGTTTCTTTGATTTTGTTATTAATTGGTTTATATAGTTGGCTGCTCCCACGTTAGGGGCATAGATATTTAAAATTGTTAGATCTTCTTGTTGGACAGTTCCTTTGAGTATGATATAGTGTCCTTCCTCATCTCTTATTATAGTCTTTGGCTTAAAATGTAATTGACCTGATATAAGGATTGCCGCTCCTGCTTTCTTCTGATGTCCATTAGCATGGTAAATTCTTTTCCACCCCCTCACTTTAAACCTGGAGGTGTCTTCGGGTTTAAGATGAGTTTCTTGTAGGCAACATATAGATGGGTTTTGTTTTTTTATCCATTCTGATACCCTGTGTCTTTTGATTGGGGCATTTAGCCCATTAACATTCAGGGTAAGTATTGAGAGATATGAATTTAGTGCCATTGTATTGCCTGTAAGGTGACTGTTATTGTATATTGTCTCTGTTTCTTTCTGATCTACTACTTTTAGGATCTCTCTTTGCTTAGAGGACCCCTTTCAATATTTCCTGTAGAGCTCGTTTGGTGTTTGCAAATTCTTTCAGTTTTTGTTTGTCCTGGAAGCTTTTAATCTCTCCTTCTATTTTCAATGATAGCCTAGCTGGATATATGGTTGCATGTTTTTCTCATTTAGTACTCTGAATATATCATGCCAGCTCTTTCTGGCCTGCCAGGTCTCTGTGGATAAGTCTGCTGACAATCTAATATTTTTACCATTGTATGTTACAGATTTCTTTTCCGGGGCTGCTTTCAGGATCTTCTCTTTGTCACTATGACTTGTAAACTTTACTATTAGGTGATGGGGTGTGGACCTATTCTTATTGATTTTGAGGGGGGTTCTCTGAACCTCCTGGATTTTGATGCTTGTTCCCTTTGCCATATTGGGGAAATTCTCTCCAATAATTTGCTCCAATATACCTTCTGCTCCCCTCTCTGTTTCCTCTTCTTCTGGAATCCCAATTATTTTAATGTTGTTTCATCTTATGGTGTCACTTATCTCTCGAATTCTCCCCTCATGGTCCAGTAGCTGTTTGTCTCTCTTTGGCTCAGCTTCTTTATTCTCTGTCATTTGGTGTTCTATATCGCTAATTCTTTCTTCTGCCTCATTTATCCTAGCAGTGAGAGCCTCCATTTTTTGATTGCACCTCATTATTAGCTTTTTTGATTTCAACTTGGTTAGATTTTAGTTCTTTTATTTCTCCAGAAAGGGTTTTTATCTCTCCGGAGAGGGTTTCTCTAATATCTTCCATGCCTTTTTCGAGCCCGGCTAGAACCTTGAGAATCGTCATTCTGAATTCTAGATCTGACATATTACCAATGTCTGTATTGATTAGGTCCCTAGCCTTTGGTACTGCCTCTTGTTCTTTTTTTTGTGGTGAATTTTTCCGCCTTGTCATTTTGTCCAGATAAGAGTATATGAAGGTGCAAGTAAAATACTAAAAGTGTGGGAACAACCCCAGGAAAATATGCTTTAGCCAAATCAGAAGAGATCCCAAATCGTGAGGGGGGAGAAAGTTCAGAAAGAGGTTCAGAAAGAAAAAACAAAAAACAAAAACAATTAAAAAAAAGAAAACGAATAAAGAAAAAATATAAAAAAGAAAAAAAATATATATATTAGATAAACTAGTTTAAAAACGTTAAGAAAGAAAAGGGTAAAAGTTAAAAAAAAATTGGCAGGAGAAAAAAAATTGAAAAAGAAAAAAAAGTTAAGTTAACTGCAAGGCTAAAGATGCATGGGGAGAAAGCCATGAGCTCCGGCTTTGCTTTCTCCTCCTCTGGAATTCCGCTGCTCTCCTTGGTACTGAAACTGCACTCCTTGGTAGGTGAATTCCGTCCTGGCTGGGTTTCTTGCTGATCTTCTGGGGGAGGGGCCTGTTGTAGTGATTCTCAAGCGTCTTTGCCCCAGGTGGAGTTGCACCGCCCTTACTCGGGGCCGGACTGAGTAATCCGATTGGGTTTGTTTTTGGGAGCTTTTGTTCCCTGAGCACTTTCCGTAGAGTTCCAGAGGATGGGAAAGAAGATGGCGGCCTCCCGGTCTCCGGCCTGGTGGAGCCGAGAGCCTGGGGCCCCACTCCTCAGTGCACCCTCAGAGAACAGCGCCCAATTACTCCTGTCACCCTGGCCTCCGTCCGCGCTCCGAGCTCACCGAGCCTATGACCGGTTCAAGGCAACCCCGAGTTTCGAGCTCACTCCTCGGCTCTGTCTCTGTAGCCAGCTTCCCCGTTCTAATACCTGTAAGCTCTGCGACACTCAGATACCCCCGATCCTTCTGTGACCCCGCGGGACCTGAGGCCACGCTGACCCTGCATGGGCTTCACCCCGGTTAAGCCTCTGGAGCGATGTTACTCAGTGGAACAGACTTTTTTTTTTTTTTTTAAGATTTTTATTTATTTATTTGACAGACAAAAATCACAAGTAGGCAGAGAGGCAGGCAGAGAGAGAGGAGGAAGCAGGCTCCTGCCGAGCAGAGAGCCCGATGCGGGGCTCGATCCCATGACCCCCGGATCCTGACCTGAGCCGAAGGCAGAGGCTTTAACCCACTGAGCCACCCAGGCGCCCCTTAATAGGCTCTTAATAAAGGTTCAGCTAATAGGGTTTAAAGCTTATTTGTCTACATCTTTCATTTTTATAAAAGATCAATTAGGTGAACTGACCAAGGTCTATGACAAGCAATAAAATAATTATTTATAGATAATATATAAAATTCCTTCCATTCTCCAACATAGGACTATTATTGTATAATACTGCCCTTCCTTTTGGAACACTCATCTTTCACCTTTTAGCATTTGTCCAATTTAAAGATTTTATTTCAAATGTTACTTCTGCAGGGAAATCTTTCCTTATTTCCTGAGATTAGATTTAGCTCCCACATAAAAACTTCATAACATCCTGCTTTCCCTTTATAGCATTTATCAGAATGTTTAATTATCTAATTCATAGCGCCCTGACTAGACTGAGTACACAAGACCTTCAGTTTTGCCCAGTATTTTGCTTAATGCCTGAAACAATAAGCTTCTCAGTGGACATTTGTAAGATGAATAAAGTAATGAATGGAATTTTTCATCTCTTAATCTCTTATGATTCTTGCAAAAAGAGATGGGTAGTAAAACCATCTGTTACTAGTAATTAAGGCCTCTCTGGGGTCACTATAGTCCTTTCGTGAAGACTGAAGTCGTGTATACAGGGTCTACAATACAGTGTTCAAGGGTCTTGACTCAGGTGGCCCTGATGTACTGAGGTAGTACAGTATGGATAAGCAGCTGAATGCTTCTTTTATATGACTTGGCAATACCACTCTCCTGCCTCCAGTTTTATTGTTTTGAACCCAGATATCTCTGTTTGGCCTTGATCTTTGAAAACTAAGGTGAACACAAAGATTGTCAACAATTGCAATATAGAACAGAATGTAAATTGTTATTCAGCAATAGAATATTACAAAGTATCAAAGAAATTGCTCCTAGACATAAATGATTTAAAAAAAACATAAAAAACAAAATAAAACAAAAACAAAATCACAAAAGCTAGAGGGTAAAAATGCCTGCCAAATTGGTCAAGGATGCATCTGTGTAGACTTTGCCACCTTCCTCCCTGTTCCCTATTCCAAGCAGTAAGGTTTGCTCTAACTTTGTTTGGTACTCTTTTATGAGCCCTCTGAAAATCCCTCCAGACCTCTTTTCATCTCCATCATAGAATCATAGCATTCTATATTTGTTGAAGAATGTATGTATGTGTCTTACTCTGGCAATGGAAAGCTAATTAAAATTTTAAGTGGTTTCAGCTGTGGTTCTCAGAAATGACTTTCCCAAGACTTTGGGTATCACAGCAGTGAATAATGCAGATGAGGTACTTAATCCTGTAGCATTTATAAGAAGAGATAATCAATAAGCAAGCAAAACAATGAATAGCCAGGATAATTTCTTGGAGTACGATGTGAGATGTAAAGAAAACAATACAGGCTGGTGTGATAGGTGGTGACTGGGACTGCTAGTTGTTGATTTAGATTTTTAGATTGGGTGGTCAAGGAGGACTTTCCTTACAGAGGTGACCATTGAGACTTCACCCTTTTCCCCTACAGCAAGCAGTGGTTCTCAACTAGGGATGATTTTCTATCACCTTCCCAAAGAATATTTGACATCTGGAGATATCTCATTTGTCACAGCTGGAGGGGTGTTCATTACTAATATCTAGTAATTAGAGGCCAGGGGACCAGGAATGTTGCTAAATACTCTATAATGCACAGGACACCCCCCCTCCCAAATTTATCTATTTCAAAATACCAATAGTGTCAAAGTTGAGAAACTGATCTATTCTGATAACATCCAAGTTGATTCTTTAAAGTCGTGTATCATAACACGTCAGTCCTCTGTTCTAAACCGTTTGTGAATCCCCATGTCTCCCAGATCTCCCCACTATCGCCTGGCTCCATTTTCACTTCCTTTATTCGTGACACTTCAGCTTCTGGCCTTTGTGCTGGCAGGTACTCATGCATGGAATGTTCTTCCTTCTGATATCTGAAGGCTATCTTCTGACCTCTAGCAAATCTACTCACAGATGACCTTGCCAGTTGCAACTCTCTTCTCGTCCTCTAATTGCCTTAGCTAGATTTTGTTTTGATGGCATTTACCATCTTCTAACGTGTTATATTGCTTACTTATATAATATGATCATTGTTCAGGGATACAGGAAAGTGTCTGACACATCACGGGTGACTTGTGAATATTTGTTGAAGGAAGGAAGGAAGGAGAGAACAAGAGTTTTTCTTGTGGCTACCAAGAAAAGCCCTGGGGGAAGAGTTCATGTAGAGACCCTAAGAGTGAGTGAGACTGGTATGCTTAAGTAACAACCAGAAGACTAGTACCTAGATTATAGTAAGTGAGAGGGAGAGCAATGCAACATGAATCAGAAATTACCAAGGTCAGTTAATGTAAAGCCTTATAGCACATAGTGTCCAGGTGTATTTTGTAAAGGAAGAACTTCTATGTCATATTTAGGATAAGATTTAAATATTTTTCCACCTAAGTATTTTTATTTTTATGTCCAACTTAAGTAATAAACATGAGTGATCCAAATGACCATTTTTATATTTTGGACTCAGTGGTTTTCTTGTTCGCATGCACAGTGGAGCTACCATCCACATGGTATAAAACCTTTGTGATACTCAAAGGTCCAACTACCCCCAAAACTGCCCCCATTTCCTAAATGTCCATCACTATTTTTTGTTTTAGCCATTGTTTCAGAGGCTGCTATTCAGAAGTAAATATATTATCTGAAATATAACACATAATTTTACTAATAACTATGATGCCATCAGCAATTGATTGTACTGTCTTCTAAATAAAGACAGAATGAATGAAAGTAGAAGAGAAGGAAGAAATCTTCTGAATGGAAGTATAATGAGAGGTTGAAAATGTCAAGAGAAGAAACTAACGTTTACTGATCAACTAGTATGCAGCAAGTGCTTTGTTAAGTAGTTACATGTGTTCTCTCATTTTGGGTCCAAAATTGTGTTCATCTACTCAGGGGCTGCTATAACAAAATATCATAAACTGGGTAGCTTAAACGTTAGACATTTCTCATCATTCTAGAAGCTGAAAAGTCTAAGATCAAGGTGCTGGGAAGTTTGGTTCTTGATAAAAAGCCTCTTCCCAGCTTAAAGATGACCATTTTCTTGCTGTGTCCTCAAGTAGGGGGAGAGAGAGAGAGAGAGATCCTTGTGTCCCTTTTTATAAGGGTACCCATCCCATTGTGAGGGCTTTACTTTCATGACCTATTTATCTCCCAAAGGCTCCATTAGCAAGTACCATCACATTGTAGCCTAGGGTATTAACATAGGAATTCTGGAGATGCACATTTTGCTCCATAGCAAATGCCAGTGTTGCTTCTGTGATATTAAGCTTACTTCCTACTAAGAAGAAAGAACATGACTACCTCAATATTTTCCAAAAGTAGGCCCTGGGTGAATCACTTGTGAATTTGGGCCTAGATTCATTCCCTTTGATTAAGTCAGTTCCTAAAGTCTTTACTTAATGCTTAAAATGTATGTGTGTGTGCCTGTGTATGTGGTGTTTAACATACTCCTATGAAAGACATTTTGACACGTTTAACATATTTCTGTGAAATAACTTTTGACAAATTCTAAATGGGTCCTTTTTTCCTGTGTTTTCTGAAAAGTCAAAGGTTGTCCTATTGCAACTTTTCCCCCTGCTAGTTGTAAAGGGAGCATCCGAATGCCAAACTCCTGTATTTGGATTTTTGTACAACTTTTATGTCTGTTAATAAAAACCAAGATTTATATTGACTAGAGAAATTAAACACTGCCCTCAAACATCGAATGGACAAAGGGACATTTGTTATTAAATAAAGACTGTTGGTTACAATTCCTAGCTCTTCCAAACAAAGATATAGTAGAGAATAATTTAGAATTTTTTAAAAGCTCCTGATGAAGGAATTATATGAGTTTGATTAGTTCACAAAGAATTGCCCATCAATCTAAGTAAGAAACTGAAAGGAATGGCTTATTTTATTTCTTACAATTTTTTTTTAAAGAAAAGAGGGTTCTCTTTTGCTCCCCAAATTTTCTTTGGAGAGTCTAGATTTGTTATTAACTTTGTTTTAAGTGAAAACAAAACAAAACAAAAAAATAAACAAAAAACCTCTTTCTGTTAGGATGTATGAAAATTACCTATTAACACAGATTACATGAAATGGCTGTTTGCAGTTGAAATGTTTTCTTTTTCCCCAGAAATCTTTGCAGTTTATGAGTATAATTTAAAATAGAGAAACATATTAGAATAAGTTTAAAAAGACATCTATTCCCCTAGAATTCTGCTTTGTTGTTTTTCAGGGCATCAGAAATCCAACTGAAAAAAAAACCATTGTCTTCCCCATGGATGTGCTAAGTCAATTTATAAAAGTTGCCCCCCCCAAAATAATCAATTTATATTGGGTAACATTCTGGTTTCCAATCAAAAAAGTAAATTCCTGTAGGCCTTGGATAGTATAGTGTTATACCAAGCTCACTGCTTATAGTATAAGCATGTTTAAGAATGTTATTTTCTTGTTCTGGGAAGATGAGTAATAGAAGTCTTCATATATGAGAATGTATGGCCATTCTGAATCGCTAGAGTTAATGCATTGTTTGAAATAGTTGTCTTTGATTTTGTGCCAATTTTAATTGCCTATTTAAACAGAAATGCACTTCAAGCTATTTTTAGCCCTACAAATTGGATTTAGAATTCAGTGAATTTACTTTTCACCAATACAAATATCAAGAGTGTTATATTTGCAGCAAGCAGAAGGTGTAACCTCTATTTTTAACCTCACTAGTCATCAAAATGATGCATGGCACTAGTTTAAGAAGCAACTAGGTAAGGGGCACCTGGGTGGTACAGTCCATTAAGCGTCAGACTTGATTTCAGCGTAGATTATGATCTCAGGCCATGAGATCAAGCTGCACATCAAGCCCCAAGTAAGGCTCCACACGCCCAGTGTTGAGAAATCTCTCTCCAAAACAAAACAAAACAAAACAAAACAAAACAAAACAAAACGCAACTAGTCAAGGAAATAGTCTATGAAAACACACTCCTCAAAAACACGCTCCTCAAAGGAAACACACTCCACTTCTATAAGAAATCACTATATTCCAGCACTTGAAAAATTCCAGCTTGATAAATTTACATGTTAAGCCTGTGAAAAGTGAAATGTCTTCTTTGGAGAATAGGTATTGTCATATGGGTAAACTCTGTATTTCTTTGCATGAAAAAGATTGCCACTCATGTAGATGTCACAGTTTATGCCTGTCAGATAGGTTTGGACAGTTGGAGGTTGCAGTTAAAAATTGTCACTCTGCAGGATTTTTTTTAAAAGTAGTTCATTTATATAACTCTATTTTATTAAATAAGAGAATAGCTTGTTAGAACAGATTCCCCCACCTGCTACAATTCAACACTTATGTTCCAGATAATTCTAATTCTTTATAAAAGTAAAGGATCACCACAAGATCTCGAAACTGGGATGTGACCATGAGCATAATTCAATAATGTGGTTGAGTGGCTAGACTATCTGCCATTAGAAATGGATAAACATGGGGCACCTGGGTAGCTCAGTGGGTTAAAGCCTCTGCCTTCAGCTCAGGTCATGATCCCAGGGTTCTGGGATAGAGCCCCACGTCGGGCTCTCCTCTCGGCGGGGAGCCTGCTTCCTCCAATCTCTCTCTCTGCCTGCATCTCTGCCTACTTGTGATCTCTGTCTGTCAAATAAATAAATAAAAATCTAAAAAAAATGTAAAAAAAAAAAAAGAAATGGATAAACTTGATCATAACCCATGCGGAGCAAATACCAAAAGACTCATATGGCAGCTGCTCTTCTGGAATGGTGGCATGAGGAACTCCATGGACCTGTTCTCCAGTGAACCAACCACACTGCTGAAAATCATTTAAAGAATAACCATTTATTCAAGAAAATTTTGTAGAGACGGTAAGTCTGTGGCATTAGAACAATGACATGCTTCCTCTCACAGAATCCCTTAGCTCAGTATAATGGGAGATTCACTGTGAACAGATGTAGCTAAAGGGATGAAATTGTCTCCCCCTCCAGATTTCTGCTGAGAGTTATATCTCAGAAAGAGGTCACGAGAACTTCTCCTCCTTCCCTGCTCCATGTTGCAGAGATTCTCTTCCAGGAAGGAGCAGCTGAGAGGTGGGAGAAAATCCCTTTCTTTAGTACAGTTTCTACTCATAGGGCAGAGGTCCTACACAACGCAGGCTAATCATCCTCACTGCAGCTTGCTCATGGGCAGAAGTAGTGGTTCAAAGGTTTTGCTTAGGTGGAGACAAACGTCATAAGAACAGAGAGCTCTGAAGCACTCTCTAAGATAATTTACATTATTTGGAACAGAATTTGGAAGTTAAAGCCTAATGGTGCTCTAGAAAATAATGGGGATTTTGATGGTAAGCAATTAAGAAGAGGTAGGTACTTTATAGGAACAACAAGCTAAATCATGCCAAGTGGTTTGCCAGAGAGCTCTGAGACAAGAAGTGGTTAAGACGATCCTTCCTGGGTTCAGAACAAACCTCGAATATTGGTCTCAAAAACTACTCCTGTTAAAGAGCTTCGAATTTAATTGGATGGACTGCAGAGCAAGTTATGTGATAGAGTAATCATTTGGCAGTTAGCAGAGCCTAACAGCTGATGTGATATGAGTGAAGATAGATAGCTTCCCACAGAGATAAGGAAATGACAGTCAAAGTGAACCCTGCTACCCTGTTATACCAGGTTGACTAAAGGCTGTGCTTTCTTAGGAGCAATATCCATGTCTTCATACTGTGGCAGAAATAGACTTTATTCATTTCACTAAAATAGTTCAGTCAAGTCACTATATACATAAACAAACACCAAATCTTGGAAGTTTCTCCCTCTCCCTCTCTCCCTGCCCCCTTCTCCCTCCCTTTCCGTGTGTGTATGTGCACTCAAAGTTTTTTTTTGCAATATAATACCTAAAATGTCTAATTTTTAATAAAAAGTTGAGACATGGAAAGAAACAGGAAAATAACCAAAGAAAACAGAAAAGTAAAATGGAAGATGTAATTCCAACTATATCAATAATATTAAATGTGAACAGACTAAATAATCAAAAGGCAGAGATTGTTAACTGTATTAAAAATAACAACAATGGGGCACCTGGGTAGCTCAGTGGGTTAAGCCTCTGCCTTCGGCTCAGGTCATGATCTCAGGGTCCTGGGATCGATCACCGCATTGGGCTTCTGCTCAGCGGGGAGCTTGCTTCCTCCTCTCTCTCTCTGCCTGCCTCTCTGCCTGCTTGTGATCTCTCTCTGTCAAATAAATAAAATCTTTAAAAAAAAATAACAAGATTCCATATGTGTTGTCTATAGAACACAGACTCTAAAGATACAAATAGATTGAAATTAAGAGAACAGAAAAAGGTATGTCATGCACATAGCAGGAAAACTGGAGTGATAACATTACAACCAGATAAAACAGACTTCAAAACAAAATTGTCCTTAGAGTTAAAGGATATTTTATACTACTAAGTCTATATTTTTTATTAATCTATATAGATTGATAATCACACATTTATGCATTTAGTAACAGAGCTCTAAAATACATGAAGTAAAACCTGTCAGAATTGAAGCAAGAAATGATAGTTACACACACACACACACCCACACACATACACACATACACAATTAACAAGAGCTCATGACAATAACTATAATAATTAAACTTGGGGACTTTAGTGCTTCCCTTTCAATAATAGATGGAAGAACAACTGAAGATAAGCAAGGAATCAGAAAACTTGAACAACGCTGTGCAGACACTTGTCACATAGCTCCAGTAATCAAGGTTGTCTGGTACTGGCATAAGATCAGTGGAATAGAACTGACAGTCCACAAATAGACCATCACATTTAGTCAATTGATTTTTCACAATGATGCCATGGAGATTAAATGGAAAAAGACTAGTCTCGTTAACAAATGGTACTGGGACAACTGGGTATCCTCATACGAAAAATGAAGTTGGACCCCTTCCTTATGCCATACAAAAAATTAACTAAAATTATAGACTTATATGTAAAAGCAAAAGCTATAAAACTTTTAGAAAAGGAAATTATAGGTAAATCTTCATTATCTTGGGTTAGGCAAGGCCTTCTTAGCTATGATGCCATAAGTATGAGAAGGGAACATACATAAGTTGTATTTCATCAAAATTGAAAACTTTTGTTTCAAAGGATGTCCTCAAATGCTTGAAGCAAAACAGAGATGGAATAAAATACTTAGAAATCATGCCTGGCAATGGGTATGTATCTAGAATATATAAGGATATCTCACATCTCAATAGGAAAAAGACAATTCAATTAAAAATGAACAAAGTATTTGACCAAACATTTGTTCAAAGAAGATATACAAATGGCCAAAAAGCACATAGAAAGATGCTTATCATCACTAATCATCAAGGAAATTCTAATGAAAAGCACAATGAAATATCACTTCACACCCATTTAGGTGACTGTAATAAAGTACAATAAAAAATATTGGTGAGGATATGAAGAAATTGGAACACTTACATAATGCTGGTCAGAATGTGAAATGGTGTAGTGACTTTGGAAACCAGTCTAGTGGTTCTTTAAACACTTAAATATGGACTTACAATATGACAGAACAATTTCATATAAACAATAGAGGTATGAAAACATTGTTCATAATAGCTAACATTGGAAACAACTTATTCATCCATCAGTTGGTGAATGGATGAGCAAACTATGGTATATACACATAGTGGAGTATCACTAAACAATAAGAATGAATGCTACAACATAGATGAACCTTGGAAACACTACGCTAAATTTAAGAAGTCAGTCACAAAAAACCACTTATCACATGATTTTATTCATATGAAATGTTTAAAATAGATTGTACAGAGACAAAAAATAGATTAGTTTCTCCTTCCACCGGAAAGGATTGGTAGGAATGGGAATGACCCCTGACGTGTATAGGATTTCTTTTTTGAGAGTATGGAAATGTAAAATCGATTATGTTTATGGTTGCATAACCATAATATTCTAAAGAATATTATAAAATCCACTGAATACTTTAAGTAGGTAAACTGTGAATTATATTTCAATAAAACATATCTATCTATATACTTAATACCAGCTTTAGGATTGAATGTACTTCCACTATCACGGATTTCCATAGAAGAATTGTATCATATAAAAATATTTCATCCCTTGAGCCTAATTTCCACTAAACTATTTTTATTTTTGTACTTGTTTTAATTCAGATTCCAGTATTCTGCACAGATTCTAAAAAACTTGATTTATTCTTCAAAGATGAATGTAATCAATTTCCCCAGCAAAACACATTAGTTGCCAGTCTTTTAATAGCACATCAAGAAAAGGATTTTTAAATAATTTAATTGTTAATTAAATTGTTTAATTAATTCATATACAATGCACATTCTATAACTGTTACAGGTAGCAAGGTTATATTGCTGTAAAGTTTATTTTTGAGATGTGACATATCACTTTTATGGAGTACACTTGCTCCTTCTCTTTCTGTCCCTCTGTCTCTGTCTCTCTCTTTCACACACACACACACACCTCACCACACCACATTTCTTTATTAGTAATGTTACAGGGTGCCTGGCTCAGTCAGTTAAGCAGCTGACTCTTAAATTTGGCCCTGATCTCAGGGTTGTGAGATAAAGCCCAACATAGGGCTCCATGCTCAGCCAAGAGTCCATTGGAGATTCTTTCTCCATCTCCTGTTGCCTCTCCCACACTGCGCATGCACGCAGGTGTGTGTGCATGTGTGGGCTCTTTCTCTCTGAAAAGTGCATAAGTCTTAATAAAAAAGAAATGTTGGGATCTGACATTAAGATGTATGCTAGCATTTGAGTCAATTATCGGGTTTCTCAAATCCCCCGGTAAGTAATCGTAGTGGGCTACCCAAGTAAGGGAAATGCAACATTCCAGTTTCATTCAGTTAGATGAAATTGAATTTGGAAGTACATTTGGAGAAGTGATAAAATTGCATTATAATAGTTCTGTAAAATGACTGAACAATAACCATGTACAATATGTATATCAGAACTTCAGTCCAAAGAGTGAACATATAATAGATATTTAAGCTATATTAAGAAAACCATCAAGATTTGAGATACCAGCAACCTTGTTTTTTTTTTTTTTTAAGAATGATAAGAGATTATAGATCTCCATAATTCTCAGTAATTATCTCCTAAGGAGTGATGTATTTGCAGTCAGAAGTGCATGGAAGATACAGAGCCAAAGGGAGTATGCAAAAACGTCAGTATCAGAGGGATGTGTTATTTCTATCAGTGGAGAGAAAGAAAAATTGTACTTGTTGATAACACTGTAATGGCTCAGGAATTTCCTGTAGATATATTTTCTTTTCCTTTAGCTTCATATGTTCTTTGAAAACTGCCAGACTATCTAAAATTTCTGTAAATAATTGCAAACAACTCAGGAACAATATGCAAATAATAGAAACTCTGCTAGTGTGGTCCTTGAAAACAAGCTATATCTTTTATACACAGAGAACAACTCAGGCAAAATCAATGGAAATGGAAATTTAGATAAAAATTTTCTTCAAAAATGAGTTCACAAAACTTGTTTTTGTGTGTGTCTGTGTCCTATTCTTGTAATACTTTTGAGGCCATGCAAAGAGGCTAACAAATTTTAATTTACATGAACCCTGGGCAAGTCCTTAGTTAATTCAGACAATATTTACAACTACCACTTAGAATACTGTCAACCAAAATCAATATAAGAAATTAATTTTGCATGTATACACTTTAAGATCATAAGTAAAAACAAGGTGGTATATGATTTTAAAGTCCTTGGTCTAGTTCATGTAAAGTCAGATATCTACCTTTTTTTTTTTTTAAGATTTTATTTATTTATTTGACGGAGAAAGATCACAAGGAGGCAGAGAGGCCAGCAGGGGCAGGGGCGGGGGGAAGCAGGCTCCCCGCTGAGCAGAGAGCCCAATGCGGGACTTGATCCCAGGACCCTGAGATCATGACCTGAGCTGTAGGCAGAGGCTTAACCCACTGAGCCACCCAGGTGCCCCCAGATATGTACTTTTAAACATAGCTTTAATATTGTTTGTTTTTCTTTCTTCCTTCCTGTTCCTCTTTGAGTTTAGGGAAATACATTGCCATATATCCTGGTTAGTCTTGCTAATGTGGAGTAGAAAGTATTTGAATTTAATCTGCAAGATGATTTCACATTGGTAGTATAAGTGGTCCATTTTTCATGTTTGCCTTTTTTGACCCTAAAGATCGAAGATATTGAGAATTGTGTTAGTCAATAGAAAATGTAGTACTCAAGGCAATAAAACTAAAATGAGGGAATTTGGTATCAATTATTTTGCAGAGCATGTAGAATCATGGCCAAAGACTTAACTTGATTACTGCATCCATCATGACTGTTTCTGAGTAGAGATTTAGATATATCAGAGATAATTTTAATGGAAAATATGCACTTTTGGAATGGTGACATCTATAGACCCTATCTGTGCCACAATGTGCAAAGTACTTAAAACGTTTGGTATATTTTCTCTTCATTTAAACCTATGAAATGATGCATTCTATTATTTAATTAACAGCGTTTATTACCTTACCAACTTCTTTACAAAGCACAGTGACTCGTATAATCAAATGTTCTATGAAATGTTACGTGTTAAAAATGAAATCCAATTATAGGGCAATTTCAATGTCATCCCTTAAGCCTAGCAGATTTCTATAATGAAACCCATCAATTGCTCTTTCTTGCTATCAAATTTGAGATTCTCAAACAAAATATTTCAATTTTGTGTAGCAAGCTTCTTTCAGCTGTTTTAATTTTAACTATTTGGTCCATAGTGTATGGAGTTCATTAAAAATAATTTGTCATGTGTGTGTGAACCATTAAAGAATGAGACCAAAGGGAAGTTATTTGAATGAAGTTTCAGAAGTAAAATGCACTTACAAACTAACCAGAACATAATTTGTTAAAACTTGAAAAGGAGTATATATTCTATTCTTGTATATTTTCTCTTCTATAATATACATACCGTCTCTATTTGGTTTTCAGAGAAAGAGAAATTTATTGAGTGCCTACTTTATGCCAGTAATTATTTCATAAAACACACTGGAAAAACTCCTTTTTTTCCCTAATGGAAGTGAAGTTGGCACTTCACTTAATTTTAGGTGTACAGCATAGTGATTCAACAAAACTCCATGTCATGCTATGCCCACCACAACTAGCTACCATCTATCATCATACAATGCTAATTAAATGCCATTGACTATATTCCCATGATGTACCTTTGACTCTCATGACTTAAGTCATTCCATAACTGAAAGCCTACAACTCCCATTCTCCTTTACCCATTCTACCCATCCCTTCACCCTCTGGCAATTATCAGTTTTCCTTTGAATTTACGGGTCCACTTCTTTTTTTGATTTGTTTTGTTTTTTAGATTCCATGTGTAAGTGAAATCATCTGGTATTTGTGTTTTTCTGTCTGACTTATTTCACTTAGCATAATACCCTTTGGATGTGTCTGTATTGTGACAAATGACAAGATTTTATTTTTTGTGGTAATATTTCATTGTAGGTTTGTGTGAGTGTGTGTGTGTGTATCACATGTTCTTTAAACATTCATCTACCAATGAACACTTGGGTTGCCCTTAGGTTGCTTCCACATCTTGGACATTTTAAATAATGCTGCTATAAATATACATTTATCTTTTTGACTTAGTGTTTTGATGTTGTTGTTTTTTGTGGGGGTGAATATCCACTAGTGGAATTACTGGATCTTATAGTATCTCTGTTTTTAATTTTTTGAGGAAACTAAATACTGTTTTCCACAATGGCTATATCAATTTACATTCCCACCAACAGTACAGAAAGACTATTTTTTTCTCTATATCCTTGCAAGCACTTGTTATTTCTTGTGTTTTTGATTCTAGCCATTTTGACAGGTGTAAGATGATATCTCATTTTGGTTTTGATTAGCATTTCCCTGATGATTAGTGGTGAGCATCTTTTCATATGTCTGTTGGCCATCTGTATGTCTTCTTTGGAAAAGTGTTTATTTAAGTCCTCTGCCCATTTTTTATTAGATTATTTGCTGCTTTGGTGGTGGTGTAGAAGTTACATATTTTGGCTGTTAATCCCTTATCAGATATTTCATTTGCAAATATCTTCTCACATTCAGTAGGTTGTCTTTTTGTTCTGTTAATGGTTTCCTTTTCTGGGCAAAGGCTTTTTATTTTGGTGTAATCCCAATAATTTAATTTTACTTTTGTTTCTCGTGCCTGAGGAGACGTCTAGAAAAATGTTCCCATGGCTGATGTAGAAGAAATTATTTTCCGTGTTTTCTTTTTTTTTTTTAATTATGTTAGTCACCATATAGTACTTTAATAGTTTTTGACGTAGAGTTCCATGATTCATTATTTGAGTATAACACTCAGTGCTCATTGCAATACATGCTGTGTTTTCTTTTAGGAGTTTTATTTCAGTTTCAGGTCTCACATTTAGGTCTTTAATCTATTTTGGGTTTTTGTATATGGTGTTAGAAAGTGATCTAGTCTCATTGCGCTGCATATGTCCGTCCAGTTTTCCCAGCACAATTTGTTGAAGAGACTTTCTTTTCCCTAGTGCATATTCTTGCCTCACAGATTAATTAATTGATTCATCATATAAGCATGAGTTTATTTCTGGACTCTCTATTCTGTTCTGTTGATCTGTATGTCTATTTTTGTGCTACTACCATACTGTTTTGATTACTACAATATTTGAAGTATATCTTGAAATCTGGAATTGTGCTACATCTAGCTTTTTTCTCCTTTCTCAAGATTGCTTTAGCTATTTGAGTTCTTCTGTTGTTCCATATAAATTTTAGGATTGTTATAGTTCTATGAAAAATGCTCTTGGTGTTTTGACAGGGATTGCATTAAATCTGTAGATTGCTTTGAATAGTATGAGTATTTTAACAATACTTAATGAATATTAAAGCAGAAGTGAATGGAGACTTTAAAAACAATAAAACAGATCAATGAATCAGGAGCTGGTTCTTTGAAAAGCCAAACAAAATTGATACACCATTAGCCTGACTCACCAAGAAAAAAAGAGAGAGGACTCAAGTACAATCAGAAATGAAAGAACAGAAGTAACAACTGACACCATAGAAATATAAAGAATTCTAAGACAATAGTATGAAAAACTATATGCCAACAAATTGGACAACCTAGAAGAAAGGAATAAATTTCTAGAAACATATAACCAAACTCCTCCATTTTTGTCCCTTAATCTGAGTCAGGAGTAGCTGTTTGTTACAGTTACTATCTTTGTGTTTTTCATATTAAGTTTTCTAACACCTGTGTAATCGATCCTCTATATTAATTGATTTTTTTAATGGCTGATATGGTTTCTGTTTTTATAACTAGACTCCAATCCAATATAAACCAATATGTAATACAAACCTATCACACTTACTATAAAACAACCACAGTCCTTTTCATTGTTTTTAAAATTACTCTTCAATTTCCATTCATTTGCCATTCATCAATAGACAAGTCACAACATATTACATTTTATACCATCTGATTTACAACTGTTGGAGTATTTTGGGTCTTAAGGCAACTATGTTGAAACAATGGGTAGAAATTTAAACTGAGCTTTTACCTTTTTTCCTTTTGCATATTTTGGCATATAAAATATCTTAACATAGTATGGAGCACACATTTTCCTAGCAATACACTTGGTATTTTTGAACAGCTCTCAAGAGTTGAAATGCTATATGGTTTTACATTTAAATGTAGACTTTTTGTGGGGGAAGGCATCTCTCCCTGCTGTGGAACTGAGCAACTGTTTCATTTCTTTGAAGATGACTAAAAATCCCTTTCTTTAACCAAAACTGACTTTCTTTCCTATGCAAGTTTCAGAGAAAGAGTTCATGAAGTTTCTAAAAACCTACACTCGCCTTTAATATACTCCCTTAAATACTGACAATGAAGGAATCATTCCTACTGAAAATATTAATCTCTCGGGAGATATATAAGTATGTAAATTATATAAGTTGCTGTTTCAGACCTTTATAAAAAGAGCATTAAACAAACAAAATTACACAGTCTAGGAAGAAAATATCTAGACCTGAATAAGAGAAAAAATATAGTAGGTTTTCGAGATAATTATAGACAAGACCTTCTTTAAAGCTTTATCTTAGTAATCAAACCTTTTTATAGAATCCTTGTATTATTCAGGATGATCCTCTATTTTAATCATAAAAATTGATCAAGTCTGAAAGAATTAATCCAATAATCTCTATATTTTTCTCTTTGATGCTAAAGATTTTTTGCTTTCAATGAATTAATCTAATTAAATAAATATATTATCATATGGATTCAGTACACACACAAATCCTAGATTTTACTAGAGTTTTCATTTCACACATTCTGTACCATTTGGGGGAGGAATTATGATTCTGTTTTAAATATATCTCTGTGGTCTTAATCATCTTAACTACATGAAAGACTCTCATTTTCACAGTCCTTATCCCTTGTCCACAAAGATTAGATCCTCTAGACTCCTAAGTATTAAAAACAACTTGGCAATAAAGATACAATGCAAGCACAGTGGTTATAGCAAGTACCATTGATTGCCTCTCCAGCAACCATTTACACTGCTTTCCATGCTAAGAAAACCTGATTTTTAGATACTTTGGGCAAAAAAGTTCTTGAACAAAAAAGTTACTTGAGGTGAAACTTATAAGAAGGTGAGTCTTAGAGATGTGACAGTAGTTTTAGGAGCATGATGAGGACATACCTGAAGGAAGAAATCAATATGCTGAGGCTTGTTGTGTATGGCAGACTAGTACAATGGAGACACCCTGAGTCTTGATGATATTGCAGAGCCATTTCACCGATCCTGGAATTTCTCTACCTCCAGAGCTCTTAACATATGGGACAATAAATGTGTAATACTTAAGCTGCTTTTCATTGGATATCTTGGGTTCTACTCAACTCTGATAGATCCTGTAGTTTATGATTTGGCATTAATTGATTATAGGGCCAAACTAATAGTTAAAGATGTTTATATCTTCCTGTAGTCCATATGTAAAAGTCATATTATAAATTCTTCAACTCCAAGTCCCCAAATTTGTGTTTTACTTCCTGCCCAGAATGGAATGTCCCTGCATGACAACTTTCCACCACTATAGTAATAAAAGCTCTGAACCATTCTTTCCCCTCACTCCTTCTGCCTTCTGACCAAACCTGTTGACTCCCATGTGGCCCTGCATGATATGAAATTCATCTTCTTAACCTGTGAGTAATTAACTCTTTTGAGACAGCTGGTACAGTGAATGGGTGGCTTGGTGTTTGATGGAGGGGCTTGCCTCTAGCTTGCTCTTGCTTTATTGATTGGATTCACCAGGGAATGCTCCCTGGGAAGATTTGGCTGGTGCTTGTGCTGTAGCTGTCCCAGCTTTATGTTGTGTGTGTCATATATTGTCATGGTGTTCCAATCTAAACTTTAAGAGGACTTCTAAGGCCCATGCTTCTATAGTATATCTCATTTAATTTAGTTTTAGGCAAGGGTTGGCCACCTTCTGGGATATATAACTGGATCCAGTGGGTCTTGTTTCATGCTTTATGCCATGCTCAGAAGGGGCAATTAGGTTGATTGGTTAACATGGAAGGCAAAGGATTCCTGAAGGGAATGAGTAGAAGCTTATTCTGGAAGGATTATGTTGGAGGTAAGTCCAATCCACTGACTCAAAAACAGTGAATTCAGCGGAAGATTCAATTGGTTAGACTGGGTTCATTTCTCCCCAAGTTTTTATATTGGCCTACACTTTTGGAGAACGTCTCTGAAAAAAATCTAGGCACAGTATCACCTGGAAAGCTATGGGGACCTACTGGCAACACAATAGGAGGTGCCCTTCTCATGGGAGCCTTGGCACTGAAGAGTATTAAATATGGCTGTAAAGGCAAATCTCCTTGTTGTTGCTTGTCCTGCTGCTATACAGTTTGTCCCTTGACCTGGTGGGGTATGAGAGATTCCATCCTTGGAGACATGGTTAATGAAAACAAAAACAAAAACAAAAGAGAGAGAGAGAGAGAGAGAGAAAGGAACATTTTGTTCTCACTTCCCCTAAAAAAACAAAGGGCTTTTCTCAACTCATCTGAGATTGTAGATATGCTAGGTATGCTTAGGTACTCTTAAGTATTGCTGCTTACTAATATGCAAAAATAATTGCCTCCTTAAAACCAAAATGTTGCAAAATAAAGAATTTAAAAGATAAAGCTGAGGGGTACTTGGGTGGGTGACATAGTTAAGTGTCCAACTCCTGGTTTCAGCTCAGGTAAGGTCGTGAGATAAGTGCTGTGTTGGGCTCTACACTCAGTGCAGAATCTGCTTGAGATTCTCTCTCCCTCTCCTTCGGCCCCTCCTGCTCACTTTCTTAAGTAAATAAATAAACAAAAACAAGTAAATCACTAAAGCAAGCAAGCAAGCTGAGGCCACTGTTGCTCTCCTGGATGTTGATCCTAGCCCCTCTGAGGTTGATTGGAACCCTCTAGAAAGTGAGATTTCACAGCACAGTTAACTTGGGACCACCAGTTTTCTAGTTTTTTTTTTTTTTTTTTTTTTTAATTCAGAGAAAGAAGAAATGGGTAAATGTGTCTGGTAGTCATATATTATGACTGGTGTAAAGATTAAATAAAATCGTATATATAAAACACTTAGCACAGAGTCTTGAAGGTAGTAAAATGAATAACTATTATCCTATTTTATTGCAACTCAGAATACACACAGTATTGTTAATTTCTGAATTCACAATTTTAGCCTTTGGGCCATGTATTCTGTATAAGATGGCTCATTTTAGCCTAGATACTCAGTTGTCTCAGATTCAGTCTTTTACAGCTATTTTTTACCTGTCATTCATATGATAATCTTGACATTCACAGTTAATAGCTAAGATTTTAATCTCACAGTGACATTTATGACACTCATTATGGAAAATGAAAAGTCCTCCTAAAGCCTGCAAAACTTTCTAATGACTTTCTTGTTTATGGATCAGAGGTATATGTATGTTGATATCCCTAAGCCATTATTATATTATGCCTAAAATTACTGACCAAAAAAATGTGAAATATGGAAAGACATCCAAGGCATGGTAAGTAAAGAGAGCAGTTGAGTGATTCTTGTGTCCTATTGAGAGGGAGCAGGGGATAGGCCTTCCTAACCTTGAAATCAAGTGAAGGGACATTAACACTGATTTAGAGGACTTGACCTATGTCCTCTGGAATTAATTTCTTCCTTCCTTCCTTTCTGGCACCCTCCCTCCCTCCCTTCCTTTCTCCATTCCTTCCTTCCTTCCTCTCTCTTTCTTTTTTCTTTTCCTTTCCTTTCCTTTCCTTTCCTTTCCTTTCCTTTCCTTTCCTTTCCTCTTTCCTTTCTTTCCCCCTCTTTCTTCTTCTCTTCTCTTCTCATCCTGGCCTGTGACATCTGCCTAACTTGGTCTGTAGCTGCAGAAAAAGAGGTAGCCTTACATTTCCAGAATTTGGGTCAAAATGAATGTGTGCATATATGGAACCCAAAAGGAAGCTGTAGGGGGACCTGTCCAAAGGCACACCACCCAACAAGATCACCTAGAGTACAAGGAGCCCATAGAATGGTGAACAATATGAAGATTGGAACAACAAGATAAGGTGTCACCCGTATCAAGAAAGCTGCAGTCAGAAGTCTCCAGGAAGAGGACTTCTGAACACTCCCCAAATGACTAGACCTGAAACAAGTTTCCAGTTGAGTCACTCTGAGGGCCCCAGGATATGATAACCTTATCATCAAACAAGACCTTTCTTGACCCTCACTTCTTCCTTCCCTACCTAATCCTCTTCTAGAGGAATCAGGAATCCTGGTGGATAAGGGGGAGGAATGGAAGACCAAAATGGGCAAATAATAAAAGGGCCTCTGTGCCATCCACCCCAACCCATTGCACATTTCTTCACCCAAAGCAGGTCCAAGCAGGGAGAGAGAAGAAGTTTTAATGGAGGAGAGACAGCATTGATCTGGGTTGAGTTTTTATGTTAAATGTTGTTTTAGAAAGGTAAAATTACAGCTCTCATACAATGTAAAATAAACTATGACTGTATTTAATTTATAAATTAGGAAGATAGTAATATAACTAGGAGCAAGTTTTAAAATTACATGTAACAAAGGCTACAGTGTAAAGCATCAGTCTTTGTCAGGTGTTTGTGCACTCATAGGATTAGATAAATGCTAAGGATAATGATTATATAAAAATTCAGAGGAAGGAAATAAAACTTGCAGACAGATAAATCTGGTCAGACTCCTCAGAGAACAGGTACATATTAGGAGTAAAGAATAAGCTTAAGATAAGCAGAGAGAAGACAGGGAGTAGTTCCTAGCAGAAACAGTTAAAATGGAGACTGGAAGACCACATTTCCTGAGACCAAAGGTTTCTTAAAATGATTTAGGCCATAGATTTTAGGAGTAACAGGAGATAATATTTAAAATGACACCTGCTTTGCTCAGCATTTTATTCCTAGTCCTTGACTAGAGTGTCTGACATTTTATAGTTGATTAATATTTTTGTATGAAAGATTATTTACATTATTCTTAAGTGAAAAAGGCCATGAATCTTTGGATCAGCAATATAAGCAGAATGATATTTTAGGAATATTATTAGAGTAGTGGTAGAGGTACTGGAATAAGAAAGTTCAGGTATGAAATAATGAGAGGCTGGAATGAGTAAGGGGTATTTAGAACTGTAAAGGAAGAATTAGGTATGTGCTCTGTCACAAAGATATTTGTGGGTAAGATATTTGCAGGTAAGATATTTTTAAGATATCTGTGGGCAGGGCTTATACAAATGGAGAGGGCCAAGGAATCAGAGGAAGAAAAAATTAAGGGGATTAAGGGGTGACTCCATATTATAGGTAACCTGTGTTGAGAGCCATATTCCCATTAATTTCCCAGTGTTTCGATATGGGACTTTTGTTGTTATCATTGTGGACCTACAAATAAAATATATAGGATCATGCCAAGGCAAAATTTATGTTTTTTTACTTTTGTCTCCTTTTTGAACACTATTGCCATTTTTGTTTTGACCCGTACCTTTCAATAGAATAGGATCTTCCATTCTATTCTGAACTGTCTGTAAACTGGAAAAGACTGTATCTTAGTTGAGGTTTCTCCAAAATGCAGAGCAAGAGACAAAGGCTTTGTGGTAGTTATTTGTTTTAGGGAGGGACTTAAAGAATAGGGAAAGGGGGAAGAATGAAATAGTGAATTAGGGTTGTATACCCATTTAAGAATGTGGAATCACCTGGTATGTTCTATGAACAAGAGGGGCTTGATCTTGCTGGCGACTTTTTCAGTTGTGGAGAATGAACCTCAGAATTGCCTGCCCAAGGAACAGAGGAAGAAAGTATTTATACAGAGACTCCTTTTTCCCATTGGTCAAGAGTTGCCATAGCGTAATAACTGCTCACTGAGGTGTGCCCATTAGAATAGCTGAGAGGGATCATGCAGGTCGTGGAAGTGGTTGGTTTAAAGAAGTTTCAGGACAGGGGCATTGAGTGACTCAGTCAGTTAAGCATCCAAGTTTTGGCTTCAGCTCAGGTTATGATCTCAGGGTTGTGAGTTAGAGACCCATGTTGGGCTCCACACTCAGTGCGGAGCTGGCTTGGGTTTCTCTCCCTACCCCTTTGTCTCTCTCCTGACATACTCTTTCTCTCTCTCAAATAAAGAAATAAAATCTTAAAAAAGTAAAGAAGTTACAGGACAGAAAGCAGGAATTCTACAACATAATTGAGGTAGCATGCCGTCAGATTACACCTCTCCATAGTTGAATGTCCTGGGTGCCATCGCAAGGTTAGAGTATAAAAGTGGACTGAAAGAATGTGAGCTGGGCAAAAGATGCGTCTGATACAGTGTACACTTTGATTCAACAGGTTATTCTAACTATGTCTAATTCATCATACAACTTTAAAGTGGTGGCTGGTTACAATATTTAGAAAATACTTATACAAGAATTAAGATAACTTGTTCTGTGGATGTCAGGCAGCTTTGTCCTTAGCCATCCCAGTACTTGCTCGGTGGGTCCATGAACAGAGAACCCATGTAACAAGAGTGGAGGCAATCATGAGTCAGCCATTATGGGATCCCTTTTGTCAAAGCGAACCTAGCTACAGCTCCTCCTAGTGATATAATCAGCTATCAGCCTCCGAGATCATTGCTAACTGTTAGGGGACTATTCTTCAGGGAGACTAACCAGTCCCCTAGTGGCAGGTTGATTACATCAGATCCTTTCCACTCTGGAGGGGGCAAACATTGATTGCTATGGGAATTACACTCTGAATATGGTTCCTTCTTCCCTACCTGCAGATATGCCATCATGACCATCATATGTGGGCTTTTAAAATGCCATATTATTTGGCAAGTCTTTGGTAATAATACAAACTATAGTTGATTCTGCTTATGCTGTGGGAATTGCTCTTAATTTATTATTTTGTCAGATGGATGGAGTGAAATTTGAAGGACTTCTACAAGGCACTGGCTACCACAGTATTTCATATTTTATTTCAGGTGATTAGTATTAGAATTCTACCATTGCTAACACTTATTCCTCCTGGGAAACAACCACAAGATGTGTCCATGGACCATTTGGATAATATGAGGTGGATTTGAATCAGGATTCAGGTTATCAATTGGCCTCCATAAGCACCTGATATAACCAAAGTCCGTGATTATATTTTGGTCTCAGATATCAGTAACAGCTCAGACCCTGCAAAGGTCTGTATTCATTTGCCTGGAATGGTCTATGCATTGTCCCTTCCCAGAATATAGTTACTCTCATAAATATTTGCAGGTCCCTTTTGGGAAGAAATGGGAACTGTTTATTGTATGTACTTGATTTGGCTCTAGACTCTCTTCTGACAACATGCCCTCTTCTTCAGTCAATGGGCTCTAGGAGGAGAATTGACTCATAGAGGTTGCATGTGAAAGATCATGATTTTTCATGGTGACAGCTAACCTCAGCCTTCTACTCGTCAGCTCTTGATTTTGTCTGATTATAAAAGTATACTGCAGGGGCGCCTGCGTGGCTCAGTGGGTTAAAGCCTCTGCCTTCAGCTCAGGTCATGGTCCCAGGGTCCTGGGATCGAGCCCCGCGTCGGGCTCTCTGCTCAGCAGGGAGCCTGCTTCCTCCTCTCTCTCTCTGCCTGACTCTCTGCCTAGTTGTAATCTCTGTCTGTCAAATAAATAAATAAAATCTTTAAAAAAAATCTAATCCACAAATTATTTAAAAAAAAAAGTATACTGCAGTCAACTCTGTATCTTTTTCATTCTAGAAATACCATCATTTATCCCTCCTACCATGACCCCTCTGTTTATGAACTTATTGGATTTGAGTTAACAGTCATTTTTATGAATTACTTTCCACTTCTATACAACTATGATATTTATTAAGGTAATTAAAATTTTGTATGGAGCATGGACTATGTGTTAGCACTGTTGTAGGTGCTGGAGTGCAGACAGAAACCAAAGAATGAAGAACATTCCTCACAGACCTTGCATTCTAGTGGGCACTCATGTTGCCCAACAATTTCCTCATATGCCTCCAAGGTGTTAGTGCAATTATAATTTTCTGTAGATCTGAGGTAGAATATGCATATTTGCATTTAATAGTTCCATAGATAATAAAGCTAATATTTATAAACAGTGTGTGTGATTTACAGAAAGGCAGATTTTGATTCTGTGCAAATGGAGAACTTTCTCACAACCATTATAACTATCAAGAGTCAGCATAGATATCAAAGTTAAGTAAAAAGACTTATTACTAATATTCAGATATATGCTTACATACATATTATTGGTCAAAGTAACCTGTGGAAAAACAATTCCTTTTTATTTTCATCATGAACCAAGTATTTCCAACCCACATGATATCGTTTACATCAGTGTTAAGTCTAAAATTTCCTCAGATTTTCCTATTAAATTACTTAGTGTCCTTGCTCTGTAGCAAAAGGCTACATATCATATAATAGATGGAGTTCAGACTATTTACAATTCCCATCTTTACCACTTCTGTGTATTCTCATTAATTTTTTTCATGTGTTATGCAACCAATGACTAGTCAACTTAGACTACAAAGGCCCGGGCCTCTTGCCTCGACACAAGATGGCTCTGCATGTCCACCCTGCGCTAGTGCTCCCTGGGGGATCTGCGGAGACCTCTGATGCAATTTATTGGTTCCACTTGTCTCTCTGCCCAGTCCTGCTTCCTTAAATCCCCCACAGGCACTGATCCCAGGAAACTCCCAATAAACCTCTTGTAGATAAATCTCTGTTTCGGAGTCTCTTTCCAGAGAACCAGACCTAAGAAAGGCAACTGCTCTGACTGGTGAATACAAGGAGGGAGACTTGCACATACCTCTTAGTTCTCTTGTGGATCTTGTCTCTTGGTTGATCTTGTTTTCACAGGTTTGTGTGCTTGGGTCAGCTCATCGTCTTGTAACTGAAGGAGCCTAACCATTCAGGAGATAATCACGGTGTAATGCTATCTGTTATTGAGTGTAGCTGCTTACTTCAGATCCAAAGTCATGTTCTTTGATGAGTTTGATATATTATATAATAATGATATTTGATTCCCATGTGTCTAATTGCATCACCTACCTTATAATTCTGAACTCAGGCATGATAAGACATTTGTGTTACTTATTGGACCACCCAAAACTCCACTGAATATCTCCAGTGAATACTTCATAGGGTTATGATAATTAAATAAGATGCATTTAAATTCCTTAGTATAGCACCTGGCATTTAATATAGGGTGATTAAATGTTAACTTTAATTATTTAAAATAACATGGCTTCCTGTCACATTTATTTCAAAATGCATTTAATTTATCCAAATCCAGATCATGCTGAAAAGTCTTTGAAGGTGTTGATGCTGGTGTGAAAAATGAAGGCCAAGGGGAATTTATATGTTAAACCCTGATTTTTGATCAATAGACCTCAAACCAAACTCAAAATCCAGTTACTTTCCTGTGATTTTCAAAGTTTGCAGAAGAATAATTCTGCTCCCCCTCTTTTTTCCCTGTGTGCTGCTTAGTAGCACCAAAAGTGTCGAAAACTCTGCATCTTTGAATCTCATTCATTCATTCCCCTAGCATTCATTGGTCACTTACTCTGCACCAAGCTGTGGGTTAGTAAAGTTCACATGTATTATTTATTTAATCCTCCTGGGAAGAGAACTCCAGTGCTACAGTTGCTTCTTAATAGCATCACTGAAATGCTTTGCCTTAATAAAAGCAATGCCCATCTTGACACAATTTAAAGACAATTTTGTACAAAGGTAGAGTGATGAGTCACATCCATTTTCAGTGAGCAACCTTCTGGATGGAATTAAGTAATAGGAATAATGCCAAGGCTTAACTGTGAGGAGGGCTGTTTTTAAAATTTACCCATGTGTGGAAATATGGGTCATCACAAGAATAGGAAGTGATCTGGGCTTTGGAATCATTCAGACATTAGATGAAATCAAACACCATCTAACTATGTAAATTTTATTTGCCTTTCTGGTCCTTGAAAATTATTGCATAAATTAAATAAAAAATATATATATAAGTAAAATACCCAGTAGAGTGAATTTCCTGGCAAAGAGCACTCCCTCAATGAAAGGTGATGGTACTAATAGTGGTAATACTAGTAATAGTACTAATAAGTTATAAATACATTCGTAAAATAAAATCCAATGTAGCAGATCTCATTTGACAGCTGCTGCCTTTCTTTTCCTTAACAGAATCCTCATTTTATACAGATAGTAGGCAGTTCTAGATCTTAGGGAAGTTAGCCGTTCCCATTCCACCAGTTCAGGAATGTTAAGTTAGAATTGGTCTAAACAAGACACTAAGATCTCATTCCTTTGGATCTTTTTGCACAGGACTCTACTTTATTTATTTATTTATTTATTTTTAAAGATTTTATTTATTTATTTGACAGAGATCACAAGTAGGCAGAGAGGCAGGCAGAGAGAGAGGTGGAAGCAGGCTCCCCACTGAGCAGAGAGCCCGATTTGGGGCTCGATCCAAGGATCCTGGGATCATGACCTGAGCCAAAGGCAGAGGCTTTAACCCACTGAGCCACTCAGGTGTCCCAGCACAGGAATCTACTTTAGACTGTCTTGCATTGGATAAAGTTTTGATAGAAGGAGGTTTCTTGAGAAGCTTTTGGGAAACATTTTCCCCTCCAGATAAAAAGAAAGGTGCACATGGATATCTCTCGACACTGGCCTCTGCCCCTCCTTCCTTCCTTACTCTGGGCTGTGTGATGTTCAGAATTAAGGAACCCGTGGTATTGTTTTGAGGTGACAGGCATAAGGAAGAAAAGCCAACATGCTGAGGATGTTAGAGCAGAATAAAAAAGAGCAGAGCCTCTTGAGGATTTGGATATTAATTATTGTCATAGAATGTTGCACTGACCGTACTGTTGATGAATGGTCTTCTTTGTTATGGTGATGTCTGAAAAAAAAAAACAAACAAAAAGATAAAGCCCTTTTTGTCAGCTTAGTTTTTGGCCTAGAAAGCAGCACAGCTTTGTTCTGGAATTTTCAAGAAGTACTCTGCTTTTAGAGGATCACATGTGCCTATTAAATAACTTGGCTTGTACAGGTCTTGTCTGCTTGGACTGGAAGAGCACTCTGTGTGGGGCAGGTTCTGGTTTATGCTGGGAGTAGGATTAAGAGGTGCTGGAGTTCCAAATATCATCTCCCTTCCCTGCTTTGGGTCTCTGGGTTAAACTCTACAAGAATGGCCGAAAGAAGTGCTCTTGGATTGCTGAGCTGTCGTACAGGAGACGGGTAAGGACAGAAAGGGTGGTGGCCCACTAATGGTTACCTACTTGTCCTAGTAGGGGAGGGTTTAGTGCTTATGTGGCTGCTACCAACCCAGCTACCAATGGGGGCTCTCCTTCAAAGAGCCCTTTTCTTTCATCTTCTGTCTACCAGCTTAGACTCCTAGGACTGCAGAAAACAGTGGACTAAGTTTCACAAGCAACCGTGAGATAACAATATTGGGGAGTTTACAGAAATTCTCCCCTTATCAAGACCACAAGTCATACAATGACTATCAACTAATTGGAAAAGTTGTTGGAAGAGTTGATGTGGTTCACCACGATAAATTATGGCTCAGACAGGGTATCACTTAGGTAGCGGCAGGTCTATCGAGCAAAATCACAGCATAATTTATAAAAAACAAATGCTTTGGAAATAATTGGAAGATTTGATGAACAATGTATTTCACTTAGAAAATAGTTTGCTTTTAGCTTGAAGTATATAGTTAAATGTTTGAGTTGCCTGTTTATTTGTAGGTTTACTATATTATTACGTGGTTGATTTTTAAAAAATATTTTATTTATTTATTTGACAGACAAATATCACAGGTAGGCAGAGAGGCACGCAGAGAGAGCGGAGGGAAATCAGGCTCCCTGCTGAGCAGAAAGCCCAATGTGGGGCTCTATCCCAAGACCCTGGGATCATGACCTGAGTTGAAGGCAGAGGCTTTAACCCACTGAGTTATGGTTGATATTTATTTGAAATATCACTTTTGCTTACAACCAAATGTTGTACATGGTTGCCCCGTACATGGTTGATATTTATTTGAAATATCACTTTTGCTTACAGGTGCCCCGTACATGGTTGATATTTATTTGAAATATCACTTTTGCTTACAACCAAATGCTTCTAACTGATGAATTTTGATGGAAAAGAAGGAAGAATTATTTCATCCCAGTGTGTGGTATAAAGAGTTGACTTTTCAGTGAAAGTTTTGATTCTGGCAATGCATAGATAAAAATCAAATTCTACTGACATTGGTGAACTTCATCTTTTAATGATCTTGGCACCACTCTCCTTGCTGTGTCAAGGTTATTTGAACTTGTCTCTTGCTAATCTAAAGTGAATGGGAAGGAAAAAAAAACACATTTTTTAATTAAATGTGAAGCCTAGGCATTGGTGTAATTCCACTGTGAATGAAGAAGCCAGGGAAATGTTTCAGGCTTCACTCAGCCTTAAACGAAAGACTTTCCATCACAAGTGCATCCTTCTTTGTAAATACCCCTTGCCTTGCCCTGGATGTGAAGACTAACACAGCTCAGATTTCACCTGTTGGGAAAACATTATAGGTAGATACTTTGATCTTTAACTTCTTCATTCTACACATTTTCAAAAAGTAATCTTTCTGACATTAATTTTCTTTTTGAGACTTACTCAACAAATTAAGTGTTATGATGAGATCCTATAGGCCATTAATTACTCAGATTGAAGAGAAATATGGAAATCACAAAAATAGTTAAATTTTTTCATAGCTGTTCCTTAGGTAGATACTGTGGAGTATGGGTTTCATTATGTATTCCATCAAGTTCTCATGAAAGTTTCTTAAGGGACATGGAATAAAGGGAAATTCCAGTGGGTGGGTATGCAAGTTCTTCACCCCTTAACAGATATTGAATCTCTGTTTTTATCAGTTGATATATGGGGGTTCCAAAGGAGATTAAACAATATTTTACTTAATAGTCAAATATATATGTGTGTATATGTATACACACATTCATAAGTGTGTGAGTATATATATGTATATATGTGTATACATATATATATACGTATACATGTATATATGTGTATACATATATATACGTATACATGTATATATATGTATATGTATATATGTGTATATATGTATATGTATATATGTGTGTATATGTATGTATGTATATACATATATATAAAATTTACATTCAATAAACTGCATTCATTTTAATGTGCAGTTTGTGGGTTTTGACGAATATATAACACCTATATGACAACCACCCTAATCATGACGAAGACCATTTCCATTACTCTCAAATTTCCTCATACCCTTCACAGCCGATTGCTAGCAGCCCTGGCCTTAGCAAACACTGTTATTCAGTTATTGCAGATTAGGTTTTCTTGTTCTAAAATTTTGTATAAATGAAATCAAACAGATATACTTGTTTGTATTTGGCTTATTTCTTTCAGCCTTTTTTTTTTTCCAGACTAATCCAAGCTGTTGCATGTATCAGTAATTTTTTAAATAACACTGAATAAAATGTTATTGTATGGATATAACACTATGTGTTTATCCACTAATAATTTTTAATGGTCATCTGTGTTTCCAGTTTCTAGCTATTATGAGTCAAATTATTACTTTTTCATTTTTTTGTGGGTAAATACTTAAGAATATAATGACTGGGATAAATGGTAGTTATAGGTTTAATCTTCAGGAAACTGCTAAACCATTTTCTAAAATGATGATTCCATTTTATATTCTTACCAGTTCCAGCTGTTCCAAATCCTCCCCAAGACTTGATATTATATGTCTTATTAATCTGGGGCTCGTGGGTGGCTTAGTCAGTTAAGCCTCTGACTCTGTTTCTCCTCAGGTCATGATCTCAGTCTTAATATCAAGCCCTGCCTTAGGCTCTGCACTCAGCTTGGAGTCTGCTTGGGATTCTCTGCCTCTCCCTCTCCCTCTCCCTCCGCCTCTACCTCTCCCCCACCAGATGGGGTGGTGTTCTAATTTATACTTTCCTGATGACTAATGATATTGAACAACTTTTCATGGGCTCAGTGGCCATTTGTATATTAAGCCTTATAAAGGGCCTTGTCAAAACTTTTGTTTGTTTTTTTACTGGGTTGTTGGTTTTCTTAATATGGAGTAGAGTTTTCTGTATATTTTGGCTTTAAGTCTCTTGTTATGTATATGTATTATAAATATAGTCCCTAGTCTGTCATTGACTTTTCTTGTTCAAAGGGCAGAGACTTTTAATTTTGAGGAAGCCAACTTTATTATTTTCTTCCCTTTTTGGTGAATGCCTTTTCTTTCTCCCTCCCTCCCTCCTTCCTTCCTTTTTTTCTTTTATTATTGATTTTATTTATTTGAGAGAGAGAGAGAGAGAGAGTGTATGGGCTCTCATGAGAGAGTGACAGGGCATGAGCATGTGGGGGGAGGAGAAGGAGAGGGAGAAACAGGCTTAGCACTGAGCAGTGAGTCCCACACAGGACTCTGTCTCAATATCCTGGGATCATGACCTGAGCTGAAGGCAGACGCTGAGCTCACTGAGTCACCCAGATGCCCTGCCTTTTATTTTCTAAGCAATTTTTGTTTGCCCTGAGGTGATGAAGATTTTTCTCTTGTGTTTTCTTCTATGAGCTTTATAATTTTAGTTTTTATTTGTAGTTCAGTGATCTATCTCAAGTTAAATTAGGGCTATAATGTCAAGTAAAGGTCAAGATTTTTTTTTCCCCCAAACAGATCCCGGTTTTCTAGAACCATCCTTAACCATGTATGTGTGGGTCCATTTTTCTGAGTCCCCATTTCTTTTCTTCTATCTACATAGTTATTTTTTCACCAATCCCATATCCTCTTGATTACCATAGCTTTATGTTGTGTTTTGAAATGAACAAATATAGTTCCTCCAGCTTTGTTATTTTTCAAAATTAGCTTGACTAGTCAAGGTTTCTTTTATTTCCATGTAGGTTTTAGATTCAGCATGCCCATTTCTACAGAAAGGTTGCCTGGATTCTTTGGGATTGTATCACACCTATAGATCTTTTACTTACTCACATATTTATCATTTTGGTGAGTATTATTTACTTTTGATAGATTCTAGTTTCTATCTGGTATTTCCATTTTCTGAAAGGTTTTCCTTTACTGTTTTTTATAGTGCAGATCTGCTGGTGATAAATTCTCTTGGCTTCTGTTTGTCAAAGTCTTTATTATACCTTTAGTTTGAAGGATATTTTTGCCAGATATAATTTAGCTTTTAAGTATGTATGAGCTTTCCGTGGTCTTTACTATGTGCCCTGTGTGTTTGATGAAGACCTTCTACTCTGCCTATTAAAAACTCAAATATCATATCTCCCCTCTCACTGCCCCATGTGAGCTCTGAGCATTAGCAACCCTACAGTTTCCTGGTACTTTCCTGTCTAGTAATTGTTCTTTGTCCAGCATCATAAAGGATGAGCCTAAGCAGGTCCAGCTTAGCATTAAGCTAGCATTTCTGGGCATGTATGAAGCTCTTTGGAGGTCTTGCTGTCTTTTCTGGTATTCAGCTCTGTACATTCCAGTCCCCCACCAGCAAACTCCTCTCCTCAACTCGATAAGAATGTGGAGTTCTTTTTGGATTCCTCTTCCCTGATCCATGGACTAGAAAGTACATCCAGACGGAAAGCTTAGATTAAGACTCACCTATTTTCCTACTTTTCATAATCACACTCCTGCCCTTCTTGTTGGAGTACATACTCTGTCTAGTTTTCTAGCTGTTTATGGCAAGAGGGCAAGTCCCATGCCAGTTATTTTCTCATGACCAGAAGCAAAAATCTCTAACTTTAGGAGGACCATTCTCCAGCTGAAAGTCTTTGGAAACCACTCCCATGTATCTATTTCTAAACTATATACATATAATTGATAGATTGAATTACATAAAATTACATGAATAAAACATTATTTTCTTAAAGAGACAGTTTGAACTGTAAAGAAATCACTGTCATATCTCCAGATATTCTAGGAAGAAAGCTTTTTAATATGTTCCACTTCTGGATCACCGCATCACAATCCTGGTTCTACCACTTAATGATTGTATAGTGTGGAAGGAACTCATGGAATAAAAGACATTATGAAACAAAGAGATATGGAACTAAAGAACCATCTTGAAATAGACACAGAATTTGTGTGTGCATATGATGATGTGGGGTTTGGAGACCTGGAGTGTTGAGGAAACATGTTGCAACTGGTAGTGTCTGAAATTACTATGCAGAATTAGTTAAATATTCTGGAAAACATTGGTGGAGCTATTTTGAGAATATGATCCATTAACAAATTGGCTTCTGGACTCTTTTTTCTATAATTTTAGGTGATCTTGTCATTTGGAAGCTAATTCGATGATGTAGTTGACCTTTAGTAAACCTCAGTGTACACACTAATGTATCAAAAGAATTACTGGTAATGCATCCTGATGATAGATTAACACACCATAATATGCCACTGGAGGAGAGCTTTTATACTATATTTCTCCAAAAGACTGTCTAGGGAATGATAAGTCCTGAAGATGATTCCATTTAATTACTCTCGGATGTGTAATGATATTATGAACTATTTTAATCTTTAGATGTAGGACAGTTTGCAGATAGGTCTTGCATGGAGGAATTGTTATCTGTGGCCTCTAGAAAGACACTGTCCTTTTCCCTGGAGGTTTGCAAGAAAAAGGGGCCCATTTTTAAAGTGAACCTAGCTTTGTATATTTTCAGTAATCAACTTGAATGGGTTCTATGCCTAGGAATGGATTGTGACCATGTATCAGACATGTTAAGCAGTTACTTTTTTCAGGGAGACTGACCAGGCAATCACATGTATCAGATGTGGTAGATGTGGTATAGATTGTTAGTGTTATTCTATTTTTTTTTTTGCCTTTAAGTAGTATTTTATTCTTTTTTTTTCTTTTTCATTTTTTTAAAATTTATTTTCAGCATAACAGTATTCATTGTTTTTGTACCACACCCAGTGCTCCATGCAGTCCGTGCCCTCTCTAATACCCACCACCTGGTTCCCCCAACCTCCCACCCCCCACCTCTTCAAACCCTTCAGATTATTTTTCAGAGTTCATAGTCTCTCATTGTTCACCTCCCCTTTCAATTTCCCCCAACTCCCCTCTCCTAACTCCCCATGTCCTCCATACTATTTGTTATGCTCCACAAATAAGTGAAACCATATGATAATTGACTCTCTCTGCTTGACCTTTTTCACTCAGCATAATCTCTTCCAGTCCTGTCCATGTTGCTACAAAAGTTGGGTATTCATCCTTTCTGATGGAGGCATAATACTCCATAGTGTATATGGACCACATCTTCCTTATCCATTTGTCCATTGAAGGGCATCTTGGTTATTTCCACAGTTTGGCAACCATGGCCATTGCTGCTATAAACATTGGGGTACAGATGGCCCTTCTTTTCACTACATCTGTCTCTTTGGGGTAAATACCCAGTAGTGCAATTGCAGGGTCATAGGGAAATTCTATTTTTAATTTCTTGAGGAATCTCCACACTGTTCTCCAAAGAGGCTGCACCAACCTACATTCCCACCAACAGTGTAAGAGGGTTTCCCTTTCTCCACATCCCCTCCAACACATGTTGTTTCCTGTCTTGCTAATTTTGGCCATTCTAACTGGTGTAAGGTGATATCTCAATGTGGTTTTAATTTGAATCTCCCTGATGGCTAGTGATGATGAACATTTTTTCATGTGTCTGATAGCCATTTGTATGTCTTCATTGGAGAAGTGTCTGTTCATATCTTCTGCCCATTTTTTGATATGATTATCTGTTTTGTGTGTGTTGAGTTTGAGTTCTTTATAGATCCTGGATATCAATCTTTTGTCTGTACTATCATTTGCAAATATCTTCTCCCATTCCGTGGGTTGCCTCTTTGTTTTCTCGACTGTTTCCTTTGCTGTGCAGAAGCTTTTGATTTTGATGAAGTCACAAAAGTTTATTTTGGCTTTTGTTTCCTTTGCCTTTGGAGACATATCTTGAAAGAAGTTGCTGTGGCTGATATCGAAGAGATTACTGCCTATGTTCTCCTCTAGGATTCTGATGGATTCCTGTCTCACGTTGAGGTCTTTTATCCATTTTGAGTTTATCTTTGTGTATGGTGTAAGAGAATGGTCGAGTTTCATTCCTCTACATATTGGTGCCCAGATTTCCCAGCACCATTTATTGAAGAGACTGTCTTTTTTCCACTGTATATTTTTTCCTGTTTTGTCGAAGATTAACTGACCATAGAGTTGAGGGTCCATATTTGAGGTCTCTACTCTGTTCCACTTGTCTATGTGTCTGTTTTTATGCCAGTACCGTGCTGTCTTGGTGATCACAGCTTTGTAGTAAAGCTTGAAATCAGGTAACGTGATGCCCCCAGTTTTATTTTTGTTTTTCAACATTTTCTTAGCGATTTGGGGTCTCTTCTGGTTCCACACAAATTTTTGGATTATTTGCTCCAGCTCTTTGAAGAATACCGGTGGAATTTTGATTGGAATGGCATTAAAAGTATAGATTGCTCTAGGCAGTATAGACATTTTAACAATGTTTATTCTTCCGATCCAAGAGCATGGAATGGTCTTCCATCTTTTTGTGTCTTCTTCAATTTCTTTCATGAGTGTTCTGTAGTTCCTCGAGTACAGATCCTTTACCTCTTTGGTTAGGTTTATTCCCAGGTATCTTATGGTTCTTGGTGCTATAGTAAATGGAATCGATTCTCTAATTTCCCTTTCTGTATTTTCATTGTTAGTGTATAAGAAAGCCACTGATTTCTGTAAATTGACTTTGTATCCTGTCACGTTACTGAATTGCTGTATGAGTTCTAGTAGTTTGGGGGTGGAGTCTTTTGGGTTTTCCATATAAAGAATCATGTCATCTGCGAAGAGAGAGAGTTTGACTTCTTCATTGTCAATTTGGATACCTTTTATTTCTCTTTGTTGTCTGATTGCTGTTGCTAATACTATGTTGAATAAGAGTCATGAGAGTGGGCATCCTTGTCGTGTTCCTGATCTCAACAGGAAGGCTGCAAGCTTTTTCCCATTGAGGATGATATTTGCTGTGGGTTTTTCATAGATAGATTTGATGAAGTTCAGGGATGTTCCCTCTATCCCTATACTTTGAAGCGTTTTAATCAGGAACAGATGCTGGATTTTGTCAAATGCTTTTTCTGCATCAATTGAGAGGACCATGTGGTTCTTCTCTCTCCTTTTATTGATTTGTTCTATCACATTGATTGATTTGTGAATGTTGAACCATCCTTGTAGCCCAGGAATGAATCCTACCTGGTCATGGTGGATAATCTTTTTAATGTGCTGTTGGATCCTGTTTGCTAGGATCTTGTTGAGAATCTTAGCATCCATATTCATCAGTGATATTGGTCTGAAAATCTCCTTTTTGTAGGGTCTTTGCCTGGTTTGGGGATCAGGGTAATGCTGGCTTCATAGAAAGAGTCTGGAAGTTTTCCTTCTGCTTCAATTTTCTGAAACAGCTTCAGGAGAATAGGTGTTATTTCTTCTTTGAAAGTTTGGTAGAATTCCCCAGGGAATCCATCAGGTCCTGGGCTCTTGTTTTTTGGGAGGTTTTTGATCACTGCTTCAATCTCGTTACTAGATACCGGTTTATTTAGGTTGTCGATTTCTTCCTGGTTCAATTTTGGGAGTTTATAGTTTTCCAGGAATGCATCCATTTCATCTAGGTTGCTTAGCTTATTGGCATATAACTGTTGATAATAACTTCTGATGATTGTTTCTACTTCCTTGGTGTTAGTTGTGATCTTTCCCTTTTCATTCATAGTTTTATTAATTTGGGCTTTCTCTCTTTTCTTTTGGATTAGTGTGGCCAATGGTTTATCGATCTTATTGATTCTTTCAAAAAACAAGCTTCTAGTTTCATTGATACATTCTACTGTATTTCTGGTTTCTACCTCATTGATCTCAGCTCTAATCTTGATTATTTCCCTTCTTATGTGTGGAGTTGGTTTGATTTGTTGTTGGTTCTCCAGTTCTTTAAGGTGTAGAGACAGCTGCTGTGTTCTGGATTTTTCAATTTTTTTGAGGGAGGCTTGGATGGCTATGTATTTCCCCCTTAGGACCACCTTTGCTGTATCCCATAGGTTTTGGACCGAAGTGTCTTCATTCTCATTGGTTTCTATGAATTGTTTCAGTTCTTCTTTGATCTCCTGGTTGATCCAAGCATTCTTAAGCAAGGTGGTCTTTAGCTTCCAGGTGTTTGAGTTCCTTCTGAACTTTTCCTTGTGATTGAGCTCCAGTTTCAAAGCATTGTGATCTGAGAATATGCAGGGAATAATCTCAGTCTTTTGGTATCGGTTGAGTCCTGATTTGTGACCCAGTATGTGGTCTATTCTTGAGAAGGTTCCATGTGCACTTGAGAAGAATGAATATTCTGTTGTTTTAGGGTTGAATGTTCTGTATATATCTATGAGGTCCATCTGGTCCAATGTGTCATTCAATGCTCTTGTTTCTTTATTGATTTTCTGCTTCGATGATCTATTTCTGAGAGAGGCATGTTAAGATCTCCTACTATTGATGTATTCATATCAATATGACTTTTTATCTTGGTTAACAGTTTTCTTCTGTAATTGACTGCTCCCATATTGGGGGCATAAATACTTATAATTGTTAGATCATCTTGGTGGATAGTCCCTTTAAGAATTATGTAGTGTCCTTCTGTATCTCTGAGTACAGTCTTTAGTTTAAAATCTAATTTATCTGATATGAGAATCGCTACCCCAGCCTTCTTTTGAGGCCCATTGGCATGAAAGATGCTTCTCCATCCCTTCACTTTCAGTCTGGGTGTATCTTTAGGTTCAAAATGGGTCTCTTGTAGACAACATATGGGTGGGTCCTGTCATTTTATCCAGTCTGCAACCCTGTGACATTTTATGGGCACATTTAGGCCATTCACATTGAGAGTGGTTTTTGATAGATACGTTTTTATTGACATCGTGTTACCTTTGAAATCTTTCTTTCTGTAGATTGTCTCTATCTTTCTGTTCAATGCTATTCTTAGGATTTTTCCTCTTTTATAGAACCCCCCCTTAATATTTCCTGCAGTGTTGGCTTGGTGGTCACATAGTCTTTTAAGCCTTGCCAGTCTTGGAAACTCTTCATCTCTCCATCCATTTTGAATGTCAGTCTTGCTGGATAAAGTATTCTTGACTGCATGTTCTTCTCATTTAGTGCCCTGAATATATCTTGCCAGCCCTTTCTGGCTTGCCAGGTATCTGTGGACAGGTCTGACGTTATTCTGATGGGCTTTCTTCTGTAAGTAAGGAGCCTCTTTGTCCTAGTGGCTTTCAAGAGATTATACCTACAATTATGATTCCTCAATTTGACTCTCAGGTGCCTTGATGTTTTTCTGGAATCTATAATCTTGGGTGGAGACCGTTTGGCCTCTTGTACATGAACGCTGGTTCCATTCGCAAGATTGGGAAAATTTTCATGAAGAACTTGTTCCACTATATCTTCTAGACTTCTTTATTTCTCCTCCCCTTCAGGGATTCCAATAATTCTGACATTGGAACATTTCATGGCATCATTTATTTCCCTGATTTTGTTTTCATGGTTTCTAAGCTCTTTGTTCCAGGCTTCCTCTTGATCCTTTCTCTCTATATGTTTGTCCTCCAGATCACTAATTCTATCTTCTGTCTCAGTTACCCTAGCTTTTAGAGAATTTAGATTAGATTGGAACTCATTGAGAGCATTGTGAACCTCAGCCCTGGTAACTTTTAGATCTGCTCAAACATTGTGACCATCCTGTCTGGTCGCTTTCAGCTCAGCCCTAATCAATTCCGTTTGGTCATCCATGGCTTTCTCCAACCTAGCTATTGCCTGGATAATTGTTAGCCTGAATTCTCTTTCCGACATATTGTCTATGTTGATAGCCATTAGCTCTGTTGCAGAAGGTCCATCCTCTGTATTTTTCTTCTGTTGGGCATTCCTCCTCCTAGTCATTTTGGTGAGAGATGACTGAACAGATGTAGCTGGTTGTTTCGACCGTGGTGCTGTCTGGGTGCACCCTGGAACACTTCTGAGCAATCAGGATTCCCCACCCAAATGAGAGAAAAAAGAAAAGAAAAAGAAAAAATAAAAAAGAGAGAGAGACAGGAAAGAAAGGGAAGATGAAAGAGAAGGTTCAGCCCAAATGGGCCCCAAGGTAAGATTTATGAGATATACAAACAAAAACAAAAAAAAGACTGATAAAAGTAGATAACAAGAGAAAAAAAAATATGCAAATAAAGGAAGAACCTTGTCGAAAAGAACCCCAAGTGTAAGATTTATATACTATCAGGACAAACACAAAAACACAGAAACACTTGTGGAAGAAAAAGATGGGAGAGTGGTTATAAATTCTCAGTGTGGGTGAGGAAGGTTGCTTTGATTCTTCCTGGATGTATCTTGATATCTTTGTTAAAGGACTCAACTTTCCTATGCTAAAGGGGGATTAAAAATTGGTTTACCTATAGGGGTAGTATTGATTGGGGAAAGGGGATTACTTTGAAGTTTAACTCTATATGAATATTAGAAAATAAAAATAAAAAGGGAATAAACTAGACTAAACCAAACTAAAATTTAAAAAAATTCAAAAAATAGAAATGCAAAAGAAAAACACAGGTGTATGTATCAAAAAGTTCAGGTTAGAAGGTTATTATGGAATTTGATGTACTGGACAGCTCACTGTGATGGTAAATAGGTTAAAAAATTATCTATATAAAAAAAAATGAGCCAGAATAGTGGGAACAAATTAAAAATAAAAGTTGTCCTATGAAGTAGTGGTGGTGGTTCTCTTGTAGTCTTTTTTTTTTTTTTTTTCTTTCCTGGTTGGTTTTCTGGGGGAGGGGCCTGCCACGTGGGTTTTCAGTCAATGATGTTCCCTGAGTTAAGTCCTCCGGTCCCCCTCAAGGTGGTGGGCTCTGAGGAAACCGGTTTTTTCAGGCTTTTGTTCTCTGGAGGTTTTTATGTTTGTTCACCTTTTTTTTTTTTTTTCCTCTCGCCTTGACCGCTTTTGATGGTTTTTGTAGGTTTAGAGGAAAGCAAACTGCACCCTGACCTCCCTCTCAGAGAGAAGCCTCAGTCTGTTCTTCTGTGGGTGCTGCAGAGCCCATATAAATCCCCCCTTGGCCGCTGGCAGAGCAGGTTCTGAGTCGCGGTCCCTGGGGACGCAGGATCTTCTGCTTGTACCCAAAATCAAAGCAGCGGCAGCTGTCTGGGCAGCTCCAGACCCCCAGAGAGGTTCCAAGCAGTGATCGCACACTGAGATTTTCCCGCTGGCCCGGGCTGGGAGTGCCTGGTCTTTCTGGGTCTAAGAGCGCCAGGCTTGCGCACACCTCTCTCAGGGGAGGCTGTGGGTTGCGCGCGCATCTCAGGCTCTGAGAACGGGGCGCAGGTCCGAAAGCACCAGGCTGGGCCTTCGCGCACCTCTCTCAGGGGAGAGTTTGGGGCGCGCGTCTCAGGCTCTGAAACAATGGCGTGTGTCAAAGAGCACCGGCTGGGCCTTTGTACCTCTCTCAGGGGAGGATGAGGGGTGCGCGCATCTCAGGCTCTGCAGCAGGGCTCGCATGTTCTGCCATTCGGCGTGGCTCCCATCCCCTCACAGGGGCCAGAACCCAAGCAATCTTGGGCGCGCTGGTGGCTCAGGGACCAAGACCTGGTTTCTCCACTATACTCTCTCTGACTCAGAGCCAGGGGAGGCTGTCCTGGGACCGGGGACTTAAGCCCCTGTCCCTAGCCGCCCCGATTCCCACAATTTCCCCCCATGATCTTTTGCTCTTTTGGAGTGCTTTCAACCAGTCTCAAGTTAATGCTGGTCCCCAGATGCAGGGCACTCTCACTCGTATTAGGGGTATTACTTTCCAACCGGTCACCTCTGGTGGCTCCCTCCCCCTTTTGTTTATCTTCCGATATCAGTCCGCCTTTCCCACTCTGCTTTACCTGCCCACTGGCATCTTCTACCCCTGTAGAGATCCAGATGTGTGTAATTCCGATCTCGGGCTGATTTCATGGGTGATCAGAGTTCTTTGGTAGGTAATCAGCTCACTTTAGGGTACAGGTTGAAAAAGCGCCTCCTCCTACTTCCCCGCCATCTTGTCCCCCCTGTTATTCTATTTCTTAAGGGGTATAGGATGGAGACGTGGGGCTGACAAAATAATTGAGGAAGAAAGATTGCAGGTGACAAACATTTCATTTTGTGCATTATTTCTGATAATTCGGTAGCAGTTACCTAAAAGATTCTGAGACAATACCCAAGCTCTGCAGGAAAATATGCTATGATCAATTAATAATGATTGCTCTGAGTTTGGGTAGAGGAGAGGGAAGCAGAAGTACTTCTCTCAGCATCTCTTGTTAGCAGACACTAAGATTGCAATGAGCTATATTATAAGAAAAGAAAATCGTGAGTGCACATGAGTATGGGGTCTTAATGCTCTACTATACTATACTATGCTTGAGAATTAAGCTCTAAAAATTTGATATGGGCCCAGGTAAGGTAAGTGACACATATATGTGCATTAGTGAGAGAAGATTAGGCAGAATGTGGATAGCTTTCTTGAGTGAAAATGTCAGAATGAAGTTTTAGATTTTCTTGGAGGTGATTTTTATGCATAGAAAAGGCTATTTTTGGTTATTTTAAAAGGAATACTAATTTTATTAAACTTAGAAATTCAGAAACTTTGTTTTTCTTCTTTATTTACTAATTTGACAGAGAGAGATAGCAAGAGAGGGAACACAAGCAGGGGGATGGGAGAGGGAGAAGCAGGCTCCCTGCTGAGCAGGGAGCCTAATGCTGGGCTCCATCCCAGGACCCTGGGATCATGATCTGAGCCGAAGGCAGATGCTTAACAACTGAGCTACCCAGGCACCCCAGAAACTTTGTTTTTCATTAAGATTCTTGGTTCATCTTTGTTTATAAGTCTAGCAAAATAGGATGATCATTTTGATTAGATTGGTTTCATTTACAAACTTGGCCTATTATGCCTCAAATATTTTAAACTTCATTTATTTCATTATAAACAGTTCAAATATATGACTAACAACCAAAATATCCCCTACACATAAACAATTTCAGGAAAACTAATACATATGGTGAACCTAAAACTTTGTGTCAAGATTAAATACCATTATACTTTTCAAACAGAAGAGATCAATTACTCCACCAACACAAGGCTAATCTATTAGATCCTTTGAAGTATCAAATTCTTTTAAACATTAGAGGTAATTTAAATATAAAATATAGGCTCCCAAGTTCAAGTTTAGTTGTTAGCTTATCACTTTGTAACCTCTTTAATTTAAAAGCAGATAAAGACTGCTTGCTGCTGTAACGATGAGTTTAAAAAAAAAATCCCCTATGGGCAAAGAACCCATGGAAGGCAGATATTAAATGTTCATAGGATACCAAACATAAAGCAGAAAAGATTATCCAAGGATTCCAAAAGACCACGAGTAACTAGGTTTCCATGAAACACATTTTGCAAATGTAACCTTCATGCCAAATCTGGGTTATAACTATTAAAAGGGAGGGGTTCTTGTGACTCCACTTTTTAAAAAAATTGGTGTAAGATTTACATAACAGGAAAGTAATCATTTTAGTGTATACAAATTGGTGGTATTTGGCGTGTCCACGATGTTATATCTACCTAGCAACGTAATATTTTTATCACCCAGAACGGCAACCCTCTTACCATTAAGCTGTCATTCCCCAACCATTCCTCCAGCCCCTGGCATCCACTATTCTGCTTCCTGTCTCCAAGGGCTTACACATTCTGGATATTTCATAAAAATTGAATCTTGTAATGTACGGCCTTTTGTGTCCAGCTTCCTTTAATTAACACAGTATTTTTGAGGTTCATCCACGTATCAATATTTCATTCCTTTTTATGGCTGACTAATATTCCATTGTATGGATACCACATTTTGTTTATCCATTCATCAGCTGGTGGGCATTTGGGTTATTTGCACTTTTTGACTATTGTGAATAATGCTGCTATGAACATTCATGTACAAGCTTTTGTTTAAATACCTGTTTTTAACTTCTTATTTTTGAGATGCTAAGTAGTTTGCCTAAGTTTAATAGCAGCTCATACTGAAATTGGGATATGAACCAGGACTTCAAAATTCCAAACCTATATTCTTTCTAGAACTTTCTACTTCCTCGCATAAAAGCATCAAATGAAATTTGATTATTCCTCACCACATTCTAAAGTAGTCTGTGATCAGAAAGAGATAGAAAGGCTTAGAGAGGAAAGGGATATGATTGATTATAAATTATCCCTGTGTTTACAGACAGGCGCTGTTTTTTCTACTCCCTTTCAACTTACCTCAGGCACTTTTGTCTTATAAACATTATTGGCTAATAGGTCAATTAGTTTTAGCTTAGAAATTATCCGGCGGAAAAAGTCTCTGAGAACAAACAACACTGTGCTCTGTTGGTGTCCTTTTGTAAACGATTCCCTCTAGTGGTTTGAAATATTTGTCACTGTGTTGACAAGATTTCGGTCTTCAAAAATGTAAGCAAGAGAGACCCAGGATATTTATTATTGATAATAATCAAAACCACAACAATAGTAATTCTGGAGGTTTCTGGCTGTCATCACACAGAGGAAACTGGGGTGAGCTTTTAAAATATTTATCAGATCAAGTTACTTCCTGGCTTTACATTCCAATTAGAATAAACTCCAAACTCTTTTGTATGGCTAATAAAAGCCAGAAGGCTTGAAGACTGCCTGTTGCTTCAAACTCTCACTGGAAAGTCAACCCCAGGGTGGGAAGGAGCATCTCTGTCTTTGTCATTAGTTTATCTCCCTCAAGTGTAATAATGCCTACTCCATTAAATGGGTGTGAATGATTAACTGTCTTCTCACTCTGCTCTCCAATCCCCATAATACATCTCTCTCCTCTCTTCCTTTAGTACCTTGATCACATCAGATTCCTTCCTGAATCAGAATCTTGGCATTTGTAATCCCCTCCAGCTGGAGTTACCTCCTCCAGATGTTTGCAGGTGGAGGAAACATCTTCCTATCCTTTAGGGTGCCAGGCCCTAGTTAGAGATCCATGTGAAGTAGCCTCCGTGCCCCCTTCATTATTCTTTGTTGCACCACTCTGTATGCTTCCTTTGCAGTCATATTTTGCCAATATTTGTTGGTATGTTTACTTGTTTCTTATCTGATTTCCCCCCAAATGGGAAAATGGCAAGGCCCAAGTATTGCCTATTCTGTACAGTTGTGTTAAGTACACAGAATAATGTACTTATGAGTGTACAGAGTAAGAGAACAAATCCTGGAAATATTTCAGTTTGTTCAAGTCAAGTAATCTGTACCATAACCCAATTTCAGTCACCCTGATGTTATCGCAAGTCCCTTTTAGATGATCACATTCATGAGGAAGAATAGAGCAGAGTTATCTAGCTCTGTGGCCTTCATTTGGAGAATAACGTAGGGACAGATCACTTGGCAGAAGGCATCCTAGGGCTAAGTGGGCTGAGGTTTGAAGGATTTCATGCATTCCTTAGCGGTGTGAAATTTTGGCTTAGTATCATAAGAAAGGCCTAAGCTATAGCCCGTGAAGTCGTCGTTTTCAGTAGTGAACTGATGGGCGGTAGGAGAGGAAGGGACACACCTGCTTTCTTTATGGCTGCATCAGAGAGCAAAGTCAAGGGCAGCTTGTTGAAGTGCAGAGTCCAAACTGGAGTTAGAACTAGATTTGGATTTTATTTTATTTTATAAGATTTTATTTTATTTATTATTTTTTAAATTTTGCTTGTTGGATAATCCTTTATTTTTTTCTTCTTTTTTTAAATTTTATTTTTTGACTTACTATTTTTTTATTATTATGTTCATTTAGCCAGCATATAGTACATTGTTAGTTTTTGATGTAGCATTCGATTCATTAGTTGTGTATAACACCTAGTGCTCATACCCTCCTTAATACGCGTCACCCAGTTACCCCATCCCCCCACCCCACTCACTCACTAGCAGTGTGATCGTAGGCAACAACTAAGCCTTTCAGAACTTCAGCGTCCTTGTCTAAAATTCATGAAGAATCGTGTATGCTGCATGGAGTCAAGGAATAAGGATGTTTAGACCAAGGTAAAGGTCACCTGGTTTAAGATGGAGTGCTTGGCTGCTAAGCAAGGTGGGTGGTGGTTGGGGATACATTCCAGTAAAAGGGGACAGGCTGTTTAGAGGCTCTGAGGCAGGTAAGAGATTATGACCTGTTTGAAAACGGAAAGGTGGTGGTACCTGCTCTCCCAGGGAGTAAGGAGGAGGCTGATGGGAGAGGATTCAAGAGAGCCAGGAAGGGTGAAGAATGCAGGGACCTAGAGCAATGGGACCCCAGAAAATGGTCTTTAGTAACATGATTCAATTTGCGTTCTGTTTTTGACGTGGACCATGCTGGATGTTTCATGATTCATGGACTGCTGGGTGAGATTTTGAACTCAGATTTACTTCTGATTGCTACCCTTTTCCTGTAAACCACCCTACAGTTCCCAACACATAAACTTACTTAGATACACATTGGCCCCCCACTTTTTAAAAAGATTTTATTTATTTATTTGATAACAGATCACAAGTAAGCAGAGAGGCAGGGAGAGAGAGAGAGAACGGGGAGGAAGCAGGCTCCCTGCTGAGCAGAGAGCCTGATGCGGGGCTTGATCCCAGGACCCTGAGATCATGACCTGAGCTGAAGGCAGAGGTTTTAACACACTGAGCCACCCAGGCGCCCCCACATTGGCCTTTTAATAAGGACTTTTAATGTCTGGTCTGCCAACTGTGTGGCCTTGTGTAAATTATTTAACCTTGCAACATATCCTTTCCCACATCTCTAGGATTGTGGAGAGAATTAAATGGATTGTAAATGTTTGACAGAGGTGAATACTCAGTAACTATTAGATATTGTGATTATATATTATATTATTGTAATGTGGAAGGGTTAAGGCAAATATAAGACATTTTAGAAAGCTGATTAGGCCCTATTTTGTGAGAGGGGAACCTTTCTGTGTCTTTCAGTTGAATTCTATCAAGTAAGCTATGCCTATGGGACAGAAAGTCAAGAGACACCGTTGTATCTCACCTGCTCTCACCTCTACTGGAAATCCATTTCATCTCCTTGGACAAATTATCTCTGATTCTTGATCTTTCTATCTGTAATGGGGAATGGAAATTTTAGTAAAAATCTTTCTTTGGGATGTTGTGAGGCCAAAATGAGCTCTAAGGGCTCAGAACTCTTTGAAAGAAAATGACAATATAAATTTAAGCAAGCTGGTGTCATTTTTAATTCTCTGGTTGAAAAGTGATTGATTTACACTGTGAATTCCCCTTAATAATTTGCTCTGTAACAGCATTGTGAAATGGCCCTGAAGAAGTCTAGACATAGCTGGCCTCCCCGGTATTAGTAAAGCTAGAAATATCAATTAAGATAAATACCCCAAGGCAAAAAAGCCATTAGCTTTTGGAGCCAGGAAGAATCTAAACATCTTCCTCGGAATAGTCCTGCATAAATTTTTTCCACTGCATTTTTTGGGACTTAGAGACAAGAATGCATTGCATCTGTCTTATACAAGAAGCAGCTCACACATGAGAGAAGTCAAATGATTTGCCTAAGGTCACCCAGTCAGCAGCCATTAGAATCTATTATTTTCTGATTCTGAGTCCAGAATCAGAACTTAATGGGCCTGATTGACACCACAGCTGGATCTAGAAATTCACCAGGCTTGTTTACTAAGCTGTATCATAAACCATCATGGCAGAATAATTCTGAGATATCCTCCTACTTAATCTGTCAGTCAACCATTTATGTGATGAGCTTGCTCTTTGCCAGTTATGCTGCTGTTTTAATAATATGCAAATACAGTTGACCCTCAGACAATGCACAGGTTAAGGGTGCTGATTCCCCATGCGGTCAAACTCCTTGTGTAACTTTAGACTTTAATAGCCCACTTTTGTCTGGAAGCCTTGCCAATAATCTAAATGGTCTGTTAATATGTATTTTTATGTTCTATGTATCATATATTGTATTGTTACAATAAAATAAGCTAGAGAAAAAATGTTAAGGAAATTATAAGGAAGAGAAAATACCTACTGTGTATTAAAAAAAAAAAAAAATCTAAGTCTAAGTGTATCAGCCCTGTTCAAACCCATGTTGTTCCAGGGTCAACTTCTCACACAGACCAGGGCAAATTTAAGACTAAGTTGTGCTATGTCCGTTATCACCACTGCTATTCAACATAGTAATAGAAGTCCTAGCCTCAGCAATCAGACAACAAAAGGAAATTAAAGGCATCCAAATCGGCAAAGAAGAAGTCAAACTATCACTCTTCGCAGATGATATGATACTATATGTGGAAAACCCAAAAGACTCCACTCAAAAACTGCTAGAACTTGTACAGGAATTCAGTAAAGTGTCAGGATATAAAATCAATGCACAGAAATCAGTTGCATTTCTCTACACCAACAACAAGACAGAAGAAAGAGAAATTAAGGAGTCCATCCCATTTACAATTGCACCCAAAACTATAAGATACCTAGGAATAAACCTAACCAAAGAGACTAAGAATCTATACTCAGAACACTATAAAGTACTCATGAAAGAAATTGAGGAAGACACAAAGAAATGGAAAAATGTTCCATGCTCCTGGATTGGAAGAATAAATATTGTGAAAATGTCTATGCTACCTAAAGCAATCTACACATTTAATGCAATTCCTATCAAAGTACCATCCATTTTTTTCAAGGAAATGGAACAAAGAATCCTAAAATTTATATGGAACCAGAAAAGACCTCGAATAGCCAAAGGAATATTGAAAAAGAAAGCCAAAGTTGGTGGCATCACAATTCCGGACTTCAAGCTCTATTACAAAGCTGTCATCATCAAGACAGCATGGTACTGGCACAAAAACAGACACATAGATCAATGGAATAGAATAGAGAACCCAGAAATAGACCCTCAACTCTATGGTCAACTAATCTTTGACAAAGCAGGAAAGAATGTCCAATGGAAAAAAGACAGCCTCTTCAATAAATGGTGTTGGGAAAATTGGACAGCCACATGCAGAAAAATGAAATTGGATCATTTCCTTACACCACACACGAAAATAGACTCAAAATGGATGAAGGATCTCAATGTGAGAAAGGAATCCATCAAAATCCTTGAGGAGAACACAGGCAGCAACCTCTTCGACCTCAGCCGCAGCAACATCTTCCTAGGAACATCACCAAAGGCAAGGGAAGCAAGGGCAAAAATGAACTATTGGGATTTTATCAAGATCAAAAGCTTTTGCACAGCAAAGGAAACAGTGAACAAAACCAAAAGACAACTGACAGAATGGGAGACGATATTTGCAAATGACATATCAGATAAAGGGCTAGTGTCCAAAATCTATAAAGAACTTAGCAAACTCAACACCCAAAGAACAAATAATCCAATTAAGAAATGGGCAGAGGACATGAACAGACATTTCTGCAAAGAAGACATCCAGATGGCCGACAGACACATGAAAAAGTGCTCCACATCACTCGGCATCAGGGAAATACAAATCAAAACCACCATGAGATATCACCTCACACCAGTCAGAATGGCTAAAATTAACAAGGCAGGAAATGACAGATGCTGGCGAGGATGCGGAGAAAGGGGAACCCTCCTACACTGTTGGTGGGAATGCAAGCTGGTGCAACCACTCTGGAAAACAGCATGGAGGTTCCTCAAAATGTTGAAAATAGAACTACCCTATGACCCAGCAATTGCACTCCTGGGTATTTACCCTAAAGATACAAACGTAGTGATCCGAAGGGGCACGTGCACCCGAATGTTTATAGCAGCAATGTCTACAGTAGCCAAACTATGGAAAGAACCTAGGTGTCCATCAACGGACGAATGGATAAAGAAGAAGTGGTATATATACACAATGGAATACTATGCAGCCATCAAAAGAAATGAAATCTTGCCATTTGCGATGACGTGGATGGAACTAGAGGGTATCATGCTTAGCGAAATAAGTCAATCGGAGAAAGACAACTATCATATGATCTCCCTGATATGAGGGAGAGGAGATGCAACATGGGGGGTTAAGGGGGTAGGAGAAGAGTAAATGAAACAAGATGGAATTGGGAGGGAGACAAACCATAAGTGACTCTTAATCTCACAAAACAAACTGAGGGTTGATGGGGGGAGGGGGGTTGGGAGGGGGGTGGGATTATGGACACTGGGGAGGGTAGTGCTATGGTGAGTGCTGTGAAGTGTGTAAACCTGGTGATGCACAGACCTGTACCCCTGGGGATAAAAATATATGTTTATAAAAAATAAAATTAAAAAAAAATAAATTATAAAAAAAAAAAAAAGACTAAGTTGTGCTAATTTTGCTTTGCTGCTGAGGAACTCAATGCCCCAGGTATTACTGGTCTCCTTTTATCAAGTTTTGTAGTTATTCCCTGAACCCTGCCCCCCCTTTTACATCAAAGCTTATCTGTCCCATATCCTGTCCCCAGTACCTATGAAAGGTGAAGTCTTCTTAATATGACAATGGAGGTAATAGGTATGTAGTTGAACAATTACAAGAATTTTCTGGATCCTAGATTTTTACCTAAGAATCATTTCATTTTCTTTTTTTTTTTAAGATTTATTTATTTATTTGACACAGGGAGAGATAGAGAGAGATCACAAGTAGGCAGAGAGGCAGGCAGAGAGAGGGGGGGAAGCAGGCTCGCTGCAGAGCAGAGAACCCAACATGGGGCTCTATCCCAGGATCCTGGGATCACGACCCGAGCCGAAGGCAGAGACTTCAACCCACTGAGCCACCCAGGCGCCCCTTCATTTTCATTTTTATATCCTCTGTGAAGTCACTGTTCTAAAAGATTTAGCTACCAAGCCAACTGGATATATTAAGTAATAATTAATTTGTTTTTCCATTTTTAATTAACTGGGGACTTAAGCAGCTGTCAGAAAGCGCTCCTGATCAGCATGAGATATAAGCAGTATGACCACCCTGAGATGATCACATCCCAGGGAAAGTAAGGAAATTTCCAGTCTTGCCATATGTAAATGAAGAGCTTCAATTAGCCTTAAAATTACACACACATATATATATATAGTGTGTGTGTGTGTGTTTCTCTTGAAAATCTATTTTCTGCTGTTTTTTTAATTTTAATTTTTATTTATTTATTTATTTAAAGATTTTATTTATTTATTTGACAGACAGAGATCATAGGTAGGCAGAGAGGCAGGCAGAGAGAGGAAGGGAAGCAGGCTCCCTGCTGAGCAGAGAGCCCAAAGTGGGGCTTGATCCCAGGACCCTGGGATCATGACCTGAGCCAAAGGCAGAGGCCTTAATCCACTGAGCCACCAGGCACCTCAATTTTCTGCTGTTTAAAAAATACTTTTTGGGGGGAAACCTAGGCTAGGAACCACTGACTAAATCCGAGTCATAGCTTTTGGGTTGGATTTTAGGGTAAAATTCTGGGGAGTTATCAAGGCCCAACAGGCACATTTTCTTCCTTCCTTCCTTTTTTTTTTTTTTTTTTAATGAGAGAGCTTTGGCATTACTTTAGGGTCAGCATCCAAGCTGAATATTCAAGAAGTGTTTTTACCATATTGCACAAATACCTACTTATACCTGCTAAATGTCAGGAAATTAGTACGTCAAAGGGAACAGAGTTTCTGCTCTTTGCCTTGATGAGATGACTATGGAGAGAGAGGAGGCTTTCAGCATTTCTTATTTAAGAGTAGATTTGGTTTCTAACCTCTACCACTGAATAAATGTGGTATGGAATATATGATCAAAGAAAATACTGAGGAAAATGAGGAATATAGCTAATTTGCATGTAGAAAAGTTTAGTCATTATTTATCAAGAAAGAACCATGGGGCCTTTCCTCCTAAAACTCTTTGTGCTTTAGAAAAAGTTTAGTTTCATCCTTGACTAGGATTTCATTTAGCATTGCTAAGAGACATATTTAAGTGATTTTGTTTTTCTGTCTTGCCAATTAATTGGGAGGAAAGATGATCTTTTCTACCTGAAGCTTGATGCATGGGAAATGAAACACTGTCATATTCCCCCCACACTGGTTGAGCCTTCTCAATTTCCTGTTTTTCTCACCTCTATCCTCCCAAGCCCTCGGGTCCTCTCTCCATTTAGTGGTGTTCCATACTTTCAGATTTATTATCCAGGTATATGATATCTATATCACGCTGTGACTCAAAAATACCTTTTATGGTAAGTAAAGACTAGGTTCTTCAACCTAACATAGAAGACCAAGTAGAATTAAACCCAAACTCTCACCCTTTAATTCTTTGTCAACTTTCTAGGATCAGTTTAAATGCTACTTCCTCCAAGAAGCATTACCCACTGGTACTAGCTGGATATGACTGCTTTTACCCTGTGAACCCCTACAGCATTTCGCACTTCTCTTTAATGCTGTCTTAAATCAGCTATGTACTCATTTTCTTTCTCCTACTGGATGATTGGCTCCTTTGAATGTGGGCGTTTTCTCAAGTCTATATTCACAAGGGGCCTAGACTAGAGCTTTGTAATGAGAGATTACATGCAGTGAATGAATGAGTGAATAAACTCAGTGTTCACTTCTCCATATTGGAGAATGAAAGTGTCTGTGTTTCTTAGTGTTCAGGGTACTGTGAGTCAGAGATTTTGGGCCTAGACATAGGGAGAGTACCTCTGATTCTGCTGGAAATGAAGATGGGGCTAATGAGGGCATTTAGAATTTTTTTTGTTTTGTTTAATAAAAAACTCGCCAAAAACAGTGGGAAGGAGAGAGAAAAGTTTCCATGGCAACCTCCAACGCTGTACCTCTGAAGATTCAGTTTATACATTAAAAAAAATGTGCCTTCATTTATTCTTCCCATGGAGACTGGAACTTAGTTAAGTGCTAAAAAGTTTTATGGAGGAGGTTTTAATGATACCTGTCAATTCTGAGAAGGTACAGAGGAGAGAAAGCTTATCATAGTTGGTAAAATGTACTCAGACTTCTACATTTTCTGATTTACCAGAGTAAATGTGTATAATGAGTGGTGTGTGTGCGGGTGGGTTGGGTAGGGGCCTCATACCTTACCAGAAGGTCAGTGGCTGGGCTGACCTGATGCCATGTTCTGGCATATCGCCCACATTATCATGCTATTAGCTGAAAAGAAATGGAAAGAAAATGAACCTTAGTAAAATAGTTATATTGGTCATTGAATGCAACTATTTTGGGGGTAGAGGAAAAAATATATTCAGGAAATCAACAGATATTTATTAAGACAGTCAGATTACCTGAGGGATAAAACTTCAAGTCGAAGTTAGTTAAAAATCTTAGGAGCTCTGGCATTTGCTAGCTCTAATGGTTTGAAAAAATTACCCAATTTTCTATAAGCCTGTGTTTGCTCAATTGTCAATCAACAAAAGTACCTACCTTAGTGGGGGTGTGGTGACATTTAAAAGGTCAGGACGGAATATAGTATGCACTTAGAGCTCAGAAAACATTAGATGAGGGTAATGGTGGTGTTGGTGTTGAGGATGGTTTCCTTCTGTGTATAGCATTGTTTTCATCTAAGGTGCAACAAGGGAACTCTTACCTAGGGAGGGATCCCAAGGAGACTGTGGTTTATCCCAGCGTATGTAACAGTCACATGCTGCAGGTTAAAGAGTAAACTCCTTCAGACAACATTAAGGCTCCTGATTATGTCTCCTCCCACCCCTCTCCAGCTCATCTCCTGCTACTACTCCCAACACTAGCTGGTACCAACATAAAAACCACACCCAGATACTTTCCACCTCTGAGCCTACTGTGCCCCGAGCTCTCATTCCTCTTGCCTTTACACATTCTACCTCTTTTATGCCCTTATCCTCTTCATGTACCTGCAGACCCATCATTCAGTCTTCAGCTTCTTTGAACTTGCTCCTGAATCTTTTCTCTGTCCAAGGGCACCTGTATTTATCTCTGTTAGGAACTGGTTCTTTCCATCAATACTCACGGTGCATGTGTCAGACACTGCGATGGGCACTGGGTTGCAAAGCCGAGGGAATCATGACATCTGCTCTCAGGGACTTTCTATTTTTGTTTTTACTGTTTAGCTTGGGCTCAACAGATGATTGCCCCATATCTTTATCTCTTTTTATTTTACCCCAAAGGCTGAGTGTAGGATGTGACATGTAGTAGATAGTAAAGGTTGATTAGATAAAATACAGAGATGAGAGGCATTTTGTTCAGATAACAGTTAAGCCAAAGATACTGTCCTGGTAAGAAGAAAGGAGAATTTTTAGTATTTAAATAAGCTAGGTTATGAGGCATGGAAATTGGGTAGACAGAGACACTAATTTGTATAAGACTTTCTTCATTTTGAATGGATGAATGACAGAATACTTCTCTTTCTCACAAACAAGTGGGCATATACAATCTGTGTGTTGCCCCATTCATCTAATATGTGTACTGGAAAGCAGAGGGCACAAGACGATGCCTCTAGACCCTTGTTGCAGGATTTGAATGTGTCTTGGTTCTTTTTCAAAGCTAATCATATTTTTGTTTTAGAATATTTATTGTTTTTATAATCATGTGGAAGTTATTCCTCTATTTGTGTAGACCGTGTAGGAGTGAATAAAATTCAAAGTCACTATTTTTATGCAGAGCGATTGGATTACATTAAACAAGTATAAGTCTTTTAAATAGACCTGTCCCAAGGACAGGTCCCAATATTTGAAATACCAGATGTCTCCCTGAGTACAAAGTCTTCTCCAGATAGGAGAGGGAGGTTCTTATATATTTTTGGTTTTTGTTTTATTTTTTTTTTCACTCTTAAGTGATGCTTGTTTACTACTTTTTTGTTCATTTGTACAACATATTTATTGATCCCACAGGCTGTATAAGGCACCATGCCATGTTCTGGGGTTGGAGTGGGGATAGATCAAAACTGTGCAGTGATATTTCATGTAGATTGTCAGAATTTCTAAAAGAGGTTAATAGCAGATGTAGGTCTAGTCCCCAGTGTACACACTGCCATTAAAAAAAAAAAAAAAGTCTATCCCCACCCGTCTTTTCCAACCCCCAAAGCAATTTTACACCAAAGAAGTGACCTATTTTGAACCTGAGTGGTTGGATGCATTTATTTTTCCACAAGCCTGTGTAAAAAAATGTTCTGTTGATTGGAGTTGTGAGAAGCTCTTTGCAGCCAGGAGGAACAATAATGACATCACCTGGATTCCCCCACTCCCCTTCAGTCTCTACTAGACAGAAGGAAAAGGAGTCATTTTCCTTTCTCCCGAACCCACCAAGGCTGGTGCTGGAGGCCTGTCCGTTGCTCTGCACAGCACTCACTCACTCCATGCTCAAGGAATCCTAACTAGCCTCACCTGAGAAGGGCCTGAAGCATGAAACTCTGGAAAATTGCTGGAGGCAACATTACCATGCTCTCTCCGGAGCTGACACCAAGGTCTCAGCTCTGGGGAGTTGCTACTAATAAAAGTATAGATGAGCAAACTTCACTTTCACAAAAGCAGGTATGTAGCTGACTTTAAGCCTACAGGGAAATACTTTCATTGTAACAGCTAACTGTCTTATGGGCAGATGTTAAATAAAACATCTTCCCCTCAGATCATTAGATTGTAAAGACTTTAGTAATGACCAAACTTATCAAAATAGGTATTACTAGGGGCAAAGGGCTGAGATTCATGATTTTGAGGAAAAAACTTTTTGTTGTAGATTAATTTAACCTCTAAATATCACTGACATTTCCTTTAAAAAATGTTTTTATATACTATTTTTACTAAAGGTCACTGTGCTTGATCTCCAGAAGAACTGATGAAGTTATGTAGTAGGAAATGAAAATTCATGGACATTTAGGAAATTGCCCATAGTTATCAAGTTAGGAAATGGTGGAGCTGAAACTTTGTCCCATGTCTTTTATTCTAGGAATGGTGTTTTTATATAACCTATCCAGATGTGTTGATTTCTGAATATAATGCTGCTGATGACCTATTATTGGTTAGAAGATTTTGCAGAATTAGAATTTGAGGGAACAGGGCACGTATCTACTATGACTGATTAAGAATGATATAAGACCTTGTCCCAGAGACAAGCTAATTTGACCATAGGACAAAACGAACCTAGGACTTTTCTCTCAGTAACTTTTTCTAAAAGGAGTGTTTATAATTTTATATGTGTCTATGAAATAATCATACCCCTTATTGTGTGTTTCCCAAACCATTCTATTTTATTAATGATTATACTTTCACATGTTGACTTTTTATGTGTCGTTAATGCAGTATGATTTTTCAGTCACTACTTTTAAAAACCATTTTAGCATTGGCCCTTCTCATATACACTCCTTTTGCCATAGATTTTAGATGCTCTCCAAAGCGGCCTGCTAAACAGGGCAAAATACAACCAAAGTGACTGCCATTTTTATAATCAATGCTAATCGTTATCAGAAGAACCATGTTTCATGTTTAGTTTGCTGCTGGATTGGGTTTACACATTGTGGTCTAATCTAATTGAAATGGGAAAAAGCAATTGAATTACACAGGGAAACCTAGGAGTGTTTCACAGAGGTGTGATACATGGTTTTCAGAGAGGAGCTGGGTTTTTTGTCGTTTTTTTTTTTGTTGTTGTTGTTGTTTAATTAATTAATTATTTTTTAAATAAACATATAACGTATTTTTGTTGTTGTTTTATTAGTTGTTTGTTTCTATTTGGGAGTAGGTGGGGAGGGAGACTCCAGGCTGAGAGGATAGCAAAAGCAGGCAGAGGTCGGCGTGTATGAAAGTACATTTTGGAAATGACAAGTGTTGAGAGAACTTGAAATATGACTAGAGAATTGGAACAAAGGTGAGGTGTATCAGGGCATGAAACAGAGTTGTAATAATACTGGTATTTGGATACATAGGCCTGCTAGATTAAGAAAATAGAAATACAGAATGACTAGTTAAATTAGAAATTCAGCAAAAGAACAGGGCATTTTTTTTTTAGCATATGTGTGTTAAAAATTTTGGATGGTGTGTACACTTATTGAAATTGATCTATATAAATTCAGCTTTAACGGGACATGCTGTATTTTACCTGATAGCACTAGAAGGGGCAGGGGAGCTAAGGGAGCTGCACATGGAAGGTAAAGAAAAGACATAAGAGGGACACTGTGGCATTTGAGCTTGATGATTAAGTTTCTCACCTGGGATTCACCCTCTCATCTTTCTCAAAATGTCTAACAACAAGAATGGAGTAGACTGGTAACTCAGGGGAGGCTATGCCTATGGGATATTATCGAATTTGGAGAGTGAATTCAAAGTTGACAATCTTGGTATTGCATTTGAATGTCGCTAGAGAACATTCACTGCAGAAGAGGCACTAAATAATCAAGTGGACAAAATGACTTGGCCAGTTGACATCAGCCAGCATCTGCCCCTAATCAGCGCAGGCACCTCAGTATTTGCCCAGGATTATGAATGAGGTAACTACACGGGCAGTGTCAGAAGCTCTGTGTCAACCCAACAGCAGCTGTTCCTTCTCAGCAGGTTGTTATTTGTGTGTCTCCAGTAGGTGGAACATAGGAATCTTAAGAACCTAGGAGTGGAAGGAGAAGTGGCCCAGCTCCTGTCGCTGCCTGTGACCCAGGTAGGTAATTTCTCACAGCTTTAGGTGCTGTGGGTCTAGAGCAGGGATCACCAAATCTGGCCCACAGCTGGTTCTTTCCATAGCCCCATGAACAAAGAGTAATTAAAAAAAAATTAAGGGTTATATATTAAAAAATAATAATAATAAAATAAAATAAGGGACTGTGTGACAGAGACTGTAGGTAGCCTCTGCAGAGAGTAAATATTTTAGGCTTTGGATACCGGTGCAAAGAATTGAGTGAATGACCTTGATCGTCATGAGGAGATTAGGTTGCTATTACATAGATGCAGCTGGTTGATGTCCTGGGGCATCTCTTGTTAGTTTCATGCACAATTTTAACTGGAATGTGCAGGGATGAGAATCCATGTTTGTTTCAGTAAGAACAGGGACACCAGAGACTCAAATCCCTCCTTAGAGGAGGGTCACCTTACCAGGCAAGCTGGCAATCCAGTGGAGGTGGCAGGTGAGTCAGCGGGGGGAATCTAGAATGAGTGATGGAGGAAGGAGATGGGGTATCAGTTACAGCTACGGGATCAATAGCAACAGCACTACACCTCGCCTTATAAGCTTTCCTTGAGATTGTGACCAACCAGAATCTTGGAGAAACATTGCCTGAATAGAGTGAAGTTCGTGTGAGAAGCAAGGGCACCGAGTGGTGCCAGGGTGAAATGTGGTGGAAGCTGTTAGTGTCTTGGCCAGATATCATTTCCCCGGGCCCACGGACCTACCTGATGGTGGCTGCTAATGGCTCATAGCTGCCCACATCTCCTGCAAATTGTCCTTGGCTGTACAGGTGCCACCTCATCTGGGAAGTTATGTCCCCTTCTTCCCAGGAGCAGCTTACTGGTAATGGCTGGTGATGTGAGAGAACAAAAGGACATTTTTCTTCCTACAAAGTGGGACCAACTCTCTAGGGCTCTTCCTTCTCCAGACCTTCTGTGACATTGGGCTGCCAGTGGTCTCCAGCAGAGTTCACTTTCTTGCTTTGTTTTGTCTCGCTCTCTATCCTATATTCTTACCTTGTAACCTTCTCTTGAGAGGACTCCCTCAATAAACCAGTTTCACACAAATTCTTGTTTTATGTTTTGCTTCTGAGAGACCTGAACCGAAACAAAGTCCTCTATGTTCTGGTCACTGCCTACCTGGCTAAGCTCATTTCTTCCTGATTTTCTTCTTACATGTTTGATTCCAGCAGTACTAGGCTTCTTGCTATTTTTTGCTATGCCATGCATCTGCTGTTTTCAGGTATTTATCCTTATTCTTCCATCCACCTGAAACTCCGTTCTGCCAATAGCAATGAGGCTCATTCTCCCACTTCGTACACATTTCTAATCAAATGTCACTTACCTATTTAAAGAAGGTTTCTCTGAATATCATTCTGTCTAACACAATGTGCTCTGCCCTCCTATCTCCTTGTTCTTCATTATTTTTCACAGCTCCTATCACATTCTATACTTTTACTTTTTTAAAAATTTATGTATTATCCACCTCCCTGACTAGAATATAAACACCCAAATGATAGGGGGTTTTCTATTTCATTTGCTGCAGTATCCCTGGTGCTTATCATAGTGTCTGGCAAGTAGTAGGCATTGAATAAAGAAGGTTAGTTTATGACAGTCACTCACTTATTCATAAATTGTGAATCTTGAATTCAAATCCAGATTTGTCTGGCTCCAAATATCCTGCTTTTGGCTCTGATCCCTGTCACTGCACATTCATTCTTCCCAGCTGCTCTATTTGCCAAGTTGCTTATTCTAATTCACTTCACCTCAGAATTCCAGTGGGGATAAAATTCTCGACATCCCCACATATTAGTTAAGGCAATGCCAGCTGCTAAAACAAAATAAAACATTTTGTTGGTTTTACACAATGAAAGTTTGTTTTTGCTCACCTAAATCCTATGGGTAGGGTTTGAGGAGGATGGGGTGGTATTTTGTTCTACGCAGTCATTAAGGGTCCTAAGCTGATTGGAGATACGCCATCCTTAACACTTAGCTACTAAGATGTCAACGAGGCAGCAAAATTGAGGGAGATAATGTGAAAAAAAGCACATGGATTTGGGTTTTTTTTTTTTTTTAAATTATTGTCCAAGTCTAGAAATACTACCCATCACTTCAACTGGCATTGAATTGACCAGTAGTTGGTCAATGCCCCACATAGATGCACAGCAGGTTGGGAAATGTAGTGTTTAACCTGTCAGCCTTTCCTGACAGTGACTGTATACAATGGAAGGGAGCTTGAATCTTTGATGGGCAACCAATCAATCACCAACCAACCAATCACATCTACCACAAACTCCCTCCCTTACCACCTGATATGGATATGCACCCTTCTTTGCAAACCAGGATAAACTATCCCTTCCAATGGGGGAAAATCCAGTGTCTCATTTTGTTACGCATGTAGATCAGCCTGGAGGCAAAATCTCTCACCATTTGACTAACCTTGATCCAGAGAAGAGAAGAGATTGCAGGAGTGTTTAATTTCTGAGTCTATTAGAGAAGGAGAAAAGAGATTCTTGTCTATAAGCTTTACTCCTCATGGGAGGAATTTCCCTTTTGTAGCCATTACTCCTTAAGCTTGAGACTCTGGCTTTGCTTGGTAATATATATATATTTTTTCTTCTCACCAGAGCAGATGGCACTAAAATTTCTAACCAGTGTCTTAGTATGCAAAGCATCACATCACTTTTCTTCTCCCAATAGATACTCTTAATTCTGATTATAACAATTATAGTCTTTGCTTTAAGTCTGTGTGTTTAGAAATATTTGTTTGCCCTTTGCTATCTCACTACACACTAATTAGGAAGAAATATTTTCCTTTTACTTCAAATAAGAGCAAATGAAATCATTATTTTATTGGAATACATAATCTGCAGTTCTGAGGGCCAGTAGTTATAGGTTGTGGGTTTGAGCCCTTCAGGCACTCTCTTGCCAAGAGGATTAGTGCCAGATCTAGGATTGAAGAAACCATTGAATAATGCCCTTTTTTCTTCCATGCTGAGAGCAGTGCAGGTAATAATTTTCATTTAAACTTGTCTTTGATAATGAATAAAGTGTGAAATCCTATGGCTAATGTTTGATATCTTTGTTTTAGTATTCTGCAAATTTGGCATCATTTTGGTCAAAAGAATAAAAGTATGATCTGACTTAGGTTGAAAGGCACTGAAAGAAATATATATATATCTATATATCTGAGAGAAATATATATATATGTATATATATATATATACACACACACAAATACACATACATACATATATACACACACATATATCTGAGAGAAATATATCTATAGCTGTATGTATGTATGTATCTAATTTCCATCATTCTTTTAGCCTTTGTGGCAGACTGTCACATCAATGACATCCAATTAATTATACATACCAATATCTGTGCCCTTGGATAGTCCCTTTCTAAATTCACTCTGGGCTTTGTCCTATGACTGCCTTTGGTCAGTAGGACACCAATAAACATGCCCAAAGCAGCAATCTTTACATGCTGGAACACTGAGGTCTACCCTTTAGAATGTTGTTACCACCTTGTTCAAAGCCTAGGCTATTTTGCTGAAGAGACCATGTAGAGATTTCTTAAGATTCTCTGGCTGACAACCCCCAGAGAACCCACGGGTATGTGACTAAAGCCACATAGGACCACCCAACTCCATTTGAGCTATCAAGTGATTACAGCTTTATGGGGGACTCCAGGAGATATCAGACAGAAAAGCTGCCAGCTGTATCCAACTCAAATTGCAGACTCTTGAGAAAATAAATGGTTGTTACTTTAGGCCTTGACTTTGAAGAGTTTGTTATATAGCAACAGATAACTGATGGAGCTGTAGCATATTTATTTGGAATACATATATATTCTGAATGTGACTATTTCCAACATTTCTTTTGCAATGGCCCTAACCCTAACCACTGTCATCAGTCATCAACTTCTCTCTCCAATCCAGTTAACTAGGAAATCATGTAATTTGCAAAAGAGACCGCTGGCTGCCGACTAGATTCTTTTTTTTTTTTTTAATGATTTTATTTATTTATTTGAGAGAGAGAGAGAGAGAGAGAGAGAGAGAGCATGAGAGGAGAGAAATCAGTGGGAGAAGCAGACTCCCCGCTGAGCAGGGAGTCCGATGTGGGACTCGATCCCAGGACTCCAGGATCATGACCCGAGACGAAGGCAGTTGCTTAACCAACTGAGCCACCCAGGCACCCCAAGATTCTTTTACCACTTTGTTTCCTTAGTTTTCCTGAGGGATGTGTTGACCACGCAGAGTTAAGAGATACTCAACAGGAGAATGGCTAAAGTCTTACAGTCAAGTTTTTTTAAATCCTTAAAATGAGAAAGTTTTGATATATTTATATTCTTGGTCATCCTCAGCTGGGTTCAATATTTGGTTTTTAGCTACCTGGTAATTTCTCTACCTTTTCTATCTCTGTAGTTTTTTTTTTTTTTTTTTTTTTTTTTTGTAAGCCCATCTGGTTAAACTTTTATCTTATGGATATAGTGTTCTATGTGTGGCAGTGGAAAGAGAATGAGCTCCAAACCCATTAAGCATAATTTTGATCAGTGATTCTTCAGTATTCTAACTTTATAACTACAAGTCATTTTACTAACCTATCTGAGCCTCAGTTTTCTAATTTACATAATATTTTATATATTATCTATATAATATCTATATGATATCTTCCTTCGTAGATTTATTGGTAGGATGCAATAACAAAAATATCAAGTCCTTTGGGCAATTCCTGTAAGACATGATAGGCAATAAATTATAATCATCATTATCATCATCATCAAGATTACTAATAATAACTTACAACACATTCACTCTCCCTCAAGAACATTCTTCCAGCTAGGTCTGAATTTATTGTTCTAATCTGTTGCTTTTTGAAAAATTGGTATGATTTATTTCTTTGGTGTTTTATGGAAACTGAATGACATTGGAGGACCAATGATAGCCAGTAATTATTGAGTACTTATCATATGGCAGAACCACTGTAAACATTTTACTTTACTGATTTTTGAATACTTACAAGAACTCTATTAGAGAGCATACTATTTCTGTCTCTCTTTAAAGTAAAGAAAACTTTACTAGATCTAGAAAGTTTAAGTAACTTGCTGAGTCAGCTCAGCTGATAGGGGCAGAACCATCATTTGTCCAAGGGAATGTAGTTTAAATCTCCCCCCTCACCCCGACTCATAAACACTGTTCAGCTGCGTACTTCTGCATCTCCAGGATTCATCTAGATGAGCAACTCATGGATTACTTCCACTGCAAACACCAAAGGCTTTATCAAAGTCAGTTTGTTCTTTGTCTGATACACAGAGTTCCATTTTCTTATTCACATTACTTTTATTCTGATTTCAGTTCAATGGGTAATCACCTTTTTCTCAATATTCATAGAGAAATGTTACTCTATAGAAAATGAATTCCATTCCTGCCTCCTCCTCTCCCCCAATAACAGGAAGCACCTCTTTTCTGAAAGAGAAAGACTCTTTTCTACTTGACATGTCTACTGACATGCCATAGATAGAAATTTAAAATGATAGAATGGAGAGTGCTTTAGAGATCATCCTCTAAAAACTTCTCCCAAATATGCAAAGACAAACTGAGGCCAAGAATACTTTTCTTCTTTTTAAAGATTTTATTTATTTACTTGACAGAGAGAGCGATCACAAGAAGGCAGAGAGGCAGGCAGAGAGAGAGGAGGAAGCAGGCTCCCTGCCGAGCAGAGAGCCCGATGTGGGCCTCGATCCCAGGACCCTGGGACCATGACCTGAGCCGAAGGCAGAGGCTTTAACCCACTGAGCCACCCAGGCGCCCCAAGAATACTTTTCTTAATGTCATTATTTCATTTAGTCATTCACTCTCATCCAACAATGATTAAGGTCTCCTAAGAACCATTTTATAGTCTCCATTAAAAACTTTTTTTTTTTTTTTTTGGACCAGTGAACTGAAGGGAACTTTTGTTGATATTCTAGGAGCTCAGGTTAGCAGAGAGCTCCTAATCCAACTCTAGAGTACTGTCAGGTTGCCAGGATTTTTAAAATACTAGTGTTACATGTTAAATAAAGTGACTCCTAGGGCCCTCCCCCAAGTACATTTGGTTTCCCTCCTCTGAGATTTTTTTTTTTTTAAGATTTTATTTATTTATTTGGCAGAGAGAGAGAGATAGCAAGAGAGGGAACACAAACAGGGGGAGTGGCACAGGCAGAAGGAGAAGCAGGCTTCCCCCTGAGCAGGAGCACAATGTGGGGCTTGATCTCAGGACCCTGAGATCATGACCTGAGCTGAAGGCACATGCTTAATGACTGAGCCACCCAGGCACCCCTCTAAGATGTTTTAAGACCCTTGAGTCACATCTTATTTCTAACAAAGCAATTTTGCCCAATTCTTGGTTTTTTAGAAATGCTAATGTCAACTTATCATACTCTCAGGGCTAAGGAAACTCAGTTTGAGCTATTCAGTGCATTTATATTGAATTATTTCAAATGTACACCATTTTAGTTAGCCCATGCTGTACTCAAAATTGCTTTTGAGAAGGAGGTAAACATTTAAAACTATAGGCTTTAGGAAGACAAAAATCATTTTAAAGAATTCACTGCAGGTCAGATCATTTCAGAACTTCTGTAATCCAGTTGCCTATTATTACTATACCTAGTTGAAATTCTCTATAAAGGAGTTTCTATGCTTATGTTCTGATATAATGGTAGGGACAACAATACTACAGACATATTGTTTTCTTCTTTTCCCCAAGATAAAACATTCACTTGCCTGCAATTTTGAAGTTTAAAGTTATTTTGAAAGATCGTCATCCTTTACTTGCCTATAACAGAGTTGTTATAGGAATGACATGGGATAATTTAGTGATACTGAGGCATTCTGTTTATGTGAGAGTTTACTATACCTGGGGATTGTGGTAGGTGTTAGAGTTACAAAAATGAAAACATAAGAAAGGATTAGACTGATGGGAACTGAGTTTTGCATCATCTATGATGTACCAAACATTGTGTTGGGCACTCTATGCATACCATCTCATTTAACCCCCAACACTATGTATTCTTTTTCAGTTATATAAGCTGAGGCTCTAAAGCTAAAATCATTCAGCTTAATATATATGGTAGAGGAGAATTAAAATATTATATTTATTAGTTCATGTGTCTGAATTCTATTTTTTAAGGATTTTATTCATTTTTTGAGAGAAAGAGTGAGAGAGAGCACAGGTGGAGTGAGGGGCAGAGGGAGAAGCAGACTCCTCAAAGAGCAGGGAGCCCGATGTGGGACTGATTCCTGGGACTCCAGCATCATGACCTGAGCCAAAGGCAGATACTTAACAGACTGAGCTACCCAGGGGACCCTATGTGTCTGAATTGTAATATAGAATCATGAACAAATGATCTAGGAACTCTGAAAAAAAAAATTGTTCTTTCTGGGTTGTTGTTCCAAGGTAATATTTCAGTTGGGCTTTGGAAGCTGTATGAAAAAGACAGGAACAAGGGTCTTTCTGATTGAAGGAGTGGAATGAACATGTTTTTGCACAGGTGAAAGTGAATGAGATAGAGTAACTAGACATTTCTAAGGAACAGAGTATGGTGCAAGATAGCTAGCGTGGCAAAGTGGGGGTAGTAGATGCTATGAATGCCACAATCCATATCCTTAGACTCCTCTCTAGTTCACCTGAATCTGCTGTAGATAGTTCCCCAATGTAAATACCAGAGTCTTTGCTTCTTGACCTGGAGCCTTTCTGTGGCAGCAGAGGCTTGCTTAATTGCAGATAGGTGCAACATGGAAATATTGAGAATTTACCCCGGGCAACCCTCAACCAACCAATGGGAGTTGAGTCAGTGCTAATACTTTAGTTCCTGTAGTGTCAGCCTTGAGAGTTGCTTTTCCACACTCCCTCCTTTTTGTAAAGCAAGTACATCCCTTAAGGTTTGATTGTGGAGGCATCCACTTCAAAGACAGCTATCTTGAATACACTCTTTGCCCAGCCACAGGACTAGATGAAGAGCCAGGCCCCTTCCTCAACTGAAGCTCCTTTGATTTAGAAATCTTGGTTGATTTCCATAACTGACCATTTGTCTTTTCTCTCCCCCTCGCTTTAAATTCCCACCCTTAGGTTTTGTTTTGTTTTTAAGATTTTATTTACTTGTTTGTCAGAGAAAGAGCACAAGCAGGGAGAGCAGTGGGAGGCAGAGGAGAAGCCGGGTCCCTGCTGAGCAAGGAGACTGATGCCGGACTCCATCCCCGGACCCTGAGATCATGACCTGAGCTGAAGGCTGACATTTAACCAACTGAGACACCCGGGTGTCTCCCCACTGTTGGGTTTTGAATTCACCAATAAAGAAAGAGCCCTTGAAATCCTAGGCCCTCACACTCAATCCCAATAAAAGCAGAAGACCCTGCCCATTGGCTGAAGCACTCTCTCTCCTTCTCTCTCTCTACCTATGACCTTACTGTGTGGCCCCATATGTGTTGTGTAATTTCCAGGTCTTATAAGTAATTCCTCTCTATTTTTTCAAAGTTTTCTGATGGTTTGTTGCTAAAAGGTGTCTTGAAATCAGAATAAGAATTATAAGAATGGGTCCAATTACAACATTGGTTATTGATAGGCTACAACTGGCACAAAGCAGTCCTTTGGTCCATTGGTGGGGACATCCTAAGGCTCAATCCTCAGTTTCACTGAAGTTTTCCAGTAGAATTGGACTCCAGCTGCCTGGATTTTTAATGTATATTTTATTGTCTTTTCTCACTTTCCTGGCCTCCTTTTTTTCTGGCATCCTTTCCCATTAAATTACCTCCACCTGAATTCCTGCTTCAGGAACTGCTTTGAGGGTGGATGGGTTGGGCCTCACAGTAAATGGTAGGGAAAGTGGAAGGAAGGTAGAGGTAGAGTTTAAGTGTAGTTACAGCCTCTCGTGTAAAGAGATGTGGACTTTAACCTGAAGAAGATAGGAAATCACCAAAGGCTTTAAAGAGGAAAATAGTATCAGATTTATAATTAAAGATTAATGAGGCTGCTTGGTTTAGGATACATTGTAAAGGTTAAGGTTGTCCTGGGAGATTATTTGGATAATTTTTGCAGTTGTCCAGTGGGCCTCTGTTGGGGCCATTAATGTAGGATTTATACCAGATTGAGGCTTTTTTTTTTTTTTTATAATGCAATGAATGTTTCTAGTTTCTTTTTTTTTTTTTTTAAAGATTTTATTTATTTATTTGACAGAGATCACAAGTAGGTAGAGAGGCAGGCAGAGAGAGAGGAAGGGAAGCAGGCTCCCTGCCGAGCAGAGAGCCCGATGCGGGACTCGATCCCAGGACCCCGAGATCATGACCTGAGCCGAAGGCAGTGGCTTAACCCACTGAGCCACCCAGGCGCCCCCAGATTGAGGCTTTTTAAGGAATATATAAAAACTGGTTCCTTAGTACATGTATCAGTCAGGAATATGCAAGATACAGATGCATATTTAAAATAGGTTAATTTAGGGGCAGCTGGGTGGCTCAATTGGTTAAGCACCTGCCTTTGGTTTAGTCCCCATTGGGCTCCCTGCTCAGCGGGAAGTCTGCTTCTCCCCCACCCCACTGCCCCCCACTCATGAGGTCTTTCTCTGTCTTGTACTCTCTCTCTCTCTCAAATAAATAGAATCCTTTAAAAAATAAGTTAATTTGAAGAGGGTATAATAAAGGACCTATTCATACAAGTTTGTGTAGAGTAAAGCAAAACCATGAGGCAGGTTAAAGCAGAGGAACTTAAACCACCCTAGGCCCCAAAGAACATCAAGAGGTGGTTATCAGAGCCTAAAAAAAACCCATAATACAGACAGGGCTCCTTCAGAGGAGCAGTGACACATAAGGATGGCCAGACCAGCGACACCCTGTGGGGAGGAAGGTAGGGAAATAAACATCCAAACTTCTCTCTCTCTCCGCTTTAGTATCCCCATTGGGCTCACCACTGGCCAAACAAATTAGAAGCCATAGGGCAAGTTCACATGTTGTAGGCCACACAAATCAGCCATGTGGGTTGGAGGGCAAGGAGGGCAAAGGTGAAGAGTGGATCTGGAGAGCATAAGAAAGATAGTGTGTGCTGTCCAGTAGCAGGTTCTGGGGACTAGAAAACATAACAGAAACAGCACAAAAGTTACAGGGAAAAGAAGGAAAGATATTGGAAGCCTCATGAGGGCCTTCTTGGTATGGCAGGCAAGAATGTTCTGTGAGGGACAAGTGTGGATAGTGTGGAACAGGATGACATAGCACTGGGAAGAAGTAGGCTGGCAGGGGCATGAGGATATGAGATGAGATGGGACCCATGTCCTTACTTGGTGCAGGGATGGTTGAGTCTGGGTAATTTGAAGCTGGTGACTTTAAAGCAAATATCTCTAAAAATTATTTATTTCTCTAAAAATTGAGATTAGAAATTACACTTTTTAATCCCACATCTTTACTTCTCAGCATTTGAACAAACACACACACTTTCATGATGTTGGAAAAACATTGGTTTTGTTAATATTTTGGCTAAATATCAGTGACAGATCCTACGGAAGTATAATACTCCTCTTCTTCACAGATCCTTGTGGTCCAGGCCACATCTACCCATCTGAGACCTTTGTATGCTATTAATGTGAGCAGTTCAACTGTACCTGGAAATTACACAACACATATGGGGCCACACAGTAAGGTCATAGGTAGAGAGAGAGAGGGAGAGAGAGTGCTTCAGCCAATGGGCAGGGTCCTCTGCTTTTATTGGGATTGAGTGTGAGGGCCTAGGATTTCAAGGGCTCTTTCTTTATTGGTGAATTCAAAACCCAACAGTGGGGAGACACCCGGGTGTCTCAGTTGGTTAAATGTCAGCCTTCAGCTCAGGTCATGATCTCAGGGTCCGGGGATGGAGTCCGGCATCAGTCTCCTTGCTCAGCAGGGACCTGGCTTCCCCCTCTGCCTCCCACTTTTTCTTCACAAGCTAACTGCCTTCTAAAAAAATAATGACCTATATTTAAACTCACATGTTACTGGCAGAGCAAAAATTCTGGTTAAGGTGCACGAAACTGTTATTGGTGGAGATAATGAAAGAAGAGGAGAATAGGAAATGTCTAAGTAGGGATACAACTAGGGGATCTTTTGTTAGTTTGAACCCTTCATGCCTTTCACACATCTTTCCTTTCTTCACTATTCCTTCCCTTCTTCTCTCCCTTCCTTTTTCTATTAAGAAACACTAATAAATGTTTTCAGAAGGGAGGTTTTTTAAAATTTATTTATATTTTTTAAATTTTATTTTTTCTAAGACTAGGGGTGGTACTGAGACCTTTCTGGTTAATTCAGAAGGCTCAGGAGACGTCATGCGATTAACTTGGTGACTCTCTTCAAAGTCTTAACCATGTGGAGGTTTTTTCCTCTGGGGAGTTGTCCAGAATGTAGAAGAAAGAATTGCAATATTTTCCTTCAAATCTTCTTGTAGTCACCCACCACATGCCTTTCACTTTTTAGTTCACTTAAGCAAAACTATTTTGCACAAAGTTTCATTCAACCCATGATGTTCTACAATGGGTTTATTTATTCTTAAGAGACAAATGGGAAAAAAAATGCTATGGAAAATAGATTCACAAGTAATTCTCTCTGTGAATTTAATTGGAGTTAGGGTTATTCTCAGTCATTTAATCTATTTATCTAACTTATACCTATTTATTATCTATATGTATACACACACATAAATCAGAATATCAGTTTTTTTGTTGAGCACACATATTCCAAATAACAGCTCCTTTGTTTTGAGTGCCTAGTATGTGTTATGTTCTGTATTAAGATCATTACATAAATGGTCTCAGTTAATCCTCTAGTGATCTTGAGAGACATAAATCATTACCATATTTTTTTAAAAGAGGAAACCAAGGCTCAAGAGGTTACATAACTTTCCCAAGTCAGAAAGTGGCAGTTTTCATATCAGGGTTAATTTTCAATACCAAGTTCTTTTGTGCTATTTCCCCCTTTTTTTAATTAAGAGACTATAACGGACTATTTCATAGCTAAGTAAGGTAAATACAGAAGGGACTTCTATACTTGTTATGTAGGTGAGAAACAGTGTCAGAGATTTTAAAGTGATTGATTCACAGCAACACTTGAAGCTATATAGTGAGATTTTATAGATTTTTCTAGAGGGTACAAATTACTGCATTTATGAGATGGTCTGTGCAATTCACAAAGTTAAGATAGGGTAATGGTTGAGTCATGATGATGATTGGCATAATCAAAATATTTTATTTTTTTAGACAACAATGATCTATTTATTTTGAGAAAGAGAGAGCATGGGGAGGGGCATAAGGAGCGAATCTCAAGCAGACTCCGGGCTGAGTATGGAGCCTGATGTGGGGCTCGATTCCATGACCCTGAGTTACGACCTGAGCCAAAATTGAGAGTCAGATGCTTAACTGACTGAGCCACCCAGGTGCCCCTGAAAATATTTTTATTAAGTTACATTAAAGCAGGATTTTTTTTTTTTTTTGCCCAAGAAAATTATCTTTGAGAAAAGATGGTTTTCAATGAAAAATGTGGAAGGTAGGACAATGTAAACTAATACTGCAAAGGAATTTGTCTTATTACTACTGTTTCTATACAAAGGGAGAGTTACTTTTTATAGACAGGACACTAATGAAGTCACTCCAACTGTGTTCCCTCCTCTTCCTTTCCCAGCCTCCCAAAGAATTAACTAATATCCCTCTCACTGGGGCTGTTTCAGAATAAGAAGTTCAGAGGCAAAAGGGGCAGAATGCCCCCAAACACAATGTGCTCAGGGAGAGATGTGAACCCTTAGCACGATACAGATAATCTGATAATTGCAGTTAGGCATTTTACCGAGCTGTGTGAGACAATGAGTAAATACTTCCTTATTTTAAATGTAAACATTGGAATTTTTTTTTATGGAAAATAAAAGATACTACCATAATTTCAATAATGGCCTTGATATAAGAAAGTGACATACCTATGTAGTTTGGCAAGCAAAAAGAACAACATGTGGGCAAATCTGAGAAATTCAACAAAATTGCAAAGGGCATTCAGGCAGATAAGACTCTCCTGGTTTAAAGATATATTTTCCAATTATTTTTCATTGAGAAGAATCTGGGATTCCAAAATAGAACCTCACTGCATACCTTGTATAAGTCATTATAGCAAAATCCTTCTAAGGTTTGGTTTCAGAATGCCCTTTTATTATATCCTCTACTATAATCCTTATTTACTGAACTCTCAATGGTCTGAGCTCTTTCAGGGCAAGGTCTGTCTCTTCTATATCTGTGTCAACAATGCCTGGTACAGAGTAAGTGTTCAGGATACATTTGTTGAATTACCAAATAGATGGTCATTACTTTTTTTGGGTCTTCATAAAGTCATGACTTAAAGACTCTTTTTGGATATTGTTATAGACAGACATAAATAGGCCTTACCAGGCCGTTAAAGTCATGATTCTCATCTCCCGGACCACTTAAGCCGAGCTTTGCATAGAAGGCTACATAATAAGGCTTGTTTCTTTCTGGTTGGTTGTGAATGACACTGATAGTCTAGATAGGATGGCAAAAAGTGTTCATAGAAAAAAGTATCAGTGCAGAGCAATATGAAGAAGTGCCAAATGAATGGAACAGATAACACATGACTTCAAAGGCAGTAGAGATTGATGTGGGCATTGGTTAGAAGGTGAGGTAGGAATAGGACTCCAGAGAATGAGTGGAATGTGCACAATCATAACATGGAAAGTCATCAAGCAGAAAACCAGAAATTTTTGCTGGTTGTTTTTATTTATGGACCAAACACTCACTTTAGGGAGCCCACATGGTGCTTTTACAACATAGATAGCCTCCATCTGGTCTCAATGGTGCTGAAAGAATTGGCTTTCAGACTCTAGCGCAGATTTTCCTTCCTGGCATTTCCCATGGTTTAGGTTTAGAGGAAATGGGAAAACACTCCCAGCTCTCTGTACTAGGAAAGGTACCATGGGTACTGCTGTAACTCAATAAGGATTATTACTGAAGGAGTAATAAAACAGAATGATAGCCCTGTACCTAGAGAAGTGAAACTACTCAGAAGTAGTATACTTTTTGTTCCATTTATTAGAACAGTTGTGGATTCAAGGCAGGGACAAATATAATAATAATAATAATAAATAATAAGAGACAGTTTATCCAAATTTAGAATCTTTTAATAAATAATAAATCACTTAAAATGGAATGTAGGAGACTTGCTTCATGCTAGCTTTTCTTCTGTTTGGCAATTCACCAGAGTCCAAATCCCATCAATACATTCTAAAGAGTTCTTAGTTTATATATTTAATTAGTCCCTGTTGTCATATTAGCGGCGGATTTGTGGGATTGTACTGTTTGTAAGGAGACGTGCAAAGAAGGAATAAATACCATCCTTTGTCTAGAAATGAATCTCTGCTGTTTAGAGAATCTATTTTTTTTCTTCACTTCCTCTCCTCTGTCCTTCCCTTACTCCTTCCTTCTTTTCATTCCTCCCTCCCTCCCCTTTTTCTCTTTTTTTTTTTTTTCTATTTTGGTTTGGTTCCTTTTATTTGTTAGAAAACTGTGATATTACTCAATGATAATAGAGAAATTGGTATCATTCTAAATATTGTTTCCTTCAAAACCAGATTCTTGCTATATCATGTGGAATGTCATTTAGCTTAAAAAATACAAAAATCCCCATGCATTTAAGTGTTCTGTAAAGTATATTAGACCTCATGTTATTCACAAGACTATCTGGATGCTAACTAGTTTCTGTTGTGCAATGTCACTTTGTGAGATTGATGAAAATCCCTTAAAAAAACCTCTGTCTGGGTTTCCACATCTGTATGTAAGGGAATGTCTTGAGAGCAAATGTGACTGTCTGCAAAAGTGCTCTAAAACGTACTGAGTACTTATGGGAGTACCGTGGGAGAGGATAATCATAGAGAATATATATCTGAATTTGTAGGTGGGATTATGTCTTTTATTCTCTTGCATTTATTTATTACTGTTTGGCTTAGGAATCAGTATGTTTGTTCAGAAATTAAATTCTTTATTTAACTGAGTCTGTTTCTTGATTTCCTGTTATTTAATAAGTGGATTGGAATGTTTCATGGAGAGATAAACCACTAATTTCTTTCTGATTAATTATGTGGCTTAGGCAGTCAATTTATTCCAGTAGTTGTTTTAATACGCATTCACTTCAGAAAATTTCAACTTCTGTGCAAGAAAAAAGAGAATGAATGGCCTTATCTTAAATCACTCTTAACAACTGTTAACATCTTTTTGGTATGTATCTTTTTGGTAAACATTTATATTTTTGCATATACACATAAAATATAAATGTGTATTTATATATAATATATAAACATATATATGTAAGTATATATAAACACATATTTATATAAAATATAAATGTTAGACATGTTACATATTAATATGTATTTATATACATATATGTATACACATTAATGTAAAATTCAATGAGCAATGTTAATCCTTTAATAAATTTTTCTTAGTAATTTTATTTGCATATGTATTCTAGTTTTGTCACAAAAATGTTACAGTTAATAATTTTTACTCAATGTGCTATTTTCCTAGTCCTGTTTAAGTCACATTTTCAACTGTACTGACTCTCCTCACATTGGATAAAGAGAAACAAATGAAAGAGCATTTTGGCAATTCTAGCCCTGTTCACATAAAAAGTCCTGAACCCTCCTCCTTTTTGGTCTTTGTTCTTCGATTTCACTCTGGTTGCTTTTACTACCCTCAGAACTTCTTGGCTTTATCTATCATTTCTGATTCCCCATTTAGCCCTCAGTCTTGACAACAGATCTGGCTTCTTTTCTATAGTTTTAAACCTTGGCATTTTCCTCTGGATGCAGCTTACACTCCCCATCTGGCTTCATTCCCTCCTGACCATTCTGGGAAACTGTGAAACTCAATTAAGCCCAAGCTTGGCTGCCCTATTCAGTCTGGCTGGAATTTAAATGCATGCCAGGGATAGAGCATTCAGAGCTAAAGGTTGTGGTCAGATTACGGAGGCCTTGATTGCCAAAGCAAAGAGTTTATACTCTTTTCTGTAGATACTGTAGCCCCAATGAAGGCTTTTCAAGCAGGGTGTGTTTTAGAGAAATTAGGTTGGCATTTGTGTGCAAAATAATGCATGGGAAAGAGTAGAGACTGGAGGCTATCTAGTGGGCTAAGTGATGAGTACACTGGGTCTGTAATGAGATAGAAAGATAAGAAGGGAAGATGTGATGGATTCCCTTTTTTTAAATAGAGTTGGTAGGACTTGTAAGTCATGGATATTATTATTAAGTATACTATCAACAGTGTTATAAAGATCTTTCTATGTATCAGGTACCACACTGTGTCTTTTGTAGGCATTAGTTCATTTAATTCTTTCAACAATCTAAAACATATAATTATTTTCCTAATTTTACAAATGAAGAAACCAAATTAGAAAAGTTATGTAACTTGCCCGGGATGTACAGCTAAGTGGCCTTCGATTTAGATTTCTCAGATCTCAGAGTCCATGTTCCTAAGTTAACCTGGAAGGTAATAACAGAAATAAAAAATGCAGAAAAGGACGTGTTGCTGTTTGTGAATATAAAGAAGAGGGATTTATTAGGGGAAATCTTTTTCATTGTAATTAAAATTTTAATACTGTTCCTGATTTCCAGAATAGAATACTTTTTGTTCTAAAATAAGTTGAAACAACTGACCCATTCTTCCCTTCCTTTTTCCCAGTCCTTTACGGATCTTCCTATTCCTGTTTACATGGGTTTGAGCAGCTTGACTTGTCAGAGCTTTGCCTGAATTGTGATTGCAGAATTAGCTTCCTGCTGTTATAACTCTGGTGTTGTGAAATGAGATCTCATGATATAGTTACAGTCACCCAGTTGATGCTGATTCTTTTCAGTTGCTGTTTCTTCCAATACAAATAATACTGCCACCAAATGTATTTATTGGCTCCTGGTATAAAACATCTCTTTCTGTGTTTAATCTAATGCAATGCATAAGTTAAATGTCAAGATGACAGTAATTTGGTCGCTGGAGCGTCTGGTCATATAGGAGACCCTGGGATTGTCAGGTAAGTAACTAGGTTTCTAAATGCCATACAGAGGATTCCCTCTCCTTGGATTAATGTCCATTGCAGCTGCATATAGACTGTAAACTTTTCCAGCTAGCTGTATCAAAAGTAGATAAATAAATACCACAAAAGTTTAAATTATTACAGTGAAGTTTTATTAACTCTCCTAGTTGGGAAATAAAATCTACTGTGTCCCATTATTCATCATCCCTAGAACCTACTATGTAAAAGAAAAGAAAAGATATACAGGTTGGGAAAGTATAAATAAAACTGTTTTGGTTTATAATCATCTATGTAGAAAATCCCAAGAAATGACAAGGAACAAAAACAAAACAAAACAGCTCCTGAAATTAATAACCAATTATGGTAAGGTTGTAGGATACAAGGTTAATACAGAAAGGTTAATGGTTTCCTGTACACCAAAAATGAGCAATTGGAATTTGAAATTAAAAAAAAAATACTATTTTCATTATCACAAAAAAAAAAAGAAATAAGCATAAAATTAATAAAATATGTATAGGATCTATATGAGGAAAACTAAAAAAACTGATGAAGTAAAGGTCTAAATAAATAGAGAGATATCCCATGTCCATGGATAGGAACATTTTAAGATGTTCATTCTCCCCTGGGGACGCCTGGGTGGCTCAGTGGGTTAAAGCCTCTGCCTTCAGCTCAGGTCATGATCTCAGGGTCCTGGGATCAAGCCCCACATCGGGCTTTCTGCTCGTCCAGGAGCCTGCTTCTTCCCCTCTCTCTGGCTGCCTCTCTGCCTACTTGTGATCTCTCTTTCTGTCAAATAAATAAATAAAATCTTAAAAAAAATGTTAATTCTCCCCAACTTCATTTATAAATTCAATGTAATCCCAGTCAAAATTCCAGGAAGTTACTTCCTGGATATTGACAAATTGATTCTAAAGGAATAATTTATATGTCTATGGAAATGCAAAGTCTCAAATAGCCAACATAATACCAAAAAAAAAAAAAAAAGACAAAAAGAAAACTTGGACGACTAACTTGATCTGACTTAGAAACTTCCTATAAAGCCATAGTAATGAAGATAAGGTGGTTATGGTGAAGGAATAAACAGAACAATGGAACAGAATAGAAGACCCAGAAATAGGCCCATACATATATAGTCAACAAAGCTCTGACAAAGGAGCAAAGGCAATTCAACTTTTGGTGCTGGAAACAACTGGATATCTACATAAAAACAAACAAACAAAAAAGTGAAATGAGATACAGACCTTATACTCGTCACAGAAATTAACTCAAAATGGATCATAGACCTAAACGTAATACGCAAAACTATAAAATTTCTAGAGGAGAAAATCTGGGTGACCTCCTGTTTGGCAATGAGGTTTTAGATATAACATCAAAGGCACAATCTCAGAAAGAAAATTGATACATCAGGGCCCCTGGGTAGTTCAGCCATTAAGAGACTGCCTTCAGCTTAGGTCATGATCTCAGGGTTCTGGGATCGAGCCCCACATAGGGCTCCGTGCTCAGCAAGAAGCCTGCTTCTCCCTCTCCCCCTACGTATGTTCCCTTTCTCACTGTCTCTTTCTCTGTCAAATAAATAAATAAAATCTTAAAAAAAAAAAAGTGGTAAGTTGGATTTGAAATAAAACTTGTGCTCTGCAAAAATACTCTTAAGAGAAAGAAAAGACAGAACATGGACTGGAAGAAAATATTTGCAAACCACACATTTGACGAAGGACTTATATACAAAATATATAAGGAAGCCTCAAAACTCAGCAATTAAAAAAAATACAGATAATAAAACAGGCCTGAAAGATGTTCTACCAAAGAAAATACACAAATGGCAAATAAATATATGAAAATAGGCTCCACACTCTGTTATTAGGGAATTTCAAATAAAAACAATGAGATACCTATACATATCTACTAAAGTGAATAAAATCTAAACACCTGACAACATCAAATGCTGATAAGGATGTGGAGCGACAGAAACTCTTATTTGCTGCTGGAGGAAATGAAACGTGGTACTTGGCAAGACAGTTTCAAAGTTTCTTGCAAAATGAAAGAATTTTGTCATATGATCTAGTGATTGAACTCCTAGATACTTATCCAAATGAGTTGAAAACTTAAATCTACACAAAAACCTTTACAGAAATGTTTATAACAGTTTTCCTCATAACTGCAAAAAATTGGAAGCAACCAAGATGTCCTTCAGTGGGTGAATGGATACATACATGTTGGTATGTCCAGATAACGGAATATTGTTCAGCGATTAAAAAGAAATAAGCTATCAACCAAGATGAGATATGGAGAACTTAAATGCATATTGCTAAGTGAAAGAAGTCAGTATGAAAAGTCAATATACCATGTTATTCTAACATGGAAGAGACAAAACTACAGAAATAAAAAGAACATGAATCTAAGGTAGGGATGAATAGGTGAATCACATAGAATTTTTAAGACAGTGACACTATGTATGATACTGTAATGTGGATATATGACATTATGCATTTGTCCAGACATGGCACTGTACAATGCAGAGTGAACCCTAATATATATATACACTATGGAATTTAGTTAGTAGTAATGTATCAATGTCAATTTACCAACTTAACAAATGTACTACATTAATGCAAGACATTAATAATAAGGGAAACTGTAGGAGAGATGTAGTATATGGAAACTCTTACCTATCTGCTCAATTTCTCTCTAAACCCAAAACTTTTCTGAGAATAAATAAAAATCTACTAATGAAAAAGTTAATTTGTTAATATCACACTGATCTCATCAGGAAAGCCTTTATGGGGGCACCTGGGTACCTTAGTTGGCTAAATGTCTTCCTTTGGCTCAAGTCATGATTCCAGGGTCCTGGGATAGAGCCTGAGTCAGCTACCTGCTCAGCAGCGAGTCTGCTTCTCCCTCTCCCTCTGTGATCTCTCTCACTCTCAATCCCTCTCAAATAAATAAATAAAATCTTTAAAAAAAAAAAGTCTTTTTGTATAGGAAAGCTGTCAAGCTCATGGTAGCAGATACAAGTTTTCCAAAACTTGAGTTTTTCTTTACAGCTCAGATTTTATCATTGGCAATAATTACTGTCAGTTGTTTTCCTTGAAGTGACAGGTTTTCATTCATTTTCAGGAAAAATCTTGGAAAACACCCAAGTCCAAAAAGCCATAGTTGGTCTGTCAGTCATTCCTTCAAGCAAAAGTGGTAATCCAAGAAAAAAGCAGCCGGTTGAACACAAAGCTCTAACAGCACATGGGCTTTCCATCCTGAGAAATCCTATATTTTATTATGCAGCAAAAACACCTGATGTGTTCTGTCCATCTCATCACACAAAATATTAAGAAGACATACTCAATGGTCAATTTTTAATACCTATTTTTACAATTCAATTAAAGATATTGTTTAGTGCAACTGGCTTTTTTTTTTTAAAAAGATTTTATTTATTTATTTGACAGGGAGAGATTACAAATAGGCAGAGAGGCAGGCAGAGAGAGAGGAGGAAGCAGGCTCCCTGCTGAGCAGGGAGCCAGATGTGGGGCTTGATTCCAGGACCCTAAGATCATGACCTGAGCCAAAGGCAGAGGCTTTAACCCACTGAGTCACCCAGGCGCTGCTGCAACTGGCTTTTGGAATGCTAGTATTCTGACTTCTAGGATATTGGGGCTACTGCCTTGAATGGGCCTAACGTACCAGCAGCATTGTCCCTCTCCCTCCAACCCCTCCATTCCTTTTATACCAACAGTATAAGTCAGCCACGTGAGAAAGGTAGTAACATTTTGGTATTCTTACGAAAATAGTTTTGACCTCCTAGGTCTTTTGAGTGGGTCCTGGAGGCCCCCAGGCATTGGTGGAACACAATTGGAGAAGTAATGGTTTAGATTTGGGCCTATAAACCCCTTGATGTATTTTCTTTTAGTTCTTAAAAATGTGTTTAAGGTGATTTCAACATAACCTTTTTTCTTTTTTGTTTTCAACAGAGCATTGGTCTGGGTAACCTAGCTCATGACCAGAAAAACTAGCAATAGAGATCCACTGGACCCTTTAAAAAATGTGACCTTCATTTTTGACCCTCATATTTTGTAGTCTACTTATCCTTTATTCTGCCCTTTTAGTTCTTTAAATCTTTCATGTATTTTTATATTCTGTAGTTGCAATTCTAACTGAGGTCAAATAGATCATATTTGGTTGAACTTAATATGTAAAATCCTGAGGATATAAATTAGGGATTTCCTGGGGGATATTGTGTGTGCTGCTTGCCTGGAGCCAGTTAGGACTCCTTGCTGGGGACCATTTGTTCCCCTTGAGGATCTTGACTGAATGCAGGGCTGAGTATCACATTGGCATCTGCTCTAGAACAACTTCAGCTTTCTCCTTGGCTTATGGAGCACAATTCGAACTTCCATTTACTGATTCTTTTCATTATTTTATTTCTTTACTTCCCCATGAAGCAACACTATTCAGCGTATTTATTTTTCTTTGTTCATGGATCTAGTGATATTTCATGGATGGGAGGTGAAAAAGTTTGGAAGGAAGCCCGTTGGGCTTGCCTGGGCTATGTTTTTTCATAGTGTTCCCCATGCCCCTGACAATGGAGATCTTTATTGTTTTCATGGAAGTTATTCCGAGCTAAAATTGTATTTTAAAAAATTTACCTGTTCATTGTCTGTCTCCCCCATCAGAATATAAACTCCAAAGGGGCAAGGATTTTTTTTTTCTTGCGTTTTATTGTACCCCAATGCCTAGAACAATGCCTGGAACATAGCAGATTCCCAGGAAATATTTACTGAATGAATGACAGTGAGCGAAGTTCAAATTTCCATCCACTGATAACATTAATCAGTAAAACTGTACAACAGTTGACGTTGGCAACTGACTGCTTCCTCAGACCCAGAGACTTGCCTCTCCATTTTCCTCAGGAGCCTTTTGGGCTGATTGTCTTTGTTGCTGCTGCAGACATTTCAACTGAGTGTGTCTGCTCTAGTAAATGGCCTTTGGTTACGAGTGAAACAAGTGTATCCCAAGGAATGAAAATGGTTTGCTCATGGTCACAATGGCTGGTTTCTGGTGGAACTTGAACCACAAAGGTCTCTCCATGTGCCATCTATAAATCCTCATTTCTCATAACTCTACAAGGCCAGAAGCATTCTCTAACTGATTAATATTAACCCCAAATGAGGAATATACATAGGAAGTACAAATTTGGGATTCATCTGGAGGCTGAGGAGATTTCCAGGTCAAGGTTTGAGTTCAACAGAAGAAAGAAATTGTAAGAGTTGGCTAAAAACCATCTTAAACTTTAAACTTTTCTGACCACTGAGAAGGTTTGTTCTTTATAAACTCTGATCAGAGAATTTGAGCTTGGTAGGAGACTAATGGATGCCATTCAAAATGAGTACCACTCCTCCACTTGTGAAATATAGCATTTAAGCAAATAACAACCTTTCACTGCTTGATTCTGGTGTAGGGATATATATCCACCTCTCATTTCTCTCCTAAAAAACCTCTGATAAACATGATTCATTTTATATCTGTGTCAGATGAGCAATATCAAGCCTTAGTATCATTTGTGTGCCTTTGAAATCCCTCTCTGAATTTCCCTTATCTTATCAAATCTGACAAGATTTAAGGATGGATATTTCTTACCAGTCTGGTACAGTAAAAGTATATAATGAGTTGATTCCCAACCATTTCATTTTCTTATTTAACATTTGCTTTAGAAATTGCTTATATGTTAGGGCACTCATCAACAAACCCTCATTTTGACACCCACATTAATATCAAAAGAGACCATTTAATGAGCAGTGTTCTTATAGAGAAAAATGAAGAACTCGTGAATGGTAGAATAATCTAGACTGCACACCAAATGAAATGTTACCTCGGGAGAGAGGGGGAGATGTTAGACCCTGGAGGGCTGGAGGGGCTTGGTACTCACCTGATGAATGAGTACAAGGAGGTGTTCCTCCTATTGGGGTCTTCCCAGGATTTTCTCTCTGTTCTGCTAGTGCACTGGTGTATGGAATGGAAAAATAAAAATAAAAACAGATCTTTTTTGGGGGGAGAGCTGAAGAAAGCTGGCCTCCTCCCCCATGACTCACCCAGCTGGCTATGAGGTTAAGAGAGTCTTTTTTAAGACTGGGAGGAGAGTGGAGGAGGCAAGAGGAAAGCTCTGGAAGGTTATGCAGAAACTGAGCCTTCCAAATAGTACATGAGATGGTGTGTCTGTGGATCAGATAGAGACTGGGCCTTGCCAGAAAGCATGCAGTTTTCAGAGAAGTGCTATTTGGAGAATGAGCAACCTAAAATAGATTGTAGGATACCTGTAAGGGTCAGCTGACAAGATTTCCCAAGATCTCTGTTCATCCTTTTTGAGTCTGAGAAGTGTCTAGATCAGGACCCGTAGCGTAAGAGACACTCAATAAACAGCAGCTACTATTACCGTCATGGATCACTGGTGTCCCGCTCTACTTGGGAGGTACTATGGCAAGATAAATGAGCGTCACTTTACAATCCAAAGGCCGCATATCTTCTAAACGGCTCCTCCTAATTGTATGGTTTTAGAAGAATCATTTAACCTTTATGGGCTCTCATTTTCTAATCTGGAAAATGAAGGTAATGCCTGTCCTGTTTATTTACATACTATATGGGATCCAACGAGGTAAAGTGAGATAGTGAATGTAATTTATTAAGAAAAAAGCCAAAGGTGAAGGCAGTGATGATGATGACAGTGATGATGAAATCAGCAGCTAATTCTGAAGTCTTATTTGTCAGGCATAGAGCTAAGGAGATTTTACATATATTATGTATTCTTATTAAAAAACAAAAAACACAAACAAACAAACAAAAAACCCAACAACTCTACCTGACAGAAGTATTTCACAGCTAAGGAACTTGAAGCTCAGAGATGATACTCACGCTTGAGCTGGACAAGTCAGTGGCAGGATTAGGTTTTGGACTGAAGTCTGTGTTTTTTACTTTATGCTGTCCTGCCTGTCAAGATTATTATTAGTTAATATTTATTGAGCTTTTACTATAAGCCAGGCACTACTCAATGAGCTCTGTATCTTTCATTTCATTTAATCCTCACGACACTACCCTGAGGGAGAAAATATTGTTATCATCCTTTTACAGTTGAGGAAATAATATCACTATTGCTATTATATTCATTGTACTTGAGGCCAGCTCCAGCCCTCGGAAAGCTTTCCTTTATCTGGGTCACAGAGGGTTCCAGCTGCCCACCCACCACCGGCCCCACAGGGATCCAGGAGAAGGCTATTTATGTCTCCTGCCCATCCCACAGAGCCTGGCACCCAGCTCCCTGGGGGAGGACTGCTCTTTGGAATTCCTGGCACCATCTTCATTCTCCTCCTCCTCATACGCTGCTCATCTCTCTCAGTAATGCCTACATTCAGTTCGTCTTTTAGCTCAGGCACTAGCAACCATGGCCCTTGGTTTAGGGGTCACAAACTGGTTATTGAAGTCTGACCAATGCCCCTGGCAGCTCAGGCTTCTGAAAGGAATGGGGAGGGAATGGCCAGCAGCAGGATCCTCCACTGCGGCTAGCCCTCTGGGAAGGTTTGCTAGGAGGATTTCGTTCCCTACCCAGACCATGTTTTTTTATGCAGCTGGATTTGCTGCATGTCTGGAGGGCATTTCTTTCCCCTCTCTGCAGCCAGCCCCTCTCGTGATGGGGGAGCTGGTAACCTAGGAAATGACAGGCATGGGGGAAGAAGGCTTTGGTTGTGCTGAGTCGCCAGTGTGATTGTCAGCCTGGTGGGCCGACTTTGAGGTGGTAGGTGTGTGAGAGGGTGTGTGAGGGTGCTGTGAGCGTGCATGCCTGTGGTTGCTAGAGTGCTGGCACAGAGGTGTGGGCGTGATTGCAGTGTGAGTGATGCCAGGGACGGTAATTGTCAGGCAGCTCAGATCTTTTTCCTTTTTTTTTTTTTTTCTAATTTATAGTAGGCAAAGAAATCCTCCTCTGCATCAGTGAGATGATATTTTTGAAAAGTTTCCAAGGGGATGAATTATGTGCTGTGTCATTTCCTTGGTGTTATTGATTCTCCAAGTTTTTGTGACTAATAATTCTTAATGAGGGGGCCTAGGGCCGGGATAAGCTTGGGAGGCCAGCCTTACCTATTTTTCATCACAAAAAGGATGTAAGCCAGATGCATCCCCGGGGAAAATAAGCCTACAGTGTCAACCTTGGCTTTGCACCCAATGTCTACCCCACTCCCCAACACTTTGGTTGTACTAGATCCAACTTTGCTTTAGAGGAAGCATCCCATCTTCATTTCAGTACATCAGTATGGGTAGGACTGACCCAATACCTAAGCATGGACTCATAACCCGACCCCAGTATATCATGTAACTATAATTATTGGTTCAGGGGTGAGTCTGAGACTCAGTTGAGGCCAGGGAGGGGGGTGGGTGAGATTTAAAATTAAACTACTGAAGAGTAGAGAACTTTTAAAAAGTTGATCTTGAAAACAACAGATGCAATTAAACATTTTGGCAATAATTTCACAGGGAGGGCCTGGATGGAAATGGAGTTAATACCAAAGGATTCAGGAAAAGGGAGAGGGATAAAGTCTAAGTGATTTCATCTGAGCCCTGGGATCTAGTTGGTTTTGAGGCAGGTTCTACGCCTAAACTTTTTCATCATGTGAACCAGTAAGTTCCTTTTATATTGCAATTTGGGTTGAGTTTTCTAGTACAGGAAAGTGCCTTTTTAAGGGGAAGAAATTTTATCCCTAGAAAGTATTTGACCATGTCTTTAGACATGTTTGGTTGCCACAGGTATCCAAGGGATAGAAGCCAGAGATGTTGCTAACCATCCTACAATGCACAGGATAGACATTACAACAAAGAATTATTTGACCCAAAGTGTCAAGAGTGCTCATTCATAAAGCTGTAAAATTCTGCTAATAGGTAGCAAGGGACAGTTCACCCTATCAGGGATAAAACCTTGGTTTAGAAATTAATGTGGGATCTTGAGGCCTCTTTGACACCCAAGGAGTAATGTTGGGCATAGAGCCCGTCCTGACTTAGCTGCAGTGGCTTGAGCTTGCATATGAAAGTTGCAAACAAGTTCAGGCCAGACAAGGGCTGCATGAATCTCCTCATGGCATGGAAGGTGACTTCCTCTAGAGCATATGAGCCGAGAGAGAATAGAAGGGAGAAGCTGCCCTGCCATTTATGACCCAGTCCTATGACATTGTTGCCACCATATTTTCTCATTTAGAAAGGAGTCACTAAGTATAGCTCACACTCAAAAGAAGGGTATTATAATAAAATCTTAGAATAGAACAAAACAAAATAAAAAGAAGGGGTATTCTATTTTACCACCTGAAGGAGGGAGTATCAAAGAATTTGTGGACACATTTTAAAACCACAGCATACTGCTTCCCTGAATGAAATCTCAATAACTTGCAACTCTTTTGGTCTTTCTCAGATAGTAAAATTTCCAGCCCGGTCTAACAAAAACTCTTACTCAAGTTTCTCACTTCCCCCAGATTGGGCTTGATCACTAAAATGAAGGGGGGGGGGCAGATTTGGTTGATTCTGTCTCCCCCCCCCCCCATTCATTAGCTACTATTGGGGAACTCCTCTAGAGTCAAGTATTGATGGGTTGGGGCAAGTTTTAAAAGGCATAGTTTGGTTTAGTTGATGTCTATGTTTAATAGTGCCAAATCTGAGGGTTTCTTTTAGTGAGCCCTTTTTGGAGTCTTTAAGATTTCTTCCTACAGGGGCCTCTCCAATGGCAGAATCAGCTAGGAAATTGAGTTCTCCTCTATATTGTCACTTACAACACTCTCTTTAGCTTCTGTCTTCCTTCCCTGCCACTTCAGGCCACTCAAGTTACAACCAAGCTCTTGAATGGTTCTTTTAAAAACCTCATTTAGCTTTAGATGAGAAAGAGATACTCTTCTCCTTCCCACACTGGGTGAATGGTTGGTGGTTGGAGAACATTTATACCACAGTCGAAAAACTGTTCCAAATAATCTTTATCTACACCTCAAACCTTCATCCTCAAGGTGTTTGATAAATGAAGGATTGGATATCCAATATCACTGTCTTTTACATAACCTGATTATGTGGCCTGCTGCCTATTTCATTGTCTTCAACTGCTGAGGCCTCTGGAGAACTTTACAATAATAGAAAAAATTATATGTCACATCTCATTACACCTATATCGAGTGACTGACAATTCCTCACATCTTAGGCTGTTAAGCATCAGATATTTTTTTCTCTTAGAAATGGGGCCAAGAAAATTTATGTCTGTGATCAAGAGCAGCAGAGCTTTGATTCCAAAACTCCTAATGCAATTGATAATTTTTAGACTGAAATTTGATCATGGATGGGGATGTTGTTGGGGGAGTATAAAGTACTATAACAGTAGAATTTATCAAAAACTCTCAGCTCCATTTTGACTAGCACAGTAGTACCCTGCAAAGATAATCGTCTTTCTGAAAAGCGTGCTCTACTGACTCTTTGAAAAGCCTGGTTTAATCACAAGCCATAGAGTATTCACACACATTTATTATTGATACAGCACTTAGCCTTCTGGCCTCCCAACACATTCCCTGACAGAACCTTTTAACCTCAGCTGCTATTCTTACTTTTCTGATGGAAATTAACTTTGTAAGATGTCGTGAGAAGGCAGTGTTGGATTCAAAATCCTGCCAGAGGCTTCGAACTTTAATTCCAGCACCCCTCTGAGAAATGGGGCTAAATATATAGCGTATGGATAAAGGTATATATATCTTTCTGTCTATGCTAAAATACCTCAGGCTCTATTTGTATGTCTTTTATAGCACTTTTATCTCTACATTATAGATATTCTTATATATGACTTATCTGCCTTAATAGAGCCTTTGCTTCCATATTTATACCCCAATCCCATACTGCTCTTCTCCTCAGCCTGTTCCGTGTACCTAGTTACAGAGTAACAGATATATAGTTGACTCTTTAAATAACATTAATTTGAGTGAATGAGTGAATAATTAGATCAACCCTTGGAGATTTAAAGAATAGAATGTTCTCAGCGAATCCACTTTATAAAACTCTATACCCCCTTTTAGCAAACCAATTTGTCCTCTCCTCACCCTGCTTCATGAAGAGCAGAGGCTGGGAATCTGACCAAGCAGTATTAGATTGAATCAAGGGCAATCAGCTGGTCCAAATTGGACCAAACTGATTCTTCCTGAAACTTAGATTTGTGGAATAGTGACCCAGATCAGTAATCTGGATAAACTCTTGTCAATCAGTGCTGATAAAGCTGGTTTATAGGGAGAGGAATCGAGGATGGTACAGAGAGAGAGGCAGAGACAGGGATGTCTTGGCCCTTAAGGGAAAGGCTATTTTGTTCCCTCATGGCTTTGCAGTCCGTGATGACTTTTCAGTTCCTGGTTCTGGGCCTACACTTCTATTCTTGAGTTCATGGGCACCCTTTCCAGGTCCTAACATGGCTGTCTACTCTTGTCACTTTGGTCTTAGCTTGAATGTTATCTCCTAGAAGTCTTCCTGTGAGTTCCTGTTGTCAAAAACAAAAACAAAAACAAACAAACAAAAAAAGTTCCTGTTGTCATGCTCTTTACCCCAGGTCACTCTCCTCTATTTTCCTCATAGCATTTGGCCCTCCAGTTACTTGAGAAGAGGCTTCCATTATTCAAACACAGTGATATAAACACCTAGGACACAGAGGCTAGAGGGGTTATTGGCGCCCATATTAGTGCAAGGTCCCCTAAGATGACCATCTACTTCAATCTTTCCACCAGCTCCAAAGAGAGAGCGCTGGAAAGAAGATCTTCATTACATTTGATCGGCATTCTGGCTTGTTTGTTTAATCGCCCCCCCCAATCTATTCAAACCCTAATTTTTCCATTTGTCCACATTTACAGACTGCTGGGGAATATTCTCACACTTCTGCATATTATTAGACCCCTAAAATCATGTGTCAGCTTTCATGTTACTCTGGTACTTTGTAAATGGTGGTAGTAAGGGTACTGATTAAATTTGGTTTGAAACCCTTTTTTTTTTTTTACATAATAGGAATAAATTACCATGTAGTATTGGAGCACAGTTCCCAACTGTTTAATGTTGAAACCTTCTGAGGGAGTTTCAGGGAGATTAAAGATGTACAGCCAAGCACTCATTCTGGCAAGGAAGTGAGAAATCCCACCTTGTAAAGGTTTTTCAGAAAGTCAGAAGCACTTGGAGTTCTGAAGTGTAGATGTAGCAACAAGTCCACCAAGTAACTCATTTGTGCAATAAATTTGGTCCTATTGATCTCCTATGGACAGAAAGAACCCTGCACTTTATCTCGGGAATGAGGTGTGGGAGTGTATTGTTCAGTTCTAAGGTACGGTGTGTGGGGGCTGCGTGTGCTTTGGAACATGTTCCAAATGAGTCAGATGTCTGTTAGGGATGTTTCTTTGGATCTGCTGCCTATGTTTTCTCACATCGCTCCCAAGTACCTTTCCAACAACTTACACTCACATCTTACAGCCTAGAATGGCCTGGGATTTAGACGACCAATACAGGTGAGGCAAGTCCCCAAAAGATCACATCAGAAAATGCCCCCAGTGTCCATGGATTGGCATTCTTGACCACTTCCAAAAGGTGGCATCATAGAATGGCAGAACAGGCAGAGGAATGAGCCTCTGGAGTCCGATGGACTTGAATTCACATAATCAGTTTGGTCAGTTCAATTCCCTAGTTATGGGGCCTTGGACAAAACCCTTTCTTTTTTTCTCAGTCTTAATATTCTTGAAGTCCACGTATTATTGGCATGCCAGACAAAATTTACCTCACGGGGTTGTGGAAATTTTTGAATAACATAACATACCTAGAATTCTTTGCACTGTGCTGGAATATGGCAGGTACTTCCATTTTTCCTGGAGCTCAGGTTCCTTATTAATGATAAGAACAATAATAATACCATATTTCTTAAGTACTTAATATATGCTGGGCATTGCATTAACTACTTTAATTATTGGAACAGACATGGTCAACCGTCTTTCCTATGTCTATTCTTTGTTAACAGAATCCTAAATGATGTGCCCAGCTTAAAAGAGTTTTTAGCTGCTCTTGAAACTAGAAACAGCCACATGACAAAGTTCTGGCAACAGATTTAGATTCAGAAATCTGCTACCAGTTTCTGGGAAAGCTCTGCCACTTCCTTGTTACTTCCTCTTTCTGTTCTCTGCCTGTAGTGCAAATAAGCCTGCAGGAAAAACAGCCCTCTGGCTTCGTCATGCAACCATGAAGATGCGAGCCTCTAAAAAGATCATAGAATGGGAAGATAGGATGGTCCTGAGGCACTGTGGAGTCTCTGCACAAACGTTGGAATGCCTACCTCTAGAATATATGGATTAAATGTCTTTTCTTTGGTTATACTTTTGTGATTGAGGTTTATATGCATGCAACAAAATGCAGTACCTAAACAATATAGGCACATTATTTATTACTCAGATAAAGCTTCTGACATTATTATAAAATCTATTTCATATTAAGGGTATTGAGACATAGGCTAAGCAATCTGCCCAAGGTCACAAATTATACATATAATAAGTGAAGCAGAGATTTGAATACATTCTTTAGTAAAATATAAAATGGGGATACTAATAATTTTTCCCTGGCCTTCCTATTTCACAGCTTACGTTTATAATCTAGAAACTTGTTCTGATTATCTGCTTTTTGAGGGGTAAAAACCTCCTAAAATGTTCTCAGATCACAGCACTGTTTGTCAGTCATTTGAGCCTAACAGTAGTTGTGGCATTGACTATCTGGATGGTCTTGGGCCAGTCATTTAACCTACCCAGTCTTTTTTTAAATAGCAGAATTGGAGTAGATGATCTCTACAGTTTCTCTAGATCCCACTGTCTGTGATTCGAAAGGTACAGTTTAACCAATTTCTGATTATTCAGTTAGGTGATCATCAAAATTTTATTTTATCTAGTTTTATCTCATGACCCAGTAAATATTGAATAAATATTAATTGATGACTATTCTAGGGACAAGGCAACTTTTTCTGTTCTCTCACTTTTCCTTTAAGTCTTTGGCTTTTTACTATTTCTATATCCATCCAAAACCCAACATCTTATTAGATGGTTTGGGGGAGCTGATCCAGTGGAGATCAAAGACCATTGCTTCCAAAGAGTGAAGCTAACTTCAGTCAGGGCAGAAGCAAAGGGAACAAATCAAAGGCCCTAAAAAAAGTTATATTTTGGGGGGAAAAAAAAAAGGAAAAGTACAAGTTGTTCCTTGGATGAAGGAATGGGGTTGGCATATGGATCCAGAAAAACAGTCTTCAAATAAGAAATAGCAAACCGAAGCCACTTTAGCTGGAAAGAGGAAGAAAACAGGGTGACAGAAAAAGGAGGGGGTGGAGACATGTATTGTTTTTGAAGCATTTTAGAAAGATAAGTAGTGTCCAGAGCATTAGGAAGTATTAAAGGAGATTTGAGCAAGACTAAGACAATATAGTATATTATGATTGATCAAAATATATCCAATAATTAAGGAGGTAGAAGTATTCTGACTAAAGTAGAGGTTTGTATTTTTTTTTTTTTTCTTCCAGGGGATGTCACGTTAACAAAGTCTTGAAACTTGCTGAGTAGTGCTGTCTTATTGCTATGGGATAGGAGAAGGCTATTCTATGTAAGCCACGGAGAGCACCCTCACCAAAACCAGAATCTGTTGGCACCTTAATCTTGGACTTCTCAGCCTCCAGAACTGTGAAAAATAAATGTCTGTTGTTTATGTGACCTAGTCTATGGTATTTTGATATAGCAGCCTGAGCTGACTAAGACAGTTTCCTTGAAGTCCTTGCCGCAGATTGAAGTTTAAGATTCTAATAATATAGGTTGGCATTAGAGTGGAGAAAATCAACATGGGGTAAGGAAAACAGCACGGACTTTGGAGCCATAGTTACTTTGAAAACTCTTTATCTTGTTGTGACATCTCTGAGACTCAATTCACCCATCTGAAAATGGGGATATTATCTATCATTAGTGGTTTACACTAAATAAAAATAACGGGGGTGAAGCTTCTTGTGAAATGCCCAATATGTGGCAGCTACACGGTAAATAGTCTTCCTTCTAATAACAACGAGTATATTTTCTTCTCTTGACTAATGTAGATTTCAATATTACTTGCTATAAAGTCCATTTTCTAGGGGCCGGTTTTCATACAAAGAGAATCTGAAAGAGCACATTGTGAGCATTCCATAATGAAAATTGCACTAAACAGAACAATACATTTGTCTTTATTTACTATTTGCAGACTGTGTGCATCCCATCTATAATTATAGTTTGTACTTTTCAAGGATTCTGATACTTGTTTGGTGAGCCTCACTTGACCTCTTTTGGGGGGACTGAATTGGAGTAAATGTGAGGTACCGACACTATTTTCTCCACCACAAATGTGTTTATTGTACTACCTGTGGAAGGGAAGAAAATCACCTTAGTGACAGCGCCAGGGACTTTCTGGATTTAATGCAAAATGTGGAAGGGCTAGAGAAGTCTGCCTTTGAATTTCTTGGGAGGACTGTGGTTCCGAGGATGATTTCTTTCTGTTATTTACTATTGCCCAGGAAATGAACACTTTCAGGTTCTAGTTACCACCTGTACGGGGAAAAAAAAATGCAAAGGACATGGAGTTTCCTTTGGATAAATGTTTTGCTTTGTGGATTTTTCAGGACAATTTAACTACTCAGGGCTACTAAATTTAGTTGGTACATTGGTTATGGGCAGTTGTACAATACCTAGGTTTTTTTTGTGTGTGTGGGAAACAGTTATAATGTATAAATACAGATAAGGTAGGTGGGGAGTATAGAAAGAGGAATTTGGGATTTTTCTCAAGTATTCTGGATAATTGAATTCAGACTCTAACAAGAAGGAAGCTTTACATTGGAAACTTCTTGGTTGTGGTGATAGGTATTCTTAACTGCATAAAAAAGAACACCAGGAGATTTAGCCTCCCTCGAAGCATTAACAAAAGGGTACTAAAGGATAAGTAATCATGACTACAATTGTTTTTTGAGTAAATTTTTTTTGTTAGGTAAATATCAAGATTTACCAAAGATCTGTTACTTTATGTACATTAATTTATTGCATTTCTATTTTATGCCAACCATTTTTTGAATACTGGTTGCACTGCTATATCCAAGATGTACAAGGGTCCATGTCCTACTTGTGAACATGTACAGTGAAGGATATCACACCAGTCCAGGAAAGAGATATATAAAGATAATTTCTGCTAGTGGTGAGTGAAGATCATAGAGGATAAGAGAAGAATAACTAGGAAAAGGAGGCATTTATTATTTTTTTTAAATTGAAGTAGAGTTGGCACACAATGTTACATTAGTTTCAGGTGTACAACATAGTGATAGGATGAGTCTATTCCTTATGCTGTGCTCAGAAGTATAGCTACCATCTCTCCCTATATAACAGTATTACAATACTGACTGGATTCCCTATACAGTAACCTCTGAGCTCCATGACTTGTTTATTCCACAACTGGAAGCCCGTACCTCTCACTCCTTTTAATCATATTGCCCCTATTTGCCCAAGTCATTTTTGGTACATTAAGGGGGATAATGATGAAGGAGTCCATGGAATAGATGAAAGTCCCCAGCCCATGGTTCTGCATTGTGTAAGGAAAAGCTATTTAAACATTTTGTTTTCAGAGAAGGAAAGGATCTTTGATAATAACTAAATAAGGGGAGACTGGACACATTTGTCCTGGAGGATGAAAGAATTAGAGCCCAAGATTTTAGCAGAGACAAAAGTTGGGAGAGAAGTTAAGAATTGGCACAATTTGTTAAATAGATAAACATTTTTCCAAAGGAATTGATCTGAAAACAAATACTCTTTTTTTTCTACCAAAGATTTTTAAAATTTATTTGACAGAGAGTGAGCAAGCACACAACAGGGGGAGTGGCAGAGGGAGAGGGAGAAGCAGGCTCCCCACCAAGCAGCGAGCCTGACATGAGGCTCAATCCCAGGACCCTGGGATCATGACCTGAGCTGAAAGCAGATGCTTAACAGACTGAGCCACCAAGATGTTCCTAAAAACAAGCACTCTTAACAGTGCTGGAAGCACACAGAGAAATTCCTTTACATTTTTAGTACAGATACAAATTCTTCTGGTAGTACCTTTTGAGATATTCTTTTTTTTTTTTTAAAGATTTTATTTATTTATTTCACAGACAGAGATCACAAGTAGGCAGAGACAGAGAGAGGGGGAAGCAGGCTCCCCGCTGAGCAGAGAGCCCCATGTGGGGCTCGATCCCCGGACCCTGGGATCATGACCCGAGCCGAAGGCAGAGGCTTTAACCCACTGAGCCACCCAGGCGCCTCCCTTTTGAGATATTCTTATGGGCACTTTTGTCCTGATATTAGTAACATGCATGTTACTAAGGGTGTGATAGTTGTTAAGGATGTAAAACTGAAGAAAACATAGGTAAGGGGCTATTTTTACTTTTTGGAAACTTTTTATTACAGATACGATTTACTTCTTAAGACAAACCCTTTTTAATTCAAATATTCTTTCATTAAGGGGATGTGCTGATACATTATAAACCCATGTTATCTGAAAGAATACTGTGCTCATCTCTCGCTCCACTAGTTGAAGTCTGGGGACTTTCCTCTGTCCCACACTGGTCCGGCTTCAATGGCAAAAGATCAGGGATTGCTAAGCTGAAATGGTCAAATGTGCATTATGTGCTGACATTGCCTTCGAGGATGCTATCTCACTGTAATATTCAGTCAGAGAAGGAGTATGTGTTTAGAACTAGTTCCCAAACCTCAGAACAATCTGCCTGCTGCTTCTGAAAGATCCCTCTGCCTTCAGCAACTAAGCCTTAGCCGCAGAAGCAACACAGAAGAGAAGATAAAAATTCTTGTTCCTCTTTAACCTCAGCTGAATTTTATTTTAGGTCAAGCCCAATCTCTTTTTGTACTTTGAACTTTTGTGATGATGCTAATATGAGAAATTAAGGTCCAGTATAAGCTAATGACTTAATCATGTCAGGAAGAGACTTCTCTCTATCTCTGATAAATGAAGATTATATTGAACAATTACATGCATTAGAGACATTTAACTCCCTTCTTTGAAGCAGACATTTTTGGCTACTGGAAGACACCAGATGCTGTGGCAAAGGGGAAGATGGGTGAGGTTGGGTTACTGAGTTGCATGTAAGAAGGATATTTGTGTGTGTGTGGAAAAAATTACAAGACAAAGCAAGAATAGAAAGTGAGATACCTACTTGGATACTGATAATCAGTAAATATTAAAAGCATTAATGGTTGTTTTGTCTAGAAATGTCTTTAATCCTCTTGAGGTAAAATTTTATATAGAGCATAAGCAAAGTAAATGGATATTTCCCAGGTGGGGAATTACCTTGATTATAATTTTTACTATGGCACAGAATATTAACTATGTCTTCCGTGGAGGCCAAACTCATACAGAGAAAGATGTAATAGGTAACTAGTGGATAAGGCAATCAGCCCCACTCTGCTCTCAGTCTTTGATTAAGCCCATTTTCATCTGTTCTGCATTTTTTGGTGTTTTATTTTTTTTTTTATTTTTTTTTATTAAAGATTTTTATTTATTTATTTGACAGAGAGAGATCACAAGTAGACGGAGAGGAAGGCAGAGAGAGAGAGAGAGAGAGAGGGAAGCAGGCTTCTTGCTGAGCAGAGAGCCTGATGCGGGACTCGATCCCAGGACCCTGAGATCATGACCTGAGCCGAAGGCAGCGGCTTAACCCACTGAGCCACCCAGGCGCCCTTTTTGGTGTTTTATTAATATGTGGTCTCTATTGCACTTTGGCTCATGAGATGAACGATGCAATAACTAATTACCAGTCACTATATATGTGTACATGTAGGATGTATATTTAGTCTGTATCGAGATGTCTATATTGTTAAGGAGCTCTCTAATTTTGTAACTGTAGACAGAAGATTCAAGTCAATAGACTAATGTTGCTCTCACCAAAATGAACTAAATGGTCGTTTGACACGAGCATCCTCATTTAATTGCTGTGGGCTACTAGAGTTCATATATACTTTTGATTTTTTGCTTAAATCAAACTAATATGTCCCCAATTAATGCTATTTTTATGACCTGAATGACTAGTTTATGTACAAATGACCTATGTACAAACTGACAATTTCCTTTCTAATCCCTGCTTAGCCTCTCAAACTTGTTTGTCTTTATGTTTGGAGAGACAAGGGAGAAAAAATCCTTGATTTCGTTACTGACTGCCACTAATCAAGGTTAAATGTGGAGAGATTTCTCTCGCCAACCGTACACACTTGCGTCACAGCCATTCTGTTTTCTTGCCTTACATTCTTCTATACTGCCCATAACAATACCTTGTGAGTTCAAAATCAGAACTAATTCATTTAGTCATGCAAATAAATATGTATTAAGTCTTATACTGGGCTGGATAGTGTCCCTCGAAAATTCACATTCACCTAGAACCTCAGTATATGACTTATTCAAAAGTAAGAAAACAGAATCTCCCCTAAAGCCCCCAGAAGAAACCAGCCGTGTCATTGCTTTATTTTTAGCCTTTTGAGACTCCTTTCTGATTGCTGGCTTTCAGAAACTATAAAAGAACAAATTTTTGTTGACTTAAGCCACTATACTTGTGGTAATTTGTAGGACCAGGAAACCAAATCATCTTCCAAGATAACACAGTCATTAAGTAGCCGAGCTGAGATTTGAACCAGTATCTGGCTGTTTCAGCATCTGTGTGTTTAGCCACTAACTCTGCTCCCTCTCAGTATATGAATTTGAGATCATTCATTATAGTTCACTGAATGAGCTATAGTTCATTCTATAGTGTATATAGTGATTTAGTGTCATGAACACAGGTTTTGGAGTTAGGCAGACTGGAATTCCAATAATAATTTCCCAATTTATTTATTGTCTTACTTGTCTTTTTAAAAGAAGGAATCTTGAACCACTTGTGCCACTTTTAGTTTCTGAATGTTTTCTTCTTGGTGTGATGATGTTCAAACCATGTCTTTGGAATCTGGTTTCCACTTCTCTGATTTCTCATCCACTTTGCCAGTCACTTGCCTGTTTGCTCTCATGTTTCGTACTCTCCTGTCCCCTGATATGTTTGAATCTCAGCGGCTAAGTGTTGTTATTTCTAAGGAGTTTTTGCCAGCTGGCTTCATGATGGATTCAGCTAGTGGAACCCTTGACAAGAAATGGGAGAGCCAGAAGAAGGAAGAAGCCAGATGTTCCTTCCCGCACTTCCCTCACTCCTCTGCTTCCCTATGGCATCTCTGCCAGGCACTCAATGTTTCCAGAACTTTCTCTAAGGGCCTCTTGTTGGCCCAATGTCCTGGGTTCTGGTAACATTAACTCCTAGATACATTCTTTATATTTCCATCCCAGGTATCATTATGGTCCTCTGGTGTTGTTATCTTGGAGTTGTCTCATATCTCTTATTTGACCTTCAGGTTGCTCTTGATCTTTATAATTAGGCTGTGCTACTAAAATTCCTCTATTAAACTAGCATGTGTGAGTTCTGTTTACTCTGATGTACTGAGCCATGTTACTTTTGATCTTGCCTTGATTTCAAGCCCGAAGCATGATTTATCTTCATGTACTCTGCTTGGTAAGTACCCGGGCCCAACTTCTACACGTGTCTGAGTTTGGGTGTTTTTATCCATCATTGTGAAGGCCTTCTACTTCTTGCTTATTCCACTGGACTCTGTCTATCCGTAATTGCTTCCTTTTTCATGCTGTACCTACCTGTCTTAGGATCTTAGGTGGGAACGATTTCCCCCAAAACCATTTCTCACATCTGAATTCATTCTGCTCTCAAGCCTTTTGATTGCCACATTTGGACATTTTAATCACCCATTGTCTACCTGGCAATGAAACTGTGCAGTGAGTTCTATTCTTTGCCTCTGTTCTTTCCATGGCACTCCATGCTTGTCTCTATTCCAGATCTCTTCACATTTGGTTGTTTGTGACCCTTGCTAGACCAAGAACAACTAGAAGTTAGAGACTCTTTCAACTCTGTGTCCCTAGAGTCATTCACAATGCCTGGCATAGGGCATAGCCTAAGTAAATGAATGCATTGTAAAGAAAAGTGGTGGTTTAGCTTAGAGAAGCTGAGGGCAGACTTAATTACTATTTTCAAGTTTATATGGGAGACGCTGAGTTTAATAGGGGCATAAAATCTGAGAGTTGGAAGGAAGCCTAGAGGCCAACTAGACATCTGGCAGTTGGTTGTTTCCTTATGAATGAAAACTAGAATAAACTGTAACAATCTTAAAAAAAAAAAAAGTATGATTTCAAATGGAGGTCCATTCTATCAGAGTGATAATAACCCAAGATACCCAACTGAAGGGTCTCTAATCCTGGAAATCTGGGTGAAAATACTGTAGGTTTCCCATTCTTGTGTGCCTTAGATATTCATTTCATAGGAGACTGCAGGCTAAACTTGATCATTTCTCAAGGCCTTCTTTGGTTATAAATAGATCTTAGTTTGAGGGGGCTGAAGAGCAAAAGAACCTGATTAACCTTTTTTTTCTTAATTAAACATAATTTATAAGCATTAAAGTAGAAATATAGATAACAATTAAAGTGTTTATTAAATTGTAAAGGGCTTGAACTAGGTTAATTGAATCTAGATTCAGGAGATTTTTGAGTTAAGAAAGGGAATGTTGCCATCTAATCAGTGAATATAATTCTAAATATTTGAATAGCTTTCACTCTATATACTCAGCTGAAGACCATTTAGGGCTAGAAATACCTTTTTTTTTTTTTTTTTTTTAAATACAGGCAAAGCAGCAACATTTACAATCTTGATTCCAATTCCTTTCTCCTGCTGCTCTGAGAAACATTTTATTAATGAGGCCCTTCATGTGTCCAGTGTTATTTTCCCACTATCCACTTGCCACACACAGAAGGCAAGAAATGCTTCCGTCTGCAGGATCTGAACAAAGAGATGATGCCTGCTGTATTCCAGCTGGCCCTTGGATCCAGCTTTTCTGCCTTCCTTCTAAATGGGAAGTTCTCATGTTGAGTGAAAGACCCATCAAAGACATTTTCAAAACATCTCTGAGTCAGTTAAATCAGCAATTCTCAGAGGCAGAAGAAAATTCCAATGTGTAATAAAAAATGGAAGAACTGATGTGTGAGAAATGCATCACTGTGTGGTAAAGGCCTGGCTTTCAAGACCGGGGAGCTGGTTTATTTTTATTTTTATTTTTATTTTTTAATATTTTATTTGTTTATTTGACAGAGAGCTAGAGAAAGAGCACAAGTAAGCAGAGCGGCAGGGAGAGGGGGAGAGAGAGAAGCAGGCTCTCTGCTGAGCAGGGAGCCCGATGTGGGGCTTGATCCCAGGACCCTGGAATCATGACCCAAGCTGAAGGCCATTATACAATTGTAATGCATGTTAACCAACTGAGCCACCCGGGCACCCCCGGGGAGCTGTTTAAAAGCTGTTTCTGCTCCTCCTGAGTTCTGGAGCTGTGTGGCCTTGGGTACATTACTTGTACTTTTTACTCATCTATTTTACTCTTTTTTTTTTTTTTTTTTTTTGCTCATCTGTATAATTACAGGATGGGATGGGAGGATTAGACTAACTGTATGTTCCCTTCCAATGAAACACCGCTGATACTATAAAAACTTTTTGTCAGCATCATGGTTATCAAGACAAATGCAAGGAAGCCAGAGGATAAAGGCACATTAGCATGAATTTCTGGAGTTATTCCATTTTCTTATTTTTTAATATCTTATTACCCCAGAGGTTTTTGTTTTTGTTTTGGAATAGAAATTTAACTGTTGCATAAGAAAATGAAGTCTCAGGGCTGCTAACACAATCATAAGAGTTGGTTTCTTTGGATTCTTCATATAGTCCTAGGTTCACTGTGAACGTTCACCTTGATGAACATCCAAATGCAGAGTGATTGAGGGGGCTCAGGTGTCAAGAACTCACCCACAGTAAGAGATGGAAAAACATAGAGTATTTATTTTATTACTTTAGCAAAGATTAATTGAGCAGCTACTATGGGGCCAGGATCTGTAAGAAAGGAGTTAATCATGAATTTCTATGGAAATTTTCATTCCCCCTAGTATTCCACTTTAGATCTCATTTAACTAACTCACCTACTATTTATCGTGTACCTAAGTGGAGAAGTCCCAATGAGAAGACCTTTTCAAAGCCTTATCTAGAATCAGTCACCTGGAATAGCTGTAGCATTTAGCATATGATTTTTTTTAATTGTAGTTAAGCCTAATCCATGTTGCTTTTTGTTGGAATTTAATTGTCTATGTATTTCCTCACAAGTACATAATGTCTTTTTGATAGCAGGACTATCTTACTCGTTTTTATATCTTCCTTCTTCTTTTCTTCATACACTATCTAGCATATGAAAAAAAAAACCTAGCAAATACTTCTGAAATATGTACAAACTAATAAGAAATACTTATTGAGTCTTTGACATATTAGGAATGGTTAATACTTTATATGCATTATCATACTATAGCTCTAGAGCATAGGCACTACATTTATCGTTACTTTATCAATGAAGAAACTGAGGCGCAGAGAATTTCAATAACTTTTTTTTTAAAGATTTTTATTTGTTTGTTTTGTTTTTTTATTTGACAGACAGAGATCACAAGTAGGCAAAGAGGCAGGCAGAAAGAGAGGAGGAAGCAGGCTCCTGGCCTAGCAGAGAGCCCGATGTGGGGCTCCATCCCAGGACTCTGGGACCATGACCTGAGCCGAAGGCAGAGGCTTTAACCCACTGAGCCACCCAGGCGCCCCTCAATAACTTTTTTAAGGTCATGTACTGACTAGAAAACATGTACTTTCAGCCATTGTGTTATACTGTCTTTTAACTAAAAGAAAAAAGCATTAGTGATTAATCCAAATGGATGGAAATGTAAGTGGATGTCATCAGTTATATTTTCCAGAGTGCCAGGGACAGTGTTTGGCTAGAGATTTGACTGGCATGGAGAAGCCTGGCCTATTTCCCCATTTGGTTGCTTGTTAAGGCAGTGAAAGTTGAAACCCTCATCCTTCCTACAATTTGCTGTATGATTTAGAGATAAAGTGACTCACTGGGTAAATGGAAAATCCAGAAGCCCAGTTTTCATCTTTTTACGTTCCCTAATAATAGTCAAGAGGAATATGAAAGATAGTTGTGATGAGTTTAAGACTGGTGTCCGGTGGTTATAGGCTGTTATGACATAGCTAGCTTACTCACCAGAGTGACAACAACAGAACTCTTTTAAGATGCTCAGGAAACAGGATAAGTATAGCTTGTGGACTTGCAAACATTTAATGTCATATCCAAGTGGCTGAGCATTTGCATGGATCATGGGGCTTGCAATGGGAAGTTTGGTCTGGGTGTTCACATGCACACATTATTTCCTAACACTTATAAGAAAATCATATCTAACCCAGGAATTGTCAGCTGAATCTGTAATGCGTGTTAAGCATTCTGTATCCATAAGAAATTTCATCATGTTAGAATATACTCTTCCACGATTGTTGAGAAAGAAAGCTGGCTAATTTTTCTTACAAAGGAACAAAAGAGCAGCATTTGGGATTTATTGAGATTGAAGTAGGCTTGTGTGTATGTGTGTAGAAGGTTCCTGATGTGTGAGAAATGTTGACATCTCTCAGTCACACACAAATGGGGATAGATGATTAAGGTAGAAGAAATCAAATAAGATCTAGGTATATTTGGCTCCCAAGAGGACTTAGAAGTTGACATTTACTTTGTTGACTTCACTCAGGGCCAACATTGGCCTTGTTATTAGGGTGATTTGTGAAAAATGTTTAAAAAGTCACTACCTCTAGGTCGTCACTACCTTATAGGTTGCATGGCTGAATTTTGGCCTTTGTTCCTCACCTTGGTTGGGGGCCTTTGTGCAGTGCACAGAATGCACACTTGAATGTGGTGGCCCTGGTTATACTAGTCCATGTTTGATTTTTGGATTACATTAGTATAAATAGTAATAATAATATGATTGACATACAACATTGTATTAGTTTCAGACATACAACATAATGATTTGGTATTTGTATATATTGCAAGGTGATCACAATAAGATTAGTTAATATCTATCCCCATACATATTTTTTTTTCCCTGAGATGAGGATTTTCTTTTTTTAATATTTAGTTATTTGAGAGAGAGAGAGCAAGTGTGAGTGGGAGGGGCAGAGGCAGAGGGAGAGAGAAACTGAAGCAGACTCCATGCTGAGGAAGGAGCCCAGCTCAGGGCTCAGTATCATGACCCTAAGATCATGGACCTGAGCCAAAACCAAGAGCTGGACACAACTGACTGAACCATGTAGGTGTCCCAAGATGATAACTTCTAAGATCTATTCTCTTAGCAACTTTCAAATTGCAATATAGTATTATTCACTATAGTTACCATTCTGTACCTTATGTCCCCACGACTTATTTACTTTATAACTGGAAGTTTGTACATTTTTACCCATTTCCCCCATTTTTCCCATCCCCTGCACCCACTTCTCCATTCTGCACCCCGACTTTCACAAATACTGATCTGTTCTCTTTACCTATGAGAATGATGGGTTTTTGTTTGTTTCTTAAATTCCACATATAAGTGAGATTATATGATATTTAACTTTCTCTGTCTGACTTGATTCATTCAGCATGTCCTCAAGTTCCACCCATGTAGCTGCAAATGGCAAGGTTTAATTCTTTTTTATTGGTGAATAGTACTTCAGTGTGTGTGTGCGCATGTGTGTGTGTGTGCATGCGCGTGCACACACAGGTGCCACATCTTCTTTATCCATTCATCCACCGATGGATACTTCGCTTGTTTCCATATCTTGGCTACTGTAAATAATGTTGCAGTGAGCCTAGAGATGGATGTATCTTTTTGAGTTAATGATTTTGTTTTCTTCTGATAAATACCCAGAAGTAGGATTGCTGGATCAGTCAGTACTCTGAAACCAGAGGTTAATTGGCTTTGGCCTAAAAAGAGGGTAATTAGAAAGCTTATTTAACTGAGGAACTATCAGAGCAGCTAGGGTAAGAAACAACTGCCATCTATGAGAACTTGGTCAACTCATTCTTTCATCTCTGCTTTTCTCTATGTGTTGTTGTGCTTATTACCAAAAATTTTTTCAGCAAGACGGGAGACCATGGCTTCTTATGACTCATGTAGTAGGTACACATCTCTGGACTCGCAATTCAGCTGGGTACTGTGATAGGTCCATTGTGGGACAGATGTTGACTGTGGCAAGAGCGATTGGATCTGCAAACATCTGGAAACTTCCATTCAAAATGCATGCTTAGAGTGAGAGGAAGAAGTGTTTCCTCAATAAAGAGGAAGTAGAAGTTAGTTTCTGATTCAGGAAGATTAAAAACAACTGATAACACTTCATAGGTCCTTAAATTCAAACTTGTTAGTGTCCCATTTCAAAGTTGTATAAAATCACCTCTCAGTAATAATTCACAAACAAATGCAGCAAGGGGTGCCTTGGTGTCTCAGTCAGTTACTTGTCGGACTCTTGATTACAACTTGGATCATTATCTCAGGGTTGTGAGACTGAGCCCTCCTTTGGGCTCTGTGCTCATCACAGAGCTGCTCCAGACTCTTTCTCCCTCTTCCTCTGCACCCCCTGCCCCCATGCATGCCTCTCTCTCTCTCTCAAAATAAGTAAACAAAATCTTTAAAAAATGTATACAGCAAATAACTAAAATATCAATGGATTCAACACCCAGTTTCTTCATAGGAAAGCTACAGGAGAAACCAGGTTATGAAGGCTCTCACTGGTAAGCCTGGAATTAGAGGAGAAGGAGTAAGCTCTATGATTGCAGCGCTTAATAACTTCAACCCAAGGCAGGATACCATGTCTATTTCTACAATAGGATGGTGCCTTCCAGAAAGAATGGGAACTTTTTTCAGGGGTGTGCTACTTTGTACAGGTTTACCAGTCCATGCCTGCCTGAATTTCCATTGTTTGTGCTTCCTCTTTGATTGGAGACACAGATTGTAGTAGTTCTAAAAGTTCAAGTCCCAACTCTCATTTACTACCTATATTAACCTTGAACAAGCAACTTATTTAATGGCCCTAAGCTTCAGTTCTCTCATCAGCAAAAGAGAACCATAATAACATTTTCCTTAGAAGGATTCATTAGAATTAAATAAAATAACTCTGGCAAGTGACTAGCATAGTGTCTGACACATAGTATACACTGATTTAAAATTTTTCTAATTTGTTGCTAGTATTATCATTGTTGTTGATATTATACTTTTATTCTTGAAGTCCAGTTTTGCCTCTATAAGATAACTGCATAACTCTGCTTTGATACATTTTTTTTTGTTCTCACTATATAGTTTAACTCCCAAATGGCAACCTTATTTCCATCTTTTTTCATTTCCTTAGGAGACTCTAAGTTGTTACCCTATGTAGTGCACTTCAATTTTATATCCTTTTAAATGAAGACTCAAATCTTAAAAATTATAGCTTCAGAGACTTAAGGAATTCTGTCACAGAGATACTTGGAAGGCATGTGCAGAGATTTTCCCTGAAGACTCCTTCCCTGTCTCACATAGACTGTATGGTCTTGGTATGGGTTGGACAGAAGAGAAGTCTCCTAGAGTAAATTTGGAACAATCCTCGCTTCTGGTTTACTGGGAACTAATATATATAGAAAAAGAAATATCTTTTCTGTTCTATGGAAACTCAAGCAAAGGCAAACCTAACTTCCTCACCTTGCCAAAACAAAACAAAACAAACAAAACCAAACCCACATAATTCATAGGGTTGGATGGATGAAAGGCTTGAAACACTTTAATTATTGATAAGATAAACTGGAATAAAAGTGATCACAGTACCAAAGAGAAAACACTTTGAAGGGTAGGTTCGAAGCAAGTATTACATGGTGGCTTGATTGAAAATGCAGGCAGTGCTCTACAGTAGAAGTCTGGAGAAAAATTGAAGACTTATTATTATTTTTTTTTTGAAGACTTATTTTTATCAAGAAAACCAATTATGGAAAACTCCACATACTTTCTTCAAAGAGGAATTATTATCAATTCAGTCTTTTCTCAGTCCCCAATTTTATATGAACAGGAACTGCTAGGCCAGCCATGATTTAGTCAAGATGAGAAAGACTTTCAATAAACAAAAATAGGGATTGACTGAGGTGAGCTGGGAAATGTAAAGTTGGGAAGACTGTTAAGGAGAAATGCTGAGGCTCAGAAATAAAAATGTATTAATGCTGAAAGAACTTTTTGTCATTATGGCACAAATCCAGTTACAACTACTCCTTGTCCTCCATTTTATTAATTAAGTTGAAAGGAAATGTGTTTACTTACCAAGTCCTATGGTAGATTTTCATTTTTAAGGTGTCCCTTGAGTTTTCTTGCTGCCTATCCCTTTGGTGGTGGAGATTTGGCATTCTGGGGATTCAGACTTTATATTGATGATCAAAATGAGTTAGGTCTTTTTCATTTGCCTCTTTAGACCCATTCCCCATCCTTTTCTATATTGGTCTGTACCATGAAGCCAGGCTTCATAGGCTACAATCATAGTCTCAGCTGCCCATTGGTCTCCACTTGGGTCCAGCAGGAAATTGTTGGACAGCAAAAATAGAAGTTAGGGAATTTTTTTCCTCAGCTTGCTGCCTGTGAGGCTTAGAGTCGATAGTTGTGATTCTCAATTAAAGGTCACATCCCTTAATGGTGGTCCTTTCCTATAGATATAGGCCCAGGCCTGCATCAGAGTCCAGTTAATGCCTTCCCTATACACATAGCTAAGAAATTAGAGGCACTGCTAGAAGTGGATAAGGAGAAATGGATACTGGAGCGGCACTTAACAAATATTCAAGATGGAAACCAAAATGGCAAGTCTGAATGAGGAAATTAAATCTCAGAGATTCAGAAAGTACAAAGGGTAACATAGACACTGGTGGAAGCTGGAATTCAAGCCCATATCTTCATATTTCAAAGGTTGTGCTCTTTAAGTGAAGTTTTAACTTCAGTGTTCTCCCCACCACTCTAGGATTCCAAGTACTCATTTGGAAGGTAGTAGGTCACTCATGTCAAAAGTACTGGAGCCAAATCACCTGGGTTCAAATACCAGATCTTAATATCCACTTTATGATGTTATTATAAGGATTAAATGAGATATCCCAATTCTTTAGAACAGCTTCTGACACACAATTCTTTGGTACTTAGAGTTGATCAATACCATTAGCATCACCACTATTATTAACTCATAAGGTTGTTGTGAGGATAAAGTTTGTTTGAGGATTAAATGGTCCAGTGAAGGTTGTGAAAAATGGTTGCATTCAAAATACTTGATGACTTTCTAGCTATAAGATGAGGAATAAAAGATAAATAAAGAGAATCAAAGGTGATTCCAAAATCTTTGGTTGGAGCAACTAGAAGAAGGAAATTGTCATAAACTGAGATGTGGAGATATTTGATTTTTGTAAATTCTATAGGATAAAGCCATGAATTCTCTTCTTAAACATGAGAAAACTGAAGTTCAGGTGGGTCAGGCTTCTTTTCCAAGATCACATAGTCAAAAAACAGTAGAGTTGGAATTCCAACCCAGGTCTATATGGTTGTACAACTTATTCTGTAGATTTCAGTTTTAGGTAGTAAGGAATATTCAGAAGTTTTTCTGGTAGTTTTCTTAGTTCACTTTACATCTGAATATTGGCCCTCTCTTTTCCTTCTAAATTTACAAGAGAACGCATTTACTCTAATTTGTTTCTCACTACTACAATGTAAAGTAAATTTCTTTTCCCTCCCCTCTTCCATTCTCATTTCAGAAGGGTGAGAAAGCTTGAGTTTCAAGAAGGATAAATGACAACCTGCTCATACAACCTATGTGTAATGAACCATCTCTTGAATTCAGGTTTTCTGCTTGTTAAGTCCTATTGAGTATTTCTAACATGGAAGAACAAAAGTGGTATGGTTTGGCCAAAAATAGAATTGGCCTTAATTGATTGAGAAGTATGGGATATTTATTCCTTGCATGAAGATAGAAAGAAGTGTCAAACAGAAGCTTGAAGGGTTGACTCCTTTAGTTGACCTTCTAGATGAAGTGAAGAATGTACTAATGGGGCTGGGATGATGACATTTGGAAAATATGCAAAAATAAATATGAGAAACTTCCAAGATTGACCCAGTGTCCACTAGATACTCAGGTAATTATCATCATTACTATAGAAATTAAAGCCAAGTTAGTGATTATTCATCTGAATATCTCCAATTGAGATGGTACCATCTAATATATACAATTTTTAGTCTTTGGCTATACGTGCTCCTGTTATTATAAATGGGCACACTAGTAAGGAGATGTAATATTTGACTTTTAGAACAAAATCAACACATGCAAATCAATTACTTTTTTTTCTTCCTCTTGGTCATTCCAGTGTTAAAGGAGAGACATAAAGACCATTAACTCATTCAGAGTTTCAAAATATTTATCAACTATCTATTATATGTCAAACTCTCTACTGGGTGCTGGAGATCTAAAGTTTGCTTTCAAGAAACTCCCAGTGTCAGAAATATCAAAAAGGAGTTGCAGTGAAGTCTAACACATTGCCTTGATGACAAGAAGTAGGAAGAGAGTAATTATTTGGGTAGGTTAGAGGGGCTTAAGGGGGAAGGAGAGGGGCTTAAGGGGGAAGGGGCTTAAGGGGGAAGGAAGCCCCTTAAGGGGCTTAAGGGGGAAGGGGGAAGGATGAAGTGAAAGTAGAGGATAGGGTGGATAGAATTCTAAGATGAGGGAACATTGCAAGACAAGTATGAAAGTTACACATCTTAGAGAAATGGATGAATTGTAGATGTATTAGTATGGCTGTATTGTGTGGAATGGAAGGCAGGAGATGAAGCTGAAGAGGATTCAAAGCCTATGGAATTTCCTATGGAATTTTGAATTCCATCTTATGAGTTTTGAATTTATAGTCTAAAATGGAGAATCTTAGAAATATTTGAAATAGGGAAGAAACTGGAATAAAATAATAAAACATAAGATATTTTGATCCATTAAATTATACATATAAATAATTTTAATCAGAATTTTCTGCAATACCAAAGTATTCCCAAATACTTAGTGCCTTCCCAGAAGATATTTTATTTCTCACTAACATTACATATAAGTTGGGACTCTGCTCTGGGTCTCTGCACACCAGGATACAGATCAAAAGAGCAGTCCTTATTAAGGCTCTTGGCTCTGGGAAAAGAATGATGGTAGAACATGCAATAGTGACTTTCATTGCTTCCTGTTCTAATTTCTTGGCTAAAGCTGGTCACATGGCTAAGTCTGATGCTAATTAAACAGGGACATGTCATTCTATTGTAGGAAGAGGGAGAAAAAATAATCAGGAGCACTCATATAATTTATAACAGTGTGAGTATAATGTCCATTTATTTCTGTTTGTTAATGTTTATAACTGAGAAGATGTGTGTGTGTGTGTGTGTGTGTGTGTGTGTGTGTGCAAGCATGTGATGTGTATCTATCACATATCGTGGTGCTGGAAGTAATCATGTCTCTGTCTTACCTTCTAACAGTAATACGTACCTAGTGCAGTGTTCAGTACACTTGACATACTCAGAAAGTTGAAGGGTTGCTTGTTTTACTGCTATCAAAAATAGGGGAAGAAGTAAGATAAAGCTGAAGTATCTTTGCCTCATGATTCCTCCCCCAAATATTCTGATTATAAACTCTGTTTTCTCCCTCTATTATAATTGAAAACCACTTGGCAGTAACAGTTCCTTCTACAAAGGCCATGAGACTCACTTTGTTGCCCAGAAACTATTCCCTTGTAATCGCTAGTTCAATTTAGCCCCAAAACTTCTGGGGGCTCACAGTTCCCTTCCTCCCTCTCTTTTGTGGTCAATTATACAGCATATTAACTCAAGAAGTTGGGAACCAAAAAGAAAGCGAAAGATAACAGCACAGGGAGGAAAATAAGTTATTTTCTGCTTGAGAGAACTGTGAGCCTGTGGACTTGGAAATCTCAGAAGGGAAGTCAGAGGCTGGTGTTTGTTACTGCTGAACCCAATGTTCATTTTGGAGAAAAGAAAAGCAGGATGAGGATATTAATCTTTCCTTTACTGCCGTGCTTCTCCCAAGACCTTAGATATATGGGCTGTCATTCTGGAGAAATAGATTAGTGTTTGGGCTTTGCAGAAGCAAAAGACTATGGAGAGAGACTTTTTAGAGTTTCCTGCAAATTGGGTAGGTCACCCCGGAAGAAGGATTGAATATTACTGAAGGTCCTTCATTATTCTGTTGCATGGTCATGTCAGTCATTTTTGTTCAAATACGGTTTTATATTTCCTATGTTCAACATCACTTGATATTAGTTGATAGACATTTTGAATACTAAATTTTTTTTAGGGTTTTTATCTGTCACAGAACTGTGATCTGTCAAGATCACAGAATGATCTTTCAAGCAATTGAATACTAGTAAAAACACTCTTCATTTAGATTTATTGGGTGGTATTTTGTCCTAGGTCTGTGTAAGAGATAAGGTGTATGAAGTGATGGTAAACAGAGTACTTCCACTTATGGTGTATATATTCTGATGTTTAATGAATTAGATCTCTCAAAAACTTGTAGCATACGATCTAGCATAAAACAGATAATATTTGAGCAAGAATGGAAGATGTGCATGACCTCCCAGGGCCTATATATTATTCATGGCAGAGAAATTTATAGAGCTCGTGTTGTCAGCCATAAACAAGTTCATCTCTCAGTTGTTTCACACGTTTGATGGGCATTTTTAAATCTCAAAGAACTGTGGCAGGGGGGTGGGAAGTGCAAAGAATAGATTGTGATTCTTGCCATTTGTGGGGCTTATAGCTCTGATTAAAACCAGTCAAAATATTTTAAAGACAGTATAGGGTACGTTCCATCACAGAATTACTACCACCACTACTAATTATTATTATTATTACTATTATAATTATTATCGACAGTTGTAGTAGCAATAGTAGCTAACGCTCATTTTGCTCTTACCGTATGTTGGACATTCTTCTAGGAGAATAACATGTTTTATCACCTTTACTACTACAGTAACCATGAAAAATAATTCTTATCATCTCTATTTTATACTTAAGATATAACTGATGATCTTTCAGATAACTGATGGGTTAAGTGTTTTGCTCATTACCACGTGGCTATAGGAAGTAAGGCCAGATTTTCAAATCCAGTGATAAGGGTATATAATTTGGATCCTTAAGAACCCCACTAATAAGTACAAATTTTGTTTTGTAAAAACAAATAGGAATTTTATTGGGATAAATATGAGCAGTTTGTTTATGAGAATATAAAATATGATTAGTTCTGACTGAAGTGATCAGGAATGTTTATCGGACAGGATGGGGTTAGAAGAGGGCTTTATAAAATGGGTACTGCCCAAAAACAGTGATATCAGACAAATTACTAAGGTGATCTCCTAAGCTCTTCTTCTCTTACATGGTAATTAAAAAGTCCTTTGTACCTATTCATGAGAAGGAAGGTTTAATTAAATTTGCAGAATATTTTGCAGGAACAGCTGAGAGCAAAATATGAATAGTCCTACCTTCCAGAAGGTTTTCTGTTAGGAGCCTCAGAGTGTGAAGATATTTCACTATAGAGAGAAGATTCCAGGTTTGCCAAATTTAGAAATCACATGAACTGTTGGATGTAGAACAAATTTTGATTTCTCTTTGGTCTTTCATTCCACTTTCTGTTAGATCAATGTGAACTTTCCCTGCTTTCTCCTGTCCTTTATCTTCCTCTTCTTTTTTTTTTTCTCCTTCTTTCTCCTCCTTCTCTATATCTCCTCTTCTAAATGTATCTCAAGCATGACAATATATATATAAGACAACATAAATTCTTTGCTAAAGTTAATCTGGAATGGATCAGGATCTGTTTCCTGGATCACATTTCTTTCGAAATGAGCATTACTTTAAAAATAAAGCTAAAATAAACATAACTTCTTGTGGCTAACAATATTGTATCTAAAGATGATATTCATGCTGGATTTGGTTAGAACTTTATGTTCAGCTAAATAGGCCATAGGATTCTGTTACATTGCAGTTAATGTCATCTATTTCTTCGAAAGTTCCAGAGAATAAATATAACCCTTGAATTTTGATGCAGTTCCATGACTACACTGCATACCATTTTCTCTAGATTACGCAGCACCATACTTGATATTTATGTAAGCAATATTGTGAGAATACACATTTTCTTCCCCCAGAATTGCAATGTGTTCAACAGCATAGGCCTGCCTACTTTGAGAAAACTTGAGAGAGGAGCATATGAACTTTTGGTACAGATGAATTAAAAAGTTCAAAAACAACACCTGGCTTTAAAGCAACTCTGTAATGGTTTTGTATATAATTTGGTATGCAATGAGATATTTATAATATTACATTTTCTAAACCTTTTTTTTATATACAGCTTTTCAGTATCTTACCTATCACATGAAATGAAGAACCCATATTCATAGAGCAGCTTTCTAGTTTAAATTGTTTTAAAAATAATTATGTGACATTCCAAGCTCCAGGTAAAAAATAGGTAGACAGGAGCTTTTATGGGACATTGTTTTAAGTGTGAATTATATGGGTAGGGATGCAATATGTATAAATGGAAAAGTTTAATCAGAAACATGGACACAAAATCAACACCAATATAGATTTCTCTCTCTCTCTCTCTCTCTGTGTGTGTGTGTGTTTAATTCCAGGAAAGGGGAATTTAGCCCTCAAAATAGGATGTGTATTCCCAAACCAATAATTAACTTAGAAAAAAAAATAGTTAAGGCGGATTTTCTGAGTCATTGGGATATGGTCTTCGAGTCATCTTTCTAATTAGTTGGGGGCATCCATCAGCACACTTTGCTAAGTTAAATGATATGGTGCAGTGTTGGTAGTTTGACAGGTTACTCTATTACATTTCAGTGGGAACATTTTAGCAAACAAAGCTTTAAAAAATAGCATTTTAAAAAATAGATGAAATGAAAAACTGTTCAAAAGCTTTGTAGCCATACTTCATGGGGAAAGATACAGGACAAACAAATGCCTTCTGAATTCTTGTTTAAAATTTTTACTTCCAGGACATGCAACCACTCCAAAATGAATATTTATCATATCAGTTCATGGAGAAGCAAGATGATGGCTATGGAATGAGGATAACCACATGGAATCTCTCAATCTCTCATCCACCCTCCCACTACACTGTCTGATTCCATGGCTCTTCTGATATCTTTGCCCCCAAAGCAGTGGCTCCAGGCAGGCAGGCACAGAGAATGACAGTGGAAGAAGATTAGTACTATCTTACTAATTATTACTTACTGGGATTAGAAACATCCCAGGCATATTACTCAAGGAATGGATCATGGGAATTAATTCCAGAAGCATGGTGAAGATAGACAGTGATTGCCAAGGATGCAGGTTCCTGAGGATCAGACTAACCTGAGGATGACAACTTTTTCTTCTACTTATTAGTGGTATGACCTTGGGGGAGTTTTCTTTTTCATGCTTTACTTCCTATAATTATTCAATGGAGACAAATAATACCTCAGGGAATTTCTTTGAGGATTAAATTCAATTAAGTACAAAGCTACTATTAATATTACCATTATCACTTTTGCTTTCATTCAAAATTTGGTTTGCATACAGCTGCTGTTCTGAAAGCTCAACAAATCTAAATGCATTTATTAAGAGTTGTGATGGCCAATCACACAGTCCTTGATTTCCTCTTACCTAACCAAAAGAATATCTAAGCTAAAACAAGCTCTCCTTGACGCCCCTACATAGGAGAAGGCAGATAACTAAGCTTGTGATTAAACTAAGACCAAAAAAAAAAGAAAAAATAGGCACTTGGTGCTCTAAAAGAGACCCAGCTGGATTCATTGCCTAGAGTTTAGATTAATGTCCTGCAGTCTAACTTTGTCCTTGGTCAGAAGAGGAGGAATGAGGGACGCCTGGGTGGCTCAGTTGGTTAAGCAGCTGCCTTCGGCTCAGGTCATGATCCCGGCGTCCTGGGATCGAGTCCCGCATCCGGCTCCTTGCTCAGCAGGGAGCCTGCTTCTCCCTCTGCCTCTGCCTGCCATTCTGTCTGCCTGTGCTCGCTCTCTCTCCCTCTCTCTCTGACAAATAAATAAAATCTTAAAAAAAAAAAAAAAAAAGAAGAAGAGGAGGAATGAGAAAGAGGTAAGCAGTCCTTGACATCCAGGAACTGGCCTGGTACCATTAGCTAAGGCTTACTGCTGCTCCAAGCTGACCTGGTACTCACAGCTATGTAGGCTTGGTGTTCTTCTGTTGAACATAGACAATTTCCCAGAACATCAGGATGAGACAGGGTCCCTTTGGATCTTTATGATTGAAGACAAGAACAAGGTCATTCTGTAATTGTGTCTGAATAAAGACAAAATACACACATTTATCCAAGCCACAACAATAACCAAACCTTTTCTCTCCCTGGTCAATATGAATGACTGTTGCTTCTTTATTCAATAGTTTTTAAGTCTCAATCTGGTCTCTCTTCTTTCTAGATAAAATTAAGAAACCCAATCATAGAATTACCCCTACTTCCTGGTGCACACAAACCAAAGAAAACCCCACCTCCTTACATTCTCCCTAAAATCACCTAACACAAACCTAAGTCTTTTAAGTGTTTTCCAACACCCTTTTACCAAGATGCCCCATGGTTCTGTATGGTGTGTGTTCTCCCTCACTCCCACAAGTTGTTATAAACTCAAGGTGTTAAATTTTAGGTGCACTCCTCTTTAACTGGAGGCTGTGGACAAAGCTGAGTACATAAACTATGTGATAGTGAAAATGCGGATGTGAGTTAGGTGAGCTGCTATAAATGTTTTTAAAAAATCAAACGGAGTGGCAGTTTTACTTCCCCAGATCTCTAAACAGAGTTAATCTCTTTTGCTCTTTTGGTGCCAGCATGAATTAGCTTAATCTGGAAAGGAAAAATGGCAACTGGATTTTTTTCATGATGGAGCGGGGCTCCCTTTGAGAGCAATCTCTGCCATGTATCTTCAGGGGAAAGCTTTTACAAAGACAAACAAAAAAATATCCCCGAACATCATACTCTGATTTATAAAACGTTTTCTTCTTGAGCAATACAAATTTTGTTACTGTCTTATGATAATAATTATGAGGATTGGGTGAGTAGAGAGCAGTTCTGGTTTACGGAGTGTTCTGGAATGTTAATAATGAATAATAATGTGATGGAAATGAGACAACCTTGAACTTGCCAGCATTAGGAAGGGGGAGCATTGAGAGAAATAAGAGGGATGATGTGGATTGTTTGGTAACATTTTAGGAAATAGAGGAACATTATATAGGCTGGAAGGTTTCTATGGCCAGCTAAAAGCAGTGTCAGGAAAGGTTACAAAGAGAAGCAGAACTGAGCTGCCATTTGGAAGAAAAGCAGTGATATCTATATGCATAAGTGTAAATTCACTCAGTATTCCTATAAGAACGTGTAAGAAACTGGTAACAGTGGCTGCTTCCAGACAAGAGGACTGAGTGATTGGGTTAAAGAGGGGAAGGGAGATTTACTTTTACACACACACACACACCCAACTATATATACATATATATACTATATACATATGTATACTACATATACATACATATACAAATATAAATATGATGTATATACAACAAATATAGATATACAACTTAAAACACACACACACACATGCATACATACACACATACAACTTGAAAGTTCTCTGGAGGCTTTCTGGAGTCAGATTTTAGTTTGAATCCTGGCTCTTCTGTTTTAGCTGGATGATAATATGCTTAAGCATAAGTGACTAAAACTTTCTGAAACATAGCTTTCTCACCTTAATAAAGCAGTTTAAGAATATCTACCTTCCAGCATCACGGTGCAATTTTAGTGAAATAAAGCAGAGATGCGCTTAGCCCAATGAGCACTGCCTATGCCTTCCTGTTTCTTTCATGTTTGCCAATTATGTTCCTCTCACCCCCTCCCCACCCCCCACTCCCATCCCACTTCCTTGAAGTGACCAGCACTGTATCCCGTAACAAGAGAAGACTTGTCAGGACAATTGGGCAGAGAGAAAAGGTAGAAGAAAGGGGCACAGTGCTACTCTGCATAGAGACTAGGGAAGAGAAGAGGGGCCAGTAATTCCTTTATTAGTTTCCTCAGGCTACAAAACAAATTACTACAAACTTGGTGGCATAAAACAATACAAACTTATTCTCTCACAGTTCTGGAGGTTAGAAGTCTGGAAACCAGGGATTCAACAGTACCATGTTCTCTCTGGGGGTTCTGTGGAAAAATTCTCAGGGCTTTGGGCAATCCTTGCCCGGTCTTGGTAGCTCCATTACTCCAGTCTCTGAGTCTGCAGCCTCATGGCCATCTTCCCTGGGTCTCTGTGTATCCTCTCCTCTTTCTGTAAGGACAGACATCAGTCTTTGGATTTAGGATTACTCTAATCAAACATGACCTCATTTTAACTTGATTACCTCTGCAGTGAACCTATTTCCAAAAAAGGGTACATTCATAGGTACTAGAGGTTAAGATTTAAAATTATCTTTTGGGAGGAAATAATTCAACATACTACCTCACTTCCATTAGAAAACAGATTTGTAGTAGTAGAGAGAGGGAAGAATGGTAATAACTAATTGCGGATCTAGCTATTCCCATCCACCTGTATTTCCACGAAGGAAGGACTTATACATTTTCCTAAAAGCATGAGAGAACAGTAAAAATACACAAAATGGCTCCCAATCCCACCCCCAGCTTATGCTCTCACCCTAATGCTTTACAAATATTTTGCCAGCCACGTTTTAGATGGAGGAGGGAACAAATTTTGGACCCAGTGGTAAGAGAATCAGCTTGAAGCAATCTGAATGTCCACCTTTCCCAGGAAAGAGCAATTCTTTTAGCTTCAGAATGTGCTGTGCAAGATTATATGCATATAAGTTTATGTTCTAGTTATTAAAAGTCTCATTTCCCAGTTTCCTTTATTTCTTATGTTTTTATATTCTTAGAATTTATTCTAAGTTTTGATCTTTATCTCTTGAATCAATCCTAAGAAATACATTAGCATCACTCAGCGGGTAAGGGAAATAAAATTAAAAAAATTAAAAAGTGGATCAGTATTATTTATTGGACATTTCTGTGTCCATCACTAAAAGTTCAAGGAAATTATGCCTGTTTTAACAAATAGTTTAGCAAAACTCGAATGCAGAGAAGGAATGAACCAGTTTGGGGGATTAACTTCAGAGAGACCATGTACCATGAGGCTGTGTGCTTCATTAGCTCAGATTTTGTCCGACATGTCCAGCTAATGGAAAGAGAAGTCATACAGAAATTTTGTTAATTATTTGGAGTAAGACTATGCAGTAGGAGGTTGTAAACATTGGTTAAAAGTCATGGTCTTTGAGTTCATGAAGACCTTATTTAAAATTTTATCTCTGTCATTTCCTTTTCTCAGGTTGAGTCTTCTCACTTGTAAAAATGAGATGACTGTATCTATTGTCCAGTGTTATTGCAAGAATTAAAAAAAACTAGTGTGTGCCTAGTACACTACCTGGTGTGTTCTTAATATTCAGTAAATAGGAACCATGTGGCACTATCATGTGGTAGTATCATATAGAATGATTTCCATAGTGGCACCAAATATATATTTTCCCAATGTTGTTCTGAACTATTTAAAGGAAATAAGAGAGATCCCTTGAAGGATCTTAACCATGTGTCAAATTAAAAAAAGCATATGCCAACTTAGAAAATACCAAATCTCTGTATATGGAGAAGTTTCCAAATGACCTATGTGTACATGTGGCTAAAAGAATATTTTCTAGCAATGGGCTTATTAAGAATTAGGAAACTGTGCTTGGTGAAAACAAAAGGTAACAAAATAGAATAAATTTAGTAAAGTTTAAATTTCAAAACTTCTGATTTGGATTCTGTACTCATTAACACCAGATTTTTAATGCTGACTTCAAATCTGTTTTTAAAATAATTTTTTTTTCTGAATGTTGGAATTATTTTTCAGAACTAAATTTGAACTTATATTTTTACCACATAATTTGGTGTTTTGGTTTTTATCTCCCCAAAATTTGTTTGGGGCTAGGAGTATAATGCATATATATATTTTTTTACATTTCCCCAAATATTATTTGACACCTAGTAGATCCTCAATACACACAGACATATACATCTACAAAATGATGCCATTATTAACTCTTCTTTAGTGTGTTCCTATTATTTACTGGGCACTGAGATAATAAATTCACATTCATTTTTATTTAATTTTCTCAGCAATGCTAACAAGTTAGCATGGCTATTCACACTTTACCAAAGAAAAAACAACACAAGCTTAAAGCAGTTACATGAAACTATATTCAAAAATTATATCATTAGTAAGTAGACACCAACCATATTAAGTCTGTTCCTAAAGTCTCTGATTTTAGCAAAGGTATTGCATTGATTGAAGGAGGTGTGATATGTCCAGAACTTTTAGATGATTTAAGTCTGAAGGTATAATTTTGAAAACAAAAACAAAAACAACTTACATCTTGAAATGAACTTTTATCATATAATATCTTAGAATGAATGTTAGTTTGATTGGCAGTTAATTCTGTTAGTTTCAAAGGCATTCAACTGGCTTCCCACCCCTTCCATAACAGTTCTCACCTCTACCTACTAGGAAGAAATTATCTGTTTTGTTTTTTTTTCTTTCTTAAATTAAGCATTGCTGAGGAAAAACAAAACAAAACAACAACTTTACCAGGGCTTTTGCAGTTCAGAAAAGAAATTGAGCATAAATTTAGTAGTAAAAAAATGAACTCAGCCCTGATAACGCATTTCAATAACACTGTAAGAAGAAAATCAATTAGAAAAATTATTTCTAGTATTTGCTTAGACTTCATCTGTAACCATGAAGCTGATTTCTTCGGCCCTAGGATATTAGGAACTTCCACAGTTACCAAAATATTACATTTTAGTAAAGTTCTCAAATCACTTGGAGTCCCCTAAGGGTTAGATCAAAATATCCCAAACATTTTATATATTTTGATTATCAAATTATTTGCAGCACTCACAGTATGTGCAGTATAGACACAGACTGGCACAGGTCAAGTGTGAGGTAGGAACTCCATGCATTGCAGGTAAATTAAGTCTACCTATTTATTACATATTGTGTTTGCTTGGTTTTCTACACATTATTTTTATTTCAATAAAGTTGAATATAAAACACGGGAACATATGTAGGTAAAGTGAGGGAATCTGAGTCAATGGTAGAAAAAAATAATAAGGTAAAAATAGTCGTATTGATGGGGTCAGAATTGAAGCCAGCTTTGAGCTCCTTATATACCCTAGCATCCAAATTTTTAACAATCAAGGGAAAGACAGAAATGTAATCTGTTACTTAAATCATTGTAGGAAAAACAAAAAACAAAAAGCATACCAGTTCTGGAGGAGCACAAGCAGATCTAGTCCCAAGCCTTTTTGAATGAGTCCTCACTGAGTAGAAAATTATATTATAATGAGCAATAGGTTTAGAGCAAATAAGACCCTGCATTTTCAAAGGGTGTTTCTTCTACCAGCCTTCACTATGGGTTGAAAGCACTGTGGGCTAAATGCCAAATAATAATAATAAAAGAACTATCATGGGAATAGATGGAATATGGAGGATGCTAGTTCCATAAAATACACATATTGTTGTTAATTATGTAGCTTTTTTTTCCTTCCTAAGATATTTTACTGTAGAATTTAGTTACTTGGCACTGTGAACCATGGCATGACTATTTTTGATTGCCAGAGAATGCAGAGAATGTAATCATATGAAGCATTAAAGAAACTGCAAGCAAAGGTTTAGAGGAGGGTGTTTTAATAAATCCCTTTAAAGAGCATTTCTTTCTGTATCGTTTATTTCAAACAATAGGTAGAACTTGGAGCCACTTGGAGCAGCTTGCCTTTGCATTTTCTGGTCTTTGCATTTTTCTATAAACTGAATCCAAGGTCTGTCCTGTTTGCTTTGATGTCATTTCCATCATTAAATAAATCCTCTTATAAGGAAGCAAAAGGTATATTACCAGTTATGGAAAGAATGCTCTTTGTTTTTTTAAGTAGAGTCCATGCCCAATGTGGAGCCCAACCCAGGGCTTGAACTCATGACCCTAAGATCAAAACCTGAGCTGAGATTGCGTCTGACACCTAACCAAATGAGCACCCAACTGCCCCAGAATGCTCTTCTTTAAATTGTCTGCATCAAGAGGTATAAAACATGGTATTGAGGAAAGAGCTTGACCTTTGGGATTAGACACACTTAACATCATTGCATAGTAGTTCTGTGAACTTGGATATATTTTTAAACTGAGACTTAGTTTTCTCATCTATAGCATTACATATTATGTAATGTTATACATTACATATACATACTGTGACAGTTTGGGTTCATTGGTTGCTAACGACAGATAGCCATTGGTAAACTTAACAGAAAGAGAATTTGTTGGAAGGTTGTTGGGGAAATTCACAGAAAAATAGAAAGACTATAAAACCAGAATTATGGATGGGCAGGAAGTAAGGATGCCATAGGGGGTTTCAAGAGGCAGAAATACTTCATAATATTTTCGGAGACCATTGCTAAAATATATACTCCCCACTGCTTATCCCTCCACTCTTTAATTACTCTGATCAACTTTCTGGGAAAGTTGGCTTAACTTGACAGTTTGAGTAGGTGAGCACAGAACATTTTGATTTACAGACTTGCAAAGATTACACATAATGGATGAGAGGTAATTCCCTCCAAGGGTACTTGCCACAAGAAAGGTAAACAAGTGCCAATTACCTTAAAAAAAAGAATAAAAGGAAAAATGTCTCCATTACATCTATGGTGGAGTACAGTAAAGATTAAGTGATAAAACGTTCATAAAGCCTTTGACACATAATAGATTATCCTGGAATGTAAACTCCATGAGGGAAAGCATCTACCTTTGTTCAGTGCCTCATCTGAAGGGACTTAGATTATTAATTTGCAAAAGTAGGTGCTCAGTTAATGGTGGTTGAATATAGACTCTTAGGGTATATTCTTTTCCTTCTTTATTTCTGCCATCCTGACTCCTTTACTGGTTAAACATGACAGGAGATGATAGTTTCTAGTAAGATATCTTTTCAATAAATGGCGTATAACAACATCAGCTACCTGTACATGATCTTTGGATTTCCAGTCATTAATTGAAGCAACAAAGAAACCATCTGCTGGCCATTGGAAGGTGGTGGCATTTCCCTCAACACATATATGGGTGAAATCATACCTACTTTTCTATCTGAATGTCTAGTTCTGAGAATCAGAGCTCTTTTGCTTTCCTTTCTCTGTCTTGCTTGCCTTTTCCCCTGATCTTAAAGGCCATTTTCCTCTGGATACTGTTTTACATAATGACATAATCATGCGTTATTTATCTCCTTGATCAAAGCTGCTGGAGGGGCGCCTCGGTGGCTCAGTGGGTTAAAGCCTCTGCCTTCCGCCCAGGTCATGATCCCAGGGTTCTGGGATCAAGCCCCGCATCGGGCTGTCTGCTCCGCAGGGAGCCTGCTTTATCTTCTCTCCCTCTCTCTGCCTGCCTCTCTGCCTACTTGTGATCTCTGTCTGTCAAATAAATAAATAAAATCTTAAAAAAAAAAAAAAAGCTGCTGGAGAAACTGAGTGTCACAAAAGGATCTAGAGCTTGCCCACTGCAGCTGCAAGTGAAGCATCTAGAAGTTGTCTCTTAAAGAAGACAGCAGCATTTATATTCATATAATTTGGTGCTGCTAAACATTATGACAAGTTGTCTGCTTCTTAATGGTCTGGGCAGGTAAAAAGCAGGTATCTAAAAAGAAGTAAATGTTACCTTGACATATCCAATGAGAATTGGAAGAACTTTGAATTATATTGTCCAAACTGCTTGTGATAAATGATGCTAACTTATGCACTGCCAAAAGCAAACACACAGTCTCTGTTGACCCTTAGTGTGTTGAATAGTGGTAGGAAAAAATGAAATAAGTGTAACGAATCTAGGGTTTTGAGTATTGTTCCTGCCATTACAAGTTGTATGATTCTTCTCTGAATCTGAATTTCCTTTCCAGAAAAATGGGCATGCTGTGCCTGAAAGGCTTTATAGAGATCAATGTATTAATGATTATAATTCACCTAGGAAAGTGACACACACAGATATTCAGTCATAGTAGACCCTCAACTCTGCAGGATAAAGAGACCCATGCTAGTCAGAGATACCTTCTTATAGGTGAAGAAATTCCCACAAATATTCAGGATGCCTAAGATCAAACCATAGATCTATCATGAGGTAGATCTAGATCTATCTAGATCAAAGATCTATCATGAGGTAACTGTGTGAACTTGGATAAATTGTTTGAACTGCTTTTAGTTTCTGAACCTCATATATAAAATAAGGAAAAGAATCCTTATTCTGTCTAGCTCACAGGCTTTTTATGAGAGCTCCCCGAAACATGTGTAGCTGTGAATGGTACCTGTTAATTGTAGCAACATTCAGTGAGAGTAAATAACCTCTTCCATTTATTTTGCACTTATTCCGTGCTAGCCCCAGTACTAATCCAGTAGTGTACATTGTTACAACAATCAAATAAAGTTGATAATCATATTCTTCCATTTCATATTTGAGGAAACTGGGGCTTAAACCACTTGGGAATATTTCCTATATTAGTTTCCTAAGGCTGTTGTAACAACATACCCCCATACTGGGTGGTTTAAAACAGAAACTTAGTTTCTCACAGTTATTTAAGCTAGTAGTCCAGTTGACATGGTCATGCTCCCTCTGAAACCAGTAGGAATATCATTCCTTGTCTCTTCCTAGCTTCTGTCGGTAGCACTCAGTCTTCGGTATTCCTTGGCTTTTAGATGAATCACTATAATTTCTATCTCTGTCATCACATGGAATTCTCTCTCTGTATTTCTGTGTCTCTGTTTTCCCTTCTTATAAGGACAAACCACTCATATTAGACTAACACCCACCCCAATGAGCTCATCTTAACTTGATTACATCTGCAAAGACCCTATTTCAAAATAGGGTCATATTCATTCACAGGTACCAGAGGTTAAGACTTCAACATGCCTTTTTGGGGAACACAATTCAACTTCTAACATTTCAAAAGGCCACCTATCTAGAAAGTGTTACAGATTTGATCCTAGGCATGCTGTTTCTTAAACTTGAATTTTTAAGCCATAAGATTTAAAGAAATCCATTTATTTAGACGGTAGACGAACCACAACTGGTACCTGAACTTCAGGATTCCCAGGTGACTGGCTTTCATTCCCTGCCAGGCTGCTACTCAGGAATAACATTACAAGCTAAAAGCAGCAACAGTTTTGGGGTGCTTGGGTGGCTCGGTCAGTTGAACATCCAACTGTTGGATTCATCTCAGGTAGTGATCTCATGGGTTGTGAGATCAAGCCCTGTGTCTGGCTCTGTGCTTAGCAGGGAGTCTGCTTGAGATCTCCCTCTCCCCCTCACTCTACTTGGTTTCTCTCTTTCAAATAAAATCTTTAAAAAAGTAAAAATAAAAGCAGCAGCAGTTTCTATCCATTTTAAGAAGTAATGGTTTGCTGTTGTTTTTAAGGTCCTTTTTAAAAAAAAAGGTGGAGCGAAGAATGGGCTCTTTTAGTGAATAGTGAGGAAGTGATATGCTTTTTTTTTTTTTTCCTCCTAACTTAGCCTATGTTCTTGGGTGTTCTGATCTATCCCCAAACCTGTTTTGAAAGTGAATATATATAATAGCCTTGGTCAATAAAAATATTCTATTTCCGTGGTTTCACCAATAGGTTGTAGGATGGGCAAGCAAAATCAACCAGGTCCATGGGACTAAAATCCAAAACTCATATCGAAAAAACCTATGTCCAGAAGAAAATATTAAAACACTTTTTGTTCCCCAACCCATGTAGAGTCGTTATCTGTGAGGAGGCAGATCTGGTGCTAGTGGTGGCCAGCTTCCTAGCACAGTGTCAGAAATCTTCTGTGCATAAGGGTGACAGAGAAGAAGGTGATGTAGAGAAATGGAGAGTACCTGGATTTAGATGCTGCTGGTGTTAAATTATTCCTGAACTTTAAGTTATGTGAGATAATATTTATTTATTTATTTATTTATTTATTTATTTATTTATATACATTTTGTTGCCTAGCCAGTTAACTTTACTATTATTTGTAGTCAAAGTAGTATAGTGGCTTACTGGAATTTGAGGCCTGGATATTTGCAGATTATGGTGATAATTTATTTAGAGCTGTGCTGTTGAGGTTAAGGTAGAGCATGAAATCCGCAATTACTACCTGGCTTGCTAAAATGTAACACAAAGGCCACTGGAGGCAAAGGAAATTTTCGGAGAAGGGTGTATGCCTTTGGAATGTGGAGATGGGAGGTGTCTTCCCGATCCTTTCTCAACCCAAAGAGCCATCCTGTGATCTAAGAGATGTGTATGCATTGTCCCTTAGGCTATGTTTAGGAGAACATGCCCTTAGCCTAGCGTATCTTTCCCATAGAGAGATTCTTCCAGTTTCAGTGAGACCCCTTGTCATACATCACCTGCTTGAGAAACAGTGATAAAGATTTATGAATATCCTGCAGACCCAATAAAAGCGGGAGCAAAGAAGAGCAAAGGGTCTTTGTCTCTGAGCATTGACTCCCCCTCGTCTTCTCTCTTTCACAGCAAAGTTTGGAGTAGTCTTTCATCCATCAGTACAGGGATTGCTGGTCATTCCTGGCATTGTGCCTTCCTTACGACTGATTTCTTATATGAGGGAGTGAAGAAGTAGATTCTCCTGAGAAAAATGTCTGATCTTGTTGTAATCAAAGAAAAAATACCATTATCTTAGATGTAACTTAAATACCCTCTCAGTTACACATATCCTAAGGATAAAATTCAATCATGTTCACAATTTCGAAGTGAGCTTGCACAGAACCCCGCAGCCACCATGAGCTCTTCTGTACACACCGATCACTTTTTCTCAAGACAGACTCTTCTTGGAAGCTCATTATAATGGGCATATCCTTGAATCGGAACGTTAGAAGATTCTGCTTCTCTTTACATTGATTCTCTGGTTATTTCCTGAGAGTTTGTAAAGCAACTTGATTTCAAAGTCACATGTTTTGCTAAGAAAAGAATTGGGGAAAGATGACTAATGAATATGTCCTTCAATCATTTATTATTTCACTACCTATTATAGCTGATAAGAACAAGTTTCTCAGTTGTCAACCAATCTGACAAATTGTAATAATATTGTAATAATTGTAATAACAATTGTAATTGTAATAATAGGCATTATGAAGCACCTTTTCAGGAGATAAGCATGGTTATCTGGGAGATTTATAGTTCATAGTTTTAAATTACAGATGAACTGTTGATAACAGTAGAAGAAAATTAGTGAAAATATGAAAGTCTTGTTAAAATAAAATAAAATAAAGGCTAGTCTTTCTTTAGATCAGAATGAAAACAAGACAATTACTAGATGGGTGTACATTTTAGATGGGTTTCATTAGGGCAAAAACTTGCTGTCTTTGTAAAGTAACTTAGCCAAGTTTAGCTTTGCTAGTATTTCCAATTTTGTGGAGTAAATTCAGAGGATTGGCATAAAGATTTAATATCTCAAATTGTTCCCAATATCAGAATAATTAAGAGCCCTAGGCTTCAAGAAGAAAATTGACATGTGTTTTAGTCTACTTACTAAATCCTGACACTTGTAAGCTATGGGCAAATCATCTAATCTCTCTGTAAATCAGCATCCTCATTAGGAAACCAAGAATAATCATGGAACCTGCCTTATGGGGTTTTTTGTGATTTTAAGTGACATAAACACAAAAAGATGAGATTGTGATATATCTTATATGTAGTAATTTTCTGTAAATTATAGAAATTATTAAGATAATGGTGGCAAAGTTATTTTAATCATATAAATAATTATGTGTTTTTCTTATGTCCTATATTTGAAGGTCATAGACCATTGATACCCTCAATAAATACTTACTCAGCATCGGTCATGTATTTTGGTTTGGTGTTGTACACTGGGACTTATCAGTGAACAAAACTGGCAAAATTGTCTTCCTTTATGGTATCTATTCCTATTGTGGAGGGGAGATACTCAATGAATAATAACCTAAAAAATAAACAAGATGAAGAATATGTTTTAATGTAAAGAATTTTGTGCGGAAAAATGAGTAGAGGAAAATAAGGGGAACTGGAAATTCCAGAAAGTGCAATTTTCAGTAGGGTAGTATGTCAGTCAGGGTTGTCTTATTGGTTCTATGGTTCTTACTGGTTTTATGCACACATTCATTTAAAAATTCCTTAAAATCATATATATACAATATATACACACACATATACACACATGCACAGTTAAGTAATTGGCTCACATATCTGTGGGGGCTGACAAGTAATGAAATCTATGTGACAGGCCAGCATGCTGGTAACTTAGGTGGGAACTGTTTTACAATCTTGAGGCAGAATTCTCCTAGAAGCCTTAGTTTTTGCTCTTAAGCCTTCAACTGATTGGGTGAGTCCCATTCATAGTGTCAAAAGTAACCTTTACTTAAAGTCAACTGATTTTAAATGTTATTCACATTTACAGTAAGCCTTGACAGAAGTACTTAGACTAGTGTTTAACCAAACAACTAGGTACCATAGCCTAGCCAAACTGACAGATATAATAACCATCACAGGTAGTCAGGGCAGGTCTTATTAAAAATATGGCACTGAACTAAGATTTGGAATGTAAAGGAGTTATTCATGTAGATATCTATAAAAAAGAATGTTCCAGGCATAGGGAATATCCATTACAAAGCCCCTAAACTTGGGTGTACCCAGTATGTCTGATGACCAGCAAAGAGGCCAGTGTGCCTAGAGTGGGGTGAAGGAGTGGGAAAATAATAAACTGTATGGTCAAAGAGTAGGGCAAAAGAAGCAAATAGTGTAAGATATAGTCTATTTAATATAGTCTCTAATTATAGAATAAAAGAAGAATAACTATGGAGTGGATGAATGTAACACTAAATTGGTGCACTATAGTAATATATATCTGTAAAAATATTTGAAGTCAAGATAGTTCTTGGAATGGTCTTAGGATGGTACAGGTCTGAATACAGTCAAGGAATGGGTGGATACTGTGATAGAAATAAAAATTATGCTTCCTTAGGAAGCAAAATGAGAAAGAAGTCATCCCTCCCAACCTTGGGATATAGGCTTCCTGAAGGTAGGCACTAAATATGTCTTGCTTACTGTTGTATCCCCAGGACCTAGTGTAGCACATTTTATGTTGTAGGTGTTATTAATACTAAAAAAAGAGAACCCTCTACTTATAGCCAGTTACTTATAGATGCATCTCAATTTTGGAAAACCATTAATGGTAATATACAGGCACTAGAACACTTTCTTGATTATATTCCAGTACTCTCATTATTTTCTTTTCCCATTCCCAATGTGGTCTCATTTCTGCCTGGATCTTGAACCTTTTGTTCATCTGCCATTTGTGGTCTCCAGTGGAGGGTGGAGAGTAGAACCCACCTCCTATTAATGATGCCTCTGATGTTGGTGTGAGTTTTCCTAGGCTTTTTAGATCTTGGAAATATCAGTGGATAATATGGAAAAAAATATTTTGATCAAGTGAATGCATATCATGGTCTTTGATTTATAGGGGATTTCTGAACCACAGAGATGAGCAAAGATAGGGGCCCAATCAGTTAGGTGAAAGATCTTCATTTTAGAATAATGGAAGCTGAGAAGAGAGGTGATTAAGATACATGAATTCATAAATGGAATACAAGAAGGATGAACATAAATTCATCAAATTCCTACATGTTATAGCTGAAGTCTTCAACTAGTCTGGGATAAGCAATAATTTACATCAAAACTGATACAGTTCAGGGTAAAAGGAAATACAGGTTAAAATATAAATAGATTCAAGAATGGATTGGTTAATTTTTGGAGCACGAGGCCATAGTGTTATTGGGGTGGCATGTTTTTTTAGAAGAATACTCTAACTTAGATTTTGATGTACACCACTTGATGGTGGTGTACTGGAGATGTTTAACAATAGGCTCTCTGATAAAAGAACATGCATGTATATGTACTTAAGTTCATAATAAATTTTAATGATATAAAGACTGCATAGGACATTTACAAATAATTATGAAATTAAATAATATTCTTTATTATAAATTCCACACAATCAAACGATACTCAACAAATGATTTTATCAAACTCTTCTATTTGCAGTTTACTTATAGTTGAAATTCAACAATGAACTAACAAAATAAATGCTTGATTACTATCATATTTGGCAAAGGAGTCACTCATGACATTGATACATGAGTGTAGAAACATGAACGTTTGACTGAAATTTTAATTTACTTTAATGAGTAAGATTGCAACTTTATTCATTCTTTAATCATGCAAGCAATTTCTTTGCTGGATTGGATAATAGGTTTTGAATGCTGGAAGCTTATTTTCTCATTTTGGGGGGAAATTCATAACATAACACCTGGAGACATGATCCACTTTAAATTTAATCTTCATTATTAACATTTTCCCATCACTTAAATCTAGACAATCAACAAAATAATAAATCAACCCTAGATTTCTAGCATTTATTGGTTTTCATGATGTAAATACTCCAAGCATGGCCAAGTTCAAACTACTGATATGATGTCCCTGAACTTGGAATTGAGAAGAGATGCAATTATGTAATAATTATATACATATATTACATATGTGATATATATTATATAGTATTTCCATTATACAGATAAAATACATACCAGTAAACTAAAGACCATAGTTATAGTGAAATATGATAAAAAATAATTAGAAAGTGATCAATTTTTAGTATTTATTACCTTTGGCTTTAATATAATTTTTATATTTTAAGTTTATATAATGTAATTTTTTAATGGTAGCTGCATTTAAAAACCAGTTGTCAGGATTCCTGAAAATATAACACTGGGCTCTTGCTACCTAGTACTAGCAGCTTCAGTATACCACTAGATATGACCACAGGCAAGAGTTCTTCCCACACACTGTCTTTTGATAGATATCTTAAACATAGAACCTATATTCATTAGAAGAAATATTTCACCCTGCATGCCATTACTTATAGTATTCTTCTTTAAAGTAATAAGTTGACTTCTGTCTCCTAGATACCACTATACTTTCAGATTATTTTCTTTAAATGGAAAAAAAAAGGCAATTCCTCCCCCTCCCCCATCTTTTCAGCCATAATAGCTAGAGAGAAGTAGCCACATGGGCTGAAGTATGTTTTTTCAAAATCCTTTTCCAATTTGTAGGATTAGGTGCTCCATGACAGAGTACATAAGAACACAACAGGAAACATCGTAAAAGCTGGTTTTATTAGTCTTCTTTGTTCCCCTCTTATATGGATACCTTTTTTTTTCTCAGTAACGAACTCGGGATTATAAATTCTGGCTTGAGTACAGTTCGCTTTGCCTTCCTTTAGCTTTCCTAAAGCTGCTTTGCAAAAATATCCATAGTCTATCACTCATTTTAGTTCTATTTATAGTTCTTAACACCTTACCCCCCCATTTTAAAAGGTTATTTCCATCAGACACTAACATATCTGTAGTAAGTCCTTAAAACATTAGCAATCTTCATTGTAGTTTTCCGATGAGGTAACTATTTTTTGGAACATATGGTCATAAAAGTATTTTTAGACACTTCCAGCCATTTTGAACATGAACCCAAATTCTTACCCAATATAGTGCTGCAAAATAATGTTATTCCCCCCCCCCAAAAAAAATAGCAAATTTACCCATGTAATTTTCAGAGCAGCTCTATTCCCAATTGGATCAGGTGCCTTAATTCCTTTGAAGGTATTATTGATTGATTTACAAGTGATCTCACTGCATTGAGACCTAAACTTGTCCAGTTATTCACTTCTGGCAAGTTTTATTCTAAGTATGTGATCCATGTGACTAGGTACATGCATCAGTGATATTAAGTAATGGTACAGTAATCACATCCTAAGTAATGAGTTGATTGGGTAGAAAAGTAAATTGGAAGCATGGGCTTTTATGTTTGTTCAGAAAAGATGTTAACAGATGACATTTTGTAGGCTAATCATTTATAAGCATGCCTATTTTCTTTTGGCTATTTATCACACTAAGAACTTATGATATTTTAGTTTAAACTTATGAATAAATATCATATATGGAAGCCATGTAAACTGGGAAGTTCTTATTACAACAAAAAATCTAGTTTTCCCAAATTGCTATTTTTCATATTTTTCCAAAATAATGCTTGTAGTGGGTCATTCTAAGGCAAAATATATATTTTAGGCTTGTATGAATGCTAAATCATATTGACATTCTTTGTAACAAAAATGAGACAAGCATTAGTTGGCCCATGAAATAGATTTATGATTCCAATGGCATAAGAAGTCTTCATGTAACTATCATGGAACTAATTGGGATTCTAAGTAGAATTTGTATTTTATAACAATGAGGTTGCAGATAAGAAAATCTGTTGATTATAGCTTTGAAAAAAAAAAAACAACAACTAACTAAAAACTAAAAAGGATTATGTCAGGGAGGGAGAATTTTCTCTGCTCTTCAGGGTCCTTCTAGCAAGACTAAGGATCAAATTGATGGATTAACAGATTTGTTCCTGACAGATGAATAGGAGAAAATCAAACTTAATTTCCTATGTACAGAAAATCCACATGAACATGAGATTCCAAAGACAGGCAAAAATGAAGTATATATTTCATTTTGAACTTAAGAGGGTAGGGTTCTGGGACTTCAAATAAAAGAAATCCAATTCAAAGGAAGATTGTAAACAAATGTTTGCTGTGCCATTCATAAACAATAGGACATAGAGGACTGTGACCAAACAGACCTTGCTAGGTTCTTCCTTGTCTACCATGCCTAGTTCATGTTAGAACTTTATCTATAGTGATAACTCTGTTACTAGAGCAGGTCCTTTATCTAAATTCTTAGGTTGAATCTAAATTCTAAAAACTAAGAATCTAAATTCTTAGTTGAAAGGGAGGTAAAGAGTTTTTCCTGAATCTGCTGGGTTTTGATTGCTTTTTAACTCAAAATAATCTTCATCCCAATGTGACCTATCTTGGGGAAGCCTGCCCTTAGCCCCTACAGTTACAATAAATATTCTCTGCTCCTTCCCTAATCTCCTTCACATATAGATCATAAGTGACAGGTTTTGCCTGGTGAGTTAATAGTGAGGCTATCAGATAAGGTGTCCCCAAATTGTCCTTTACTAGTAAACAATACTCTTTCCTTTGTGCCTTTCTCCTGCTGCTTAAAATGTAATGTGTCCAGGTTAACAGTTCCCTCTCCAAGATAATGAAATGACCATGAGAATTGAAGCAAAGTACTGTCTAGTAACAATAGGGAAAGGTCCTGGATCCCTGGTGCAATGAAGCCACCATACAGATTGGTCATCTGTGGACTTCTTTCTCTGGGTCTTTGCTTCTCATAACTGTGTCTAATTGTAATGAATAGACATGTTAACATTAGCTCATTTAATCAATACAAATAACGCAGGTTTTATTATTAACATCAACATTCTACAGATGAAGAAAATTGCAGAGACTAGCAAAGTAACTTGCCTAAGGTCAAAAATCTCAGTGGGGAGTTAAACAAGGATTTGAACTGAGGCATGGCTTTTCTAGGGGTTCCCAACTGTTACATGAGAAACAAGAAAATTCAACTCAGCCTTTTCGGTAAAAGCAGTGAGCACCCATAGCACTAAGAAATATAAAATAGCAGGTACAATTCCTTATAATTTGAATGGAACTTTACAAAGTATCATTGAGTTACCTTATGTTCTGGATGTCAGTGTGAGATATTGAGCCTCAGTGATACTGACTTAGAAAGACTTTAGTGGGGACGCCTGAGTGGCTCAGTGGGTTAAAGCCTCTGCCTTTGGCTCAGGTCATGATCTCAGGGTCCTGGGATCAAACCCCTCATTGGGCTCTCTGTGAAGCAGCGAGCCTGCTTCCCTTCCTCTTTCTCTGCCTGCCTCTCTGCCTACTTGTGATCTCTGTCTGTCAAATAAATAAATGAAATCTTTAAAAAAAAAAAAAAAGACTTTAGTGTTATATAAAGTGCTAAGGTCAGTCTTCAAAATGTGATAAGAGAAAAAATTGTTTTTGTCAATATAATTCAAGTATTATGGGTAGGAAAGGGCCATGGGGGCAAATTCGAAATTATTAGACATAGATGCTCAGGGTGCTCTTATTCCTGAAAGTTCTTGATAGGATGGTCTGGTTTTTAGAGCATAAAAATTGGTAATGGGATGATTGATAGATGAATGAAAGCACTTGGTCAGAAAGCTAAGCTATTTGATACAGTTCAAAGAGGTGAGATGCTGAATTTCTGTATGAAAAATATATTATTTGTCTCAAATACACCTGCCCTAGACAGATTGATTAATTCCTTTTTGGTTTTCAACTTCTACTTCTGCATCTATCACTATTTCTTTACTAAATTATGTCCTGTTAACTCATTTCTCTGGATCACTTAGAGCCCAATTTCAATCTAGCTTTTTCAAAAAAGGTTTTTGCTGACTAATCTGGCTTAACTGTCTTCTCTTGAATCTGATAATGTCTATTAATTTTACTTCTTTACACTGTTTTTCTTAAAGACCTTGCCAATGGATTCCTGATGTGTCTTTTCAAATGCAGTGCTAGTACTGTGTGTGTGTGTATAAATATTTATAATTATATACTATATATAATATATATGGCTATCTACTATATGTAATATTTATAATTGTATACCTATTTCGTAAAACTATATAATCATATATGGATATATAACATATATATCTTATATAAACATATACTTATACACCTACACATTACATATATATTACATATATAACATATGTATATTATATGTATGTATATATAACTTACCCAAGTTATCCCTAACCATGTTCTCAGACAATACATTCCAGATACATATATTTTATATTTCTAGTTTGTTTTTGTTTTTGTTTTCACTCCAGATATTAACTAGGGCTTCTTTGCTTCTCAGAAATCTAGATAATGATCCATTTTAATCCCTGCTAATTCCATGCTTGTGAAATCCAAATTCCTCAGGATTACAACTCATTTCTCTGGATTCCTGTTCTCATGCTCTTTTCATCTTTCACCTTTACATAAGCATACACTTAACCTTTATCCTTTTCTCCAAGTTACTAAAAAAATATACAAATTTTACAAATTAGTAATATTAACTGAAGGGGTAGGGGTGGGCAATGGGGACCTTCTTATGAAGCACCCAATTTTCTCCCATCTTGCTAGTTTTCTTACATCTCTCACTCCTCTTCCTCCCCACCACATCCTCCTCAGCATATCCTCTTTAGCTTTAAGTTTTTCTACTCTCTTGCCCATAGAATTTTAGTTCTTCTCAGCTCCTGAGCAAAGCTTGCAAGCCCAAATCCAACAAAGTGTGGCAGAACGAGGGAACTTTGAATGACCAGACTCCATGTTCTTTAGGAAATACTTGATTTGATAACAGGGTTGTTGTGGTTACTTTTTTTTTTTTTTTTCTATTTACTTACAGGCTTACCCACATGTATAAACTGTGGACTAGCTCAGTGCCAAGGGATACATTGTCTGAGCATTAGGTTAGGGATGCCCTAGGTAAATACCCGAATTGTCTATTACATATGACATTCTGGAGAATTAAAAGTACACATTCAGTTTAATAAATCTTTTTGAGCCTCTATAGTGTGTTAAGCACTGGGAATATAAAAAATAATAAGAGAAAATCTTTGACTTCAAAGAACTTCCAATCTAGGGGAAAGGCTGACACATAAATGGATCATATGAATATAATTTGGTAAGAATAAATTTAATAAACAAAATGATAGAGATCTAACAGGGGACAGTAAATGTCTTTTGTTAGAACAGAACAGAGCTGAATTTTGAAGAAAGAGCAGGAATTATGTAGGTGAATAAAGGTTGAGAGTAGGGGAATGAAGGGAATCCTAGGTCATTGAAACTGTACAAAAATATGGAGATCTAAAGAAACGTTAAGTATGCATGGGGAACTGCAGTGGATTCAGTGTTTCAGAAGTGTGAGTGTAAGGGGAATGTTGGGAAACGAACCTGGATTTAGAGGGTAGAATACATATGCTATCCACGTGAAAGAGTTTGTATTGACGTCCAGACCTGGCGCTACATGATCCCAGGAGAACCGCCATCACAGTGTGCATTGTGGCATAGCTGTAAGGCAAATGGAGCAGAGGGACAGACTGAGGCAGTATTCAGGGATAAAAGTCATCAGTCCTTGGTGAGCCGTTAGTATTTGTAGAAAGGGAGATTTTAGGGAGATTGTGAGATTTCTTGTTTAGAGGAATTTAAAGATCTGAAGATTATGTTCCAAGAGTTTTCTTATGGGCAGAAATGCCAACCACCCTGCCCTTTATTCTTGTAAACCGGATTATATATAAAAGCAGAAAATTGGCTTTAGCTCTGAGTCCCTAGGATAAGGGGGAATAGCTCAACAAAAGTGAATAGCCAAGAGGTCACAGTACCTCTAAGCATCTTTCCGTTATTTGGGTAATGTGATAATCCAGTAGTTTCCAAATATTTTTGACACCAATACAGGTAAAATGTTTTTGAATTTCCATCAATATTTGCACATTGATTTTTTAAACAAATTAAACAAATGTATTACTTTATCAATATTCTGTGAATGAAAGTTTTGAAACTTCAAGATAAAAAGTAGGAAAAGCAATTCTATTTCTTCCATAACTTAATGGATGATTTGGTCTTCATTTTGGACAGTGCTGTCTTAATCTGAAAGGGCTATTCCAGGGACACCTAAGTGGTTCAATTAATTAAGCATCTGCCTATCAGGTCACGATCCCAGCTTTGGCTTCGTGGGATGGAGTTCTTCATCCAGCCCCTTGCTCAGTGGGAAGTCTGCTACTCCCTCTGCCTTCCTCCCATTCGTTCTATCTCTCTCTCTGTGTCAAATAATAAACTCTTAAAAAATAAAATAAAAGGCCTGTTTCAGTTGATATGACATCATGCAGTCATTCTAGAATTTCTCTGCTACCTGAAGTCCAACCTAAAGTTAGGTTTACATCTCATTTTCTCTCTCTCTTTTTCTATTATAAGTACTTGTATGGAGCAGTTGAATGAACCACCAAAAGTGGCCACTAGAACAGCGTTGTTCTAGTACTTGGGAAACTATAAAACTGACCCAAATAATAAAAGTAGTGCCATTTTTGTTTGTTTGTTTGTTTGTTTGTTTTTTTAAGATTCTATTTATTTGATAGAGAGCAACAGCAAGAGAGGGAACACAAGCAGGGGGAGTGGGAGAGGGAGAAGCAAGCTTCCCTCTGAACAGGGAGCCCAATGTGGAGCCCAAACCCAGGACCTGGGATTATGACCCCCAGCCGAAGGCAGACGCTTAATGACTGAGCCACCCAGGTGCCCCAGTTGGTTTTAATGTGGACAATGAAACTGTATGATATGGTGCTATCAGAACTCTAGTTCTGAGTTCCCTTTCTCAGTTTTACTTGAGAGACAGGAAAGATGCTGGTCAGAAATGAAAGCTTAGGGTACCCTGGTGGCTTAGTTGGTTAAGCCACTGCCTTCGGCTCAGGTCATGATCCTGGAGTCCCAGGATCGGGTCCTGGTCTGGCTCCCTGCTTGGCAGGGAGTCTGTGTCTCCCTCTGACTCTCCCCCTTCTCATGTTCTCTCTCTCTCTCTCTCATTTTCTCTCTCTCTCAAATAAGTAAATAAAATAAAATAAAAAAAGAAATGAAGGTTTAGTAATCTCAAAAAAGGGGAATGCTAATTGAGGTCTGGCAGTTTGCCAAGCACTTTACAAGCTAAGACTATCTTGTTGCTAATGAATATGATATTCCTGTTGCAACATGTTCCCTTTTCGTTTAAAGGTATAGGATCTCTCTGGTCTGACACAATGGCTGGGTTTGCTACTTTTTGCTTTTGACAAAACATTAAAGAGCCAACGTGAACTCACAAAATCTGGAGGGGCAAGTAGTAGAACTGATAGCATGAAAGGGACCTAATTCTTCAGCATCAGGGCAGGCATTAGAAGAGGGCCAGCACAATTGAATAAAGATCTTTGTAGGGATCGTGAAAGGGACACAGTGACTGAGTAGATAATGGTGTTATTATCATAGGTGGGATATTTTGGAAGAGGATCATATTAGGGTAGGTGAAGAAAGGAGGGGCCGAGGTGGGGAGAGGACAGCTGTTGAGTTCAAATCAAAGCTAATTTGTCATCTGTTTGGAGTCACGGTGAAAGTCAGAGATGGAATGGAATATGAAGCACTTGGGTCATTGCTTCCAGCTTAAGTGCTCACATTTCCCTATCCTTGCAATGAATTTCTATTTACTTTGAAGGCAATCTGCTTGTTTGCAGACTGAACTTGAAGAAAGCTGGCAGAGGGAAGGCTACTAACAATTAACTTCTTATTATGGTTAAGATAATTGGAGTTGTCTCTAGAGAAAGACATGTCTGTTGCAGAAAGCTGTTAAATTTAATTTGTCCCCTTCTGTCCATATAGCGTATGCAACAGTTTTTATTCTTCAGAAAGGATGATAGATCATAACTAGGGAATGACTTAGCAGTATATATCTTTTGAAGTTGGAATACCAGCAGTTGTTATTAGGCTGGCTTTATCTTTCCAGCCAGAATGAATCAAAGATGTTATCTTTAAGCATTTTAGAATTTGCCATGAAATGACAAAAACCAGGGACTTCAAAACAAAGGTTGGTTATTTTCCCTGAACTTGTAATTCTGAGGTAGAATAAAATGCTATTTAAAACTTGAAGCTGCATAACATCTTGAATTCTTTGGTGTTAAGCACATAAATCGTTTTCAATTTTTTTCCATTACAACTTCTGTTTTCAATAATTGAATAAAGATGATTATAGAAATTGAATTTCTGAATGCTACTAAATATGTCACAGACCAGTAATGAATGGATATCATTTCTACTCTTTCTTAAAGAAGCAGATGTGATTCTTGAGATTAGATGATAGCTGTGGGGTCTATGGGTTTGAGCCAAAGGCTGGAAATGAAAAGCCACAGGTTTAAGTTCTGGCTTTGAAACCAACTAAACAATAATCTTTACCATATTGTTCAACCCGTTGACCACTCATTATTCTCTGATATATAGTGGGAGTCTGAAACATTTCTTCCTAACTCACTGTGGTAACAAGAACAAAAATAACAGCAAGAAACACACATACACACACACACACACAAACCCCAATAACTACCACTAACATCTATTGGACAATTATTAAGTGGGGCCATCATGTTACATACTTCATTTAGCTTAATAAATAATAAAAAAAAAAAAACTTAAGATCACAGCTGATGACTCCACTGAAAAGAAATAAAATATTTTTTAAAAGGAGAGACTGGCTTTTCTAACTTTCATTTTATCTCAAACTTTGTGATTTATAGGTAAATCTCTAAAAATGATTTACCCAAGTCTTTATTGAGCACAGATTATACCCAAGGCATAGTGTTGGGCATTTTGTAAGCTGTTAAACTGTACCAAACCAAGAAATGTTTCAGTAAGCTCATAGTCTATTAGAGAAGGCAGAATAGTAGAGCATGGCCACGGGTGAGTTTTAGGGTCAGACTGCCAGGGTTTGAAGGTAAGTGCTTCCATCCTTTGGTAAGATTGTTTAATTATTAGTATCTCAGTTTTCTTCACCATTCAAAATGGCATAGTAATAGGTTCTAATTCACAGGCTGGTTGTGAAAGTTAAATATAGTTCTAAGAAAGTGTTCAGTAGTACCAGGCATAAATGCTCAATTGCTATTACTACTATTACTATTGTGGGAAAATGTTATATATTAAATAATTGTATAATTAGAGTAGGGCAAATGGCCAGTGAAAAGTATAGGTAAATGATACACAAAACTCAAAGAATAGATTTTTTTTTCTCCTGAGAAGAATCAGAAATTAGCACTGGATGAGTTTGGTTGTTTTTGTGCTGGACCTGGACAAGTAAGTATGATTTAGATTTGTGAAGATTACAGAGGTATCCCAGCTACAGGGAGGAGGTTAATTAAAAGCATGGAAGAAGGAAAATACAGGGCTACAAACAAGAAGAGTAATTGATTCATTTTGACTGTAATACAGGATGATGGAGAGGAAGAATTTGAAGACTTAAGTTGGAAAGCCAATGTGGGTCCATTACATGAAAGTTCTTGAATGTCAATCCATTGAAGGAGTCTGAACTTTGGTTTGTAGACAATAGGGAGTCATGGAATTTTGGGGCGAGTAATGTGATGTCAACATAGTCATTGTTTAGAAAAATTGTCCCGGGTGTACTGCTTAATGATAAGCAGGATGGACTTGGAAAGAAATACAAAGTGCCAAGATAACTGCTTAGAAGGATTTTAAAATAAGCCTGGGAGGTGGAGTCCTAAGGCGATAGAGGTGACTACATCTTACTAATTTATTTTTATTTGTGGATATATTTATTTAGCTTTATTTTCTTTTAACACATATAGGCTCCTTTGGCCATGATGGGGGGAAACAGCCACAAAAGACTCTATAGCCTAACAACTTTAAAATTCTGTCCAAAGAGAGAAGCTGACTCAATCCTTAATTCCAGGTTAAAAAAAAAAATCATTCTGAAATATTCTGATGGGCTCAGATTGGGCCAGAAAATGCTCCTTGTCCAATAGACTACATGAAAAATTTTAGATGCCATGCAAAAGAGTTTGGATTATATCATATGGGGCAGGGTTTCTTAAATTTTTGTGTGTCATAAACTTCTTTGGCAGTCTAGTAAAGCCTATGGACCCCTTTTCGGAATGGTATTTTAAAATGATATAAAACAATGCTATTGGAATTTCAAAGGAAGGCATTTGGATTGAACCAATTTTTTAAAATTATGATAGATATTGCTTAGTATATTAAAGATTGGTAAAAATAAAGATGTAAGGGTTTTTTTTCCCTCATCCATGTTCATAGACACCTAGAATTCTATCTACAACCAACTTAAAGCAGAATGAGGAACCTTGATACAGATGATGGGAGCTGTTAAAAGATTATAATCTCAAGGGAGTAATATGATTATAGAAACACTATGTCAGAATAGTTAAGAGCATGAAATCTGGCTTCAGAAAAATGTGTGATTGGGTCCCAGGCCTATAATTTTGCTATCTTTGTGGATTGACTGAACCAGTAAATTTTAACTTCTAAGATGTTTTTCTTTTTCCATCTACTAAATGATTATAGCTATAACTAAACCTAGAATCATTGTAAGGATTAGATTTAAATGAGATAATGCATGTAGAATGATTAGTGAATGTCTGGCAAAGAAGTTCTAGGGTAAAAATAACCATTGTGTGTATTGCTAACCTTTTTTACTTTTTATACTCTTTGGATATTGACATACTTTGATATATATATATATATATATATATATATATATATATTTGTAGAAAAAAAGATCTTTGGTTATCTTCTTGGAAAGAGTGCTAGACTATTGCACATTAAACCTTTCTTGGAAGGAGATGAGGGAGAATGATATTTCCTTTTCCTGTTAGTTTGGGGTTACAGGCATAAATTCAGTGACATCTTGGAAAGAGTGACTTCTCATATGGATGGCAGATGGGGCTGTCATGTTTCTTAAAATACCAACAGCATAACCAGGAAAGGCTCTATTCTAAGTTTGGGACTTAAGCTCAATCTCTTGGGCATGGCAAGCTGTGCCTCCCAGCCTTCTGAAATGATTCCTACTAGCTAAAATAACACTGAAGTCGCTAAAATTTTAGTTGATTTTGTATCCAACACCTGGCTCTTGGTTGAATTGTTTATACTCATGGGTTTAATTTTAGATTTAAGCTTCATATTTTTCCTACTACTCTAGATATTCTTGATTTCCTAACTGAATTGAAAATGTTTATGATTTACCAGCAGATTCTGTAGTTTTAGACCTTATTGTAAATATACAAAAATGCTATAGCAGCCCACTAGGGTGAACTTTCTGATTTGCTCTCTTGTCAGGACACAAATTTTTAGGTGCTTTACCAGTACCTTTTATATATAACCCCATTTTTATTAAGAAAGCTGATTGAAACATAAGTAATGAAATGAAGGGTTGTTTGTTTTTTTGATTAGCTGGCTTTATGCCACTTTTCATTTTTAATTCTATATCTTTGAAAGAACTTTAAATATATTCCAAAAAGCCTTGTTTGTCAGACCACAAGCCTTCTTTATTATTTTGGTAAGTTCCTCTTGGTTGTTAGTAAAACAACTTCTCAGGGACCTCAGCTCCCTTTTCTGGCTTTTTGGAGTCTCTAAGAGTAATGGCAAATATCGCATAAGATGTCTGGGGTTCTTTTGCATTGGAACATTTTTCCCGCCTACTTGCCCTTCTAGATTGAAATCAGACATGACTTTCTCCTTCACTCTCTTGCTAGAGGTGAGTTTCTTCCCTCAGTGGTCCAAAAAGTCACTTAACCCACTTTCTATAGTGGGAGACTTGAATTAGAATATCATTAGATTTTTCCTCCTGTGAGCTCCATCAACTCCACATTTATATCATTATTAGCACACTCATTACAGATAGTATAATTACCTCCACTAGACTGTGAACTATTTGCAGCCAGAGATTTCTCATTCATTCATTCATTCATTCAGTTAATAAATAAAAATAATTTATTGAGCACTTCCTTTGTATCAGGTAAGTGCTAGGCAGAGAGTATACTATCAGTGAATAAGAAGTACAAAGTTCTTACTCTCACGAAATTTAGAATCTAATGACTTGCATTCCATAACCCTAACACTTTTTACCAAGTCTGGCATACAAGAGGTAGTCAGGAAATGTTGGAATAAATAGTGAAAAATTAGACTTGGAGGTAACAAACCTGTTAAAGTAAATGACTGAATTTACCAACATCTAGTTACAATAAATAAAAACTGTCCTAAGAAAGGACAGTTTTTATTTTGTCCCAGGCAAAAGAAGAAGTAAATGACAGGTGCAGTGTTTTAAGAAACATATCTTTTTTTTTTTTTCCAGGCAAAACAGGATTTAATTTTGGAGAAGACCACTGTAGTATCAATGCATTTTGGGGGAGCAGCGTATCATTTCTAAACCTTTCCAATGCTGACCTAAGACAAGGCAACCTGCAGTTTTTTCTAGGCCTCTGAAATTTTCATTTCCAATGATTATATTCAGATGGGTATTCATCAACATGCACTGACATCTGTTATAATGGAGTGTATTTCTTCTGCCTGAATAGATTTCAGTGCACCATTCATTTCATAGTTTTATTCATGAAAAATCCAATCTGTACCAACTCTCCCCTATTTCATTATCTTTGAAATAACAACCAGTAAGCATGGATATTACTAATAGAGCAGGTTATAAGAAATGCACTAAATGTCAGATATGACTGGGAGATTGTTTATGTTATTATTTTAGGCCAAAGTGAGGAGGGGAGAAGGAATCTCAGTGTTATGCTTAGGTAAGATAAGAGCAACACAGTTCACTTTGCCTGGCCCAGAAGCTCCTAGAGAGGAAGACTAAAAAGAAGTGGAACAAAGAGTAAGGAATAGGATCATGGATAAGAAAAGGAAGTTGAAACATAGACATAGACATTCTGAATTAAATGCCTCTATTAAGCAAGATGGTTTGCATTCCATAATGAGGTAAGGGGACAGCTTAAGAAATCTGCTTTTAACAGAAGAGCAAGTCACTGACTCTGAAGGAACTTAGGCAAACAATTTGACATCTCTGGGAGGCACTTTCCTTATCTACCTTGTAAAGACACAGAGAAAGTAGTTTCTAGGGTTCTTTGTTACCCAAGAGTCTCTAAATTTTTTAGAGCACTTAAAGGCATTAAGTACTTCCTTCGGCTGCTAAATGTTATCAATAATAAAATCTATATATATCAAAAGGAAAATAAGTTCTTCATGCTTTTAAAACTAATGACAACAACAACAAAAAATAAAACTAATGACAACAGTTTTGCACATTCTTGGGGTGCATATTTAGCTTTGCATAGGTATCAAATTCGTCATAGCTTTGCAACAGGCATGAGAAGTATGTCATCTTTGTATCAGTCAGCAAAGAGAGGAAGTGTAAGTTTTATGGAAACCTGGGATTATTAGGAAATGTAGGAGAAGAAGTGAAGTGGAGGTCTGAAAAGGGGAAGTCCGAGTCAGAGTAACAGTTGCTAGCCACCCTGCCTGATACATGGGTGTACGTGGACAGGTCAGAGCCAATATGGACCACAGTCTCTACAGAAATGACGTTGCTACTTTGTGGATTTTTAGCCAGGTCTCTGGTACTGGGCCTAGTGTTGCTGTTGGCCAAGAGAGCCTGTAGTCAGGCAGTAGCTGGATGCGGAGCAGAAGAGAACGTGGACAAGCTTGGATTTGCTGGGCATCTTTTCGTCTGTCCTTATTGTGTTGACCTTTATCATGTCTGACTGCAACAACTTTCATGGAGTGTTTGCTCTACCTCACCTCTGTCTTCCAAACCACATGCAAGGTCCTCTCTTGACCAACTCTGATCTGGAACCATATGGTTGATATTAGTATGTAGGTGCAAGCATGTGTGTGCATGTGTACAAACACACACATACACACACACACACACACAGAAACCTTGAAACCAAAAGTGTTTGATTTAAATCTTCTGATACCAAATTTCACATATATATGACTTTGGATACTGTAAAGTATCCCTAGTCTAGTATCACTAGACTTAAGCTTGTTTAGGTAGGACCAAACTGCGATAGATTTTTAAAATCACTCTAAAACAAAGGTGAATAAAGACAAAGCCTGTGATTTGCTTGTCACATTACAGTGTGTAAAATGCTTTGATTTTATTATTTTATGTGTTTCCACAATTAGCCTCAGAACTTTATAAGACAAGTTACTAATCCTGATGATGGTGGCTCAGTGGGTTAAGGCCTCTGCCTTCGGCTCGTCATGATCTCAGGGTCCTGGCATTGAGCCCCACATCAGGCTCTCTGCTCATCAGGGAGCCTGCTTTCTCTCCCTGCCTCTCTTCCTCCTACTTGTGATTTCTATCAAATAAATGAATAAAATCTTAAAAAAAAAAAAGCCATGGCGAAACTCCAAGTAATTGGCCAAGATCAGATAATAAAAGAATGTGATAAAGTTGGTTAATTTTAGAATATGGTGAGTAGACAATCCTTTGTGCATTTTAAAGGTATTCTACAAAGTGCACCTGTCTTCCCATTATTTTGTTCTGACCAAGCGAAGATTTGATTAATGATGATATATTCCTTTGGATTATAAATAATTATAATCTGATTAATAATTATATCACTTCAGGCGTAATCTATTTCAGAGTTTACAATGGATTTTCACATCTTTTGTTTCACTTTACTTCAGAAAATGTTATTTGATTTTATATTTTTTTGATTTTTATCTCTATTTTACAATAAAAAAATAAGTCAGATAGACTGGATAATTGCCTTACCCTCATGCTGTTTTGACTTGTTGGAGCAGAGCTGAAACCCACTTGTTTCAAGTTCAAGTTCAAATTTTCTTTAGTGCTTTTCTATTGCCAGTCATTAAAATATTTTGATGCACAGATTTATGAATGGGAAAATAGCTTAAACATGGGGTGTTAAATAATCTTTTTCCTATTAAGTGACAGAACAAAGTCTGCATTTGACGCATCAGCATGAGAAGGAACCCTCTAAAGAGGTTCTGAATCTAGAAGCCAGGGAGAGAGATGAATGTTGGAGAAGAGAGAGTGAACAGACACCTGAAGTCTTTTATTAAGTTCAAACAAGGATGCTGGTATGGAAATTGGAAAAGTATCAAATTTCCTTTAGGAAAATGAGAATGTGAGCAGACACATAATGTTGGAACAAAGGATATGTCTTGTTCTCATATATATCATTTACTTAGAACATTGATGATGGAGAGATGGTCATGAGTGTCACAGAAAGCCTTTGAAATTAGAGACTTTGAAAAGTATGTTGTACTCTTATAACTTGTATTTTAAATGGCTTGAGAGAAGGCTATCTGTTGATGGTTTTTGTCAATGCATTGTTTTAGTATATTGCTATTTCAGGTGCATTCCTAGGTTCACTCATGTATAACAGAAATAAACTTGTATAAAGGAAGAGTGTGGTCTGGTAAAATGTGGCAGTTTACTTTATCCTTAGACATTTCCTCTCTTTCTTCTTAACTATTTATTTATTTATTTTGTTATCAGATTCTTGAGTCACTGAGGACTTTATACTTTTCATCCTTCAAAGACTGGGATATGAAGGGTGAGAGATCCTGGTCCCCAAAGGAAGAATATCTCTTCCAGATAATAGAGCAGATCCCATTGAACTATAAGTTCTGACTGCTGCCTGAGAACTCTGGACTCCTTGGCAAAAGGGACCAGCAGATGAGAAGCATCACCATCATGGCCAGGACAATTCTGGCCAAGATTCTGATTAGCAGGAGGAGATAGGGTTGCATTTCTACTTTGGGGCAGAGAAGAATATATGTGAAACTGAAGTGCTTTATTTGGTTTCTCTTGGTACTCTGTTGAACTAGTGTTGCTATGAATTATCACATGAAATTATCCTAGCTTGAGATATGTATGATTACCAGAGACTTAGGAATGAAGGTTTAGGTTATACGTGGTAAGCTACCAAGACCTGCAGAGGTGATAAATGAAGGTAAGAGGAATTTAGAATGGATGGTAGAGGAGGGAGATGGTCATCAGTTGCAGTTTCCAGACCAAAGGCAACACGAGAGGATGTAACTCATCCCCTTAACCTCTCTATTTCAAGTTTCCTTTTATGTAGAGAGGGTCAAAGGAAAATGGAGCAACTATTCTGAAACTATGGAAAAAATTGTGCAGAGTGAAGGGTGGACTATGGCAGCAACAGAGTTCTGTGCCTCAGATATCATGATAAGAGAAAAGGTCCTGTGAGGAGTGTGGTAGCTGATAATCTCTAGCTACCATGTTATTAGAATATATTACATTGTTCCCAACAAGGTTATAGCCTCTCCATCCAGTAACTGCAGGCAACAGGAGTGCTAGACTCTGGCCATTTATGCTCAGTGCAGGATTTCTTCTCTGGGCTTCTCATTGAGCTGGCTGAGAGTTTCTGAGAGCTCCAGTGCATGATGAAACTCTTCCTACTGCTGTCTCCTTCCTTCCCTCTCTCCCTTCATAGGTATCAGACATGTACCATCTAAAATCAGTCACCACCTACTCTCCCCTTTGTGTTTTTTACTGGCCTTTCTCTACAAAATAACTTTTGCTTCTAATTCTGTCATAGTATTTGTTTCCTGAAGCAACTGAACTGACACAAGGGCCTCATTTCATTCCCTTCCCTGCCCCCCTTCTTGTTGAGATGGCATCCATATACTTAAGATGCTTGGATAGCAACACAACACAATACAACAAAAAACAAAAACAAAAACAAAACAAACAAACAAACAAAAAACCACAAGGCAATATGTTTGGAAGTAACTATGATATAGTGCTATTCCTAGATCTGAACTCTAGCTATTTTACTCCACTAACTTGTCAATAATAGTTTTCTAGTCCCTAGTAAATTAGAACCAGAGGAGTGAGTATCCAGACAAAATGTTCTTCTTCCTGCACTCCTGGCAACAGACACATTCAACTCAGTCTCCGTCTATCTTGGTCATCTGCTGATTCTCACTTTTTAGTTTGGCAGCTACTCCTTCATATGACATTACAAATTTCTCATATTAGAGCTTTTGTACTCCACTTCCCTTCAATAACTATAACCCCTCTTTAAGCTGACCAGCTTTCATGCGTAGGACTTTGGAAAACACTACCATACTTCTATTTCTTCCAGGCGAGTTCTGGTGACCAGAAATCACCCAAAGACTCCTTTGGCCCTGACCCATAACAATCATTTAGCTAGGGTTTCAACATAAATTTAGATTTGTTTTGCTAAGTCATGGCATTTATCTGTAACATTATTGCATTTATAGGTAATATATGATATTTGGTGTTTGTAGTCCTTTGCAAACACAATTCATTGTGAAATGAATTGTGAATCATCTCTTCAAAGAGATATCTTAGTCTCCTCATCAGAACATAGCATGTAACATCAATATTTTTCTGTTATTAATCAAAGAAGTCTACTAAGTCTGGATAATGATTGTAAAAGACCTGAACAGGCTTATTTTTTTCTTATATTTATCTCATCTCATGAATTATTTTGATGTAAACCCCAGTATCATCATTGATAAGCAGACATTTGAGTAAATAATTCTCTTACTGAAACTCTGGATCTTCTTAATCTGTAAGTTTAATGATCTTGACAAATAAATCCTATACTGGTGCCCCCACGTGTTCTATCAAAGACATGTCAGTTGTGTCTTAGTCCGTAAGCATAGTGCTCATAGGCAGTACAGGAATTTAAATCTTCTCTTCCTTTGCTGGCAAAGCTCAGTCTCAAATAGAACAATAAGTATAAGTTTGTGAGAGGACACTAATTTTATCAAACGCAGTGCCCATCACCATGTCTTAAGCTCTACCATTTGCTCCATAACTGACATTGTCCAGATGGCCATAAAACCTTAGGAAATCGGTTAATAGTAAGGAAAACTGAGATGATGAATAAATAATTTATATAAATATGACTCAAATTTCTAACTTTCTGCTGGTGTTTTAATCAGTAGGGGCAGCCAACTTAGCACCTTGTTTTTCTTAGATTGATTGAAAAGTTAAAGATTCCATCTCCCAGATGTCTTGTTTAGACTATTCATTTCAAACAACTAATTTACTGCTAGTTTTCCTCCAATTTTAACCTTTCCCCCACTTTATTGAATCTCATCTTTGTGTAGACATGGTGACACTTAGCTCTTTTTTCAGACTGAATTTATAAAAGCCTGTCTCATACCTATACAAATCCCCTCTATCTGGGAACCACTCCAGACACTTTGATATTAAAACTTAAGTATTAGATGACTTTAAAAATATGGAACCGATGTTTCATTTCAGGAAATTTTCATAAGAGAGCTGGTGTTTAATAAATGTGCCTTATATTCAGCAAAAATATTCAAAGATAACATTGAGTCTAGTTGTGATAAATGTTAAAAGGGACACAATTGGGACATATGTGACAGAACTATTTCTTATTTATTTGGTGTAAAAGAACAAGTTGTATTGGACTCTAAGCCCTTTGAAAAGAAGAAAATTTTCCTTGCCATTTTAGTTCAATAAAGTGTTCAATAAATGTTTACTAAATGAATTCTTGACAGATTCATAAAGGAAAGTAGGCAATTTATGATATAAATTAAATGATATAGCATAGATGATTCTTATAAAGCCCTGATAAGAGGGCACCCGGGTGGCTCAGTTGTTAAGCATCTGCATTTGCCTCAGGTCATGATCCCAGGGTCCTGGGATCGAGCCCCACATTGGGCTCCCTGCTCAGCGGGTAGCCTGCTTCTCCCTCTCCAACTCCCGCTGCTTGTGTTCCCTCTCTAGGTGTCTCTCTTTCTCTCAGATAAATAAATAAAATCTTTAAAAAAAAATAAAGTCCTGAGCTAGTGTCCAAAATCTATAAAGAACTTAGCAAACTCAACACCCAAAGAACAAATAATCCAATCAAGAAATGGGCAGAGGACATGAACAGACATTTCTGCAAAGAAGACATCCAGATGGCCAACAGACACATGAAAAAGTGCTCCATATCACTCGGCATCAGGGAAATACAAATCAAAACCACCATGAGATATCACCTCACACCAGTCAGAATGGCTAAAATTAACAAGTCAGGAAATGACAGATGCTGGCGAGGATGCGGAGAAAGGGGAACCCTCCTACACTGTTGGTGGGAATGCAAGCTGGTGCAACCACTCTGGAAAACAGCATGGAGGTTCCTCAAAATGTTGAAAATAGAACTACCCTATGACCCAGCAATTGCACTGCTGGGTATTTACCCTAAAGATGCAAACGTAGTGATCCGAAGGGGCACGTGCACCCGAATGTTTATAGCAGCAATGTCTACAGTAGCCAAACTATGGAAAGAACCTAGATGTCCATCTAAAGACGAATGGATAAAGAAGATGTGGTATATATACACAATGGAATACTACGCAGCCATCAAAAGAAATGAAATCTTGCCATTTGCGACGACGTGGATGGAACTAGAGGGTATCATGCTTAGCAAAATAAGTCAATCGGAGAAAGACAACTATGATATGATCTCCCTGATATGAGGGAGAGGAGATGCAACATGGGGGGTTGAGGGGGTAGGAGAAGAGTAAATGAAACAAGATGGGATTGGGAGGGAGACAAACCATAAGTGACTCTTAATCTCACAAAACAAACTGAGGGTTGATGGGGGGAGGGGGTTGGGAGAGGGGGGTGGGGTTATGGATATTGGGGAGGGTATGTGCTATGGTGAGTGCTGTGAAGTGTGTAAACCTGGCGATTCGCATACCTGTACCCCTGGGGATAAAAATATATGTTTATAAAGCTGTAAAAAAAAAAAAAAAAAAGAAAAAAGAAAGGATGAATACCCAAGTTTTGTAGCAACATGGACGGGACTGGAAGAGATTATGCTGAGTGAAATAAGTCAAGCAGAGAGAGTCAATTATCATATGGTTTCACTTATTTGTGGAGCATAACAAATAGCATGGAGGACAAGGGGAGATGGAGAGGAGAAGGGAGTTGAGGGAAATTGGAAGGGGAGGTGAACCATGAGAGACTATGGACTCTGAAAAACGATCTGAGAATTTTGAAGGGGTGGGGGGTGGGAGGTTGGGGGCACCAGGTGGTGGGTATTGTAGAGGGCACGGATTGCATGGAGCACTGGGTGTGGTGCAAAAATAATGAATACTGTTATGCTGAAAAAATAAAAAAATTAAAAAAAAAATAAAGCCCTGATAAGAAGGAATAAAAAAAAGCTATCAGAAAGGATGAATACCCACAGTTTGCATCGACATGGATGGAACTGGGGGGATTATGCTAAATGAAATAAATCAAGAAGAGAAGGACAATTATAATATGGTTTCACTCACATGTGGAACATAAGGAATAGAGCAGAAAAGGGAGGGAAAACTGAATGGGAAGAAATCAGAGAGGGAGACAAACTGTGAGAGACTCTGGACATTGGGAACCAAACTGAGGGTTACAGAAGGGAGGGGATGGGGGATGGGGTTAACAGGTGATGGCATTAAGGAGGGCACATGTTGGGAGGAGCAGTGGGTGTTATATGCAACTGGTAAACACTGATTGATGAGCTGACTGAACACTACAGCAAAAACTTGTGACGTAGTATATGCTGGCTATCTGAACATAATAAAACATAGCTAGAAAGCATGAGATCTTATGTCATATATTGAATAGTGATTTTTAAGATAGCTTTGATTAAAATAGTGGCTTAAATTATGGCCTCAAAGAGACAGCCTTCGTATAACAAAGTTACTGGTTTTTTGCTTTGACTGAGTCCCTTTTTGTTTTCTAATTCCTGAGACTAGTCCTCAGGTATCATTTCTTCTTTCTGGAAAAGAGAAATCATTTTCTTTTTTGGTGACTTTCTAAGCATCCCATTATATCTCGTTAGAACCCATCTGCTCTCAAACCTGCCTTTGAAATCACACATTATGCTGGTCAGCAGCTTGTGAATATCCAGAATGAACCTTGCAGGCATACACTTTATCTAATTACTTTCCACTCTGAGCACTCTACTCAGTTAAAAGATGCTTTTTGCATGTAAAGCTCCTGATGTAGGGAAGTAGAAATGAGTATGGGTGTTTGCGATGTTAGCCATTCCTTGTATTTCTGGCCTATTCTAAGTACAAGCTCTGAGGTCTTCAACCTGCACCCACCTGTGCTAGTTGCTGAGTCAATTCAGTCCAAACTGGATGGAGTATTATCTATCTCATCATACCTATGAATAAGTGGATTCTAAATTAGTCTTGCTGTGTTAATCCTTATATAAAGCCTGATCATTTGAATCCCTCAAGTCAGCTTGAGAGTTAATGTAGTAGTAATGTAACTTTTGAGTTAATGAACTACAACCTTGTCCTAACCATTGCATCTGCCATATTTGGATAGTCTGAATGACACATGTCTTTCTTCTATTTCAGATTATACTACAGCTCATAAAATCTTGAATTTTTCTCTGAACAATGTATTTAACTGGCATTTTGATAACTCTTCCAGCCATGGTCAGCTTTTCTCCCTTAGAGTGGTTCCTGTGTAGACCAGGGTTATTATTACTATTATTTTAAAGTATGGGACATGGGATACATACAGAGAGTCTCCTAGATTCATTAATAAAACATGTATTTCAGTACCTTGCTGTAAACTTATGAATCATGATTTCTGTACATAGTACTCTAGGCTTTGCAAGTGAACAAACTTTCACAATTTGAAAGTTTGGGGATATATATATATATATATATGAGATAATGGACATTAAATTACCATGGTAATCATTTCTTAATATATGTAAGTCATATCATTACACTGTACACCCTAAATTTATACAGCACTATATGTCAATTATATCTCAAAACTGGAAAAAATGTCGAGAAACTTACACTCAAGTTTGAGAAATATTACTATTATTTATACACCCATACTCATTGCTGCTTCCCTGCATCAGGAGTCTTACATGCAAAAAGTATCTTTTAACTGAATAGAGTGCTCATTAGTAGAGGGTAATTAGATAAGGTATATACCTGCAAGGTCGATTCTGGGCATATGTATAAGCTATAGTAATATTTGAGCTATATTCCAATGAAGATTTAATTATTTTAACAGCAGCTTTATTGAGATACAATTAACTTACCATAAAGTTCACCCTTCTAAAAAGTTCAGTTCAGTGGTCTAATTGTATTCAGGCTGTGATCTTGAGGGGATTTTTTTTTTAATAACTCCTATCCTGGAGACTTCCAGTGCAGTACCTTTACATATAGTATAGTCTCTTCTAAATCCAATTAACGAGTTTCCCATATCTCTGAACATTTAGACTGCTGATGAGCTATCTTGGAGTCCAAGTCTATTGCTGGTAATATTTTATTGGACTCATGACTGCAGATTTTTTTCTTCCAAACCAACTTTCTTCTGAAGAACTAGCAGGCCTTATAGTCAGCCCTGTTAGGATATTTTACATGAGATTGTTTGAAGACAGTCTTGTATAGAATAACAGATAAATGTTAGAGAGAATGCACCACAAACTTGAGCAGAAAGGATGGGACCATATTAATAAAATGAGTTGATATTTGTTTTATGAGAAAATGGAAACTCACTGGAAATCAGTGAAATAATATGAAAGAATACACCATGGGTATTTGTGTAAAATTGGACAGGTAAGGATGTACCACATGAGTCAAAGAGGAGTCGGCCTCATTTCAAGAGAATGAAGAAGACCTATATTTATCTAAATGGGGTTGGATGTAGAGGGCCTGGGTTTGAGTGATATCAGTCTGAATGGAAAGGAAATGTTGCTAAGACTTGTTGAATAAATGGACCTGAAAAGGTTAAACTGCATAATACCCTGGCGTGGTGGCTGAGAGGCTGGTGGTGCTGCTGAGTGTGCCAACAAAGTTGATAGAGGAGTTGATAGAGATGAATGAAAGCTCTAAGCCCTGTACCTCACAGCTGAGCCCAAGCTGCCATTGTCATTTCTCAGCTATGAAGTGTGATTGATGCCAGGATACAGAATGAAAAGAGGGTGATTACTGGATGTTGGGGTGAGGTACATAATGCTATATTGTTTGAGCAAATAATATTGTTCCTGGAAAGTGACAAGATGAATGGAGCTAGTGTGCACCCATCAAATGGAATCATATTAGGCATTTATCCAGTAGTTTACATAGGGCACATTTCCCCAAAGAGAATCAGTTTCACTCTCTTCCCCATGTTTCACCCTAATACCTCTCCTTCTCAATCCTCTTTCCAGCAAACAGTTTACTTATAATTTACTTGAAAAATATTTCTGTTTTAGTTAGGATACTTAATTAAAAATACCCCCAAAAGATTTTGTGGTAAAAAATATTGGTCAAAATATCTAGTACTCCATTTTCTTTTTTTTTTTTCTTTATTAATTTTTTTTTATTTTTTTCAGCATAACAGTATTCATTATTTTTGCACCACACCCAGTGCTCCATGCAATCCGTGCCCTCTACAATACCCACCACCTGGTGCCCCCAACCTCCCACCCCCCACCCCTTCAAAATTCTCAGATCGTTTTTCAGAGTCCATAGTCTCTCATGGTTCACCTCCCCTTCCAATTTCCCTCAACTCCCTTCTCCTCTCCATCTCCCCTTGTCCTCCATGCTATTTGTTATGCTCCACAAATAAGTGAAACCATATGATAATTGACTCTCTCTGCTTGACTTATTTCACTCAGCATAATCTCTTCCAGTCCCGTCCATGTTGCTACAAAACTTGGGGATTCTCCATTTTCTTAACATAAAAGCTATATGACTAGTTTTAGCCAGCAAAGCATGAGCAAACATGATACGTGCAGCAGCTAGGCCAAAGTATTTGAGAAGAATGTATCACTCTGCACTGTCTCTTCCCTTTTGAGGGGCAATTGTACGTGTCACATGTTGAATCAGCCTAGATCCCTGAGTCACTTCATGGAGAAGAACTTCCCTTGAGAGTTGCCTGATCTACATCAGATTTTGTGTGAGTGTGAAATAAATGTTAAGCCACTGTGTTTACTTGCCACCATGGTCTTGCTTATGTATCTTGCCTGATAATCTAAGTCAGTATGGCTTGTGCAAAAAAATCACATAGCCTAAAACGCTAGAGGTAACCGCCTTTAGGAATAGCTGGACTTAAGTGATTCTGCATCTTTGTCTTGTGTTTCTCTGTGTTGACTGCATTCCTAGACAGGCTGTTTTCCTGAAAGAAAATCAGGCTCCTTCCAGCTTAGCAGAACAATAAAAAAGAGGTTTTTGAAATTCTGATATTCTGACTTTGAACAACAATGACAACAAAAACCAAAAATGAAAAACCTGGAATTGAGTATCATTGTATCAGTTGGATCATTTATTTATCTCCCTATCTGCGAATATGAATATGTGTTGTGATTGGCCTGGCCAGGTGCCAGGAGGTGTGGTCAGTCCCACCCAAATAATATAGACTAACAGTGAGTGTTTCCTCAAAATTAAATAGAATTGCTATTACTAGAAAAGGTTGAGTTGATGCTGGGGGGTGCAAAAAAAAAAAAAAATCCACAGTAATTTATATATTTTCAATATAGACATTATTTATATTATTATTTCAATATAGACATTATTTCCAGTGCTAGGCAGAATTGTGCAGGTATAGACTATAGAGTATCTCTTGAATTAATATATTTTGATAGCATGATTTCTTTTAGGTTTAAAGCTCTAAACTTCATTGTGCTTATAACACTCAATTCCACCATTTCAGCCTGTTTGCATCTGAAAATTTATACTTTTGTCCTCAGAGTTCAATATAACACTTCAGCAAAATGAGGTTTAGGAAAAGACCTGAGTTATATTCCAAAAACAATTAGTAGAATGTCAAAATCTTGATAAATACTTTGAAGAGTATAAAGAACAGTGAGCGCTGACAAAGAAAACATGTAGGTTGGACATGTCTGATGCTAAGAAAGGCTTCACAGTGTCAACTCAAGGTGAGCCAGTCTCTGCCATGGGGCATTTGTTCTGAATGTCTTTAGTAGCCAAGTTTTTGCCAAGAATTTTACAATATGACCTCTCAAATATGAGGAAGTATGCATGAAAATTGTGGGGAAATAAAGAAAATGAGAAAGTGATTGTGATGGAACTGAAACGTTACTGCATAAAATGTAATTTTTAAAAGTTACTAATTATTTGATAACCATAGAGCTATATTCTATTTTATATCTTAATATGATGGTTTATTGATTCTCTAGAGGCTTTTTGTGTGTATTTTAGTCATATTTAGAAATATGGTGAGAGTGTTGGATGAAAGGCATAACCCGCATTTGCGCGCACACACACACACACACACACACACACATTTGTTTTATATAATACAATGGGAATAATTTCCAGGTATTCTTTTTTTCTTTTAATTCCAGGTATTTTATTTTTGTTTTGTTTGGATTTCCCCCCCATAGCACATGTGATTTTCAGGATTGGGCTGCTAGTCCATAAACAGGAGAGATACCTGTACTTCTCAGTTCCTGTCTTGACACTTTACTTGGCTTTGTGTTAACCTCTTTTGAGAGTCACCTTCTCTGCTGTCCTTCCTTTTATAAGGCAATGGGGTACCAAGAACTTTTACTTAATAAGGGGTGTAATATAAGAGTGAGAGCCAAAAGTTAGAAATGGCATAAATACTAACATCTTATAGACCTGGTTTTATGTCATATAACATTATTAAATAACCCCAAGAACCTCATGGATTCTGAGAATCGTTCCTTAGACAATGGACTTGAGGAATTCAACTCCTTTATTTTACTTTACATATATTTATGGATTATACATTTTATAAGATAGCATAACACAGGGAACATAACAAATAACTAATTGGGCTAATAATCAGTCCAATTTGTAAATGAAATATAATGTGTTGGCAACACATTGTAAAGAATACAGCATCTGAAATGATTCTTTTTCTATTTTTGGGTGAACATCAGCTGTGCCTTCTGGTTATTTTTTTTAATTTACTAATTCAACAAATCTATCATTGACCTCTAGTTGTTTACAGGGCTTACTCTGACTAAAATATTTCCACTTTGAAAAGTGCATTTTAGTTTTTTTTTTCTTTTTTCTTTTTTTTATTAACATATAATGTATTATTTGCCCCAGGGGTACATGTCTGTGAATCATCAGGTTTATACATTTCATAGCACTGACCATAGCACATACCTTACCCTTTGTACATAACCCAGCCACCCTATCCCTACCCCCTCATCCCCCAGGCAACCCTCAGTTTGTTTCATGAGATTAAGAGTCTCTTATGGTTTGTCTCTCTCCTGATCTCATCTTATTTCATTTTTTCCCTCTCTATCCCCCACAAACCCTTGCCCTGCCTCTCAAATTCCTCATATCAGGAAAATCATATCATAATCGTCTTTCTCTGATTGACTTATTTTGCTTAGCATGATACCCTCTATTTCAGTCCACATCACTACAAATGGCACGGTTTTGTTTCCTTTGATGGCTGCAAAGTATTCCATTGTGTGTGTGTGTGTGTGTGTGTGTGTGTGTGTGTGTGTGTGTGTGTATTCCACATCTTCTTTTTCCATTCATCTGTTGATGGACATCTAGGTTCCTTCATAGTTTGGCTATTGTGGACATTGCTGTTATAAACATTTGGGTGTACATACCCCTTCAGATCACTACATTTGTATCTTTAGGGTAAATACCCAGTAATGCAATTGCTGGGTCATAGGGTAGCTCTATTTTCAACTTTTTGAGGAACCTCCATGCTATTTTCCAGAATGGCTGCACCAGCTTGAATTCCCACCAATAGTATAGGAGGGTTCCCCTTTCTCTTCATTCTAACCAACATCTGTCCTTTCCTGACTTGTTAATTTTAGCCATTCTGACTGGTGGAAGGTGATATCTCACTGTGGTTTTGATTAGTATTTCCTTGATGATGAATGATGTTGAGCACTTTTTCATGTTTCTGTTGGCCATCCAAATGTCTTCTTTGCAGAAATGTCTATTCATGTCCTCTGCCCATTTCTTGAAGGGTTTATTTGTACTTTGAGTGTTGAGTTTGATAAGTTCTTTATAGATTTTGGATACTAGTGCTTTATCTGATATGTCATTTGCGAGTATCTTCTCCCATTCTGTCAGTTGTCTTTTGGTTTTGTTGATTGTTTCCTTTGCTGTGCAAAAGAATTTGATCTTGGTAAAATCCCCATAGTTCACATTTGCCCTTGCTTCCCTAGTCTTTGGCAATGATTCCTGAAAGACAGCTGAGGTCAAAGAGGTTGCTGCCTGTGTCCTCCTCAAGGATTTTGATGGATTCCTGTCTCATATTGACGTCTTGCATCCATTTTGAGTCTATTTTTGTGTGTGGTATAAGGAAATGGTCCAGTTTCATGCTTCTGCATGTGGCTGTCCAATTTTCCCGACACCATTTGTTGAAGAGACTGTCTTTTTTTCATTGGACATTCTTTCTTGCTTTATCGAAGATTAGTTGACCATAGATTTGAGGGTCCATTTCTGGGCTCTGTATTCTGTTCCATTGATCTAAGTGTCTGTTTTTGTGCCAATACCATACTGTCTTGATGGATACAGCTGTGTAAAAGGGCTTGAAGTCTGGAATTGTGATGCCTCCAACTTGGGCTTTCTTTTTCAACATTCCTCTGGCTATTTGGGGCCTTTTCTGGTTCCATATAAATTTTAGGATTATTTTTTCCATTTCTTTGAAAAAAAAAATTGATGGTATTTTGGTAGGGATTGCATTAAATGTGTAGATTACTTTAGGTAGCTTAGATATTTTCACAATATTTGTTCTTCCAATCCATGAGCATGGAACGCTTTTCTATTTCTTTGTGTCTTCTATTTCTTTGTGTCTTTCTTTCATGAGTACTTTATAGTTTTCTGAGTACAGATTCTTTGTCTCTATAGTTAGGTTTTTTCCTAGGTATCTTATGGTTTTGGGTGCAATTGTAAATGGGATTGACTCCTTAATTTCTCTTTCTTCTGTTTTGCTCTTGGTGTATAGAAATGCAACTAATTTCCGGGCATTGATTTTATATCCTGACACTTTACTGAATTCTTGTATGAGTTCTAGCAGTTTTGGAGTGGAGTCTTTTGAGTTTTCCACATAGATTATCATATCATCTGCAAAGAGTGAGAGTTTGACTTCTTCATTGCTGATTTGCATGCTTTTTATATCTTTTTGTTATCTGACTGGTGAGGCTAGGACTTCTAGTACTATGTTGATTAGCAGTGGTGATGATATTGAAGTATGTACCCTCTATGCCTACACTATGAAGAGCTTTGATCAAGAAAGGATGCTGTACTTTGTCAAATGCTTTTTCATCATCTCTTGAGAGTATAATATGGTTCTTGTTCTTTCTCTTATTAATGTATGTATCACACTGATTGATTTGTGGATGTTGAACCAACCTTGTAGCCCAGGAATTAGTCCCACTTTGTTGTGGTGAATAATCCTTTTAATATACTGTTGAATCCTATTGGCTAGTACTTTGGTGAGAATTTTCACATCTGTGTTCATCAAGGATATTGATCTGTAATTCTCCTTTTTGATGGGGTCTTTGTCTGGTTTGGGGATCAAGGTGATGCTGGTCTCATAAAATGAGTTTGGCAGTTTTCCTTCCATTACTATTTTTTGGAACAGTTTTGGGAGAATAAGTATTAATTCTTCTTTAAATGTTTGGTAGAATCCCCCTGGGAAGCTGTCTGGCCCTGGTCTCTTGTTGGTTGGGAGATTTTTGATGACTGCTTCATTCTCCTTACTTATTTTGGGTCTGTTCAGGTTTTCTATGTCTTCCTGGTTCAGTTTAGGTAGTTTGTCTCTAGGAATGCATCTATTTTTTCCAGATTGTCAAATTTGCTGGCATATAGTTGCTCATAATATGTTCTTATAATTGTTTGTATTTCTTTGGTGGGTTGTGATCTCTCCTCTTTCATTCATGATTTTATTTATTTGAATCTTTTCTCTTTTCTTTTTGATAAGTCTGGGCAGGGGTTTATCAATCTTATTAATTCTTTCAAAGAACCAGCTCCTAGTTTCATTGATTTGTTCTACTGTTCTTTTGGTTCCTATTTCATTGATTTCTGCTCTGATCTTTATGATTTCTCTTCTCTTGCTGGGTTTAGGCTTTCTTTGCTCTTCTTTCTCCAGCTACTTTAGGTGTAGGGTTAGGTTGCGTAGTTGAGAACCTTCTTGTTTCTTGAGAGGCGTGTATTGTTATACACTTTCCTCTCAGGACTGTCTTTGCTGTGTCCCAAAGATTTTGATCAGTTGTGTTTTCATTTTCATTTGTTTCCATGATTTTTTTTTCCAATTCTTTAATTTCCTAGTTGACTCATTCATTCTTTAGTAGGATGCTCTTTAGGCTCCATGTATTTGAGTTCTTTCCAACTTTTCTCTTGTGATTGAATTCTAGCTTTAGAGCATTGTGGTCTGAAAATATGCAGGGAGTGATCCCAATCTTTGGGTACTGGCTGAGACCTGATTTGTGACCCAGGAAATGATCTATTCTGGAGAATGTTCTATGTGCACTAGAGAAGAATGTGTATTCTGTTACTTTGGGATGGAATGTTCTGAATATATCTGTGATGCCCATCTGGTCCAGTGTGTCATTTAAAACCTTTATTTTCTTATTGGTCTTTTGCTTAGATGATCTGTCCATTTCAGTGAGGGGGTGTTAAAGTCCCCTACTATTATTGTATTATTGTTGATGTGTTTGTTTGATTTTGTTTTTAATTGGTTTAAATAATTGGCTGCTCCCATGTTAGGGGCATAGATCTTTAAAATTGTTAGATCTTCTTGTTGGACAGACCCTTTAAGTATGATATAGTGTCCTTCCTCATCTCTTATTAGAGTCTCCGGCTTAAAATCTAATTTGTCTGAAATAAGGATTGCCACACCAGCTTTCTTTGGATGTCCATTAGCATGGTAAATTGTTTTCCACCCCTCACTTTAAATCTGAAGGTGTCTTTGGGTCTAAAATGAGTTTCTTGCAGTGTATTGATTGGTCTTGTTTTTTTGTTTTTTGTTTTTTTAATCCATTCTGATAACCTGTGTTTTTTGATTAGGCATTTCGCCCATTTACTTTTAGGGTAAGTATTGAAAGATATGAATTTAGTGCCATCGTATTGTCTGTAAGGTGACTGTTAAACTGTGTATTGTCTCTGTTCCTTTCTTTTTTTCTTTTTTTCTTTTTTTTATTTATTTGACAGAGAGAGATCACAAGCAGGCAGAGAGGCAGGCAGAGAGACAGGAGGAAGCAGGCTCCCTGCTGAGCAGAGAACCTGATGCGGGACTCGATCCCAGGACTCCGAGATCATGACCTGAGCAGAAGGCAGCGGCTTAACCCACTGAGCCACCCAGGCGCCCCTCTCTGTTCCTTTCTGACCTGTTACTTTTAGGCTCTCTCTTTGCTTAGAGGACCCCTTTCAACATTTCCTGTAGGGCTGGTTTGGTGTTTGCAAATTCTTTTAATCTTTGTTTGTCCTGGAAGCTTTTTAATCTCTCCTTCTATTTTCAATGACAGCCTAGCTGTATATAGTATTCCTGGCTGCATGTTTTTCTAACGTAGTGCTCTGAATATATCATGCCAGTCCTTTCTGTCCTGCCAGGTCTCTGTGGATAGTTCTGTTGCCAATCTAATATTTCTATGATTGTATGTTACAGACCTGTTGTCTGGAGCTGCTTTCAGGATTTTCTTTTTGTCACTGAGACTTGTAAGTTTTATTATTAGATGACGGGGTGTGGACTGATTTTTATTGATTTTGAGGGGAGTTGTCTGTGCCCCCTGGATTTTGAAGCATGTTCCCATCGCCAAATTAGTTAAATTATCTGCTATAATTTGTTCCAATATATCTTCTGCCCCTCTCTCTCTTCCTTCTTCTTCTGGGATCTATTCTAGTATTGTTTCATCTTATGGTATCACTTACCTCTCAAATTCTCCCCTTGTGATCCAGTAGTTATTTACCTCTCTTTTTCTCAACTTCTTTATTCTCCATCATTTGATCTTCTGTATCATTAATTCTCTCTTCTGCCTCATTTATCCCAGCAGTAAGACGCTCCATTTTTTATTGCACCTCATTAATAGCTTTTTTGATTTCAACTTGGTTAGATTTTAGTTCTTTTATTTCTCCAGAAAGGGATTTTGTTTCTCCAGAAAGTGATTCTCTAATATCTTACATGCTTTTTTCAAGCCAAGCTAGCACTTGATAATCATCATTCTGAACTCTAGTTCTCACATATTACTAAAGTCTGTATTGATTAGGTCCCTAGCCATCGGTACTGCCTCTTGTTCTTTTTCTTGTAGCGAGTTTATCCACCTTGTTATTTTATCCAGGTAAGAATAGATGAATGAGAGAACAAAATACTAAAAAGGTAGCAATGACCCCCCCCCCCAATATACACTAACCAAATCAGAATAGACCGGAAAACAGGGGGGAGAAAAAAGGGGGAAAAAGAAAAAAAGAAAAAATATATATCTACACACACACACACACACACACACACACACACACGTATTAGACTGGCAAATAGAACAGAGACACACACTTGATTTTGGGTGTATTTTGGTCTGTTAGAATAAACTACTCCCAAAATTTTAAAGAAATATATATATATTTTATATTGTTACCCATATATGGGTATATATGGGTTACCATATATGTTTACCCATATATATGGGTAAACATGATAAAGGGATGGAATATGACTATAAGGTGATGATTAAAAAAGATTCTAAAAAAGATTTTGATAAGATAAGAAGTTGGTTGAAAAAAGAAAAAAAAGACTAAAGAATGTGATCAGGCTAGATACTAGAACAACGGTATGTGCTAGATTTGGTATATTTTGATCTGTTAGAAGAATTGCATCCCAACATTTTAAAGAAAAAATTTTAAAGAAAAAAAAAACTATGTACAAGAAATAAGGTTAAATACAATGAAGGGATAAAATATGAGTATATCAATGAAAATTTTAAAAAGATTTTTAAGAAGGTGTTGATAAGATAAAATGGTTAAAAAACGTTAAAATAGGAAAGAGGAAAATTTTTAAAAAGTAGAAAAGAAAAAAATTATTTAAAAAATTTGACTTTGAAAGACTCAAAGATCATGGGGAAAAGCCATTCTAGGTATTTCTTTCCCCTAGGTCTGGAGTTGTGTGGTTCTCATTATCGGTGAACTTGGTCTTGGCTGGATGGTTTTGCTGATCATCTGGGGGAGGGGCCTGTTGCAGTGATTCTCAAATCTCTTTGCCCAAGGCAGAATTGCACTGCCCTTGCCGGGGCTAGGTTAAGTAATCTGCTTGGGTTCGCTCTCAGTAGCTTTTGTTCCCTGAACACTTTCCGTAAAACTTTGCAGGATGGGAATGAAAATGATAACCTCCCAATCTCTAGCCACATAGGCCAAGAGCTTAGGGCCCCACTCCTCAGTGCGCCCTCAGAGAAAAGCAGTCAATCCATCCTGTCTCCCTGGTCTCCGGCTGTACTCCGAGCTCACCCAGCTTGTGACTGAGTGTTTCTATCTCTGGTGCATGGCCTGGTTTGGAGTCTCCAAACCCAGCAGATTCCTGCCATGTGCTCCCATGCTGCTCCTCCTGGAAGGGGAAGGTGAGTCTCTCCAGATCTGCTGCTTGTGGGGACACAACTCAAAGAGCAGTGGCGCAATTGTGCCTTGGATCATGGTTTAATGTAATGCTGAGCCGAGAGCCTTCTGCCAGGCTCCATCTCTGCAGCCAGCTTCTCTGCTTCGATACCTGGGAGGTCTGCCACACTCAGACACCCCTGGTCTTTTTGTGTCCCCACGGGTCCTGAAACCACACTGTCCCCACAAGGGCTCCACCCCCCATTTAGCCTCTGAAGTGATGTCCCTCAGTGGAGCAAACTTCTAAAAGTTCTGATTTTGTGCCCCACTGCTCGCTTATTTGCTGGGAGTTGTCCCCTCACCCCCATGGTCTATCTTCTTGTTGCTTCAGATTCACTTGACTGCAAGTCCTACCTTCTGGAAAGTGGTCAATTTTCTGTTCCTAGAATTGCTGCTGTTCTTGTTTTCTATCTCCTGTTGGGTTTAGAGGTGTTCAGAATAGTCTGATAACTATCTAGCTGATTTCCTGGGGCCTGATGATATCTCAGTCTCCTACTCCTCCACCATCTTGCTCCTTATTCGGAATCTTAACTTTTGATGGACACTCTCTTTAGTGATCTCTTTAGAGCCAAGATTTGATAGGATGGAAAAGAATTCATTCACATCTTTGGGAACAGTGTTCTGGAAACAGAGAATCATTCATTTCCCCCCCAACCTTGGGACAAAGAAAAACATTGTATTCATCACTGTTTGAAAGGGAAAATTATAATTTTGAGATAAATGATCAAATTTTATTGCTAGGGGGAAAAAACAGTGACAATTAACTTAAAGCATATTCTCCTTATCTGGAAGGCCAATGTGGCTATATTTGCATGTGGTGATTACTAAAACACTCACCATTATTATATGAGCCTGTACCTAACTGTCCAGACAAAACTCCTTGATTACTAAAACTGATTTATTAAGCACTTGATTGCCTAGGACATTATTCTGAATCATAATTTTATTATGAGTTTTTTTTTTCTCTATATCAAACTTCCTATGAGCATGTATCCTTTTCTCTTGTAGAACCCTTGTCCCCACCTGTCATCTTCAAATTTCTTCCTGTTTCCTTCAGTTTTGGGGTCTGGAGCTCTTCATAATGTTTCTGCATATGCTATTGATGCTCCTTATTTCTCTGGGAGCACAGTACTTCTTTTTATCTCATTTTTATTCCTTGTATAACTTCAAAAAAGTCATTTGGTATTTTGTCTTTAGTCTCTTCATCTGGGAAAAGACAAGATTGGAAAAGAAAATTTCTAAGAACCTTCTTAAATCTAGCAATACAAGATTTGTCTCCCCAAATCTCCCTTTTAATAAGTACCACTAGGAAATCAAACAGATCCTGACTTATGCAAATTTTACTTATACAAACTGTTTTGAAAGGTAACCATGAGTAAAGAGCTATTTCCTAGAGAGCTGTTAGTCAACTGGGCAGTCTACAAAAAGGGAAACATCAGTGTACGTATGGCCTATGTTAGGTATAGGTGAGAGGAAATGGTATTGGTGATAAAAGTAGTAAGAGCACTGATTTGAGGAAGGGAAATAATACTGTGGCCTGAAAAACCTACACCATATGTCCAGTTGATTTGGTTTATATTAATCAATAAAACAGGGTTGAAAATTAGAGCCAGGAGTGAGGGTAAGGTTGATAAATAAATGTTGAGTGTCTGTGTCAGTTTGGGTCCATCAAGAAGCAGATACCAAAGTAGATTAAATTGCAGGACATTTATTAGGGGAACCCTCTGAAGGATAGATGGGAAGTGGAAGTCAAAGGAGGAATGGGAGTCTTTATACCACTATACAGGTCTGACACTTGAGAAGGAAGGGGTGAAGAAGAAGACAGGGCAGGAAAAGTCTCAGTTTGGAGGCAGTTCTAAGACAGTTTTTGCCAGGTTGATAATGAGTTCTCTAGCAAAAGACACTGTTAAAATAATCCTGTGTTTTATAAGTGGTTATACATTACTATTGCCATTATGCTTAGCAATTGACTAGGAGCATCCCACTGGGAGAGGGCTTTGTCATGAATGCAGGGAAGAATCCAGAAAGGCAGTTGCTGGGACTGTCCATAATTTACACTCTCCCAGCAAGAGATCTGAGTAACACATTTTTTGAGTCTGCCATGTTATCTGGTGGACCCCAATATGACTACCATTGTTAAAACTGGGTTGAATAATATAGAACATACTCCTTTGTAATAGATCCTAGATAATAGGTTTTTCTGGGCCCTTGAGGAAAATAAGATAATAATAAATGCTATGTTTTGACTTTATTCTATGAACTAGCCTCATGCTGTGTTGTTTACATGCACTATCCCATTTACATAGTGTAAGAATGCAGTGAGATAGCTATTGTTATTTTAAGACTTTTTTTTACAGGTAAGAAAACTTCCTTTTTGAGATGATTATTCTTATACAAGGTTGAACAGTTGTAAATGGCATAATTTTTAACCACCATAACAAACAACTTTTTAATACCACTAGATCCCAATTCAACCTAGGAATTATGACTCTCACTTGGAATTTTTCTTCTCCTTCTCTTCCTCCTTCTTATTTGTCATCTTCTTCTTCTTCTTTAGAGAGAGAGCCCATGCACATGCCTGGGGGTGTGGGGAGAGGGAGAGAGAGAATCCTAAGTAGCATGACACTGAGATCATGACTTGAGCTGAAATCAAGAGTTGGAGGCCTAACTGGACTGAGCCACCCAGGCACCATTCACTTAGAATTTATCTCAAAGAATTTAACCTGTTGTGAGGCTATCACACTGTCAGGATCTTCATTACTGTCCAAAAAAATAATTATTTTGTATTAGAATTCCCTAATATTTTCTCTGCTAGCTTTTATTTTCAGATTTCACTTCCAAATAATAATATTCTGGTCCTTCCTCCTAAGATATACCTTTTGTGTGTGTTTTCCTCAATATATTTCTTGCTATGTATTTCTTCACTATTTATATGAGGCTTTTGATGTCTGTGGTACATGAGAAGGAAGGGAAACAAGGCAACAATGCTCACAATATTTTAATTTAACAGGAATATCATTTTCTAAAACATTCTTGAAATAACTCAAAGTTTAAATGACTACTATATTTAAGTTCCTTGAGGGCAAGGACTATGTCTTATACAGACTAACATTGAAGAAAGTTCCTTGTCCAAAGCATGAATTCAATCAGTAGTTCTTTAATTAAAAAAAGACAGAATTGGGGCACCTGGGTGGCTCAGTGGGTTAAGCCTCTGCCTTCAGCTCAGGTCACGATCTAAGGGTCCTGGGATCAAGCCCCGCATTAGGCTCTCTGCTCAGCAGGGAGTCTGTTTCCCCCTCTCTCTCTGCCTACTTGTGATCTTTCTCTCTCTCTGTCAAATAAATAAATAAAAATTTAAAAAATAAAATTAAAAAAGAATTAAGAATTTGTTTCCCTATGTTCTTTAATAAAAATAGTTAATAATCTTTGAGTATTCTGTACTAAGTGCTTTTCTAAATGTTTAACATTTATATATTAATTCATTTAATCCTTACCAAATGATATGAGTTCAATTAATTATCTTCATTTTAAAGATGTGTAAACTGAGGCACGGAAAAGTGCATTCATTTGCCCAAAGTTATATTGCCCAAGCTAGAAGGGCCAGAGCCAGAATTTTAAACCAGATCGTCTAGGTTTGGGGTCCTTTCGCTGCTTTGATAAGGTCTCTCTACTTAGTAAAGACTAATTACTTAGTAAGGAAGTGGTACACTATAATAAATAGTGATCAAGTAATTACACAGTAGTTCTAGTACAATAACTGACTTAGGTGAAGCAGTTTGTCAGAATTGTTTTTGCTCTCCTGTTGGCATGATCATAGAAGGATTTCAGCCTGAAAGAACATTTATTCATTAATTTTCCCTTCCTTTGTTTGCCACAAATGCAAAAGAGTGAACAGAGAGGCAGCAGAGCAGATATGTTCACTCTGACTCAGCTTTGTCCAGGCAAAAGGTTGCTGGTCATGTGCTATTATTCTACTGGCTCCATTTGGAGCAGGAGTACACTTCACAGCTACTTCCTTCAGGGCTCCCACCACTGCCTGGGGCCAAAGAAGTTTGGTGAGAGGACTGGTGCAGGTAAAACCTTCATTTGTGAATGAAAATCACTTAGGGTCAAATTGAAGGGAAGAGGTTGTTGGTCACTTTGAGGAATGGAGCTCAGTCACTAGTTGTATCGAGCAGGAGCCAGGTGTACGTCTATTTATGTAAGGTGGAAAGCGGCCAAGCTTATTCACTGATGTATTATTTGTGTCTGCTCTTGCACTATACCAGTGAAGTTGACGGGTTTTGACAGAGATATTGTGGCTCATAAAGCCTAAAATATTTACTGTGTGACCCTTTATAGAAAAATGTATTGGCCTCTGGTCTGGAGCATTATGGAAGTTCAATCCTCGGCTCTGGAGCTAGATTGTCAATGTTGAGATCCTGGCTTGGTCACCCACTAGCCATGGGGTATTGGACAGCATATTCAGCCTTTTGTAATCACAGTTCCCACTTTTATAATTTGAGATGATAATATTTACCTCTGAAGTCTTCTCCAAATTAAATATATTAGGGAATGTTAATCCTTTAATATAATGGATGATACAGAGTGAATACTAAGTAAATGTAAGCTGTAATTATTTTTATCATCATTATTTTTACTTTACCACTATTAAGACTTCAATTCTTTCTTTGCTTAGCCAAATCCATGATCCTTATAGCTAGGGGGAAAATTAAAACAGCTCCCTTTTGAATTAAACTTTGTATCAGGATCAGATATTAATATTTACTCCACAGAATGTAAATACCATTTCAAGGCTACCTGGGCTGTCACCTATCTCTCCATTCCCCTGGAGAAACCAGAGTGCAAATTTCCTAACCAGTACAAATTATTTTTCAGTATGTTTATAAGCTTCTTATAGTTACTTCCTTAGAATGAATGGCTAGATCAGTTATCATAAGCATGGCTGTGGTGGTTTCTATGATTTCCTCCTTTCTAGAGAGGAATGATGTATTTACAAATGGGGTAGGTGATATAAGAAACAAGGAGAGCTATGAGGGATATGTGGTCTGATGTACCAGCAAGTGAAATGGAATTCAGCCCCTATGGTTCTTTAGAGGGTCAAAGAGCAAGCTGCAGACCCAGTGGTTCTCCTGAGCTGTCTGTGGCTTTCATCGAAACTGCTAATGGAATAATGATAGTTCCTGACATAAAGCAGAAGGTGTTCTATTTTTAGGAGAGAGGAGCTATGCACCAGAGATGTTCCAGATGCATTCTTATCTTAGAGGATACTGAGAAATACCCACAGTGTTTTCTTTCCTAACACCCTGTTGCCATGAGTAAGATGATGGTCTTCTTGAGAGGGGCCATACAGAAAGAATCCTAATAATACTACCATTGAATAAGCATTTACTAAGTACCTGGAACTGTGCAAAGCTTATTATTACAGTGAATCCCGACAACAATCCAATGAGGAGACGTTAATATTATTCCCAATTTACCGATAATATTGCCACTTAGAGGAGTTAAATAATTTTTGGGGTATGAATAACAGAACTGGCTTCAAGTCTGTTTCTGGCTTACTTCAGATTCCAAGCACAACTGGAAAAGGAAAATGGGATATAATTAGTTTAAGATCTTAGCTCTTAAATAAAATTAGAGAGACGTTTCTCTAGCCTTTCATTAGTTTCAAGGCATACTGTTCTCTAGTCCATGGGCTAAAAATGAATACAACAGTAACTTTAGATTGTGATGGTATTCCCTGTCAGTGGAAAAATTTAGCCAACAAGGGGACAGAATCTAAAGTTAGACCTATGAATAGTGAAAGGAGTTAGGATATGGTATTCTAAGGAAATGGAAATAGGCAGTGGGATCAGACCATCAGTTACCTTCAGGGAGAATTGGTGGATAGATCACGGAGGTGGGTTATGCAGGAGTTGGCGCTATTGGGGAAGGCATCTACAAGAGAGTCAGGCAGCAGTTCAAAGAAACTCAGCACTGGGATGGGTATGTTTGGGTCAGGTATCCTATCTGAGGATTATGGTAAAAGATTGAAAAGTCCCTGTACAAAGGAAGGAGACTAGAGTCCTCACAAGTTTTTCAGGACAAAACATTAACTGCAACCTCCATTATTAGAAAAAGACTCAACTACTCGGGTTATAAAAGGAAATAAGAAAGAGTCTAGCAAAACTCTGAAAACACAATCTTTCAACAGCTGTACATTTACCACCTACTATGTGCCAGGACTGGGGACCAGAATATTAAACTACATTTCTACAATTTTGGTTTCAGAATATGGAAAAGAAGATCAGTAAACTTAGTGAGTGAAGGCAAATGAATCAAGCTTCAGATATGTTTATACTTAGTAGTTTTAGAGTTTTAGATAGTATATGGTTTTGGTTCCACTTAGAGTAGATATCTAAATGGAAGCAGTGACTCTTACGACATGGCGGTGTTTAAATCTCAGAATTGCAATGTCGTTTATTCATCATTTACTCTTTCATTCACTCATTTCTTTGAGAAAAATTATTGAGTTCCTATATATATCAGACACTGTGCCAATGACTGGGGACCCAAGGTGAAATACGATTTTGCTATTTCTTAAAGAACAAGGCAGAGGTTCTCAGATGGTGGTACATATAAAAATGACCTGTAGTGCACGTTAAAAGTTCAGATGTAGGTACTCACTCTGAGGTGTGGATTAAGTGGGACAAGGTAAGTAGACTGGGAATGTACATTTCATCAAGCATCATAGAGGATGCTGATCCATCTAACTTGAGGCCAATGTCTGGAGAATTCTGATTTAGATACATAAGTCTCTGGTGAGATTTTCTTTTTCTTTTCTTTTTTTTTTTTTTTTTCATGTGAACTGCCAAATTTCAATGCAAAAGAGGAAAATCTAACATTTTGACCTGCATTGAAATGAAATATATTACTTAGGGAGAAAGCAAATGATTCATTCCTACATGAGTTCAACCAAACATAGATAATTACTTAAATTCCATGTAGGAAGCTGAACCCCATGTCTTTTAAAACATTCCCAACACTGGTGTGTGTACTTCTGTGACATCAAGGTTTAACTCACCCTAAACTTTTTATTTAAGTAGAAGTGATTTTTCCATTTATTTTAGTCAAGACCTTGGTTTTGGTTGATAGCTTAGTGTTAATTCTGTCCTTTTCCTTTTGTATTCCACCCTACCCCCTCGCCCTTCTTCCTTCCTTCCTCCCCTCTCTCCCTCTTTTCCTCCCTTTCCCTGCACTCGAGTTACTTAAGACTTCCTTACTACTGTAGTTTCAGATGCTTCTTCTGAGAATTTTTTAGCCAAGATTTTTAAATACAGTCACATAATATTACTTGATGATAAACTAATTTTGAAAGATATGAGACAGCATGAATGAAAGCATTATTCAGTTTTATTTAAATTCTTAGGATCACCTTTAACTATCTCAAAAGCTCTGGAAAGAGGGTAAACTTGATATTAGTGTTTATCACAGGTGAGTTAGAAATAGATGGAGGCTAAGTACTTGCACAATGTCTCATATGGTGTTTCAATTATCTATGGATGCATAACAGACCAACAAAACCCCAAAATTTAGTGGCTAAAGCAAACCCAATTATTATGTCTCATGATACTGCAGGCTGAATGGGTAATTTTTCTGCAGATATCATGCAACCATAGTCACCTGATGGGTCAGGTAGGAAGACTGAAATAGCTCAGATGACCAATATCTTTTTATCCTCATTGTTTTTCACCTTGCTCTTTGTCATAGCACAGTGGTCTCAGGTTATGACAGGAAAGAAACTGCAATGCCTATTGAACCCTTGGCTTAGAATGGCTTCTTTCATATTCTTTTGCTCTAAGCTAATCACTGGGCCAGCCCAGATACAAGAGATGAAAATGTAGACTGCACATCTTGATGAAAGGAATGGCAAAATTGTGTTGCAAAGAGGCTTTTATAATAGGAATGAGAAAATATGGCTATATTTTACAACTTACCACATTTTATTAGTAAATTTGATAAACTTCTGGCTCTCAGGCCCCACATTATTCACGTCTCCCACATTAAAATATATACTCCACCTTGTTGCAGTATCCACAGTGTCTCATTCCAATGGTAGCACCAAACTTGAAGGTCTCATGTTGTCAGGTTCTCCTATTTGTGGGAAAGAACATATTTTTAGTTTAGGGGTCACCTCCTGCTTTCTGAGAGTAATTCTTTGGTCCTCTTTTCTCTTTAGCCATAACTCTGACCTCTAGCTCCTGGCTGTGCCCGCTGAGATGTAATTAATATTCCATGTTTATAGCTAGACGGTTTAATTACCCTGTTTTCTGCTATAGAATTTGGGGAACCACAAGCCTCTTTTTATTTTGAACTATCTCTTTTTGTCTGAGTTGGTAAGTCACCCATAAAAAATTTTGTGGGGTTTTATAAATCTGATTGAGGTTAACATTATGTCCCCAAAAATCCTATCCATAATTCCTTGTTGAGACAGACATCTCCCTACCTTCAGGTGCATATATGACTGCTATGGAACCACAGCTTTAAGATTCTAAGAATGTCTAGCAGCTACCACCTTCTACCCTGAGGTCATTTCTTGCTTTGAGAGAGTTTGGGCTCTATTTCTAGAGACCAGAAATATGAAATAGTCTCATTTTCCAACTCAGAAAGTCTTGGAATTTTTATATTTCTCTTAAATTCTGTTTTTAAAGGGGTGAGTTCCTTTTTTAGTTCATCATTCTAGTATCATAATTTCTAATGGTCAGTTTAAAAATAAAATCCAATTGATCTATTTAACATTCTTCTCTGAAACTTTAGCCAGATCCACAAATCCAGTAGCTGCATTTTGAAACTATCCTAACTGACAGGTTTTCCAAATTTACAGCATAATACAGGTTTCCCTTGTCTTGGTTTCCAAGACCAGTTTCTTCAGGTATATCAGCTGTATTTCCACTAAATGTTTCCTTCCTGTCTTCTCTCTGCTTATTGCCTTGTCCACGAACCAATCCCACATGCTTTAGGTTTTAGTTATGGGGATAACCCATTTCTTTCTTTCTTCCTCTTTCTTTCTTTCTTTCTTTCTTTCTTTCTTTCTTTCTTTTTTTTTAAAGATTTTATTTATTTATTTGACAGAGATCACAAGTAGGCAGAGAGGCAGGCAGAGAGAGAGAGAGAGAGATGGGGAAGCAGGCTCCCCGCTGAGCAGAGAGCCCGATGCAGGGCTTGATCCCAGGACCCTGGGATCATGACCTAAACCAAAGGCAGAGGCTTTAACCCACTGAGCCACCCAGGGACCCCAGGGGACACCCCATTTCTGATACCAATTTTTTTTTAGGTGGCATAACCAGCAACCTAAAACTTATTAGATTCAAACAACAATAACTTATTATTTCTCATAATTCCGTTTGATAATTAGGCAGTTCTGGTGGTTTATCTTGACATCAATCATGCAACTTCAATATGCTGGTGAATTAGCCAGAATTGCCAGAATCTGGACCTTTCTTTCCTCATCACATCTTTTAACCCAAGCCTCCTCATAGCATAATGACATCAAGATTCCAAGAGAATAAGAGCAGAAATATTAAGACCTCTTTAAGCCTCAGCTTGAAACTCACAGTATATCACTGCTGCTACATGTATTGTTCAAAGCAAATTACAAGATCAGTACAGATTCAACGGGTGAAAAAATTGGTGCTCTCTCTCTGTGGGAGGAGTGGTAACATCACAATGCTGAAGGGAAAGTATATAGAATGGGAGGAATTATAGCCATGTGTCATCACACACAGGTAATGATAGCTTCAAACAGAACTCAGGTGTATTGATTTCTAATATAAAAAGTGCCTAGTAATGTGTCTAGTATATAAGAAATGTTTTTCAGTGTTATTCCTTAACACCTTTTACATCTTCTGTATACTTCTCAAAATATTATTTTTTGCAGGAAATAGGTTGATTTGTTCTACAGGTCATATAATTTAAAACCAGTAAATACACATGTTTCTAGTGTTACAGATTTTTCACTATAGAAGTTGGTAGAAATGATATCAGAAAGCCAGCAATGGGATTAGAGCAATTACAATTATAGGGTCCTTTTTTTTTCTTTTTGAGCTGACATTTGAAACTTTCTGAGATATTGTAAAAATAATGTTAACAACAATGGCTTGTGTGCAGAAACAAATATTCTAGGAACTATAAATCTGTTTTGAGATGTAGCTGTAAATTGAAATGTAAATTTAGTTAACTGATGAATTATTAATAGGGAAACCCCTTTAGTGATAGCCCATATGGATAATTCTGAGCAACAGGCATGTCCTAAGGGGGTTTAGACAACTGCAATTTTAGGGGGACTTCACATGACTGATGAAGGCAATTAATGGACAATTTTTTTGGACAAAATGGACAAGTTTATTTTTTGAAGAATATCTTCTGATTACTTAGTATTGCTTCTCTCTGGCCTTGTGTGGAGAAAAATCACTTTTTCCCCTCCTTTAATTTGGCTATCAGACCTATCTATTCCACGTGATGACTGATAACTACATTTGGCAGATAATAGAATAGGAAGGACAGGCAGGAACCAGATTGGGAAATCGACCGCTGTCGTGAAGGTGCTGTAGCTGCACAGTTAGGAGGAGTCCAGAGGGTAGAATACATGCTTTCCAGAATAATAAGAACTTGTGGTTTGCGGCCCTTGGTAGATGTTGGGGGACATATTCAAGGACTATAGAAGAACAGGGCACTACGGTAAGGATCCCCAACAAGGAAGAGGATGTGGTGATGAAAGCAGGAAGAAAGTTGGCAGGAGGCAAGTCTGAGAGCATGTAGCATGACCCTGTATGTTGGAAGAGCTGGAGGTGATAATATGGAAGAATTGGATAGGTCAGTATTTGTGAAGACAGTATTCTGTTCAAATCATTGGCTTTAGATTATACAGACCTAGATATAAATCTCAACCCTCCCTGTATTAGCTCTTCAAATTTGAGCAGGATATTTATCTTCTCCTTAGTTTTTTAATCTAAAAAATAATTGGGAGTAAAAATGGCTACTTATAATTTGTGAGGATTAAATGAAGATTATTTGAATTAAGCACATAACAAGTGTTTAACATAAATATTGCTCTTCATAGTGTTACTAATTACAATAATAGCAACAATATTAAAGGGTTATGTTCAGACTTAGAGAGAAAGATGGGGGAAAATTTATCAAAATGTTGTCCAAGATTGAGGCTTTGGTCAGAAATAAGAAGTTTATTTCCTAGCGCTAGGGTAGTAGGTCTCAGTGAAAGGAAAGCAAAAGTGACTTATTGATAAGTCATCCAAGTTACTGAATTTGGTTCAGCTTCCCTGACCTATAGACCGAACAGGCTTCAGAGCAGGATCCCAAGGGAACTTGTGGAGGGGAAGAATGGGGGGAAGAAATCCAGAGGAGACGCCAATGATGTAAGATGCAGTGGTCAGTGTTAGGGAGCCAGTCAAAACATCACACTAAGGAAAAAGCCTTCTGCTGGTCTGTCTTATTTGTATGCGAGGACCCTTCACAGGCATGTTGGTACATTTTTACAGGCACTTCAGTTATCTGGTGAAATAGCAGTTCCTTCTCACTCCTTTCCTCAATTCCATTCTGTACGCTGTAAAGAAAAATCCTGGCTGGGGAACACCAACAGGAATCTCTTATCCAACTATACAACCTACCAACCTCTTTGCTGGTCCCTATGAGCATTCTTGTCTGTTGACTTTTGCAATTATATTTGTGTGCACCACGAGGTACCCTATGGGCCTATCTTAAATGTTTCAGTGTACGATATGTCCTAATTTAAATCTCTCATCCCCTATCAACTTCTCTATCCTTTATTTTCCTAGTAGTTACACACCCTATAGTATTTGTATTAGTTCTTTGTTTACTATTTGTCTCTTAGTCACAACTATCTTGTCACTCTGATAGACTGTAAGGAACGTTTTTTCCCCCCATATTTCTCCCCAAGTCTTAATTATTGCTGGGTTTGGTGGTAATGTTAGTAGTAGTAGTAGTAAAATGTGTCAGGTACTTTATTGTGTGCGTTTTGCACATACCTCATTTCACCCTTATGAAAACATAACATAAAAACTAGCTATTTCTTTTCTTTTTTATTTATTTATTAAAAACTAGCTATTTCTACCATCACTTCTCTACAAATGAAAACAAAACAAAACAAAAACAAACAAAAAACTAAGGCTCCAGAGTAGGTCATTTGCTTTGTTCCTGGAGTATCACCAGTGCCAAGAAATATACTAGGTATATAGTAGTACCTCCTCAATAAATTTTTGTGAAAAGAATGCATAAAGAAGGTGGAAAAGAAGTCATCTTCATTCACTCAGACTACAAAAAGAAGAGGTTAATAGAAAAGGGAAGGTACTAGTTATAAACACACTTGCCTTTTAAAGGCAATAAGCTTTATTATTTAAAAGGTCCTTTGTTCAGGTGTGTGCTTTGCTAGCTGGCTGAGTTATTTGGTATTTGCTATGTGAGCTCTTCAGGATGACTTTCAAATCTTCCTGGAAAAGGAGAGGAAGTATGTAGAGGTTAGGTGAGTGCAGAAGTAAGACTCAGTTCAGGGAACCAACCTACAACAGACCCAAGAAATCAGAACCAAAAAGGAACTTGAGAATGCTAACTCCCTGGAAACTTCAGTTCCTTCCAAGAAATACCCCAAGGAAACCAATCTAGTTTCAATCTTAATGAAGTGGACAGCATGAGCTAAAATTAGTGTTACATGTACCTGGCACAAAGAAGGCATCCTCCTTTCTTAAAAACTAAAGACAACAACAAAAAACAACATATGAACTATGTATTCAAGATAGTTTAAAGGGGTAATGTAGTTTTTCTCTAATTGAAAAAGAAAAAAAAATTGAAATTTAGAATAAGGAGTTGAAATTGCATATATATAAATGTTAAGGCTTTAATTTAAAAAGATAGGTTAATGAAGACAAGGCATTAGGGATGAATAAGGAAGTAAAGAAATTATTCTCTTTTCATAGATGATTATCCTCCTCTTCAGACGCTATATGGTTTCCTTTTTAAATCTTGGTTAAAGTATGGATCCGGATAGAATTAAAACAAACCAGAAACGCAAATAATTTGTGGAAGCAAATGGCATAGTGTTATCAGTAATTACAGAGGGGACACTTAGATAAAACAGTCACTTCCCAGAATATATTTCTTCATATGGTTGATCTGGGGCTATCACTGTAGGCCCTGGTTGCCAATTGGATTTATAATTTCCTGCATGCCTGGCATATTTTAAGTGCTCAATAAATGGCAGTAATTTTTACTGACACTACTTTTTGGTTTGTGAACTTTTCTCAATGTATAAAGTCCAATTCAAATATTTTTTCTTAGAAACATTCTCAACTTCCCTTTCTCACTCTCTGGGAAGAATAATTTTTCCCCCTTTTATTGTGCTTCCATAGTACAACACACAATTCTCCTGTGGCCCTAAATAACTTCTATTGTGAGTATTATATATACATTTGTCTTCGCTGCTGGATTATGGGCTCTTTAAATGCCAGGCATACACCTTATTCATCTCTGCCATGTACAGATGGCAAATGTTTGGCAAATGTTTAATAGATGAAAAAGGAACAAGGAATGAATGAATGAAATAATGGGGTGACCCTGAGTGATGGGTAGGTCCTGTATCAACCCCAGTTTACTGAAAAGAAAAGTGGCAATGAGGAATGTTAAAGTGGCCATATTTTTGGCTAAAATTCATGGAATACCTGTCATGCGCCAGCTCTTATGGTTCCTTTCCGTGCGTTACCATCATCCCTGCGATACCCATTCCAAGTAGATGGTATTAGCTCCACTTCACATTCAAGTTGTCAGCAACCATGAAAGATATTTATTATTATCCCTACTTTGCAGATGAGTAAATAAAGGTTCATAACAATCATAGACATGACTGAAGTTATATAGCTAGTAATTGTCAGGGATAGGATTTTACCCAGTCAAGCCAGCTACAAAAGTGCAGTTAAAAACAAATGGGACTAGAACCTAGACTCTCTGACATTAAGTCCAGTATTTCAATTTAACTCTCATTCTCATTTTTAAAATATATATTTTTAAGTAATTTCTACATCCAGTGTGGGGCTTGAACTCACAACCCTGAGAATAAGAGTCACATGTTCCAAAGATTCAGGTTACAGAAGGGAGGGGTAGGGGAGTGGAATAACCGTGTGTTGGGGATTAAGGAGGGCATGTGTTGTGGTGAACACTGGATGTTACACAACTAATTAATCACTGAACACTATATCAAAAACTAATGGGGTATAATATGCTGGCTAACTGAACATAATGAAAAATAAAAACAAAAACAAAACAAACAAACAAACAAAAGACTGAGCCAGCAAGGCACCCCTCATTCTCATTTTTGCATCTCAAAACTTTTAATGGAGGGTTTAGTAATCTCAGAGATAATCATGTATAGATAGGTCAGGTATTCATATACATTGTGAAATTCGAGAGTACATAAAAATCTATCTTGAACAGACATTTCTGCAAAGAAGACATCCATATGTCCAACAGACACATGAAAAAGTGCTCCATATCACTCGGCATCAGGGAAATACAAACCAAAACCACAATGAGATATCACCTCACACCAGTCAGAATGGCTAAAATTAACAAGTCAGGAAATGACAGATGCTGGCGAGGATGCGGAGAAAGGGGAACCCTCCTACACTGTTGGTGGGAATGCAAGCTGGTGCAACCACTCTGGAAAACAGCATGGAGGTTCCTCAAAATGTTGAAAATAGAACTACCCTATGACCCAGCAATTGCACTGCTGGGTATTTACCCTAAAGATACAAACGAGGTGATCCGAAGGGGCACGTGCACCCGAATGTTTACGGCAGCAATGTCTACGATAGCCAAACTATGGAAAGAACCTAGATGTCCATCAACAGACGAATGGATAAAGAAGATGTGGTATATATACACAATGGAATACTATGCAGCCATCAAAAGAAATGAAATCTTGCCATTTGCGATGACGTGGATGGAACTAGAGGGTATCATGCTTAGCGAAATAAGTCAATCGGAGAAAGACAGCTATCATATGATCTCCCTGATATGAGGGAGAGGAGATGCAACATGGGGGATTAAGGGGGTAGGAGAAGAGTAAATGAAACAAGATGGGATTGGGAGGGAGACAAACCATAAGTGACTCTTAATCTCACAAAACAAACTGAGGGTTGATGGGGGGGTGGGGTTATGGACATTGGGGAGGGTATGTGCTATGGTGAGTGCTGTGAAGAGTGTAAACCTGGCGATTCACAGACCTGTACCCCTGGGGATAAATATATATGTTTAAAAAAATAAAATTAATAAAAAAAAAATCTGCTTCAGCAGATAATAAATGCTGTAACTCCCAGCATCACAGAAAATGTTTCCCAAAGTGGGTTCTGTGGGCTATTAATAGGTGTTCTGTGGTCAAATAGTCCAGGGGTTTGGGATTAAATACAGTTTATTAAGTATCTTGTGCAGGACTCCTTTGATATGCTAATGTACACTGTGACTTCACCACAGGTGGATAAGGGATAGAGCAATACCCAAATTCAAATATGGACACCACCCCCCCCTTCCTTTTTAATGTTTTTCTAAATATCACAAAAGAGTTTTGTTCCATAAAAGACAATTCTGAAAAGTGTTCGTTTAAGGCACCACGCCTCTAGAAACCTCTTACAAAAACGTCAACAGTGTTAATTGGGACAGTTTGCACCTAGACCCATGAGATTTGCCAACAAGTTGTGGCAGAAAAGGACTATTTTCTACCACGCAGTTCTGCCTAAGTGCAAAAGGACTCTAAGTTCTGTACATTAAGAGGAACTTGTTATTTTTCTCTATGTAAACTCCAGTTTCCTCTTCAATTGGGTGGATGCAGTAGAATGTTGTGACTAAATAGTAAGAACAGTAAAACTATTAAAAGAGCAACACGTAAAATTTGTGCCCATTATTGTCAGGCACAAGCTCAGTTGTTTCATATACTGTCTTTTTTAATCTTTGTGGCAGCCATGAGAAAGTGTTGTTATTATCTTCATTTTGTAGATGAGCAGACTGTGACTCAGAATTGTTCTGTTGGTTTCTCAAGATCACACAGCTGGCAGGTGAAGGTACTGAATTTCAAATCCAGGACATCTGATTCTTTTACCTATGGTTTTCTAACTTTAAATTTCAAATGTGATTAGTAGTATGATAAATAATAATAATGAGGATAACAAGCTTTTAATACTCCCCATGTGCCAGGCATTGTTTTAAGTAGGCTATGTGTACTACTTAATCACCAAAATAGTCTTATTTATGTAAATGTGCTTTGTAGATTTTGTTATGTAATTGTGGCTTTATATTATTATTACTATCCTGAATAGTGAATAAATCCTTATGTATTATTTTCATGATTCTGTTTTCCTATTTTTTAGAAAAATGTAATGTAAGCCATTTTATAGAATATGAAAGCTGAATGAGATGTTATTTAACATTATTGCTCTTCTTTTTGAGACTATCTCTTAATTTCTAATTTACTATGGGCCTGGTTCTTGGATTGAATTGTTCATGATTCTGGACTTTTGTCAAACTATTTGGGAGTAGAGCTTCAAAAGATATATTGAACAACAAATAATTATCAGACATTACCAAATCTAGAAAATAAGTTTTTAGTAGAAATTAGGCATCTTTTTTGGTGCATGTTTGCCCAGGTCTAAATTTAGCAGACAGGACTCATTACTGCCAAAGGCTCATCCTTGGTAGCAAACACTCAATTTTTTTTTTTTTTTTTTTTTAGTTTTGCAAACACTCGAATATAAAACTTGGTGTTAGAGGAAGTCATTAAGAGGACATAACCACGATTGACCCACTAGCTGGACCTGGGCAATTAGAAGCTCCTTTACCCCTACCTTGTCCTTGGAATATGCATTCTGCTCACTATTCTCATACTATGAGCCACTTTTAATGATGTGGCTTCGAGAGAACAGTGCAGTGTTGAGGGCATCTGGACAGTGTAACGTGACTGAACCCTATCAAGTCCTCTATATAAACTTTTAAGAGCCTGGCAGGTGAATGTGGAGATCTACTCATCTTGAGTTCCTTTGTTTATTAAACCTACCACTTACCAATCTGGAGTGGTTTGCTTCTTTCCTAGGTCTCTCCTCGCCTTCTGTGTATTGAGGTTGGTTTCCCACGGGAAACTCTCAAGTTTGGTAACCAATGCTTAGAGATGCCTTTGTGGCAAAATGAAAAGCACATAGGTCTGAGTGTTAAGAAAACTGTGTTCTAAGCCACACTCTGCTACTAGCTTGCTCTGTGGCTTTACTTTTAATGAGACAGTTATTCTTTTATGCCTTATTTATGTATTTACTTGCCATACATATTTATTGAGCAGTTATTAAGTGTTAGGTGCTGTGCTATATAGTGAGGATAAAAGAAGAGCAACATTGGAACAGTTCCTAAACTTAACAAGCCAGCCCGATAAGGCTGGTTTAGGACACATAGCACCCAGAGATAGTATGTTTTGCACATGGGATAAGCTCAGTCCACTGCATTTTCTTTTCCTTGGTTCCTTAGACAAGTAATTTCACTTTTCTTGCCGTTTTTTTCATCTGTGAAGTGAGTTGACAGGATGGGAAAGAGAAATGATGGAGAGGATGATTTCCAAGGTTCATTCTGGTTCCAAACTTCAAAGATTCATTATTTTCAGGATAATAACAGAGTGCTGATCCAAAATTCAATGTGTTTGTGATGGATGTTGTTTGGCAATAAGAAAGTGATAAGTTACTCTTCTGTTTATTTTTCCTTTCACTGTTATAATTTAATGCCATGAATTATAAATACAACCAATCTGCAATCCAGTTTACTAGCATACCTTGTGAGAATCTAGACTATGAGACTTGAATGCAAAGGGAAACATCCATGAAAAAATTAAATTCACCTCCTCCTGCCTTTTGCAACTGTCCTGTACTCAAGCTGTGCCATCTTTATCCCTGGTGAGAGGTGAATTTCATTCTCTGTTGATAAGTAATCTTATTTAAAAAGCATTACATTTTTTGATGATAAACTTTGTACATAAATTCTATGAAGTTTTCCATACCAGCTTCAGCAGGAATGCAAGTCAGGGTTGCAAATTTCCTTTCCTTGAATATGATCAGAATTCAAGTGGCCTCATCTGGGACTAAGCCATTATATTATATACCATTTTGAATAATTAAGTTTTAAATGGCCGAATATATTTTTTATCTTCTTTGTTGCTGGGCATATTTTAAAGTGCTGGTTATCTATCATTTCTCAGAGAAGATAATTTGCCTGAAAGTTTTGGGGCAGATTTAAATTCTAGTGACAGAATTTCCTTTTTATAGTTATTCAATTTCTATAATTAGAAATAACTTTCTAAAATTTTGGTCAATGAGTACTGATTTCATCAATTTCAAGATCTGAAAAGTTTTGCTAGTAATGTATTTGGAATGTTGATGCAATGATGGCATGAATGTCCATTGAATAATAATGATGATAATGTTAATAATAATAATATCATTTCATACCAGAGTCTCTGAAGTTTTTAACTTAGAAGACTTAAAACAACCTTGATTCCTATGGAATAGTAAAACATTGTTGCTGCTGTCTTCTGATTACAAAGCTCCTTTCCCCCTACCCTGTACAAAATACTTTTACCCCTACAAAGTAAAGAGTGAGTGTAAGTAAAATACACTCCTACACTTTACAGAGATCTCACTGAGCCCTGAAAACTGTCTACTTTTAACTTCTATCATAATTTATATTATTTAATGACTTATATCTCCAGATTGTACACTTCTCAAGATCAGGTCTTTTTATATGTCTTTGTCTTTGTATCCATGACAACTAAATACATTGATTGGCACATAGTTGCTGCCCAAATGTATATTGGATAAATATCTCTTTGTAACACATGGATAATTATCACTTGGTTGAATAAAGTTAGACCGGACTTGAATAGGTTGAAACTTGTCCTGCATGTAAAATTTTTTGAAAAGTATAAAAGACTGAGGCAACACGGCTATCACATTTAGGACTCTGTTCCTTTAATTTATTAATTCTCTCACTTATTTATTAGTTCATCTATTATACATTTATTTCGTGCCTACTACTTACCATATACCTTTATAACTTGAATAAGCTTATGGTTTTTTTATTCTCCTTAGACTTGCTTTTCTTCATTAATATTTCGAGACTTCATCTTAGCTCCTACCTGAACTTTTAATGATAAGTGAATTTCAGAACTTCTGATGCCTCCTCATTTTTTTGCTGTAAAATATAAATTATGATTCATGCACTTGTTCTTTAGGGTGAGAGATGACTAAGGAGCAATTATTTTGAGATAAATGTTTTGGTGACAGACAAAGGAAAAGCAGAATGAATTCATAATAGATAACCTCATTTCCAAGAGAAGAAAATGATTTGTGGAACTGAGTGATGCATAGTGTCCCTCTGGCTTTGTCAAAGTCCTAAGACACTTCTTCATTCCTTCCCCATCTTTTCCTTAGGAGATCTCATTTATGTTTCTTCTTCCTAGTGGGCTGTAATTCTTCTCTCATGGCTTTCTTCCTCTCCCCCTAACACTTACTGGTCTCTTCTACTCCTGTCTTTCCCTGCTCTACCTGATACATAATCACCAAGTACAGCCACGAACCCTACACACACCTAGTAATCATTCAGTGGTTCTCGTTGCCCACATTCATTAGTCAGACTTTTGATGCCTTCTACTTTCAGTCCACACTCACTTTAAGAAAATTATTTCCATGGTTTTCTTTACTTGTCTATCTCAAGTCAAACTGATTATTCACCATTCCACATTCTATATCTCCTAGGGAGCTGCCTCTGTGCCATGTTCATGCTTTTATTCTAACCCTTTAAGAGCCTTTCCCTTTCCCTTCCAAATCCATATTCTACACATTCTTTTTGTTTTTTTTTTAAGATTTTATTCATTCATTTGACAAAGAGACAGAGAGAGAATGAGCAGGTGAGAGAGGCAGAGGGAGAGGAAGAAAAAGACTCCTGCTGAGGTAAGAGCCCAATGTGGGGGTGGATCCCAGGAACCCGGGATCACTACCTGATCTGAAGGCAGAGGCTCAACCATCTAAGCCACCAAGGTGCTCCCATATTCTACCCATTCTTGAAGACTCTGTTACCGTCTCCATTTCTTTATTAAATTACTCTTGATATCCCAAACTGAAATATTTTTTCTGCACTTGAACTCTAAACTTCAAAGCACTTATCTGCAACGATCTTGTGAAGCTTATAAATTTTAATAAGACATGATGATTAATATAGAATATAAAAAAATTCTAATCAGGTATACAAGCTTTATTTGCATTTCTAAACTAAATTTTCCCTTACAGTGAGCTAAATATCTGGTTTCTTATTATATTTACAGTATATACTGTGGAGCAGAAATATGTGTTGGATGAATAAATGAATGAATGAATACATGAATAAAATGTTGAATGAATGAGTGAGGTCTTTATCAAGGACTGTCAAGGTGCTCTATCTTCTTTAATGCTACAGTCAATGTATACCCAGCACCACTTTTTAAGGAAATGATAAGATTGCTGGAATCCTCCACTATCTAATTACTGCAAAGAAGCTGAAATTAAGTGAAAAATTATTCCAAGCAGCAAGGAAAATAGCTATCACAAAGTTTATTTACATTGGTGCATATCGTAAAGCTAGCTGGAGCTTACTTGGTTAGTACTAGGTGTTAACTTGAATTATTGCTGTAATGAGCTTATTTAGTTGCCGTAGAAACTAATAGCAATAAAAAGGGACAGGCATACTATGAAGAAGAAGAATGAATAAAAGCAAAGAGTGTGAAACATCATATTAGGCTGGAGACCATTGCTGATGTGGTGTTACAGGTCTGAGAAATAATTCAATCATTCAATCATAATATCAAATGCAGTTTGTTGAGAATTTGCATTTTGCAAACATTTCTATCAAAGTGTCCCCCAGAAGTTATGATTGTAATTAAAGTCTTCAAATTCAGTTATCTGGACGTGATGATTCTAAGAATACATTACAACTGTAAGGCATTTTGATATCTTTAAATGACTTTAATATAAGATCTGTGAATGGTAAATATTATTTCCAATTAGATGAAGTGGAAAGAGAGGCTTAAAGAGATCACATAACTTGGTTAAATAGACTCATAAGTAAAATAGGCAAGACTCAAGTACATAGATTCTATACCCCAAAGTATTTTTATTTCACTCTATATTCAATTTTATTCAATTTATTAAATCTATTCAATACTTCATCCCTCACTGCTTTTGAAAAATATATACATATATATTTCTCTTTTGGGTCAATAAATCTCTAAAGTGATAGTTTGGAATATACTTTATGTGATCATTTCAAAGGCCACTTAATATTAGAGCTACAAGGAAGTCACTTGCCAGAGTTTAGAGCTGTGTCCTGGAGGCTGTTGTGTTTGAGTCCATTAGTTATTGTTAATTTCAGATGTCCATTTGGTGCTCTGGACACCTTCCAACTTTCTGTGTATGTATCTCTTTGCCTGGGGGCTCTTTCCAGGAGGCTGTGCTGTTAATTGACAGTACGCTAGAAATGCTGGGGAATTGGCACCCTCCACCAGTTACTGAAGCATATGATTGTATAAATACACCAACTCTCTCCACCTTCAAGTGATATGCAAGCATTTTCTGGGAATTCCCTGCAGGATTAAGCTTCAGTCACCCTGTGTGATGGCTGACTTAATTATATTGACTGCTTCCCTCATATCGCTGTCTTGTTTCCCTGAAATTCATCTCTCAACCTTCCACATAAACCTCCTGCATTCAAATCCTTGTCTTGGTCTCCTCTGGGGGATATTCGCATGAAGACAAACAGATCTGGGGAAATTACTGCATTTTAAATCACATCACTTCATCTGCTAATTTACAATGAGAAGAAACAATGTAACCCTCTTTTGAGGGTCCCTGTATGATATCCATGATTCTAAGTGTTAAACTGTTTCCTCTTATTATCACAACAACTATTTCTGCATTTTACAAGGAATTGAGGCTTGGAGAGGATAAGCAACTTTGCCAAGGTCGCTCAGCTCAGTAATGATGGAGTTAGTAGTTGAACCTAAGCCATCTGATACTAGAGCCTAGTTTTTAGTTTTCTAGAAATTGAATTGATTCACACTTGTGTGGACTTAATGGATTTGTATATAAATATATATATTTCCTTTATCTTTCTCATTTCACTACAGTATGGTGTATTCCCTGAAGAAGTAAGGTACACATTTTAGAAAAGGACTGAATTAAAACTCCAATAAAATGGAAGCATAAACGGATCAGGGTCTGGGGACCAGGTATGATGGCTCTGGGCTTGTTGATGGGACAGGAAGAGTCTGAAGAGTAGGGAGCTACTTGCTCTTTGCTGGCAGGGAGTGCACAGAGAGGTGGTTTGTTCTCCGAGGGACCCACAGCAGTTACCTGAAACTCTCTATGTCCTGAACATTTATCTTTCAGAGGTCCAAGAAGCAACATCTACTTTTAGTGTCAGTTCGAATGTGTAAATATTTAACTGAAATAATGAAGGCAAGAAAACCATGGTTTCTCTGCAGTTCCTTTCACTGTAAGGGAATTGGTGATTAGAATAAATAATTGCTCTGAAAATAACTCCAACCCATTTGTTCAAACAATTAAACCCATCAATGAAGTTAATTTATGGGAGGAATGACACACATGTTGGCAAAATGTTCTGTTCATCTTGGCAGACTTCATTTGTTCTCATTCTTCCTTTTTTATCTTCCTTTCTGCCTTTATTGCTGTTTATGCTGTCACTTCTCAGTGTCTTTTGGAAGCTGATGTTTCTTATAACAAATTTGCTTTTTAAAAAAAAATCTCAGAATTCATGCACAGATTTATTTTATCTACTTGCTTATAGGGGCAGGCTTGCTATCTCCTTTCTTTTAACTTTGGGTGATGAACATTTGATTTCTTCTGGCTTTGATCTGTTCCAGTCATCTTTTATTAACTATCCCTCAAACTTCTTGTGTTTTGGTGTTGATACAGTATAATCACATAGAGTCAGGTGAGTAAAATAGAAGCACATGATTCTTGCACATGTAAAAGAAAGAAAAATGATCTCTACTTTCAAAGAGCGCTGTATTTGAAACCCACTAAGTAGAATTCCTGCTAGAAAGAGATTTTTGCCTCTTTGCCTAGGAAACCCTTTCTCTAGGGTCGTTTGGTTATGAAAAGCCAAGCCTTCCATCTCTTGTCCTGTTCCTCACTATTTTGAGAAGAGATTTGAATAACAGGAAGCAGGAATTCTGAACCTGCCTCTGATTGCTGGTGAGGCATTAACAGGGGTTTGGATGGGGATCCTGAGACTAGAGAAGATGGGAGAAAGATTTGTACTGTGACAAGAGAATAGTGAGGGAAATGCAAGCCAGTGAAAATATCCTGGTAGAAATTATCAAGGGAATTTTAAGAGACTAAGTCTAATGGAAGCCAGTGAGAAAATACTGGTAGAAATTATCCAGGGAATTTTAAGGGACCAAGTCTAATGTTCAATGTAAAGGTTTTGCCTTTTTTGTACTCCACTGAATTATCTTCTGTAATCACTAAACATTAGTAGAAAACATAACACACACTGCCTTGTGTTAGCAGGGTTTAGAGGACTAAAGAAAACAGGGCAATGCTTGGTGTTTATTGGGTTCAAAGGATGAAAGACGGAATTGTAATCACAGGATGCGTGTTGATGAGTGGGATTATAGAAATTAAATGAAAACAGAAATTCACAGTACAAGATGAGCAGGAGAACTTATTTGTGTCCTCTGCCCTACATACACATTCTGCATGGAGAACTGATTCTTTACATCCAAGGCAAAGTGAAGTTTTGAAAACACAAACTGATCATGTTTTTTCCTACTTAGAACCCTTTTGAGGCTTCAGGAAAAACTCCTTGTAATAATTTACATGCTCCTGTACTGTCCTAGTCATTTCTTCAGCCTCAACAAACTTCCCTTGTATATTTGTCCTTCATCCCCACTGGTATCTGTCTATTCTGTCCAATTTGCCGTAATCTTCTTTACCATAGGACCATTACATGTGCTGTCCCATTTACCTGAAACATGTTCCTTAACTATTTTGAAAAGTTGATTCCTATTTATCCTCGGAGCAACTTAAGCAGCCCTTCTTTAGAAAGGTGTCCTTGCCGTCTTTGACCAGTCCCTCTCTCAAAGCATTTTTTACCTCTTTTTCAGCACACCTTCCGCAGTTGAAACCTGAAACCTGACTTATGGGATCACACGATTGCCACCTTCCCCACTATTTGCAAAGCTCTCTTCAACAGGTGCATCTGGCTTTGATTGAGTGTTTCATCTCCAGGGCCTTGTCAAGTGTTTATCACATCACAGGCCACCGATAAACATTTTTTTGAAAAAAGGAAGAGGAGAGAAGGAAGAAAGAAGAAGATAAACATTATAAGGGGCCTCAAAACTCTTCTCTGCTCTTCTCTGGTGCTGCTTGAAAGACAAATACTGGAAGATTCTAGTTCCCTTCTGGTCCTCAGAACTGCCTAAGAGCTCTATTTCAGAGATAAGAGAAACATTTGCCAAAGTTAACAGTAGAGGAAATTTTTATTTAGTTAAGCTTTGCCCTTGGGTGATGATGAAGATGGTGGTGGTGGTGTGCATGAAATTCATTTTGATTACCCTTTTAAAACTCTTAGATATGTATGCAGACTTGTATATGCATCTGTTTGAATAAAGAAGGGAGAACTTTCTTTCCAGCTATGATCATTTATCAACAAGCTGAAGACCTTGTGAAAAAGAAGAAATTCTCTCTTGGTCTAATTGACTGACCGTCATTTCTGCTTAGGAAGGAGAATGATTTGGCAGGAGTATGGGATAGAAGTGAACAGTAATCTAATTAATGACTTTCTTCTCCAGACAAACACTTTCTGTCTTTTTCTACTTGACTATTAAGGTATTTTATCCAGAGGCACTAACTATAAAGTTGGATTCCTAAATTAGGACTGTTATCCAAGCTAGAAATCCTAACCTGACTTCACCTGTGAGTAGCTGTGTGACCTGGAGCACGTTATTCAGCTTGTTTGAGCCTTGGTTCTCCCATATTTTAAAGGGATATAATACGTTCATGTCAGGGAGTTATGATGAGTTCTAAATGAGATGATGTGTGGAAAGCTAGCTGCAGAGTAAATGCTTGAATATTCCTTTTTGTCTCCTGTCTGAATCCCTTTTTTCTGAGCATTTCCATCCTTCCTAGCTTCTGCCAAAGTAAGCTGGCTCATCAATTATCCCACAGTACAGGTGGGTAGCCTTCCTATACTAGGAAAAAGGAAAGATAGGAAAAGAAAAATAACATTAATAATTTTTTTAAATTGACCCTCCTGAGAAGAATCAAATGCCAGGACTAAGTTTTAGGAGCTGCTCCAGATATAAGAGACTCAAGTTAGATACTAAATTCTTATGAATACAGAGGAAGGATGTTGGTTCACAACTTCGTTGGGAGCTTTCAGGGTATAATTTGGAGCCAGCCCCACCATCGAGGGCAGGGAGAGACCAAAAAAATGAGGCACACCACACCAGACTGGTAGGTGGCAGGTTTAATAGGTAAAGGAACTTATCTATAAATCTCATCTTGGTGGCAGCAAGGCCACAAAGTACTCTCCACACTTGTCCCCCAGAATCTTAAATGGTTATGTAGAGGCCTTAACTGGTTTCAGGCACATATACCATCCAGATTCCCTCAATGCCACATCATGTCTCAAGGCCATGTCTTTGGGGGCAGCTTCTGGGACTGGGAAGGCAAGTAGAAAACACATTCCAAGGATGCAGTGGGTGGTAAGAAGGCTGTGATCGTCAGAGTCCAGATTACAGGTCAGTCTGTCATCATGTCCTCTCCTTCAACAAAGGAAAAACATCTGACCCAGGACCTCTTTTGCTCAGGGGTCTAATGTAGCATCTCTGAGAGCAACTGAATCATTTGGTTTTTGCCTCATTAGTTAAAAAGGGGGAAACAAAGGAGCAAAGGGCTCCTGGATTCTCCCTCTAGACATACCTTTCTCCCCTAGCTACCTGAGGTTAGGTGGGGAGCTCACCAGTGCCAGTCATAATTTTTAGAGAGAAAGAATGCCTTCCTTATTTTCCAGCTTTTGCTCTCCTTCTAGGATTCCTACCAGAAGAAACCTCTGAGTAGGACCCCTCTATCTGCAGTGACTTGTCTAACCTATAAGACAAATGCCACTTGTGGTGATTTCATCTATGCTTCTCTTTTTCTCATTCAGAAGCACCATAATTCCCCAAATTGAATTTTGAATGAGATACTGTTCACTGACCCTGGGGACAGTGAGTGTATGCATAAATGGAATCAAACTTCTTTTCTCAAGCAATTTGTCTTCACTCTAGCCTGAAATTGTCTTTTAAAGCTGGGGAACAGCCTTAATGCAGACTCCAACTCAATAGTTAGTGTCTGGAGATTAAACATCTTAATGATCAACCAGAGAAGTTTGTTTCGTAAAAGTAGGAAGGGAGATGAGGTCATTACAACATTGTCCACTAGTGGTCAGGAGTGGAATTGGTAAGGCCAGGTCTGGAGTATATGAATACTTTTAGAGCCAAGAAAATGAGATCTCTGTAAAGTACTATAGCATTTAATTTTCTGCATCAGAACCTGTTAAAAGTTAGTGACTATTGGGGTGCCTGGGTGGCTCAGTCAGTTAAGCAGCTGACTCTTGATCTCAGCTCAGGTTTTGATTTCATGGTCATGAGTTCAGGGCCTGAGTTGGCCTCTATATTGAGTGTGGAACCCCCTTTAAAAAAAATAAATTAAAAATAATGACTATTACTACATCTGTCCATTTTCTATATGGGTTCTGATGGAGTTCAGAAAAATTCAATATGTGGAGGATCTAATAGTTACTAAGTGATAGGGACATGACATAAACAAGAACCATCTGACCTAGATAAAGCTAGACCCCAAATTCCTAACTAACTATGTAACTAGCTATAAAATTCCTAACATTATACTGTGAGCTACTATTGAATTTGTGAAGACATACTTAAAATGATAGCTAACCATCCCAGGTGATTTGGGATAGATGTGAAGAAAGCAGAGCAATCCATGGAGAACACCTCTGATGGAATTTCCATTCAGGAGGACAGTCTACTATAGCACCAGAACCTGGAACCTGGTTTCAAGGTCATGAAGATAACTGAAGCCTGTTTCCTGTTTCAGTTTGTCATACCAATGAAGGTTGATGAAGCTGTATACCTAATAGAAAGTTTGGACCCTACTCATACTTTCATCCAGTGTCAAAGTGTCCCACTCACTTAATGCCATTGAAAACATTTTCTTAATAGGGAAGGTGCTTGGATTTTTCTTACAGAAATCTTATGTCTTTGTGGAAGGTTTTAAGATGACATATTTAGAACTGCGTAGAAAAACTTTGCTTCTGATTCTACTTTTTCATTTGTATTCATTCATTCATACAGGTGTTCAGCTACCCATAATCTATCTCTTTATTGAGAGCCTTCAATATCCAGGCACTATATACTTTGTCCTTTACTTGGCCTGCTTGGTCTAGATGCTGTCTATTGTGTAGAGGACTCTAATATCCCTCTGAAATTTGCCGCAACCACTGCCTCCACAATTTGTGGGAAAGTAGATACTGTGACTCAAAGATAGACCACTTACTTAAGCTTCTTAGTGCCCACATCTGTAAAAGAAATCTGGGTAGAAATGAGTGACTTAGACTAGGTAGGCTAGTAGGTGTCTTCCAGTTCTAAAGTTCTTTGACCTAGTAGCCTTCATCTTAATTAAACTCAACAAAACAATGTATGAGTTTACTCGGGTTTGAAGGCCCTGGGGATTTCAATTATAAAATAAAGTTTGGGTGCATTTTCTTCCAGCTCTGAAGTTCTGTGATTTAACCAAACTTCTTCTCCATTCTGCTCCAGAGCACCTCCTTGGGGGAGAAGAATGGCTGCATCTGTGAAATCCCCATTGATACCAAAGAAGTCCTACTTCTCTCTTTGGAGGAAATGGTAGCTTGAGAAGTGGACACAGCTTTCAGAGTCCAAGTTAACCATTTGCCATGTCCCTCTTTTTCTCCCTTCATGGAAAGTAGTGTTGAGGGAAGAGAATGAGGAGTTGGAGTTCCAGCCTCAGATGGCCTGTGGGTGAACCATGATTTCTTACTATTGCACACCCTGAGACAAGTTATTTAACCTCAGTTTCTTCACCATAAAATTGAGCTCATAGTAATTTACAGGGAAGAAATGATAGAGGCTAGAATGCTTACAGACCACTTGGAATGGAGCCTGGGTCATGGGGAACAATCAATAGCTACTATTGCTATTATTTTGTCAAGAGAAGCAGGTGTCAAATATTGTCTACAAGTTTGAGAGCCTGTGAACCTGAGGGAGTATAGTGAGAGCATGGCTGGGGACACAGGGTTAGATTAGAGGGAAGCAGGAGGGCTGGTGGAGGGATCAGAAAAGAGCTTTGGCCTCATGTTCAAGCCAGTGGGAAGAATAAGACTGTGTGAGCCTATTTCCAGAATAGAAAGATAACTTTTTAAAATCTTCCTTTCTATATTTAGTCAAATATATATTTTTTTAAATCTTCCTTTCTATATTTAGTCAACAAATAATTACCTCCTCTTATCCCATTCCTGTCCCTCCTCTCTTTTTTCTGTCTTTTCATTCCTTCTTCCCATTCTTCTTTTTTTCTTCCCTCCTTTCTTTTCTTCCTTTGATATAAATTCTAACCTGGGAATGGAGAAGAGCCTGGGCACAGCAGTGGTGCTGGGAATACGTGGGAGAGGAATGCAGGGCAAAGGAAGGAGTCTATTTTGGTTTTCTTTCCATTTGACTTCAAGCCGTGCTTCTCTCATGGCTGGGGAAAGGCCAAATAGGCCTGTGACTTATTGATCAAGAATGGAAGAAAAATCATGTTGGCAGGAGGCAGGCTGTGTTGCATCCAAATGAGCCTGGGCCTCATTGTAGGAGGCCTGGAAAGGAAAAACCGGCTGTTCCAATGGCAGCTGAAAAGCAGGTCCAAGCTTTGGAACTGAGCAGGGTGAAAACTGCTGTGCAGTAGGGTCCCAGCCCTGAGGGAAGTCATGACATCCAGCTCCTTTTATTCTGTGCTGGTAGCAAATGGGCCACCTGGCTGGGATGGGGACAAGAATTATGGTATCTCTGGAATAGGAATAGGGCAGACTTCCAGAGAGAGAGAGCTCAGAGGCTTGTCTGTCAAGAGATGCCCTGGGATTCACAAGCTTTGTCTCTGCCTGTTGCTATTTACAGTGAAAAACACAAAATGCAGCCTCACCAACTAATCTTAAGCTTTGGTCCGAATCAATACCCAAGTTTAGACTGTCATTAAAAGAAGCACTGCCATTGTGGATTGGGAGAAGCTATTTGATAGAATGTCTGTGTTGGATGACAGGGACCGAAATAGAGAGAAAGCTACGACTGAACACATTAGACAGTGTGCCCATCGTGTTCCTCTCTCCTTTCATTGCCCTATATGTTGTCTCTTTGATTCTTTTTTTTTGGTTAACACTTAATGTATTATTTGCTTCATGGGTGCAGGTCTGTGAATCATCACGCTTACACAATTCACTTCACAGCACTCAACATAACACATACCCTCCCCAATGTCCACCACCCAGCCACCTTATCTGACACCCACCCCACAGCAGCAACCCTCAGTTTGTTTCCTGAGATTAGGAGTCTCATATGGTTTGTCTTGTGTCTTTGATTCTTGAAATAATAATGGATTTACAAAGCTTTAAATAACAGGACACAAGCACACATACACACACACAGCATGGTATAACTAAACCCATGAAAAGCAGACTCTTCACAATTCAATAAATGTTAGAAGGGACTTTGGGTGTGCTCCACAATTTCTCAGTCAAAGCAGGAAGTTTTCTACAATATCTTGGCCAGGGGGTCATCTTGCCGTCTCTTCAATGTTTCCATTAACAGTCATCTCACCACTTCCTGTGGCATCTCATTCTACTGCATTCAACCACACCTCTGGGTTTTTTCTGTATGTGCCAGGCATGGTGATGATGGGAGAAGTCAACTGTTTATCACTGACCTACAGCTCCAGCTCAATTTAGATCTTGTGTCTCCAATTCCAGCAGCAATCCTTCCCTCAGCTTGCCTACTTTACTGCAGTACCACCAACCTCATGACCACCGATGCCAGCTCAATGTCAGACACCAATTAGTCTTAGAAGAATGGCTGTACCTTGAAAATTGCTGCTGCCTTCCTATTAGCTACTATTGCCCTCAGTATCACAATGCTTTCTGTGACAATTAAAGAAAGGTGTTTCATTTTCTCCATAATCATTCTTTATCCCACAAGACATTCTTTGTTTTGTTTTGTAACTCTCAGTAGGAACTTATAGCATGTTCTCGAGGAGAGGATTGAAGAGCTTCTGGTGAAGATATCATCTTAGGCTAGATGATCAGTTTCTTTTACCTCTACCAAAACTGTATATCAGGACAAGGTACATGGTCTTCAATCCCCACACCCTAAGTGGGCTACCCTTGCCTTCTCAAGGCTCCTTAACTCACTGATAGGAGTTAGGCAAGTATTCGTCTCATCTTCTTTAGCCAAAGTTCTTTTAGTCAAAAATTCTCACTGTGTCCATCTCCTTCATTCCTGGCCCCTTTTAATGATCTTCTCTATACATATAGTTAAATAAACACCCTAGCTGTGAATTTTGGACCACGAGAGCAGTTTGTTCAGGTTCTTCTGTTCTGAACTTGTCTTCCTCTTGGATCTTCCATTTTATTCTGGTTCTATTGCCTAGAAGATACTTTGGGTGTTTTTCTCTAATACTGTGCTCAGAATAGAGCCTGAGATTCACATAAAATTACCCCAGAATGGAGTGGAAGACAAACTCTCCTCCCTTAGCTCTATCTTTAAGAAGTCTGGTGATCAAGATCAGAACTTCTTGCCTTTAGGAAATAAGACTGGACTGAGTCTAGCCTGCAACCCTTCTATTTCTCTCCTGTAATTGAAAACACAGAGTAGACCCAATGTAAACCTTCTCCATTAATATAAAGACAAAACCTATCTCTTAATAACATCCATTTATCTTAGGTCTGTGTTGTGGAATAGCACAGATATGCCAACCCTCAGGTATTAATTTGGCAAAGGACAAAGAGCCAGAGCAAATTCAGCCAAGCCTAAGGCAATTCATATTTTCTATTATAAGTTGTTCAATAGCATTTCATCATACACTGTAATCCTCCAGTGGCATTTAAGAACATTGTGAAAGAGCATTAAATGGTTTTGCATTCAGATAAAGGTATCTTTCCATTGCATTGGTTGTTAGCAGGCACATCTCTGGCAGAAACATTTATGGCTGACTGAAGTTCCACCTGCTCTCCCTCCCACTCCATCCCCACACCTTTGCAATGAGGAGAGGTTATGTGACCAGCTCTGGACAATGGACTATAAGTCTTAGTAAGGTATATCATTTCTGGACATAAGCGTACAAGAGCTTGTGTGGAAAGTGCTTGGGTACTAAATCACCGCTGGAGTGCAGCTTCTCCAGAGAGTCACCAGCTTGCATAAGAATTTATAAGACAAAAAACAAAAGTCTTTGTTGTATGGCATCTCTGAAATTTCAAGCCTCATTGGTTAGCACAGCACAGCCTAGCTCAGCATGATTGATACAATATATTTGTCACAGTGCTTAATAAAAATGCCATTTGGGTCGTGTAAGTATAGTTCCCCATATCACCCTTGTTAGATAGGCATGCCAGACCCTGAAAAGTCCTCTCTGAGAAAGGACGAAGAACAAGGGGTTAATATATGAGCAGCTGTGTTCTTTGAGTTCTACGTAATGTAGAACTGTTTAGCACTGAAGAGCCTGATGGCTTTGCCACACACTCTGGTTCATCTCTAAGCTGCTGGGGCAAAATGCCAGTTTGGGAGGGAAACATACTGGGGACTCAAGAGCAAGCTTTCCAACAAGCCTATGAGAGGGTCCTTGTTATTTCATTTTACAAATGAATTATGACCCATAGGTGTTATATATCTTACCCTAGGTCATATAATGGCAGAGTTAGACCCCAAGGTCAGTTTGGTCTGTTTCCAGTTTAAATGCTGCTATGATGAAGGAATCAAATCATGGTGACACAGACCATGTAACCTGCAAAATCTAAAATATTTCCTACTAAATCTTTTAAAGAAATACTTTCCCATTTTGTGAATTGAAAGCAAGAGTACAGAACCTTTGCACATTGAAGAACTCTGAAAAACAGCAAGCATTTATCAAATGCTCCATATCTAGTAAAATAAATTTAGTTTGTGATAGGTTAAATTTCTTCTGTGGCAGAGAGAAAATCTATTACTTTTTAAAATTTGATATTAAGAAGACAAAACATAAAGTTGTTTAACAAATATTGCAATTAATAAACATGTAGTTCAACTCTATTGTTTCTGGGTAAGCTACAGAGAGCGGGAACTGTGTCTTGTGCACGGATTGTCTTTTCTTGTGGACAGAATGGTAATGAGAGTATAACTGGACAGCCTGATGAGTCATAGCACCCAACTGTGATCCCTAGGGAATAGTACCCCATCAACTCCTGGAGAGCCAGAACACTACATTTGCTTGATCATCAAAGACTAGAACTTTCTGAAGGACCTATTGTGTTTCACTCAACGAGGAAGGAGGTAATAAATTCCAGGACTCTTCAGATTCTTTCTGCTTAAACACAAACAATTTGATGCTTTACTACAAAACAGCAGAACATTCTAGTTTGATTAAATCAAAATGATTCTTTGTACACAACATCCCATAGAGTTTTTTACATCCTCTGGCTTTAATGTCTGCTTAATAAGATCACACATTCAATTATTTAAAAGAACCAAGAACCAATAGGGGATTTGCTGACCCAGTGCTTAAAGCTTAGAAATCCAATTTGCCTTTCCTTCATTGCTAGCAGATCAGCCCTAGGTTGAGAGTGATGGAAACTATTGGACATTTTAGAAGCATTATGAAGAGCTGAAAGATTTGGCTCAGCAAGTCTCATCTATAACTGAATAGAGTGAATTTTATTATTGATGTTATCACGATTGACATTTCCCCAGGTTTTCAGCTATTCTATCTCCAGATTCATTACCTTTTTTTCAAATTCTTAATGTATTAATGTACTGAGTTCTGGCAATTTCCACTGTGATTTTTGTCTGTACAAGAATTCTCAGAAATACTGTGGATAAACCCGTAACTAGCTGTTAAACTAACCTGGAAGGACAGTCAGTGAGGCTTGTCAGAGTTGTTTGCACCTTCTTTAAATATATCCAGCTTTCCTAAAACAATCACATGCATTTCACTTAAGGAACATAATGCATAATTATTAATTATTGAAGACACCTAGACATATTTTTCCAAATGAAGACTGAGGAATATGAAGTTGAAATTTTCTTTTCCATAATTAAATTTTTATTTAATTCTTAGAATAATCTTAACCTTAGGGTGCTTGGTTGACTCAGTTAAGTGTCTGACTCTTGATTTTGACTCTTAATTTTGGTTCAAGTCATGATCTCAGGGTCATGAGATGAAGCCTCATGTGGGACTCTGCACTCAGTGCAGAGTCTGCTTAAGGTGTCATGTGCAACTAATGAAAGAGTTGAACACTACAGCAAAAACTAATGATGTACTATATGTTGATACTAACTGAACATAATAAAAAATTTTTAAAAAACAATAACAACAGAAAAAAAGAGATATTTTTCTTTCTCCCTCAGCCCCTCCCCCGCTTGTGCTCCAAATAAATAAATAAATAAATAATAAAATAAATCTTAAAAAAAGAAGAAACTTAACCTTTAGTTTATAGAAGCAGTATAATGATTATATGAAAGTTTACCTCAATTTTAATTTTACCCCAAAACAATATTTCCTTTTGATTTTTCAGAAATACATAAATGTAATGTTTTGCTATATCTGAATAGTAACTTGACCTTTTCTGAGTTGACACTTTTATCAAATTATTTCCCCTGATGTTAAATGGAAATTTATTTCTAGATTCCTTCCATCATAAGTGATGATTCAATTAAACTCTATCTCAGGAATGTAGTTGGTAGAAAGTGATAGTCATATGGTATGTAATTAAAACAGAATGCTGTATAGTGATTTTGTTCCTTACAATTATTAATAAGTTCAATTATCACAGAGTGCTACTAACAGCTCTTAAACTAATCAGGTTGGATTTTAGTTGAAATACTGGATAGGGGAATTGTACTATTTACAAAGTTATAGAGATAATAGGATGCTGGCTCAGGAGAAATGATTTGTAAAGTAATTATACTCCTTACTAGGTGCATGGCCATCACATTTCTTAGTAAATTAGAATTTAGTTTTCATAATCCTGACCCAAATTACTTATGATCTTACATGACAGAACTCTATACTTAAGCCCTTTGTTTTAGCCAAATGAAAACCAGTTCAATTCTTTGAAACACGTATTTTTCAAATTATTATTCAATGTTACCTCTCTATTAGCTGTTATTTACACATTCCTTTATGATTATTTTAGTGGTTCCTCTATAACAGTGGTTTGCAAGTGTGGTTCCCAGATCGGGAGCATCAGCTACATAGCATACCTACAAACTTATGAGAAATGCAAATTATCTGCTGCCATTGCTGGAGTTAGAGCCCAGAAATCTGCACTTTAAGCCCTCTGAGTGAGTCTAATTCATGGTGAAGCTTGAGACCAGTGTCCTCTACCATATTCTATATGCCCTGTTTCCTCCTTTTTGCCTGGTTAAAAACAAAATTAATAAACACACACAAAACACACACACAAAACACACAATACAAAACCTTTCTCTTATTCCATCTGAAATGTCTTGCTTGGTTTCTCCCTTCTTTGAATTGTCTTAGAATTAACATTATAAACAGTATAAGACATAAACCCATTAAACCTTGATTTAGAGTTATTTAGTAATATCCATTGTCTCCCCTCCAATGATTTAAGCTCCCAGAAGTCAGTCACTGTGTCCTTGTTTTCTACTGGTGTTGTGGCCTGGTAATGGGTGCTCAATCAGGGATTGACTGTGTGCCAAATACTTTCTCTAATACATATCCTCTACCACAGACTCAATTTTTACCTCTGAAACTTTCTTAATATTGTTCTACCTTTCTGCAATATTTATTCCTACCTCTATGCTGTGTAATTCTTACTAAGCACCTACTCAGTCTCTCGCCTCTCAAGAGCTCCCCAGGGCAGACTTTGTATGAATTTCTGCTTCTAGTTATAATGGGCTACCATATAGGAGACCAACACACCCATCAAAACAACTGAAAAAAGCTAGATAGAGTAATTAAAATAAATGATTTTAAGGCATCAGTGGGCTATCAAGGCATCTAGATCTTAGAGGAAGGAAGTACTGTCTTAGATGTCTTAGATGAACTTGACACACTACCCTGTCTTTTCCTGAGATTTTCACTGATTCCTGAGAGTCATGAATGAAGAGGGTAAGATGTTGAACAGTAAGCTGCTGCAAAGAACTTAAGATGTTCAGAAGATCTTTATGACAATTATATGGGTCTGTGAAAATTAAAAGTGGTGTTGAAGGCTGCCACAGAAACTCACTTTGGTGAATCAACATCCTTCCTATCACTACCTGTGTGTACACTGAATTGTGTTTCCTCAAAATTCGTAAGTTGAAGCCTTAGCCCCAGTGTGACAATATTTGGAGATAGGGTCTTTTAGGAGGTAATTAAGGTTAAATGAAGTTATAAGGGAGGGACCCTAATCTGGTAAGCTTCATGTCCTTATAAGCAGATGCCCAAGATTGCTCTCTGTTCCTGAGCACAGAAGAGAGGCCATGTGAGGACACAGAAGGTGATCATCTGCAAAAGTGTATTTGTAACAAGCCAAGAATCACCAAGACAATCTTGAAAGAAGAAGAAAATTTGAGATATCAATACATCTTATAATAGTATAATACTTAGGACATTTGAGGTAAATAGACCAATGAATCAGAACAAATCTTAAAACAGACCTACATATATACAATCACTTGAACTATTATAAAGGTGACATTTCTTTGTAGTGAGTAAAAAATGGTCTTTTCAGTAAATGGTTCTAGATCAATTTGATATCCATAAGTGAAGCCTGCTTCTTGACCTTTCCTTCACACCACATACAGAAGAATATTTCTTTATTGTATTTCTTTACAATATAGAAACTATTAATAAAGTTTCTGGAAGTTAACATAGGAGAACATTGTAATGTTATGAGGATAACAAAATATTTCTTAAAGAGGCCTTAAAGGGAAACTATAAATGAACCTTGGAATAAACTTTTGATCTTCAGAAAACACTATTCAGAAAGCAAAAAGACAAGCCAGGGTAGGAAATAAATATGTGCGGTACATATATATGAAAAGGACTTTTTTTCTGAACTTAGGAGTGATTAAATGGGTATATTAACTTTGTCAAAATTTATTGAGCCTGTATATTAAAAATTTGTATTTTTTTGCATGTATGATATACCTCTTTGTAAAATGGTGACCTCATCCTCCTCAGGACACCTAATGCATTCTGGGTTTCATTAATTTATCAAGTATTTACTGAGCACCTCCAAAATACCAGAACACTGAGCTGGGGCTAGGATTTATACTTGTGAATAAAATGTTGTCTTTAACTCCATGGAGATTATATAACTTTGATTATTTGAAGCTTTCTTTTTTTTTTTTTTTAATTTTTTTATTTTTTCAGCATAACAATATTCATTATTTTTGTACCACACACAGTGCTCCATGCAATCCATGCCCTCTACAATACCCACCACCTGGTGCCCCCAACCTCCCACCCCCCACCCCTTCAAAATTCTCAGATCGTTTTTCAGAGTCCATAGTCTCTCATGGTTCACCTCCCCTTCCAATTTCCCTCAACTCCCTTCTCCTCTCCATCTCCCCTTGTCCTCCATGCTATTTGTTATGCAACACAAATAAGTGAAACCATATGATAATTGACTCTCTCTGCTTGACTTATTTCACTCAGCATAATCTCTTCCAGTCCCGTCCATGTTGCTACAAAACTTGGGTATTCATCCTTTCTTTTTTCTTTTTCTTTTTTTTTTTTTTTTTACAGCTTTATAAACATATATTTTTATCCCCAGGGGTACAGGTCTGCGAATTGCCAGGTTTGCACACTTCACAGCACTCACCATAGCACATACCCTCCCCAATATCCATAACCCCACCCCCCTCTCCCAACCCCCTCCCCCCATCAACCCTCAGTTTGTTTTGTGAGATTAAGAGTCACTTATGGTTTGTCTCCCTCCCAATCCCATCTTGTTTCATTTACTCTTCTCCTACCCCCTCAACCCCCCATGTTGCATCTCCTCTCCCTCATATCAGGGAGATCATATGATAGTTGTCTTTCTCCGATTGCTTATTTCGCTAAGCATGATACCCTCTAGTTCCATCCACGTCGTCGCAAATGGCAAGATTTCATTTCTTTTGATGGCTGCATAGTATTCCATTGTGTATATATACCACATCTTCTTTATCCATTCGTCTGTAGATGGACATCTAGGTTCTTTCCATAGTTTGGCTACTGTAGACATTGCTGCTATAAACATTCGGGTGCACGTGCCCCTTCGGATCACTACGTTTGTATCTTTAGGGTAAATACCCAGCAGTGCAATTGCTGGGTCATAGGGTAGTTCTATTTTCAACATTTTGAGGAACCTCCATGCTGTTTTCCAGAGTGGTTGCACCAGCTTGCATTCCCACCAACAGTGTAGGAGGGTTCCCCTTTCTCCGCATCCTCGCCAGCATCTGTCATTTCCTGACTTGTTAATTTTAGCCATTCTGACTGGTGTGAGGTGATATCTCATGGTGGTTTTGATTTGTATTTCCCTGATGCCGAGTGATATGGAGCACTTTTTCATGTGTCTGTTGGCCATCTGGATGTCTTCTTTGCAGAAATGTCTGTTCATGTCCTCTGCCCATTTCTTGATTGGATTATTTGTTCTTTGGGTGTTGAGTTTGCTAAGTTCTTTATAGATTTTGGACACTAGCCCTTTATCTGATATGTCATTTGCAAATATTGTCTCCCATTCTGTCAGTTGTCTTTTGGTTTTGTTCACTGTTTCCTTTGCTGTGCAAAAGCTTTTGATCTTGATAAAATCCCAAAAGTTCATTTTTGCCCTTGCTTCCCTTGCCTTTGGTGATGTTCCTAGGAAGATGTTGCTGCGGCTGAGGTCGAAGAGGTTGCTGCCTGTATTCTCCTCAAGGATTTTGATGGATTCCTTTCTCACATTGAGATCCTTCATCCATTTTGAGTCTATTTTCGTGTGTGGTGTAAGGAAATGATCCAATTTCATTTTTCTGTTGTGGCTGTCCAATTTTCCCAACACCATTTATTGAAGAGGCTGTCTTTTTTCCATTGGACATTCTTTCTTGCTTTGTCAAAGATGAGTTGACCATAGAGTTGAGGGTCCATTTCTGGGCTCTCTATTCTGTTCCATTGATCTATGTGTCTGTTTTTGTGCCAGTACCATGCTGTCTTGATGATGACAGCTTTGTAATAGAGCTTGAAGTCCGGAATTGTGATGCCACCAACTTTGGCTTTCTTTTTCAATATTCCTTTGGCTATTCGAGGTCTTTTCTGGTTCCATATAAATATTAGGATTATTTGTTCCATTTCTTTGAAAAAAAAAATGGATGGTACTTTGATAGGAATTGCATTAAATGTGTAGATTGCTTTAGGTAGCATAGACATTTTCACAATATTTATTCTTCCAATCCAGGAGCATGGAACATTTTTCCATTTCTTTGTGTCTTCCTCAATTTTTTTTCATGAGTCCTTTATAGTTTTCTGAGTATAGATTCTTAGTCTCTTTGGTTAGGTTTATTCCTAGGTATCTTATAGTTTTGGGTGTAATTGTAAATGGGATGGACTCCTTAATTTCTCTTTCTTCTGTCTTGTTGTTGGTGTAGAGAAATGCAACTGATTTCTGTGCATTGATTTTATATCCTGACACTTTACTGAATTCCTGTACAAGTTCTAGCAGTTTTGGAGTGGAGTCTTTTGGGTTTTCCACATAGAGTATCATATCATCTGCGAAGAGTGATAGTTTGACTTCTTCTTTGCCAATTTGGATGCCTTTAATTTCCTTTTGTTGTCTGATTGCTGAGGCTAGGACTTCTAGTACTATGTTGAATAGCAGTGGTGATAACGGACATCCCTGCTGTGTTCCTGACCTTAGCGGAAAAGCTTTCAGTTTTTCTCCATTGAGAATGATATTTGCGGTGGGTTTTTCATAGATGGCTTTGATAATATTGAGGTATGTGCCTTCTATCCCTACACTTTGAAGAGTTTTGATCAGGAAGGGATGCTGTACTTTGTCAAATGCTTTTTCAGCATCTATGGAGAGTATCATATGGTTCTTGTTCTTTCTTTTATTAATGTGTTGTATCACATTGATTGATTTGCGGATGTTGAGCCAACCTTGCAGCCCTGGAATAAATCCCACTTGGTCGTGGTGAATAATCCTTTTAATGTACTGTTGAATCCTATTGGCTAGTATTTTGGTGAGAATTTTTGCATCTGTGTTCATCAAGGATATTGGTCTGTAGTTCTCTTTTTTGTTGGGATCCTTGTCTGGTTTTGGGATCAAGGTGATGCTGGCCTCATAAAATGAGTTTGGAAGTTTTCCTTCTGTTTCTACTTTTTGGAACAGTTTCAGGAGAATAGGAATTAGTTCCTCTTTAAATGTTTGGTAGAATTCCCCCAGGAAGCCGTCTGGCCCTGGGCTTTTGTTTGTTTGGAGATTTTTGATGACTGTTTCAATCTCCTCACTGGTTATGGGTCCGTTCAGGCTTTCTATTTCTTCCTGGTTCAGTTGTGGTAGTTTATATGTCTCTAGGAATGCATCCATTTCTTCCAGATTGTCAAATTTGTTGGCGTAGAGTTGCTCATAGTATGTTCTTATAATTGTCTGTATTTCTTTGGTGTTCGTTGTGATCTCTCCTCTTTCATTCATGATTTTATTTATTTGGGTCCTTTCTCTTTTCTTTTTGATAAGTCTGGCCAGGGGTTTATCAATCTTATTAATTCTTTCAAAGAACCAGCTCCTAGTTTCGTTGATTTGTTCTATTGTTTTTTTGGTTTCTATTTCATTGATTTCTGCTCTAATCTTTATGATTTCTCTTCTCCTGCTGGGTTTAGGGTTTCTTTCTTGTTCTTTCTCCAGCTCCTTTAGGTGTAGGGTTAGGTTGTGTACCTGAGACCTTTCTTGTTTCTTGAGAAAGGCTTGTACCGCTATATATTTTCCTCTCAGGACTGCCTTTGTTGTGTCCCACAGATTCTGAACCATTGTGTTTTCATTATCATTTGTTTCCATAAATTTTTTCAATTCTTCTTTAATTTCCTGGTTGACCCATTCATTCTTTAGAAGGATGCTGTTTAGTCTCCATGTATTTGGGTTCTTTCCAAATTTCCTCTTGTGATTGAGTTCTAGCATTAGAGCATTGTGGTCTGAAAATATGCAGGGAATGATCCCAATCTTTTGATACCGGTTGAGACTTGATTTAGGACCAAGAATGTGATCTATTCTGGAGAATGTTCCATGTGCGCTAGAGAAGAATGTGTATTCTGTTGCTTTGGGATGAAATGTTCTGAATATATCTGTGATGTCCATCTGGTCCAGTGTGTCATTTAAGGCCTTGATTTCCTTGTTGATCTTTTGCTTGGATGATCTGTCCATTTCAGTGAGGGGAATGTTAAAATCCCCTACTATTATTGTATTCTTGTCAATGTGTTTCTTTGATTTTGTTATTAATTGGTTTATATAGTTGGCTGCTCCCACGTTAGGGGCATAGATATTTAAAATTGTTAGATCTTCTTGTTGGAGAGTTCCTTTGAGTATGATATAGTGTCCTTCCTCATCTGTTATTAGAGTCTTTGGCTTAAAATCTAATTGATCTGATATAAGGATTGCCACTCCTGCTTTCTTCTGATGTCCATTAGCATGGTAAATTCTTTTCCACCCCCTCACTTTAAACCTGGAGGTGTCTTCGGGTTTAAGATGAGTTTCTTGTAGGCAACATATAGATGGGTTTTGTTTTTTTATCCATTCTGATACCCTGTGTCTTTTGGGCATTTAGCCCATTAACATTCAGGGTAAGTATTGAGAGATATGAATTTAGTGCCATTGTATTGCCTGTAAGGTGACTGTTATTGTATATTGTCTCTGTTTCTTTCTGATCTACTACTTTGAGGGTCTCTCTTTGCTTAGAGGACCCCTTTCAATATTTCCTGTAGAGCTGGTTTGGTATTTGCAAATTTTTTCAGCTTTTGTTTGTCCTGGAAGCTTTTAATCTCTCCTTCTATTTTCAATGATAGCCTAGCTGGATATAGTATTCTTGGTTGCATGTTTTTCTCATTTAGTACTCTGAATATATCATGCCAGCCCTTTCTGGCCTGCCAGGTCTCTGTGGATAAGTCTGCTGCCAATCTAATATTTTTACCATTGTATGTTACAGACTTCTTTTCCCGGGCTGCCTTCAGGATCTTTTCTTTGTCACTAAGACTTGTAAATTTTACTATTAGGTGACGGGGTGTGGACCTATTCTTATTGATTTTGAGGGGGGTTCTCTGAACCTCCTGAATTTTGATGCTTGTTCCCTTTGCCATATTGGGGAAATTCTCTCCAATAATTCTCTCCAATATACCTTCTGCTCCCCTCTCTGTTTCCTCTTCTTCTGGAATCCCAATTATTCTAATGTTGTTTCGTCTTATGGTGTCACTTATCTCTCGAATTCTCCCCTCGTGGTCCAGTAGCTGTTTGTCCCTCTTTTGCTCAGCTTCTTTATTCTCTGTCATTTGGTCTTCTATATCGCTAATTCTTTCTTCTGCCTCATTTATCCTAGCAGTGAGAGCCTCCATTTTTGATTGCACCTCATTAATAGCTTTTTTGATTTCTACTTGGTTAGATTTTAGTTCTTTTATTTCTCCAGAAAGGGCTTTTATATCTCCCGAGAGGGTTGCTTTAATATCTTCCATGCCTTTTTCAAGCCCGGCTAGAACCTTGAGAATCGTCATTCTGAACTCTATATCTGACATATTACCAATGTCTGTATTGATTAGGTCCCTAGCCTTTGGTACTGCCTCTTGTTCTTTTTTTTGTTGTGAATTTTTCCGCCTTGTCATTTTGTTCAGATAAGAGTTTATGAAGGAGCAAGTAAAATACTAAAAGGGTGGCAACAACCCCAGGAAAATATGCTTTAGCCAAATCAGAAGAGATCCCGAATTGTGAGGGGGGAGAAAGGGGATAAAAAGAGGTTCAGAAAGAAAGAAAGAAAAAAAAAAGAAACTATTAAAAAAAAGAAAGCCGATAAAGAAAAAATATAAAAAGAGGAAAAAAATATATATATTAGATAAACTATTTAAAAAACGTTAAAAAAAGAAAACGGTAAAAGTTAAAAAAAATTTAGCAGAAGAAGAGAAAAAAAAATGAAAAAGAAAAAAAAATTAACTGCAAGGCTAAAAAATCAAGGGGAGAAAGCCATGAGTTCCGTGCTTTGCTTTCTTTTCCTCTGGAATTCCGCCGCTCTCCTTGGTAGGTGAACTTGGTCCTGGCTGGGTTTCCCGTTGATCTTCTGGGGGAGGGGCCTGTTGTGATTCTCAAGTGTCTTTGCCCCAGGCGGAGTTGCACCGCCCTTACCCGGGGCCGCGCTGAGTAATCCGCTTGGGTTTGCTGGGTTTGCTTTCGGCAGCTTTTGTTCCCTGAGCGCTTTCCGTAGAGTTCCGGAGGCTGGGAATGAAGATGGCGGCCTCCTGGTCTCCGGCCCGGAGGAGCCAAGAGCCCGGGGCCCCACTCCTCAGTGCACCCTCAGAGAACAGCGCCCAATTGACTCCCATCACCCTGGCCTCCGGCCGCGCTCCGAGCTGACCGAGCCTGCGACCGGTTCAAGGCAACCCCGAGCTGAGAGTCACTCCTCGGCTCTGTCTCTGTAGCCGGCTTCCCCGTTCTAATACCGGTAAGCTCTGCGACACTCAGACACCCCCAATCCTTCTGCGACCCTGCGGGAGCTGAGGCCGCGCTGACCCTGCCTGGGCTTCACCCCAGTTAAGCCTCTGGAGCGATGTCCCTCAGCGGAACAGACTTTTAAGTGTCCCGATTTTGTGCTCCGTTGCTCCGCCGCTCGCCGGGAGCCGGCCCCTCCCCCCGCGGTCTATCTTCCCGTCGCTTTGGATTCACTTTTCCGCCAGTCCTACCTTGCAGAAAGTGGTTGATTTTCTGTTTCTGGAATTGCTGTTCTTCTTCTCTTCAATCTCCCGTTGGATTTGTAGGTGTTTGCAATCTTTAGATAAGCTATTCAGCTGATCTCCTGCTACCTGAAGTAGTCTCAGCCTGCTACTTCTCCGCCATCTTGACTCCTCTCTATTTGAAGCTTTCTGTGATACATCTGGGTAAGATTGACATGGTTAAGCAAAAGCCACTGTACAGCATTCATTAAAAAAAAAAAAAAAAAAAAAAAGCATAACAAAACCTAAAACAGCTAACATTGCTTTGAGCTGGATATCCTGCATCTACCCTTCCCAATCTATTTCCAGTCTTCTCTTTCCATCAGGAATCTGATTTGTATGGACTACATCAGGCATATGAAAAAAATGTAGCCTCATTATGTAAATAAGGTTTTATTGAAGCAGTGTTAACACTCGTCATTTACATAGTGTCGGAGCAAGAGACCCTATAACTTATAAAATTTACTCTTTGATTCTTACCAGGAAAAAAAACCAAAAAACAAAAAAACAAAAAACAAACTGAATTGTAGGGCACATCAGTGGGCTTCCTTCTATTTTAAGTTCCAGCTGGTTGGTCCATGAACGATCCACTCGAGCTAGGGAATCTCCCTGCCAAAGCTCTTGCTTCTTCTCAAAGCAGCTCTATGTTCCTTACTCTCTTTTTCTGCATCACATAATTCCAGACATTCATCCTTTCCCATACTGAGATGGTGATAGCCCTCCTCTATCTCTTGTGGTTTCCCAAAGCCTTCTAAACATTTTTGAAATTGTCCCTTTATTGAATATTCCTCAAATTACTCTAAATGGTATGAGCCACATATTTCCCAATGGGACCCTGGTTGATAATGTATTAAGCACGTATTCCTTGCCAGACACTGTGTTAAAAGCTTCATATTCATTCTGTGACTTAAACCTAACAAAACAGCTCTGTGAGTTAAATATTATTATCATTCCTTTTTTATAAAGAGGCAGCCAATGGTCAAGTTTGGAGGCTTGAGAAAATTCACACAATTAAAGTGGCAGACTTGAGACTTGAATTCAGTGCTATTGATTACAGAGGCTCCAAAGCTGAAGATCCTATTATTCTCAATGATTTTCATCACCTTATGGTTTTCTTGATAATACCTTATTGAATTAATGCTCAGCATAAAAAAAGTTTTCTTGATTTCATTTAATCATTCCACAATAGTGGATCTGAAATGATTTTTACTATTAAAGATAGATACATTGAAGCCAGTGAAAATTAAGTTATATTTTTGAAGATTCTATGAGATACAATATAGCCAAGTTGCATGCCTCTGAGTCTGATTTTATACATAACTGCAATGTCAACCTTATGATATATTTATTCATTTTGATATTTAGAATTATATTTGCTATAAAAATAATCATATATATTTATATGCATATATTCATATTTTTTACTATTCTGATTAAAGTAACTTGGTAAAAACGTGGTACATGTTATGTGAATGAGATAGGTGGAAGTTTAGGAGAGAAAGCCAAGATGCTGAAAATAAATTTTCCATATGAATTGGGATTGTTAGTTGTTGTTTTTTTCCCCCAAGTCCTCAGGTATTATAGGTTAATTGATTCAAACCAAATTTTAAAAGTTGAGATAAAATGCCCTCCCATGCTGCTGAGATTTGACTGGTGAGAAGCAATGTTTCAGCCAGGTTGCCAGCTGATGTCTGTGTAAGCCTTGGCTTCCTACAGTTCATTCAGTCCCAAGCCAAGAGCCTGGCCAAGAGAACTGCTGGAGACACACAGATTCACCCTTCCTTGTTTAATTAGCCTTCTGAAAAGATAAACAGAGAGCAAGCCTGAAACAAGTCCTAGCTATTTCCTCTAGCCCTAAGGCAATGTGCTCTGTGGATTGTTGGTCTATGGAACACATTTTATATTACCAGTTTCCTGTTGTGGACACAGATTCTCCTACTTGCCTTCCCCACATTCAGACAAGATATATTTTAGGAAAATTTATTGTAAAAAAAGGACACAAATTAGTACAGCTCTCCTTATACATTATTGTCTTTATCACAGTACTCTAATCTAATCTAATCCTATTTGATTTATTCTGTCTAAAGAGGTTATAATTTCAAAAGTACTGACTTTTTCTTGAGGTAAGAACTCAGCGTGTGTGTGTGTGTGTGTGTGTGTGTTCAAATCCTTTGTTTTTTGACGGTATCCTCCTGATTTTGATCAAGTCCTCTTTCTTGAATTCTGGGTAGAGTTGGGGAATAAAGAGAACATCTGATTTGAGCAGGCATCTGCAGGACATCATCCATCCAACAATAGGACAGTCAGCCCTTTATCATGTGTCCATACCAGTAACCAATAGAGAAGACATTTTTGTTTGTTAAAGTCCTAGAATGCATCAGTTCAATCACCATAGATAAGCTATAATAGCAATCCTCTATCTCCCACATGTCCCGGAAGCAAATGTCACTTCTGGGTTCTAAGAAAGTCAGTAAGCTTCTGCTCTAATCCCTAAAGATGCAGTTTGGTTCAGAAGGTTTCCTTCCAGGCCTATAAAGTTGATTATGGAGAAATTTTCAGACAGGCAGAAATTTTCAGAAAGGCAGAATTCTCTATGGAGAAAGGCAAAACCAGGTTATGGAGAAATTTTCAGAAAAGCAGAAATTTTCAGAAAGGCAGAGATTTTCAGAAAGGCAGAATTCCACTTTGGTGTGGAATAATCCAGGCCTTTTCCTCAGCTATCTCTGACACTAGGTCTAAAAGGATTAATAGGATTTTGGCAACTACAGAGGAGGGGTGACCAGCAGGAATCCAAGATGGAAGATACAAGAGTGGGTGGCGTGTATGGAAGTCTGTTCAGGCTAAAATGTCTGGAATGGAAGGCTTATTCAGGTGGTTGGTAGATAAGAGTGAAATATTTTCTTAATTGTTATGCAAGATATCTTTACTTGATTTGTAATCTTGTTCTTGTATGGTGTTTAGCTGTCTGCCTTCTGACATTAGAACCTACTTAAGCCTTTTAATACCTTTGGTGAGTGGCTTTGATGAAGAGGCCAAAACTCAAATGTTTTCATTAATACAAAAGGCAGATGTCGTCCAGCATTATGGCCCCACAAGTACTCTGGCCCCTTGAACCACGCTTGCTGGTTTCTCAGCCTGGGATAAACTTTCCAGCCAATATTGCCAGTATACTTGGCCAATTGTGCTCTCACAATGACAGAGGTCTGGAGAAGTCTGAAGATGGCACCGTCTGTCCTTCAGCATCCCATGAACTCCCAGAAATTCCCCAGCTTTCACAGTTTGCCCTGTATGAACACCAGTGGAAATATGTAACCAGTTTTAATTTCTCCTTTGAGGGTGTCGCTCCACCTACATCTGCTTGCCTGCTAATTTCTGCCCAGCTGACATTAATGGATTTGACTTTTCTTCCAACCTGTCATGATATGAGACGTTTTAAGGCTCTAAACTTTTAACAGCAGGTTTTTCTGGCAAGGAATGTAGTGGTAAGGAAGTTGGAGGAACCAACATGTACGCTGATGCACTATTTCATGGCACGTATATAATCTAAATTTACTGTTGTTTTTCATTGTAACAGTGAATCAGATCATCAGTGTTTTATTCCTTTTGAATATTTTTTAAGATATACATTATATATATATATATATATATATATATGGTATATGGTATATGAAAATATATTTTTTTCTTATCACCACACAAATTAGTACAGCTCTCCTTATACATTATTGTCTTTATCACAGTACTCTATATTGTCATTTAAAAACATAAAATGACTCAAACAATACTGCTTTCCTTCTTATATGGATGAGATGAACTCTATCATGATAAAGTCAACAGTGATCCCTAATATATTAAATCATATTTGAGTTATGAAAACCTCCAGCCTTTCTTAGTATCCTGTTATACATTTTTGTTCTCTGCCCACATGTTTTTTTTTCTATTTATCAATCTATAAATAGGTGAGTTGCCCTTTGCTTTATTGTCATCAACTCGTAAAAATGAACTTTTCCACTCAGATTGTCGGTGTTTTCTATGCAATAAGAATGGAAATATTTTCTGATAAAATGTGGACCAAACTAAGGTCTCTTTTCTTTTTATGAAAATGTAACCTATGCATATACGTCTTTTCTCTTTTCAAAGTGTGAAAATCTAGAAGGCTGAGTGAAGTTTCTTTTCTCTTTGATAAAAGCCCTCTTCTAATCTCTGCCATAGCTATTACATTGCACTGACATACCTATTCACTTGTCTGTCCATCCCACTGGTGGAAAAAACCCCTCATCTATTGATATTTGTGCTGCCCTTGGAATAAAATAAAATGTCTCAGTAGAATTGTAGGGCTTCCCAATCAGAGCCGGGCTTCCTCCCCAGCCTCATTTTAGCACTTTCTCATTTATTTGATATATTGAGTCACACTGGCCTCACTCAAGGTCCTTCAACTTTTTAGACATTTCATTTTTGTCTCTTGGAATTCTGTCCTATTTACCAAAATTCTGTATTCTGAGGATCTGCCTTGATGAATGTAGAATGCAAGTACAATTATGACATTGATAATGATAGGTTTTTGGGTTCTGATTTTGCACAAGTGACTCTGCGAGGTATTTCACTGCATTTCCTCATTTGTTCCTCATATCAGCCTTATGATATAGATACTAATATTCTCGTCCTGAATTTACAGATGAGACTGAAATATAAAGAAAATAAGTCTGGTGCTGGAGGACATATAGTTAGTGCTGAAGTTGTGTGTCGAACTGAAGAAGTCTGCTGCTGGAGACTTTGTTCTCAACCGTTCTTCTGAACTGCCTCTTACATTTTTATGGGACTTTCTGGACTCTAGATAATGTCCTGGGAATACTCATGATCCTAATCTACTCAAAAGGGTCTTCTTTCAAGTAGAAGTAAATGTTAAATCTCCTGCATATGTATGGAAGTTGAATTGGAAAAAATCATTGTTTTCTATGAAGGGGGCCTGGGTCTATGTGGCAGGGACTGTCTGTAGACTATGTTTTTACCTCTCTTTACACTCCCAACTGTAAAACTGCTCAGTTAGCCTTGATGATATCAGTTGCTTCACCTTTAATTTCATCTAAAATTGTATGTCTTCGGGTAATCTTTCTTTGGATTAGACACTTTTCCTATTTTGACTCCCCCCACCCCAAAGCCTTACTCCAAAGATGCAGGCTAAATAATCCCCTATCCCCACGGTACACATATCCTCACTTAGTTCTGACTTCTGAAATCCTCATCTGAGTCTGTGTTTCCTAATCCATGCCTTCTCAGGTGACAAATGCAGATTACAATTAATGGTTACATGTATTTGTTGCTTTCAATGCAGTTGTCCTACTAAGTTGTATAGCACATTCACATTTGAGCTCAAATATGATTGAATTTAAATTGGCAGATTTCTTCAATGGTTTCCCCCACCTCCCCATTAGGATACCCAGCACTGTGACATTTCTCTTAATACTCCATGAAAAAGGAGAAAGGATTGAATTGTGATTAAAAGCATATGCTTTGCAGTAGAACAGATCTGGGATCAAAGATAAGCTTCAACACCTGGTAACTGTGTATCCATAAGCAAGCTATTTAACCTCACTAAGTCTAAGTTTTATTACCTAAAAATAGTAATAATAATAATAATACTAGCACCAATCACAGAATTGTCATGAAGTTAAGTAAGATAATGTACATAAAGAATTTATAGTAGTGCCTGAAACCTATTAAAATGAGTAATAGACATTATCATTTGGGATTCTATTTTTTTTTAATATGTTAGCCACAGTATAGTACATCATTAGCTTTTGATGTAGTGTTCAATGATTCATTAGTTACATACAACACCCAAGTGCTCATCACAACACATACCCTCCTCAATACCCATCACCCTGTTACACCCTCCCCCCCCCCCCGAAACATTCAGTTTGTTTCCCAGGGTCCATAGTCTCTCATGGTTCATCTCTCGCTCTGATTTCTCCCCCTTCAGATTGCCCTCCCTTTCCCTATGGTCCTCTGTGCTATTACTTATGTTCCACATATGAGTAAAACTATATGATAATTGTTTTTCTCTGCTTGACTTACCTCACTTAGCATAATCCTCTCCAATTCCATCCATGTTGATGCAAATGGTAGGTATTCATCCTTTCTGATGGCTGAATAATATCCCTTCGTGTATATGGACCACATCTTCTTTATCCATTCATCTGTTGAAGGGCATCTCAGCTCCTTCCACAGTTTGGCTATTGTGGACATTGCTGCTATGAACATTTGGGTGCATGGGCCCTTTCTTTTCACTAAATCTGTATCTTTGTGGTAAAATACCTAACAATGCAATTGCTGGGTTGTAGGGTAGCTCTATTTTTAACATGCCATTCGGACTAACCTGGTATTGTGGTAAACCAAAGCTCTTTTTCTAAAATGCAAATATAATCATGCCTTTTTCTTCCTTGCCATTCATCAGTGACTCCTCATTGGTCTCAGGAACAGATAGAGACTTCTTAATATAAGCTTTCAAGGCTTTCCTATGCTGTCTTGCATGAACCTTGCCACCTTTATCTCTTTCCATTTTCCCTTGGTAAATGATACTCCAGACATATTAAAATTTTGACACTAGGTACAATTTATCATATTTTCAGTGGACTCTAGGTCTTCCCAGATGTTCCTTTATCCTAGAATACTCTTCACCCTGCTTCCATTCTCTAAAATCATTTCTACTAATCCCTTGGTACCATATGAGGTACTAATTCTTGGGAAGCCATTGCCAACCCCTTGGTTCTGGTTAGGTTCCCTGACACCCTGCATCAATCATTCAGCTGTCGTTGGCCACTTTCTAATTTCTTTCAACTGACTAAATTTAGTGAAGTGAGGAACTATTATGTTCACCATTATATTTCCACAACTCAAAATATATATAAAAATATTACCACTGAATAATTCAGAATGAAGAAATTTGTGCAGTGGGAGAAATATGTGTCAGTCTGACTCTGATTCTGGAAGTGGTACCCTACTTGTGCCTTTTTCACCTCCCTCACTCCCAACCTAGGTGGTCTTATTCAGCAAAGCTTAATTTCCTCACAGACAACTGCTTGCTTGCAAAATGGAATTAAGTAGAAGTATCCATAACATTTTATAAGCCTTATTATTTTCCCTTCTCTACACTAGGTATTTATTTCAAAATCTGGGATCATCCAATTTAGAATCACCACCTTTTTCTTTATGATACATTGCAAAAGTCTGTAAATATTTTCTCTTCCGAGTGTCAAATCTATTCCTTTGACACAAGCTTTAATTCATCTTTTCAGATAGAGTCATACCTCAGTGAATAGGCATGATTCAATCTCATCAAAAATAGTCATGAGGGCGCCCGGGTGGCTCAGTGGGTTAAGCCGCTGCCTTCGGCTCAGGTCATGATCTCAGGGTCCTGGGATCGAGTCCCACATCAGGCTCCCTGCTCAGCAGAGAGCCTGCTTCCCTTCCCCTCTCTCTGCCTGCCTCTCTGCCTACTTATGATCTCTCTCTGTCAAATAAATAAATAAAACCTTTAAAAAAAATAGTCATGAATCCATAGGCTCGGACTTGAACTACCTGCAGTTCCTCCATACGGGCCAATTTCTAGCTATTTGTTGTTATTGTTGTTATCATTATTGTTGATAATTGATGATTTTATTACTTCTTTCTTTACTGGGCATGATGTCATTTGGGTACCTAATAAGTGACCTTGCCAGTCCAGCCTTTGCCTCTTCTTTAGGTTTGGGCTTAGAATTAAGTCACTGCTTCTGTCCTTATATGCTCCTTGGTCTTGTCTCATTGCCATTTACCCAGTCATTTTGGTACATTCATATGAGTCTCCTGCTAGTGAAACTCTAAAAGAATGGCCTTCTCAGATAAAAAGAAACTGCAGTAGTGGGTGGGAGATGAGCTCAGCTATTCTGTTAGAATTTCTAAACAAGATTTTATTTCATGTATCTTTTAGGTAGGCTGATTCTCAATGGGAATTATTATCTCAATAACAAGAAGGTTAAGTGCATAAGCCTTGAAGTTAGGCAGCCTTACAATATTATCCTTGTGACTTTAGAAAAATAACTCTTCCTCTCCAAGGCTCAGTTTCTCAACATATAAAATGAAGATGAAAATAGTACCAATCATATAAGGTTATCATGATTATAGAGGTGGTAATGCTTATTGACCTCTTATTCTAATACAGATTAAATAGCATGGATATTTCTATTTTTTAAATAACTTATTTTTTTAAGATTTTATTTATTTGACAGAGAGGGATCACAAGTAGGCAGAGAGGGAGAGAGAGCGCGAGAGAGAGAGAGAGAGAGGAAGGAGGAAGCAGTCTCCCTGCCCAGCAGGGAGCCCAATGCGGGACTCAATCCCAGGACTCTGAGATCATGACCTGAGCCGAAGGCAAAGGCTCAACCCAGTGAGCCACCCAGGCAGCCCCTGGATATTTCTATTTTTTAATTATCGATAATCCGTGATCTTCAATAGTAAGCCATCGTCAAACATTACAGTGGATGACACAGTCTCTAATTTGGGTTCATATTCTGACAGTAGGTCATGAAATCTAATATGGGTGATGAAATTATCAGTAATATTGAAGTTGATATAGCAGTAATAATGAATAAACAGCTGGTATATGGGCAAAGAAGGGAGGCCTTTGCAATGACACCTAGATACCCAGGGAGGATCCTGGAATTCAACAATGATGACCTTTCTCATAGTTGGGTCCAAAGCCTGCCCCATAGAATACCTTGTTTTTATGAGATGACATTGAGAAAAATATAACTCCTTGGCATTTTCATTGTGAAATCAAAGGACCAGATGTCATCCTAAGTGATTTATGCTTATTTGTGTGTGTGTCCTTGAATACAGGACACATACTATTGATTTTGAACTGGCAGTTACACAACAGCTTCTGAAGCCTGACCTTGGATTATGTGAGCTGCACATAAACAAGCTCCTTGGACATTTAATGAGAACATGACTCTATCCAGGCACAGAGAGGAGGGGGGATGAGGATATATGAGGACAGCTTCAAAGCTCTGGAAATAGTTAATCATTTTTTACAAATTTCCTTTATAATGAAGTAGGTAAGAAGAGAGGGTTCTAATTAGAAAGCTGGAACTGTGGAATGGCACAGCTGTAGAGGATCTTAGTTGATCCACCCCACACTTTAGAGAAAAGTCAGGTTCAAGAAGATGGATCAGGTTATGTCATAGAGAAGAGCCAGATCTGCAAATCAGCTCTTCAGCCTTTAAGTTTGGTAGTTATCAATTTAAAATCTTGAATCATATCTGTGAAGTCTACAGTACCACTGGAATATATTAATGTAAGACCATCAATCAGTAACTTTTATAGGCATCAAGCAAAAATGGGTCTTTGTCTTGGTTCTACCATTTGCTAGCCATGTGACTTTGGACAAATTACTTGATCGCACTCAATTTAAATTTCTTCATCTCTAAAGAGGATAATCATAGTTTGCATCTCTTTTTATTTTTGTGAGAGTTATAGTGTCTAATAATTTAATATGGTGACTAGCACAAAGTAAATACTAATAAATACTACTTAAAATTACCATTTGTTTCACACAGTAATCATTGTTACAAATATCAAAAACTATCCAAATTTGTTTAAGCAAAAAATAAATTTATTAGAAGATATTGTATAACTCACTAGATTCCTAGAAGATAAGAAAACTAGATTTTGAGGATTTGTGGTAGGAATAATGTCCAAAATCATGTTCCAGAACTGATGCAATGGTGACAATCTTGCTAAGGGGTGACCCTGAAATTTGCATATCTAATTCCATGGATGCTGGACTCTGCAGGCTACTTCTAGAACCTTTGAACCATTTCCTCTAGGGTGTAAATGTCCATGTGCCCCCTCAACAAAACTATTTCTGTGTAAGGTCTGCATTTTCACATTACTAGCTTTATAAAATTATTTTTTATTATGGTAAAATACATATAACATAAATTTATTTTTTTGTTTTATTTAAATTCTAGCTAGGTTTTATTTAAATTCTAGCTAGTTAATAACATAAATTTATTTTTTGTTTTATTTAAATTCTAGCTAGTTAATATATAGTGTAATATTGATTTCATCTCTTTCATAGAACATCCAGTGCTCACCACAAGTGCCTTCCTTAATAGCCATTATAAATTTACCATTTTTAAGTATACAGTTATATGGTATTAAGCACATTTGTATTTTTTTGGGTCATCAGAATTTTACTCAAAATAATTTTATATGGATATATATTTTCGGTAGAAACTTCTGTATCTGGCTTCTATAGAGAAACTTGGATACTAAATGTAGGAAGAATATTCAAAGACAGTGCAGCTAAATTTAAGAAAATTATCTATTACAATCTGCCTTTTTTTTTGCCCAATATTAAATTACACACTTAGACAATATTTAAATTTCAAAATTTCCTTCCAGCCCAAGCTTCAGCTTGACATAATGCGATTATCCTATAAACAAAATAAAATACTCCTTTCTTCTCCTTTAAAAAGTGGGAGAGGGTGATATTTATAGCAAGTGTCTCATTAGGGTGTAATCCAATTCTTGTTGTAGCTAATCCAGCTTACATCCAGCTATGACTCCTATGATTTGATGGATCCACTGGTATTCAAGATTATCTTTGGAAAATCAAGCTGCTGTCAGAAGTCCAACCCAACATTTGATCAGTGGTTATGAACAAGGATTCTGGAGCCATAACTGTTTGGGAAAAAATTCAGTTCCATCATATTCTTGCTTTGTGGTCCTGGACAACACACTAATCTCTCTTTGCCTCCTCATTTTTTTTTCCATTTATAAGTACCTATCCCCTATTTTCTAAGAAAGACTAAATGAATTAATATAGGGAAAGTGATTGGAAAACAGCTTGGCATAAAATAATCCCTAACATATACTTATTTGCTGATCTCTTACTACTTCCTTTCTGCCTTTAGTTACATATTGAGTCCCTTGATATTATTTTAGTTATGCAGTAAATTGTAATGTTAACCACCAATAACATATTTGACATAAAACAGGACAAAGGAAGAGGGAAACAGAAGGAATTTACTTAAATTAAAAAGTAGGAGAGAAAACATGGGTGGATGTGGTGGCCCTTATTTCTCTTCCAGTCATAGGATCGTAGCTGGTATTTATTCTTCCCGCCTCTGCTACCAAACCCATGTTTCCTTTAAATCAGCTATGACCCTATGTTCAGATGTTCAGTCTCTATCAGGGCACAAAAGCACAAAATGAAGCGATTTTGAGCATGAAGAAGAAATGCCTTTGCTTTAAAAGGTCAGGTGTCTCCACCATAATCTCTCCAGAGTCTTAATAAAGAAAACATACTGATGTGTCCATTTACTATACTGGGCCTCATCTGTGTATCCCCAGCACCAATGGGCTTACACAAACATTTATTGAATAGTCAATAAATATATTTTTGAAAAGAAATCCTTTACAACTAAAATGTAAATATATGAGGATAGAATTTTCCCGTTTCAGTTACTGCTATGTCTACCATGCCAGTACCTGGCATATAATAGATCCTCAACAAATATTTATCAAAAGAATAAATGAGCCATATGCAGTAAGTAAAACTTATACATAATTATAAAAAATGGATAACATACCAGTTCTGGAGAGATGATATGAACAAAAGTGAGTATAGGTGGTTGGGATATTTCTTCTTGTAAACCATAAATACTACATATTTCCAGGAAATAGGATTTGGTTATAGTTATGCTATGGTTAAAAATTTACCCTAAATTTTAGTCCTAAATGTTGGATAATATTTTCAGATGATGATGAATGGCTAGAAAGATGGATATAGGATAGAATTCTGTTAAGTGACCTTGATAGATTCTTTGACAATGAGTTCTCAAATTATACTCCATTATTTAATATTGTGTGCAAATTGAGGGAAAGGAGGCCCTGATGTGATTTATGATCCATCTCTAAGGGAGTTAGCAGAAGACTCAATTGTTTTGTGAATGAATTTTGCTGGTTTAGTCAGTTCTCATTTTTTTCAAATCTTAGATATTCCCATTTGCATGAGTAAGTAAAAAAAAGGGCATCATTTATAATCTAATGGAAAAGAAATTCTGTCATTTTTCAAGAAAATTTCAGTTTAAATTTTTGTAGAGAGGATAACTAATAGGTTTGAAAATCCTCTTTTGAAGCAGTGAGAATAGTTTTGAATTATCTAGAATTTCACATAAGCATTTATATAATTTTCAAAAGAGGCCATCTGGATTAAGGGGGTATAACAGAGGAAACTTATTTAAATTTTACCTAGGATAAATTATCCTTTTTTACATATCATCTCTGCTTGCAAAAATGTTAGTAGTAATTTAGAATCCTATATCCTGAGTTTTCTTGGATTACCCAATCCCAAATCCAGGTTAAAAAGCAGGATCCTTTTAACATCATTCATTCAGGTTTAGTTGTTCTTGTTAATAGTAATGTCAGGTAACTCCCTTTCTGTAATGTCTTCTAGAGAAGACAGTTTCTTGTGTATGTTTGCAAATATGAATTATCTTAAAACATGGACTCCTTCATTGCCCCACAAGTGATGGGACAAGGCCTCTGCAAAAATTTCTGATCTTTGAGTCATCTCTTCTTCTGAATTCATTACACCCTTCTCCTCCTATCCTAAAGCTATTTAAGCTACTTATTTAAGCTATTATATGTGTGAGCTCAGTGGCTTACCTGAACTATTTACATAATGTAACATTTCTCTCCACCTTTGGTAGTTTGGATATGTTTCTTTGTGTATTCTTCGAAGGGTCTCAAAAAATATGAAATAGTGAAAAAGTAGTTGTGCCAACCCCCATCCCTCAATAAAAACCCTAAGAAGATAGCAAAATAAAGAGAATGGGAGGGGATACAACTTGAATTCAACCATTACTGTATTCCCAAGAGGGAATTACAGCATCCTAAAACCCTGAGAGTCTCATTTAGAGAGGAAGCTAAGATGATAGAAATCTGAAGGCTTAACGGGAATCTCATGCTTTTCATTAAAGCACATCAGTATCCAACATGGCACCTAAGAGATGCCATTTCTCTCCTTCCTTTTCTCTTCTTGCCTTTTGAGGAAGTCTTCACAACCATAATACTTTCCACAAGAAATTATCTTGCAACTATACCAGTCTATTACCAAGGATAATCAAAACTTTAATTCAGATATTTTGGGGGTCTTTCAAAGCACATCAAATGGCATATTAATTCATGTGTAGGCAGAACTTTAAAAAAAAATTATTTATTTGACAGAGCAGGAGTGTATAAGCAGGGGGAATGGCAGGCAGAGGGAGAGTTAGAGGCAAGCTCTCCACTGAGCCGGGAGCTGGAGGCAGGCCTTTATCCTAGGACCCTGGGATCATAAATTGAGCTGAAGGCAGATCCTTAAACCACTGAACCACCCAGGTGCCCCATCAAAACTTTAACACTTCGCTCAAGTGTGGTGTGCTTTATTTATGATGTCAGCTTCTATTTTTCAGGCTTTCTACTCAAATTGAAGCTAAATTGTGGATTGTGATGCTCTGGTTCCTCTTACTGTTTTCTCCAATGTATCCTCCTTTTTGGGGAAATTAACCAAGATTTGCTGGCTTCTTTCTGTTTTCTCTCTGCTTCTTTTTCTTCTTCTTCTTTTTTTTTTCATTGCCCTTTATTATCAGATTCTGTAAAACAAAGGATGTTCAGGTTCAGGGGTTGATCAAGCAATAAATATTAATTATATAACTTATTTCATGTTTTCCCTGTTGCCTGCCCATCTTCCTCCCTCCATTCAGCTTTTACTCTTCCTTTCTTGACTTCAAAATAAAACTTTCTCCTATTTATGAGATGAGAAGATAAAATTATCTTAAATATATTAGTATTAATTAGGTCTAGGAAACATACAAGGATGGATAATTTATTGAAATTGTGAAGTTCTCTGCATTCTTTTTCTTAACCAGGGGAGCTAAATCTCTGCTTCAGATTTCTTTATCACTGCTGTCCTAGATTAGGTAATGTTACACTCTGCTGTCATCCTGGATTCATGTCAATTAATCATGAACATGGAAATAAGCAGCATTCCTTTGTTTCCCTATAATGCTTTTCCCATCTAGTTGATGAGATGTATGTATAAACTTTAGATGTTTCTCTGGTATGGACTCAAGTTAATTCAAATGAAGTTTTTATCGCTAAATGTTCACTAAACTTAGATGTTTAAGTGTTTGTGGACAGGTTCTGAAGGTCACACAGTTCTACTAGAGAACAAAAAGGAGAGACAATTAAAAAGGCAGTGAAGATCTCAGTGACAGTCTGACAACACTTATCTCTCTTGACGATGTGTTTCTTCCACTCCTGCCATGTTCTCCCACGTGTGATTGAAAATAGGGAGACTATGAGAAATGTTGTTATGGGAGTTGCATTTCCTATTTTTTTAAATTAAAATGAAGTTGATACACAATGTCATATTATTTCAGGTGTGCAATATAGTGATTCAACATCTCTGTATGTTATGCTATGCTCAACTGTAGCTACTACCACTATTCACTATTCATGTTAATCCAGTACCATTGACCATATTCCCTATGCCTCACCCTTTATCCCCATGAATTATTCATTCTGTAACTGGAAGTCTGTATCTCCCACTCTTCACCCATTTTGCCCATCTCTCCCACCCCCTTGTATTTAATTTTAATTCAATTTTATTAAAATATAGTTTATATATATAATGAAATACACCTATTGTATATATCTATGAGTTTGACAAATTTAAAATGGACATATAATGACAACCACAATCAAGATATAGAATGTTGGGGCTTCTGGCTGTCTCAGTCAGTATAGAGCATAAATCTTGATCTTGGGGTTGTGAGTTCAAGCCTCACATTGGGTGGAGAGATTGCTTAAAAATAAAATCTTTTTAAAAAGATATGGTACATTACTTCCCAAAATTAATTTTTGCCTCATCCCAGTCCATCCTCTCTCTTGGCTGTAAGTAACCATCGGCTGCTCTCTGTCATGATAGATAAGATTTATCTTTGTAATTTTGTATCTAAATGAAATAATATAGCATACATCCTTTTATATTTCTCTTACTTAGTATAATGTTTTGGAGATCCTTGTTATATCTATCAGTAGTTTGTTCTTTTTTTTTTTCTTTCTTTCTTTTTTTTTCTTTTTTAGTGGGGAGGGACAGATGGAGAGGGAGAGAGAGAGTCCTAACCAGGCTCCATGCCCAACCCAGAGCCCAGCTAAGGGCTAGGGCTAGATCTCACAATCCTGAGATCATGGCCTAAGCTGAAATCAAGAGTGAGATGCTTAACCAACTGAGCCATGTAGGGTCCCCAGTTTATTCTTTTTTATTGCTGAATACTGTTCATTATATGACTATAGCACAATTTATTCATCAGTTGATAGACATTTGGCTTATTTCCAGTTTTGGACTGTTATCAATAAAACTGTGAACATGCACATACCAGTTTTTATATGAATATATGTTTTAATTTCTCTCTTGTGCATTTCTGGGAGTGAAACTCCTTGGATATATAGCAATTGTACATTTAATTTTAGAAGAAACTGCAGACTTACCACAAATGGCACAATCTCATTCTTTTTTAAGGCTGAGTAATATTTCACTGTGTGTGTGCATGTGTGTGTGTTTCACATCTTCCTTATCCATTTGTCTATTGATGGACACTTGGGCTGCTTCTATATCTCGGCTATTGTAAATAATGCTGTGTTAAACAGTGCTGCATATATATTTTCAAATTAGTATTTTCACTTTCTTTAGGTAAATACTCAGTGCAATTTCTATACCATGTGGTATTTTTATTTATAATCTTTAATCTCAGATCTTCATATTTTTGCCTACAGACATAGCTATATCTCTTCCACCTCATCCGCTGTTTGGTAATAAATCCTGCCACCTTGATCAAAGGTTAGCATATGACCAGAAATAAACCAAGCAGATAATTTTTCTTCTAATATTCTTCCGTGGAGAAATAGGAAGACTGGCAGTGGTTGTAGCAGAGTCATGTGTTAGAGGACCTCCAGGTGGACTCATGATGTCTGTTGATGAGATTCTGGACTGCACTGGAGCCTGTCCTCTAAAGGCCTGGATTTTATATTCCTTCATGGATTCTGTGAACAATAAAATTAATTTTGTATTTCAATTTAAATGTAGTCAGGAGGGGGGTTGGGAGAGGGGGGGTGGGGTTATGGATATTGGGGAGGGTATGTGCTATGGTGAGTGCTGTGAAGTGTGTAAACCTGGCGATTCACAGACCTGTACCCCTGGGGATAAAAATATATGTTTATAAAAAATAAAATTTAAATGTAGTCAGAAGTGGTTTCTGTGTTTTACATTCAGAAATCTTAACTGGAGCTATCCCTTGCCATATACCTCCTTAGTGCCCTTTGCTCTTCCTCTTATAACATGTCAAGCTTGTAATTAATTGCTCAACATTTGTTTCTGTTACCAAAGAGTAAATTCTATAAAAACAAGGAACATTGTCTGCCCAGTTCCTCTTTTTCCCAGTGCTCATTAGCATAGTACCTGACACCTAGAAATAGTTAATGGGTGGATAAATAAGGAGTTTATGTAAAGTAGTTCTTATAGTGCTTAATAAATATAAATGCCTTTCCTCTCCCTTTTTTTTTTTTCTGTTTTCCCTCTTCTCCTTTTTCACCAGAAACACATTTCTTTGAAAATACAAATACTGCAATACCCACATATTCTGGTGCTTCAAATTGTGCACACATACCTCTCTTCTCCCCACCTCTCCAATCATCAACTCAAGAAAACACTTTAACTTCAAGTTTCTCTTGTAAGGAAAAGAGATTCAGAATACGTTTTGAGAGTCAAAGCAAAGGGTTCGTGTCTTTCCTTTGGGAATAAGACGGAAATGTCCCTCATCCATTTAGTGGATGGAGGTTTTTAAAGAATTAGAGATGGTTTCTGCTGAAGTTTTCCTTTTCGTTCCATCTATTCTGCAGTCACTGCTATATGAGGGGATAAGACTAGCTCAAGTCCTACTGTCAAGGAGGTCTTATAAGAAAGTTAATATAATGGGTGCACACAGGGATTGAACCTGTGACCCAGTCCTTATTAGCAACTCTACCCAGCAGAACTGACTCTAAAGAGGTCACCGAATTTCTCTCAGATAACCCCTGCTGTCTTAGCTCCAAGGTCATGTGTCTGACCCAATAAAGATAGTTAACTTGAAAAATTCTTTATGCCATTTTTAGAATATCTGGAGCAGAATGACTTCAGCATTGGACAGTGTTTATAAAGGGCATTTGGTTTGTGAGAAAAGGAACACATTGCTATTCTGGGGACCTACAAGACAATGCCATGTTTTGTTTTTTTTTTTTTTCATTTTTGATCCTTGGGGTGGTTTTGCAGGATAGTTATCAGACTATAGAAACAGCCTTCTAGCTTAGTATGTAGCCAAAATTAAACAGAGGGCTGTACAAATATACAGAGAATTTAGGACTATCCACAGAGGAGAAGCTAGCTGTTTTAAGTAAAAAGAAGCTATTTCTAGCTAAGTTCTTGCTACATATCAGATGCCCAGTTACATGTTTTCACTTACAGTATTGTTATTCCTTTAGAGATATTATTTTCCTTATTTTGTATATGAGTAAGCTGAGGCTTAGATTTAAATAATGTGTTCAGGGTTACCTAGTAAATTAAGCAAATTGGTCACCTACTTCTATCTTAAAAATTCTTCCCATTCTTTCAACAGTATTGCGCTAACTGTTAATCTGTTATCCTTAGCATCTATGAGTAATAGTGGTATATGAAGGGATTGAGATGCTGCTTAATCCTAGCTACCATAGATACACAACATATTTGCCCATCACATCACCCAGTTCTGAAAAGATGAATAATAGTTACTCAAAATTCCATTTCACTTCATTCAACTTCCTTCCAACATCACGGGGTTTAATTTTTTCAGGTTTCCATTTTTCTTCTGTAGTTCTGGTTATGTTTTTTTCAGTAGGTCTGTGTGAAGCTGATAAACTTGCATTTTTAAAAAGACCTCACCCCACCACTGCCCTAGCCCCAAACATCCTCACCTACAAGATCCCAGGACCCAGAGCAAGGCTATGCCAAGGGGTTTTGCTGTTTCTCTCACTGCATTTAATTTGAAAGCCAGTGTGAAGGGAAGCTTGTTTTGAAGACATAAAGATTTTGTTTAAATCCTGCCTCTCTTATTGTTTATCCGCGTAAACTTCACATCAAGTTGATTCTTGCACATCAAACTTGATTTCTTCAAGTGTCAACATCTTCATCTATAAAATGGATATACGAATAGCACCTCCTTCATAAGGTTGTTATGAGGTTAAAATGAGTTATAGTGCTTGACACAGTGCAAATATTCAATATAAATTTCCCTAAAAATTATTACAAAGATTGTACTTCCTACATGATAGAGGATAATTCCATAGTAGACTCAGCAAGAAAATTCTGAGTAAAAATTACAAAAAGTTTGGGAAAACGAGTGAATGAGTTTTTCTTGGAAATTAGAACTTCAGTCATTCCAACAAAATTTGCTATGTGTCTACTCTTCTCTGTTCTAGGCACTGTACTAGATACACATATATTTTGTAGACATATCTAAACCTTGTGGTTGATGTACAGGTGGGCAAAACACCCCAATTATTTCTCTTGTTGGAGACAAACATTTGATTGAGAAATTCATGACTCTAACTTAATATGGACAGATTTGGGGATATTTGTTTTAAGTTTCAAGCCTTTAAAACATGAATGGATTACTACGAAGCGAAAAGATCTCTCATTTTCCCCAAGCATAAAAATAACATAGCCCATATAAGATTTGCTTAAATTTGCAGTTCCAGGAAACTAAATATTCTCCCTCCTTGCTTCTTTTGCATGACTTTAACTCTGTGACTTAAATGAAACCAATTTATTTTGTGAGGATTTTAACAACATATTAATTATGATCAGATTGAAATCTAATGACTAGCTCCTTCAGGCTGACAGTCACTGGACTATTTATATATACTCTCCTCCCTTTCAGTCTGACCTACTTTGACAGTTCAATTAAACCAACTGACTTTTGAGGTTTGTTTATGAAATGGCTGGGGAATGCTGACTATTTGGGGTGTTTGGCATTTGTACAACACACCATTTAACAAGTTCCCTCAGTGAATTTCTAGAGTCCAGGAAAATATTACTCTCTAACCTGTTAGGCAAATCATGGTTTGAGTCACATAAGGAGAAATGGGATGTGTTAGTCCCTGTGTGTACTCAGAACTTTTGTATGTAATGCACACATGTAATTTCCCCATTAAAAAAAAAAAAAAGAGCTCTCATGTGTAACTAGATTGTTGTTGATGTATAGTTCTCAATTTCATGAGGCTTGAATGGGATTTGTTCATGTCCTTAATTAAATACTTTTTCATTCACTGTCCGTTCATTCATTGACTCAACAATTATTTATTGAACATCTACTATGCTTTAACTGCTGCACTAGACTCTGGACATAAGCAACAACAACAAAAACAGAGTTATTCTCCAAAAGGGCTAGATTGACATTAAGTCAATAATCTTATAAGTGATTTCCTAAGTACCATAGCCCTAAGTACCACAAATGATAAACAAAGGTTACTTTTTTTAGTATTGTGTTTTATTTGTTAACTATTATATCTTTCTATCGTTAACATTTCCCCATCCCCCAGAAGACATATATCCTGGGATTCTGTGTTTAAGCTACTCTTTTATACCTAGTTGGTGTAAATAAAAGAAAAAAAAATGAAAAATGTATTTTCAAACTTTTCTGAAATTTCTATTTCTAAGTGCATGATATTGTGTACATGCTATGCTATTGTTCAGGATATATATAAATCATATATCTTTTCACTGCTAGCTGAGAAATTTCCTCACACCCCCCCATCACCACCAACCCCTCACTGCCTTTGATACTTTTGATATTATCTTGTGCTGACTACTGTCTTATTTTTTTAAGCCTTAGTTCTCTATGGAGATCCTAGGCTCCTTGAAGGCAGGTCTGTACCTGGTTACTGTGCTGCTGGACAGACCTTAGCACCAATACGTGCTTAAACAATATGTGTTGATTTGCTGATGCATTACTTCCTGTTTATAGGTTATATGTGGATGAACATTGATTAGTGTTCAGGATCATTATAGCCTCATAAGTGTACCTATTGCTGATTATTTTCCAAGGTTACAGATCTTTTTGTAAGTCAGAAAAGGCTATAAAATCTAGCTTTCTTGGCTCTATGACTTTGTAGGTAAATTATCAAAGTAGAACTTAGTTGAATTAACATACTAACCTCCCACTGCTCCATGTTGATAGAGAAGCATATTGGCTTTAGACCAATCCACAGCCAAAGGAAACAAAGGAAGGAGTGGCAGGATTCACTGAACATACAAACTTGGTAGTAGAGGGACACCTGGGTGGCTCAGTTTGTTAAGTGTCCTCCTTTGGCTCAGGGCCAGGGTCATGGGATCAAGTCCTGCATCCAGCTCCTTGCTCAGCAGGGAACCTGCTTCTCCATCTGCCTGCCATTCCCCTGCTTGTGCTCTCTCTCTCTCTGCGACAAATAAATAAATAAAATCTTAAAAAACAAAAACAAAAAACTCGGTAGTGGAAATGTGGATGGGATCCCATTCCTTACTTCCAAATATAAAAGATAAAAACCACTAATCCACCGGAGAAAAGAAGATATTGTTGCTGACTACATTTAGGCTTTAATAATTTTACCTTCTGATTATTGGTATTAGATATCTGTCCTATGAATCTTCTATTATAACCTCAAATGTCTTTTCCCCTATTTTTTCCCTGTAAGTGGATTTATACTTGCTTTATTTTTATTTAATTTAGACTTATCTGGTAGGGGGCTTGTCATAACTTTCTAATTAAGCAATAATGATGGGGTAGATTGGAAAGTTTAGTTTCTGCATTCACCCCCTATTTGTAGGCACCCTGTGAAAGGCAATATATTACAAAGGATAAGAGCTGCCTTTCTAACACCAAATTTTCTGGCTTTATATCCCAGCTTTGCTACTTACCAGCAAATTGGCACTCATTAGGTAGTTGATGTTCTTGGGCTTCAATCCCTCCAGTTAATTAAGTTGTTCTTAGGACTTCATTAGTTAATATCTAAACCATTTAGAAAGTATCACAAGGAGTTCAGTGCATATTAGCCTCTGTTTTTATAACCAGTGTTGCTACTGTTATACACTACATATTCAGAGGATGGGGATTTGATGGTATTACCTTCAAGAGTAAGGTACAGTCAGACTCTGACCTCCGTTTACCTTGCCTCCCAGCAGAATTCTGGACTGAAAGAAATAATATACATGGAGCAAAAGAAGAGTGAGCATTCTGAGTTGTGCACAGTAGTGTCCAAAGATAAGTTGTAAAATGAACTTTAGGTCTTTATGCATCTCCAAGAAGGAGGAAAAGGATAAATATTAAGAGTAATACATACTTAAACTGTCCTCCACCACTTAAGTATGTGTGGCTTCAAAGGGCGAGAACAAGAGGAAGAGAGAGATGCTGGTTACAAGAGAAACCCTAGGTCTGCTTATTAAAAGAACAGTAATCAGAGTGACAGGCTTAATTGAAAGTGTTGCCTAGAAAAACATGGTCTAATATCATATTTAAACCAGTAATATTGGCAACTTCTCTTAATCTATACAATTGTTATAAGGAAGACAGACAGAGGTAGAAGTGTGGGGAAAGGGTACAAAAATATTCCTTTACCTGTGCTATATTCAAGACTTGCTGCTAAATCTTCTCCAGGTGCTGTGGCCTATTAATTTCTAATTAAGTAAGGAAAATAAAATGCACCACATAGCTCACTATTACACAGGGTTGAATAGGACATTTTCCATATGGAAAAATCAAGAAAAACCAAGAGTTTCAGGTTGGGAAATTTAAACAGGTTCCTTGGAAGAGGTGACATTTAGCGAAAGTCAAAATTTACTATGCACTTGCTGTATATAAGCACTGTGTGAAGTGTTATATATACGTGATCCCATTTTATTCTGACAACTACCCTATGAGGAGAAGGTATTTGTCCCCATTTTACAAATGACAAAAGGCTTAGAGAGATTTAACAATCTCTAAGGTTTGCAAGTAGTAACTGCCCAAATCTGTTTCAAAGCCAGGTTGTCTGACCCTGAGTAGTAGAGCCTAACCTCTGTTCTACTTCCTTCTTCCTCTTTGCCCTGCTCTTTCCTGCTAAGAGATAGGAAGGGTTCAATCAAAGGAAAAAGAGAATGTGTTAAAAAACAAAACAAAACAAAAAAACAAAAAACAAAACAAAACAACCAATGGATATTACAATTGGTTCCATAGGCTTTAAGTAGCAAACACTCTGTACAGGGCCTGAGGCTGACACTGGAGACAAAGACTTAACAAGGCACAGTCAATTCCACTAAGGGGCAGACCCTTCAATGAGGGACAAGGCTATGAATAGAGAGTGCCAGATGAATATTGTAAGTAAGTAGTAAACATTTAATAATTATTTATTAAACACCTTCCAGATGCTGAATTAATGGTGTTGTAAAGATGAATATAATTCCTACTTCTAAGTGTTTTTGTAATTTGTTCAGTAAGATAATAAATGGCTATAATAAAAGGCAGGAAATGGTAAGCCCTACCATAGAAGATTTTTAAAAAAAAGGGTCCAGAGGAGAATATTGAATTAGAAAAGTAGAAATACAATCCACTGTGCATGGAGCATGTTATAGCTAGAACTTACTTCAGCATTTACATTTTTTTAACTTACTGATTTTCACCATAACCCAATAAAAGTATAGAGATTTACTCTAATTTCTTGCATCAGCACACAAGAGCACATATGAGCTAAGTGTTGTACTTAAAGATGGTAAGCAGCAGATTTGTCCAACTGCCAAGCCTGTTTTCTTTGAAGGTAGTCTTTGACATTTGAGGAAATAAGAAGAGAAATAGATATAGAGCAGTATAGTACCCTGACTCCAAGATAGTCTCAGGTAGTCTCATCTTCCAATATACATGCACTGTAAGCTTTGCCCACATTAGGTTGTGATTGACCTTGTGTAACCTTATTCACATGGCAGAAGTGATATTGTGTGACTTCTGAGACTAGGTCATAAGAAGCCTTATAGTATCTGCTGTGGTCTCTTACAAGACATTTTCTTGGAGCTCTGGACTACAAAGTAAGCAGCCTGACTGTTCTGAGGCCACTCTGCTGGAAATACAACATGAGAGACCACATGGGAAATACCAGGAGACTATAAGAAGAGAGAGAGATGCCCAGTGAGTTCCCATCTCTTCCCATCCCCACAAATTCTAATCATCCTGGTTGAAGCTCTAGATATTACAAACCAGAATGAAGTCCAACCCAGTTAACTCCTAATCACATTGAAAATTATGAAGCAAAATAAGTGATTATTGTTTATTAAACCACTAAGATTTTGGAATGACTTGTTACACAGCAGTAACAATGGAAGGACAGAGAGTATATGCATATTAGTTATATATTTCTATATAAGTTGCCCCCAAAGTTAGTTTAAACACATAATTCTGTTACCTTGGTTTCTGCATGTCAGTAATCTGATCATGACTTATCTAGGTCCTCTACTTCATATCTCCCACTAGGTTGAAATCAAGGTATTTGTCAGGACTGTAGTCATCTCAGCGATCACCTGGGAAGGATGTGCTTCCTAGATCACTCATGAGGTTGCCAGCAGAATTCGCTTCCTCACAGAGTGTTGAATTTTAGTGTCAATGACTCACAGCTCTTAGCTGGAGGACTCTCTTGGTTCCTTACTACACAGCCTCTCCATATAGTATTTCAGTCAAAGCAAGAAAGCAAAGAGAGTGCCAGAAAAAGAACAATAGTGAAGTCACAATCTTTTGGAACCTAATCATAGAAGTGACATCCTATCACATTTACCATATTTTATTCATGAGAAGAAAGTCACAAGATCTAGTTCTCAACCAAGAAGAGGGGGTTATGCAAAGATGTAAATACCAGGAGACAGATCATTGAGGACCATTTTTAGAAATCCACATATGACAAGTCTTTTTTTTTTTTTTTTTTAAGTAGACTCTGTACAAAGTAGAGCCAAATGTGGGACTTGAACTCATGACCCTGAGGTCAAGACCTGAGCTGAGATGGAGTAAGACACTTAACCTTCTAAGCCACCCAGGTGTCGCTGATGAGCCTTAATCCTTGCTGGAAAGAGTTCATTCTTCTATTTTTTAGAAAATGATGAAGAGAAGTAATAGTTTTTTGAGAAATAGGATTTGCCTTACATTTCAATCATGGTTCCAAAATGTAGTAGATATGGAGGAAAGATAATTATTTTAGGCTTTCTGCATCTCTGCTCGTTTTTTATGTGCCAATAAATGTTCTTTGTTCACAGATTTATTATGAATACTAAATGATCAGATATAATTACAAAGATCTGGTACAGCATCTGTAATATATGATGCTCTTAGAAAATTCATTAGATCTGATGTTGAGGTTGTGTGTTAGAAAGTTTAGTTGAAGAGGAAATCATAATTCTGATAGACATTTAGAAGTATATGGGGTGCCTGGGTGGCTCAGTCAAATGTCTGACTCTTGATTTTGGCTTAGGTCATGATCTCATGTGTTGTAAGATCAAGCCCCACATCAGGCTCTGCTTGGAGTCTGCTTAAGACTGTCCATCTCTCTCTGTCCTACCCACCCCCCTCTAGAATAAATAAATCTTCTTTAAAAAAAAAATAGAAGTATAGACATGCATTAGAATCCTTGTAATCTGCATGCAATCCTCAGGTATTTGCCAGCATGGAAATTAATTTTCCTAAATATGAGACAAGAAAGAAATCAGTCTAATTTTTCAGTTTTCAAAAGACCTCTCCTTTTTATTATCTCTCTTGTGTGTCTTGTGGAAAGTCAGTTACTGAAGGATGCTGTCTTATGATTTCTTGGTCTTAGAATTTAACATTGGCTGGCTGGTAATGATGCTTTAGAGGAAGTACCAAGCCCATTCAAGGAAGAATAAAGTGGAAGCCACTATGAGTTCTTCCAACATTAGAGCAGCCGATGTCATTCTGTGTTGGCAGAAACATCAGAATGTATACATAGGAGATTTGCTTTGCTTCATTCTAGAGTGTACTGGGAATCTAACTAACAAAGCAAGGCCCTAAGTGTGTCATGTTGCCCTATTGGCTTGCACCAACCTATGGATACATAGAATAAGAAAGTATCATAGGGTCTGTTATCAATGTTGGTGAACCATGAGAGTGAGAAAAAGCTGCCAAAGAGGCCAGAGTACTTCTTTTAGCCAGTGAAACAAACAACAGGTATTTGGACATCACCTATATGTTGGAAATCTGGGGTACCAAGGTGTTACAAAGTAAAGTAAAAAAAAAAAAAACTGACATCAACAACTAAAACTGTAATAGTAAGTTGTATGGGCTGCAGCAGAGAATGAATCTAAATCAAGTGATGTGAAAACATATATGGAAAACTGTTATTTCCAGTTGAGAAAATTAACAAGGAAGCCACATTTGACCTGACAGTTGAGTGAAAGTTTACTGAGTCTGGAGATACATCAATTTGTTATAGAGCAGAGGTACCCTGAAGATATATTATTTACTCTTACTCTAATTCTGTATCTAACTATCCAGTGATTTGCTTGGGGTCTGAAGCCTCTTGGAAATGAACTTATGAACTCCAACCTATTCATCCTTGGGGGTCAGGGACATATGAGAACTATGAGACCTTTGGAAGTGGTACAAAACAGACACAAATACAGAAGTCTCGGAAAAGGATTCACTCATCCTGAGCAAAGAAAGGCTATTGCTCAGTGAGTTAGACTCCACAACGGAGCTTGAGGGTCAAATGGGAAAAGTGGCTGTAAGTGCATTGTTTTTGTACTTGAAATGGGCCTAAATCAACCATCTTGAGTAGTGTGTATGCTTCCTAGGAAAGGGAAGTATTTTATCCGTAAATATTAAAATATTTGTTACACCTAGTTGTTCAAGCCAGCTGGCTAAGGAACCCTGAAAATGAGCAGAAGAGTGAGATCCTGGGGGGCAGAAATGAGGAGAATGTTCTTAAGCAGATTAGAGGGAGGTGAGTACAAAATGTGTCAGAATTAGAGGTGATAATGATGCCAACAGTAGCCAAATGGAATGTGTCCCAAAGTGGATAACTGTGTGAGTAGGGGGCCATGATGATATGAAATTTCAGTCCAGAGGAAAACACACAGCAATGCTAAAAGAATCCTGAACTGAGCACTGGAGGAAGGGTGACCAACCAGATAATTCATCTAGGATGGAGAAATTTTTCAGAATGGGGATTTTTCCATGCTAAACTAGGAAAGTCCTGGGCAGACTGGGGCAGGTTGGTTACCTCATCTGAAGGGACGTGCAAATATAGTGTGATAACAGTGGGAACCTCATAAGACTTTAAAGGAGAAAGATGGCCTTAAATAATTGAGGGACAGAAGCTTTGTTAAAAATTAGCCATTCTGCAGATGGAAGCTATCAAACAAATGAAGGCCAGGTATATGTGAGATATAACTTTGTTTTTATTCTGACTTGTGGAAACTTAGGGTTATTGATTTTCAAACATCAATTTCCCTAGTCTCAAACATCAAGAGTTGGTCCAGTGGTTGGACTAAAGACATAGTTCCATGGGGCCAAAACTGAAAAGTGAGATTCTTGCCTGAGACCATTGGTCCAGAAACCAAGCTGAGCCAGAATTGGAAAGGAATAATAGAGGCCCAAATGTCATAGTAGGTGAAGATGAGGTCTGATCTAAAGCTGTCAAAGCCATGGATTCAAGATGGGGTCACATAAGTATGACCTTGACCTAGGGAAATAGGATATAGAGACCAGTTGTCCTAGAAGGAAGGATCAGTTACGGGAACAGTGCTGATAAATTAGAAGGAATAAAGCAGTTTGGGGTTTTTTGTTTTGTTTTGTTTTTGTTTTATTTTTGAGTTTGGAATAAAGCAGTTTTTATTTAAACCTCTTTTTTTAGACCAGCAGTAGATAATAAATTAATAGTCTATCCTGGTTTAAAGAGCCAACTTTGGGGGAAATTTCTGCAGGTGCTAACACAATGTCTGGAATGTAATAGGCCTTGAGGAAGTGTTAGCTTTCTGTCCTCATTCTTCCTGAATATAAGGGAAACATAGCATTTTTCTGAGTTACATGCCTTGCAACTACCTGATCTGATTCTAGTACCTTCTTCAGGCTGCTTCCAGAACTATCATTTTCCAAAAATAATAGATTACCTTTTAAAAATCACTAGGTATTAACTATCATTAAAAAATGATTCAAAATTCCTGGCATTCAAGGCCCTTTTAAACCTGACCCCAAAGTTCTTCTCCAGTAGTGACTTCAGTCACTCCTTATCACACATCGTTTAGTCTAGACAAACCAGCTCTCTCTTTTAGAAATAAAAAGAAATCTGTCCCATATTGGAAACAAGAAGAATAAAATAAGAACACATGAAAAAATAAACTTGACAAATAATATGTAAGACCTACGTAAAACTGAAGTGTACCTAAAATAAAACAAATGAAATAAAATAACGTATTCTTGGAAGGACTCACATAATACTATTAGTACAAATTTTATCCATTATTTTCTTACTAGACTAATTACATACGAGAAAATAAACAACAATGTCCAGGACATTGTTTGATTGACTGGGGTAGGGGATAGTCTAATAGATATTAAAACATATTATAAAGCTAGAATAATTAAAAATGTATACTATTACTGGGGCGCCTGGGTGGCTCAGTGGGTTAAAGCCTCTGCCTTCGGCTCGGGTCATGGTCCCAGGGTACTGGGATCGAGCCCCGCATCGGGTTCTCTGCTCGGCAGGGAGCCTGCTTCCTCCTCTCTCTCTGTCTGCCTCTCTGCCTACTAGTGATCTCTGTCTGTCAAATAAATAAATAAAAATTTTTTTTTTAAAGATTTTATTTATTTATTTGACAGAGAGATCACAAGCAGGCAGAGAGGCAGACAGAGAGAGAGGAGGAAGCAGGCTCCCTGCCGAGCAGAGAGCCCGATGCGGGGCTCGATCCCAGGACCCTGAGATCATGACCCGAGCCGAAGGCAGCGGCTTAACCCACTGAGCCACCCAGGCGCCCCTAAATAAAATCTTAAAAAAAAAAAAAAAAAATGTATGCTATTACAAATACATGGACCAGTCAGTGGGATATCATAGAAATTTCAGAAATAATACTAAATATACATGAGATTTTAACTTTGTGGTAAAAAAGACATTTCATATTGGTGAGGAACTGATAGAATATTCAATAAATGTTGGACTATCTGACCAGTTACCTGTAAAATAATAAAATTATCCATAGCTCACACCTAAATGAACTTCATATTTAAACATGAGATAAAAACTGCTAAAAATATTGGTCAAATAAGTGGAGAATAATTAAAAAAAATATTTTTCTTAGTGTGACACAAAGTCCAGAGTGAAGAGAAAAAAGAGAAAATAAATAAATACCACTAAAAATATTTTTGAAATTTATATTAGAAAAACATCATAAATAAAGTCATGAGAAAATATGAAACTCTGGGAAGCATTTGCCAATCTTATCACAGAAAAATGGCTGTGAGTTCTATAAATCTATAAGAAGTAGGCCAATAACTCAATAAATACATAAGCAAAGGAAATTAACAAACAATTCAAAGAAAAGGAAATACAGCTAGCTCTTAAACACATAAAAACCCATTTGACCTCACACATCATAAAAAGAACATAAACCAAAATTACACAGGTCTTCACATTTATTTCTTAGATTGGAAAAGGTCAAAAATCTTGACTACACACTCCAGACTTGCCAGAGTATAGGGAAGCAGGCCTACTCATAATTCACTTGTGGAAGTATAACTTCATCTAGCCTGTACAAAGATATATATTGTCAATCTCTAATAATTCCATTGCTTAGGATATTCTAAATTTACTAAAAGGAGAGCCTTGCAAAAATCTGATAGAATCTGAGTAGATTCCTGTTGCAGTTCATTTATGCCTTCAGTTTATTTTCGTTGAAAATTTAACAAAGAATCCAATCATTTCAGAAATGGTAGAGGGGACACCTGGGTGGCTCAGTCAGTTAAACATCTGCTTTCAGCTCAGGTCATGATTTCAGGTAATGATCTTAGATTCCTGGGATCAGAGTCCCCTGTCTGCTTCTCCTTCTGCTTGCCGTTCCCACTTCTTATACATTCTCTCTCTCTAGCAAATAAATAAATAGTCTTTAAAAAAAGAAATAGTAGAAATAGTAGTGATTCTCTCATGCATGAATTACCTTTGTAACAACTTCACCACCTTTCAAAGCAGTTTATCCTATGCATTTTAACTGTTAAAATTCTCTTCCTCAAGTTGAACCCCAAACTTTTGATCTTCATTCTGTCCTTTTTTTTTTTTTTAAGATTTTATTTTTTTATTTATTTACTTGAGAGAGAGAGTAAGAGAGAGAGCATGAGAGGGGAGTGGGAGAGGGAGAAGCAGGCTCCTGCTGAGCAGGGAGCCTGATGTAGGACTTGATCCCAGGACTCCAGGATCAAGACCTAAGCTGAAGGCAGTCGCCTAACCAACTGAGCCACCCAGGTGCCCTCATTCTGTCCTTTAAAGTTCCCACAAAACTCAAATTCTACCAATTTACAATGGTATAATTCTAGATTTGAGGTTAAAACTAAACTGATGTAATAAACAGCCTTTTTTTTCAGCCTTCACTCTAGACAAGTATGTCTAAGGCAACATTTTCCTTTTGGGAAAGTGGGTATAATCAAGGCTCCCATTAATCTTGATTAAGTAGAGATCATTATTTCATGGACCCTTTGTTGTTAGTGTGTGCACCGAGATTACCTCAGAGTCCAGGCCCCTCTGGGTAGCACTGAAAGCTCTAAGAAGCAGGAGACTCACATTTCACTCAGGGCTGGATAAACTACTTGCCCAGGGCAACACCTTAATCAGAGTTTTTTATGATTCAGCAAGGGAAATGTCAGCTATCATGCTGACCTGGGAAGAAGCGTATAATGAGCAAGTAGAGGGATGTCTTTTATGGCTATTGTACAGGTGTCTTTGATGATGAGAACAAAGAGATGGAAATGAAAAGTAGGGACAAGCTTCTGTCTATAAATGTTTCCAGCATCTGGGATCTTTTCCCCAAGCTTTAGTATCAAAGAGATACATTGAACTGGAGCCCCACAGCCAGAGGGCTCTCAGGTGCACCTGGTTACCTGCTGAAGTGGCCAGACAGATAATTCAGGGAAAGATGGAGAAAGTAGGTGATTGAATTTACTGGACTCCTATGGAGGTGGGGGAACCATGGTCATATGCAGGAAGATGGCAATTCATTTTCTCCATACGATACAGCTGAAGAACTGAAAATGCTAACCAATAATGTCATAGGTAAAGATTTATTAGCAAACTGTGATGTCTTTCTGAATACATTTCTATTCCCAGAGGAAGTTGTTCAGGTTGCTTCTCATTGTATGGATAACTGCTCAGTGTGGCTATAGGAATGTCACAGGTAGCATTAGGATAGGGGATTCTTTTCCTTGGAATCCTGGATTTTTAAATTTAATCATGGGCCTCAGTGAATGTTCTGGTCTTCACAAGATGGCATCTATTATCAAAGAGAAATGTCACAGGACAGAGTCAAACAATCAAGTAAGCCTTTATTCAAGATTTATAATAGGGGGGAAAGGTTGAATTTCAATTCTACTGAAATGAAAATAAAAGGGGAATTAGGTACTGGGTGAGTTAGTGGAAAATAAGGATTTTACGGTGGAGGTTGGTTGGTGTGATTAGGACATCTGTGTTTTCTAACTGGTGCTTATTAAAGTTAGGGTCCTCAGCCCACAGAGACTAGAAGATAGGGGTACTGTATTTTTTGGTGATTATGTTTCAAGAGGGTGGCTCCCTAGTCCTTAAAAAAGACATTCCTGGGTTGTGAAACTGCCAAGAGGCTGGAAGAAGATTTACAACCCAAAGGCGCAGAGAAAGAATTTACAATTACAAGTTTTCTAAAATAAATGTTCTAAGCAAAGAAGTCAGGGACCCATGTCAGGAAGAAACTTATTTAAAGGTTAGTTAAGTTGAGGGAAAACTGAAAACCATCTTGGGCCAACTTAAGGCATAAAGAACCCTATTTTGAATTTCTGATGGGATTAGAGAGGGAAAAAAATTAGAGTTTTGAAGAACTCAAAAAAAGCCAATTTTCCTATCAAATATGGAAAATCCTTTTTAGCTTGGAGCTAGATTGTGAGCATTGTTAAGAACAGTTGAGGATTCTGAGAATGGGGCCTCCTACCTATTGGCAGAGAACATTCCTCACTTGGTTCCCATCCCTGATTCTCTCACTTTACCTAAACAAACCTTCATAATTGGAAAGTTAAGCTTTGGAGACTGGCCTGAAAGGAAAGAGAAACAAAGGGTAGAAACAGTTGGTAGACATCTAAAGTTAGGTGCCTATGCACACTACTTCATTTAATTCTGACTACAATCTTAGTATTTGTTTCTAACCCATGCAACAGATAAGGATGTGTTGAGCTTTAGGGAATTATTTTGGCCATGGGTGTACAGTTAAGCATGTCAGAGCCATATCATAACACAGTTCTTTCTGGAACTTAAGAAACCTGTTTTTGAGGGTGTATGTGTATGTTTCTTGGAAAGTTTGGGGCAAGGCAGGTCACAGTTCTGTGTTTTTGCCTTAAGGATATTATTCATAGTTCAATAAGCAGAGTATGGGCCAATCTACCACCAGTCTATTCCCCACTTTACAACGCAATTGATCCTTTTATAATGCATATGAGAGTAGTTTTCTCCTCTACTTGAAGCCAAGGGATTCCCACCTTCTTCAGAATGAAATCTAAGTCCTAACCTGAGCCTACAAAGCCCTGAGCAATCCATTCACTAGCCTCTAAATACTCTTTCTCTTACTTACTTGCTTCAGTGAGTGAAATCACCACAATTCTTCCTAGTTAAAATCAAACATGCTCCTGCTTTAGGACCTTTGTAGTAGTTATTCCCAATGCCTGGAGCACTTTCAGATAGCAACATTGTTTCCTCTCTAAGCATTGTGTAATGTCTAATGGCTATTTGTATTTCTCTTTCTGTGAAATGTCTATATATTTTATTTATTTAAAAATGGGTTTTTGTTTCCTCTTTTTTTAAAATTTTAGGACCTCTTTATGTATAGGACCATGAGTCCCCCCATTTTGATTTCTGTAATATTGATTTCCTCATAGAAAGCTAAAAAATATGTAGTTGAATATGTTACTTTTTCTTAAAATTACTTCTCTTCTCTTTTCTTTTCTTTTTTTTTTTAAGAGAGGGAGAGAGAAGAGGGACAGAGGTAGAGGGAAAGAGAGAATCTTAAGGCTCCACATCCAATGTGGAGCCCAACACAGGGCTTGGTCTTAAGACCCTGAGATCATAACCTGAGCCAAAATTAAGAGTCGGACGCTTAACTGACTGAGCCATCCAGGTGCCCCACTTACAATTACCTCTAAGTCAAATTATAGTTGAGATTTTCTCACTTGGAGAATGCAAAGGAAGACACTCATTTTTCTTGTTTTATTACTTATTTGGTTTTATTTTTACACTTAGATTTCTTTTTTTTTTTTTAAGATTTTATTTATTTATTTGACAGAGAGAGAGAGATCACAAGTAGGCAGAGAGTCAGGCGAGAGAGAAGGGGAAGCAGGCTCCCTGCTGAGCAGAGAGCCCGATACAAGGCTCGATCCCAGGACACTGAGATCATGACCTGAGCTGAAGGCAGCGGCTCAATCCACTGAGCCACCCAGGCGTCCCTACACTTAGATTTCTAATCAATTTGTATTTATCCTTTGTGTGATATAAAGTTGGAGGTGCAAATACAAATTTATCTTCTTTCTCAAATGATTATTTGCCCTGGTACAAGTTTCTTCTCTTTTCTTTTTCTTTCTTTCTTTCTTTTTTTTTTTTTTTTTTAAAGATTTTATTTATTTGACAGAGAGAGATCACAAGTAGGCAGAGAGGATGAAGCAGGCTCCCTGCCGAGCAGAGAGCCCGATGCAGGGCTCCATCCCAGGACCCTGAGATCAGGACCTGAGCCGAAGGCAGAGGCTTAACCGACTGAGCCACCCAGACACCCCCTTGATACAAGTTTCTTGTATCACCCCCTAAGAAGTTTTCTTCTCCCCTTCCACTCCTTAGTTTGAGAGACCACCTATATAAAACCAAATTACCATATGTGCTTTGGTTTATTTCTGGATTTTCTATTATATTTCTTTGCTCTTTCTTTCTGCTCAAATAACTGATGCATATTTAATGTATGTGACTGCATCTGCTAAACAGTGAAGAAGTCAGCAGCATCTGCTCAGAATTGGCCTGGAGTCCCTTGTGAAGTGCGCCTCCTTGCATTCTCTACATCCACAATATACACATTATATTGAATATTTATTAGACTTTGGATCCCTGGGCTGTGATTACTAAGAAATTCTGCATCAGAATCTTTGAGAGTGGGGCCCAGGGAGCCACATTTAAAATGAGTACCTGGGTGGCACTGTCAGTTAAGCAACCTACTCTTGGTTTCAGCTCAGTCATGATCTCAGAGTCCTGATTATCAAGCCCCACATTGGGTCCATGCTCAATGTGGAGTCTACTTGAGATTCTCTCTGCTTCTCCTGTTGCCCCTGCTGCTCAAGCTCTTCCCCCACCCCTCTCAAATAAATAAATAAATCTTTAAAAATAAAATAAGTTTACTGAGCTATCAAAAAGAATGAAACTGGGCACCTGGATGGCTCAGTCAGTTGAGCATCTGCCTTCAGCTCAGGTAATGATCTTGGGGTCCTGGGATCAAGCCTTTCGTGGGGCTCCCTGGTCAATGAGGAGTCTGCTCCTCCCTCTCCCTCAGCTCTTCCCCTCCCTGCTCATTCTCTCTCTCTCAAATAAATAAAATCTTAAAAGAAAAAAAAGAATGAAATCTTGCCATTTGCAATAACATGGATGGAACTAGAGGGTATTATGCTAAGTGAAAAAATTCAGAGAAAGACAAATACCTATGATTTCACTCATGTGGAATTTAAGAAACAAACAGATGAACATAGAAGAAAGGAAGGAAAAATAAAATCAGATAAAAACAGAGAGGGAGGCAAACCATAAGAGATTCTTAACTGTAGGAAACAGAGAGTTTGCTGGAGGAGAGGTAGTAGGGAGAATGGGGTAACTGGGTGATAGGCATTAAGGAGGGCACTTAATGTAATGAACACTGGGTGTTGAATGTAACTGAGGAATCACTAAATTCTACCCCTGAAACTAGTAATACAGTGTATGTTCACTAAATTGAATTTAAAGAAAAAAATTTGAAAATAAGTTTACCAGCCAATTTTTAGGTGAGGTTTAGAGATTGAAAGAAAAATATCATTGTAAAATCATTGAACATTTTATAATGGATGTTTATTTTATTCTTTCTGTGCCTAAATGCACAGAAAGATAATTTGTCTTATGATATAAATAGAAAAGAGCTATTATATAGCTCAAATTGCAACACTTTTTGACTACCACCCAAATCAGTAGGTATGATTTCCTTTGGCATCACTTAATGACTAACTAATTGTTGAGACTGAGGTAGACCAGGCTAGCCAAATGGGGAGAACTAGAAGGATTAAGTGATCAATTAGAATTACTCTATCTCAGTTTTAGCTATAGCCTTATATCAACATGGACATATTAAGAGTCCCTAACTTGTATATTCAGAAAACCAATGCCAGATGGGAGGAGTCGTTATGCTAACATGTTTGCTAACCATATTTAGAATCAATAAATTAAGATTAGTTACTTTGCATATAAAATCATAACAGGTGTGAAAACAAAGGAATGCAATTCATCAAAAAAGGGCTTAAGATCTCTGTGCTTCCATAGTTCAATATTACTTACTCCTACTATAGGATGCATGAGGTCCTTCTGCTTTTCTAAAACTTGAAGTCTCTTATTGAAGGCTCTGGACATTGCTCTGATAAGAAGCCTCATACCAGAATTGATCTGCAGAGGCTGTGTAATCACTGGAGAAGAAGAGAGGTCATCCTTCCTACAGAATATTTAATGGACCAATTCAGAGACTGTGTCAAGGTCCTATGGCCTTTTCCCACACCCTGGGAGAATAAATAAATGGTTTATTTATTAATAGGAAAATTTAGTTTGCATAAATTGAATAATTTCATATTCAATTTTTTAATGTTGAATAATTCTATAATAAATACAAGCAATTTGAGGGGGTTACATTTTGTTGAGTTACAGTTATTTAAAAACCAGTGAAATAGAAAGCATAAGAGGGAAGGGTAGTTTTCAAGAGTCACAGAAATTTAATAGAGTTATAGAGCAAATCCAAATTTCGGTTCTCAAAAGCTGGAAGCATTCTGGAGTGATGAGATTAATGATCGCCTTTGAAGGATGGGAAAAATAGAATAAACAAGTCAGAATCCAGGTGAATGGAAAAAAGTCAGAGATATTAATAGAGACAAGGCAGAAGGCAGAGAACTCTTCCTATATGAGGAAAGAAGGGTCCAAAGAGACTTACAAGGAGATAAAATTGAGGATTGAAAAGATGAGATTTATTCTCAGACTCTCTCAATACCATGTTTGTCAAGGATCAGTGGAATGGCAGAAGGAATGGGAGCAGCAGAAATCAAAGCATTTGTGGTAGGAAATAAGCTACTGGTGCTGTTCTGTTCTATATTAGAGAGAAGTAAGGACAAAGACCTAGACACAGATGAATAAGTGATGCAACTATTTAATAACAAATACAACACAGACACTAATTAATGAAAACAGACTCTAGCACTAGTGCCAGGAGAGGGGCTTAGAAGCACAAATGAGTTCCAGTTGCTGGATCATGGATATATGTAGCGTTTCCTTGGGAATGTTGTGGGAGCAAGTGGGCCATTTAAAGTCTCGGGGCAGTAGCTAACGCTTTCCCAAGTGTCTAGCAGTATTTTAGTATTTATTGGGGCCACTAGTATGGCTCTCTTGATACCTAGAGGCAGAATATCAGAGTTTCAGAAGATATACGTGCTACATTGTGCTGGCATATGCTGTGTTTGAGTATGCAGTGCTTCAAAGGAGCTGAGGTATTGTTATATCCATATGTCCCACAAGATGTTGGCTAGTCATGGGATGAATGTGCGACTGATTTAAAAATTTCCAGATCAAAATTTAGTTTTATTCTCCAAGAGCAGCAGCTTTTATAGTTCCAAAGTGTATGGGATGCTAGACATATGAATTGACAGACAGAAGTTCTAGAACAAATCTGGACACATAGCTTGGGTTTGGGCGACACTCCACTTTTCAACAATACTTGGTATATTGAAAATCGACTTAGAGCCTCAAATCAACTTCAATGGGATCAGGGTTATCAATCACAAATAGCATATGGGCTTTCCCATGTGTCCTTTACTCTGTATTTATAGCCTACCTTTATGTTGTGTTTATTTGTATGTAACTTATATCTCTCTATCATCTTGAAAATACTATGAACTACTTTTTTTAATAAGAAAATTAAAAATGAAATTTATTGAAAAACTTATTGTGTTCTGGACACTATTCTAGATGTGTTATATTGTTTCATTTTCTTATTGCAGTCATAAACCACAGTGGAAATTTTTTTAGTGAGGATATTATTTTTTTAAGATTTTATTTATCCATTAAGAGAGAGAGGGCATGAGCAGGGTGAGGGGTAAGAGAGACTCTGAAGCAAACTCCATGATGAGCAGGGAGCCCAACACAGGACTCGATCTCACGACCCTGAGATCATGAACGGAGCAGAAGCCAAGAGTCTGATGCTTAACCAACTGGACCACCCGGGTGCCCCAATAAGTGAGAATATTAAAGGAGCTGAGGATATTTTGTAAGTAAGTGCCAGAACCAGGAATGGAAATGAAAACCTGTTTGATTCTTTTTCTGTTATAGTTTGCCTGCAGCTGAAATACTTAGCTGTTTTTGTGGTCTGTGAAACCTACCTAGTTAAAGTGGAACTGTACCTAGAACCTCTAAAGTGACCCATAATACAGAGTATTTACTGACAAGTGAAAACTTGTAGAAACTTTTCCAACTTCAGGGAAACTTCTGAGCATTTTAGAGTTTTTTATTGCCAAAGGTAAATGTCCATTCTGTCAACCCCAAGCACTACATTTGATAGATCATCTCTGTCCATAATCTGAGGAGGAACACACAGCCATAAAGAATGTGTTCGTACAGGATGTTTCTAAATCCCTGACAGAGATGAGTCCTTATGATTGGAACAGGGATGGGGAAGCACAGGGAGAAATATTGCTACTGAAAGATTCATAGAGAACATGAAGTGACAATATTGGTGAATGTTCCAACGAGCATTTCTTGTTGCCTTAGCATGAACTACTTCTCCAGAAAGTAGAAAAAATTTAGCTCCACGTAGTATTAATTGAAAAGGACATAGGACATGATACAGACTCACATGAATTAATGTAAAACAGGCCTGGCTCTATTCAAAGCTGGTTATGTCACCTCTAGCACTAAGGCTATGCATTTTGCATTATTTAATTCTGGCGTAGAGAACTACGCCAGAAATATTGACTAGTTTCCTATGTTTATAGCTGACAATCAGTATTTTCCTTGGGGTGGAAGTGGAGGGTGAAATTTATTCAAACAAATTCATCCTCCTGAACAAGCTTTTACCTTGTCTGCCTTAGATTCTCTCTCTCTCTCCTTAGACTTTTCAAATTGAAATTGACAGTTGCACAAAGTGGGAGCTTCTATTCCCCTTCCTCTGCCAAAGCCTTGTGGATCACTTTGAATTTCCTTGCTGCTGGCTCATTTCCCAAAAGGTTTAAAAGATGTTCTAGGAAACATCTTTCCTGCCACATCTTGTTGCTCTGTTCACATTTCGTAGCCACACTTCAAGAATCATTACCTCCTGTGGAAACAAATTCATCATAAGCCTCTTACAATATACCTCAAGTCCATGACACTTTTGGACTGACGTCTATTCATAGGTCCACTATAAATAGGCACCAATTTATACCCAATTAGATGTGGAGGGAAATCTGGGTTTGCAGGAAAATTTCCAGTCACTCAGCATGCAGAGTCCGTATGATGACTAAGTAACTGTTGTAACTGCCATTTGTTAAGATTTCACCTTATTTAATTTCCATTCAGATATTCCTAATTTGTGTAGAGCCTAGGGAATGACTTAAGACAGGGTAATTAACTGGAACATAGCATCCTTGAAGAAAAAAAAAAAAAGACAAAACTTCTTACTTCTTTTCTTTCCTTTTGTTTTTTAAAGTCCGAATAATGAGACCATATTCTCCTCCTTTAAATCCTTCCAAATTGCAATATTCTGATTGAATTAAAATCACCAAGGACACATCTTCCCTAAGAAAATGTAATCCAAATAATAACCTGCATGCTTTGGTCACCCCTTAGAATCACAAATTAGTTTCAACCTGGGCTGGATAAAATGAGCCTGTGGCTTTGGAGAATGGGAGAAAGGCAAGTATTAGTCAATGTTAGTCAATGAAGGATTTTGATCATATAGAGTCTAATCACTTCTATTCACAAAATCTCATCTAAAATGAGAATGTTGAATCCCTAAGCCTCCACAGGACCTAATAGTGATTATCAAATGAATCTAAATTGCTACTAAGAATTGATTATTATAAAGAGAAATCTAAGGAGAGCTTGATTAAATTAATGTAATAAATGCTTTATTCTGCTTAAACAGAGAAAAGGGACATTTGCTTAATCCAATAGTTTCAGATAAAATCACATTTCTTTATACACACATATATATTACCTGCTTTTCTAATTTTTGAAGAATTAAAATGGAAAAAGAATCACTCAAATGGCACTGAACCTAGTTTCATCATGCCAAAGACATTTTGAGATCTTGTAAAACAGTAGTTTTCAAATTTTAATGTGCCTCAGATCACCTGGAGATCTTATTAAGCTGAAGATGGAGAGTCTGCAGGTCAGAGGTGAAGCATGAGATTTGCATTTCTAGTAAGCTGTCTGGTGATACCACCATACTTTGAATAGTTAACTCATGGAACATCTAGGTCATGATTATGAAAATTAATTTCCACTGCATGGGGATAAGTTAGTTAATACTATGCACTGATTTATATAATGTCCGATAAGTAGTAGTTTAATGCAGCCACTGATATAAAAAGAGAATGGTTTGATAAGTTGCAGAACTAGAAGATAGCAGAAACTTCTAGTCTTGCCTCTGCTACGCATAGCAGCAATCCCTAATAAGTTTGTAGTACTTTACATTTTACAAAGTAATTTTACATAGTTTATGTTGCTTAATTTTATGATAATCCTCCCAGCAACTCTGTGAAATAAGTCAAGCATGCATTTTCTTTTTCATTTTTCCTTATGAGTATCCTGAAACTGCAAGTCAATGTGATTTGCTCAATTTCGCATTATTATTCAGCAAGAGAGCCATGATTCTAACCCATAACTCTGACCATAAATCTGGCGTTCTTTCTACCGACTCATGGAGATTTTGTGTGGATCACATCACTTCTGTAGTCCCTCTCTTATTTACGAAGTGGGTGACTCAGGTTCAACTAGACCAGTGGTTATCAGCCCTCCTTTTGCACTCAAATTATCTCGGGAATACAAAAAGTAATACCAATGACCAGCCTCATCCCAAAGCAACTGAACCAGAACCTCCAGGAGTGGAGCCAGGGTGCCATTTCTTTTAATCTCCTAAACTGATTCTGATGCATACTGAAGCGTGAGAACCAGTAACATTAGATACCCACTAAGGTACCTTTAGGTGAAGGAATTCTACCTGGCTGTGAGGTGCAGGAATTCTACCTGGCTATAAGATAGGTTTTGTCTCTGCCTGCTCCAGGGAAACCTTGGTGACAGTGAAATCTGAAAACATAAGTATGGATAAGTCAGTCACTGAAAGTGTTAATTGTGATTTAGGAAGCTTTTATTATTTCTTGTTGTGCAGGTCTTGAAAATTTAGGAAGATTTTGGTTGATGTTTTAAAATAATTGCTTTTACTCAAATGAGTTGAGATTTTAGTTTGCTCCCTATATCCACACTTGGTGCAGCAACGTTACTGCATTTCCTCTTTGTCCTTTGAAACTGATGCTAAATTTTTAGCTTCTATTTGGGCTTTCATTGGAATGGATGTTTAGACCCCTGCGATTGCTTTCCAACAGGACTCCACTCTTGTGGCTGCAGTCAGGATTTGGACATGGCATATGTTTACATAGTTGCTAGATTACAGAAAATGTCTTTCTGTTATTGCTATTTTTTCAGTAGATTACACAAGATTTCTTTGTCAGAAATTGATCCTGTAAATCAGGATCTGGTAAATCGTCCCTTCTGGTAGTTAAAATTTCAGCGCTAAGCCCTTCCTGATGGAAACTTTAGAAAAGTTCAGGTTGTTGAAAGCAAACGTTTCTGTTTTCCTTTTACAGAATTCTTTGCTTTTTTATAGTTGTCATAAGATCAAGAAGACAGGATTCGTCAATGTCTTATCCTAGTAAGGGTAGATTCCCATTTTGTTGATCATTTTACAAAGTTGAATAGACAGGAGGAAAATGAAGGCTTTGAGCCCTTGGGAGGGCCCAAGGGGGATTTTGGCCTTTCTGGATAATTCTTGAATATCTGACCACCTGTGGCCTAAGAGGCTTTTCAATAAAGCTATCGCTTCTGCGAGAAAAATCCTAATTCCGCGATGTCACTGGGTGAATGACGAATCTCTAAGGTCCTCTAAGAAGGGTTCAGAGTTTGAGGCATAACACATAATACAGCTCATTTCATTTTGGTAGTAGAAGTTCAATCAAATATGCAGTATTTGACATAAGTCAAATATAAGTATTTGATATAAGTCCTTTTCTCGTTTCCCAAACTTTCTGGCATGGATTTTCTAGAATCAGGTAGTTAAGAAGGAAATAAAATGCATACTGCTTTAAAGAAAATGATAGTATTGGTATATTGGAGCAGCAGGTGCAGAAGGATCTTCCTCACAGTGGGTCATCAATACCAGCTCCTTGATGTTTTAGTCTGATCCCTGGCCTTCCTCACACCAATTGTTTGAGGGTATGCATGAGATCCAGAGATGTTATTCTCATATGATTTTACTGTGGGATTTTTGGATCCTGTGGAGAATTATCTGGTATCGTTATAAAATACACTTTTATTCACCACAAGCAGAATGGTCGTGTAACACCCCATTCCCTTAACTAATTTCTAGGTTTTCCTATTCATTCTTATACTGTCTTTAGTAACATCACTCCTGTACTCCATGGACCTCACAGGGAGTGGATTCTTTTTAGTTGGGAAATTCCAGGTGTATCTCCTTTATCTCCCTCCCTGATAAACAACTTTGTCAAAGCCCAGCTGTGCCTGGCCTCCTAAAAACTATTTAGCTACCACTGCTCTTGAGAGATGGTTACTGTGTTCACAGAGTACTGGAAATTTTTTCTGCTCCATTAACTCCGCTATTTGTATCTTGGAACTTTTTTTTTTTTTCTAGCGCACTATTTCTGCAATTTGTAGCTGTTTCCCTACAGGGCGAAGTATGGAGTCAGTGACTGACATTAAATAATAAATGTCAGCAAAGTGATTACTCTCATTTGGAACTAATAATATTTTATTAAAATTCATAAGAGCACTCAGCTGGTAGCATCAGAGCCAATTACTCATGTGAGCACTGAATGTTCCTTCTCAATTCGAAGTGTGCAGTAGCTCTTTCTGATTTAAGGAAAATACATCTTTGTAGTGAGTTGGAAGATCTAAGTTTTTAACTCTCCCAGTATCAGTCTGAAGCCTAGATTAATACATGATGTAAATGTTTAAATATTAAGAACAGTAGAAATTTAACTCTTCTAAGGGAAAAATTCCTACAGCAGAATCTGATGACAGATGGTATCATTTTCAATTCCATTGGCCCTTTTGTTAGGGTTTAAATCAGAGTACAACCTGGGTGAAAACCATCTTTAGTTCTGCTGGGTCTCACTGTTAAATATTTGTTGGGAAAATAAGAAAGAAAAAAACAAGCTAGCTGTTATTAAGTGCCTGCTTTCTGTCCCTCCAGATCTATTCTCCAATGACCTCTATTCTGCATTTTCTTTAAGGGTCTGAACTTTATGGATGCTGTGGAAGAGAACAAGCCCACTTGATTTCTGGGTTCATACAGTGTTCAGCCAATAAGAAGATATGGCAAGAGATCTGAAAAAGAGAGGGAAAAGGTAGGATTTTATGTCCCCTGGATCCTTCCCTAGGAGGTTGCTCCAGGCTATTTTTTCCATTAAATGTCCCTGCCCCTCTGAAGATGGCCCTCCCTACAAAACTGTCCATCCTGATGCTGGATACTGCTTGTCCTCAATTTCTTCAGGCCCAGAGGTTGTAGCTGCTCTACAATTACTAGTTTCATGGTTCTTCACTATTCCTTATAATTTTTTTAATAAATGTGATTATGCTATTTTCTGAAAGGATCCTGCATAATTTACTAGTCTTAATATAGGTTTGAGTGGATAGGCCATCTATTTGTCTTTTTTAATTTAATTTAATTTTTTTTTTTTTAAAGATTTTATTTATTTGACAGACAGAGATCACAAGTAGGCAGAGGCAGGCAGAGAGAGAGGAAGGGAAGCAGGCTCCCCACTGAGCGGAGGGCCCGATGCAGGGCTCGATCCCAGCACCCTGGGACCATGACCTGAGCCGAAGGCAGAGGCTTTAACCCACTGAGCCACTCAGGTGCCCCTTTATTTTATTTTTGAGACGGGTGATGGGAGTAGTGGCAGAGTGAGATAATTTCAAGCAGACTCAGTGCTGAGCACAGAGCCTGATTCAGGGCTGGATCTCATGAACGTGAGATCATGGCCCAGGCTGAAATCAGGACTCAGAGGCTGAACTGACTGAGTCACCCTGGTACACCAGGGTATCTGTTTGTCTTATCTCCAAATATAGCATGAGGTAAGGGAGCCTGTTAAGTATATATGACTTCCAACCTTAAAAAAACAAATAAACAAAAAACGAAAACTGGATTGTGATACAACTGGTGAGAAGTATGAGTGGTGAGTGATAATGAGAGATGAGAAAATATATATCTGTAATATTTAAGGATATCCAGTTGGTATGCATTGATACAAACATATTGTTGCTAGTAACTGGCTGCTAGGAATCTGTATTGACAAGTATTTTTGTTTTGTTTTTGTTTTAAAGATTTTATTTATTTATTTGAGAGAGAGAGAGAGAGAGAGATCATTAGCGAGAGCAAGCACAAGTAGAGGGTGGAGGGAGAAGGAGAAGCAGATTCCCTGCTGACCAGGAAACACAATGTGAAACTCAATCCCAGGACCCTGGAATCATGACCTGAGCCCAAAGCAGACACTTAACCAACTGAGACATCCAGGTACCCCATAAACTATTTTGAGTATCACTCGGGTTTGTTACACTGATATATACTATTCATGTGGATCAATTGACTACTTGCTAAACCTTTTCCATCAGAAAATTGTCAGAGAAAAGCTTAATTAAAGCCTTAGAAAGCTATCAGAGAACTTTGAGATATTTTCAGCAATTAGAAAACAGTTAATTTCAAACTCATATAAAATATTTTGAAAATATATTTAAAAAATAATTATAAATGATTGAGTCATATTACTGAAATTATAATGCAATGGTTTTCACTTAATTAGAAGATATACACACATATTAGTGTTTTATATTTTTTTAAATATTTCATATTTCAAATATACTCTTGTGATGTTCAAATCAATGAGACTCAGTTTGGTTTGGCACCCATTTGCAAGAAACAATCCACTTACAACTATATTATATATGAACTGAAAAAGAAGGAAAATACACCATAGTCACAATTTTATCATGAAACTCACAATAGCTATTATTTATAAAGTGATTACTATGTTCTGAGCAGTCACTGTGTATACCTCATAAGCAGTATCTTATATTAATTAGTACGATTTTATTTCACTTTTTCAGTTAAGAAAAATAGGACTTAGGTTTAACTGGCCCCAAAACATGCATTTAATTAGCATTTAACTGGACTTAATCTGAAGACTGTTTAATTCCAAAACTCATGGCCTCAACTATTATGATAAATTGCTTCCTTGAACATTTTTATAGCTTAAACCAGTTCTTATGTCTTTGTACAAAACAATCAAAATTATTTGATAATCATTAATTAAAGGAAACATTACTTAGTGTATGTAGTATATGCTTATTTCTTGTCATCCAAATTGACTGCGTAGATCTTACTGCAATGACTGTTAAAATAAGGTATGAAAAAAAAAGTGTGGAGTAGTATGGTCCAAGAAGGAACAAAATGGGCAGCTGTAGAAATGTGTAGAAAGAACATATGTGAAGAGAAACATAAGGAGATAATTGGCAGGAATTTTTTAATTAAAATCTAGACTCAAAAAGAAAATTAGATATTATCTGGTATAATCCCTTCTTTTATACAATCATGAAATGGAAACCAAGAAAGAGTGGCCTCCCAAAGGGCACTGCAGAAATACGTGAGGACCAAAAAAAAAAAAAAAAAAAAAAAAAAGAGGACAGTTTGTAGGAAAGGACTTCCTTCAATGATTCTGTTAAAACAGAACCCAATATAGTTTAATAAATTTGAAAAAAAAAAAGATTTTTATCTTTAACAGATGAGAGTCAACATTACTAAATAACGTATTAGTTGAATGTATATACTTCAGTTTCTTTTTGAGCTCTTGATTCTTATCCACTGGTTTCTCTGTTTTTGTGCCAGTAGCATACAGTTTTATGCTACTGGCACAGCTGTTACTATAGCTTTATAATGTAGCTTGAAATCAGCAAGTGTGATGACTCCTGGTTTGTTTTTCTTCTCATGATTGCCTTGATTATTCAAGGTCTTTTGTGGTTATCCCTCCATATAAATTGCAGGATTGTTTGACTTCTGTAAAAAATGCTGTTGGAATCTTGATGGAGATTACATAGAATCTATAGATAACTTTGGGTAGTATGGATATTTTAACAAAATTAATTCTTCCAACCTGTGGATAAGGAATAGCTTTACATTAATTGTGCCTTCTTCAGTTTCTTTCATCAGCATTTTGTAGTTTTCAACATAGAGGTCTTTCACCTCCTTGGTTAAATTTATTCCTAAGTATTTTATTGTTTGTTGCTATTGCAAATAGGATAATTTTGTTTTTCAGATAATTCATTGTTAATGCATAAAAACACACTGATTTCTGTTTTTTAAGTTTGTATCCTGTGGCTTTAATGATTTCATTGATTAGATTGCACCATTTTTGGTGGAGTCTTTAGGATTTTCTATATATAGAATCATATCATATGCAAATAGAAACAATTTTTCTTCTTCCTTTCTAATTCTGATGCTATTTATTTATTTATTGTTGTGATTGCTCTGGCTGGGACTTCTGGTACTATATTAAATAAGAATGGTGAAAATGAGTGTCCTGTCTCATTTTTAACTTAATAAACGTTAGATTCTAAATGAAACTGTGGACTTTTTTTAGGAAAAGGAAAAATAAGGAAATATAAATAAGGAAACATAAATGTTCTTTTTTTTACTTTCATAGCATGATTTTAAGAATTTATTAAAATATACAAAGATTTTCTTTTTTGATATTAAAATTATTGTACTTTTGAATCACCAGCAATGTAATCATCCATGTGGATTCTTTCTCCAATTCTTTTTTTTTTTTAAGATTTTATTTTATTTGTCAGAGAGAGAGAGAGAGAGAGTGAGCACAGGCAGACAGAGTGGCAGGCAGAGGCAGAGGGAGAAGCAGGCTCCCCGCTGAGCAAGGATCCCTATGTGGGACTTGATCCCAGGACGCTGGGACAATGACCTGAGCCGAAGGCAGCTGCCCAACCAACTGAGCCACCCAGGCATCCATCTTTCTTCAGTTCTTGAATGATAGAGTTCTACCTGATCTGAATTTTTCATGATGTCTGTGATTCCAGAAACTCAATAATTACATCCAACATCCTACTTCAAGATTTCATAAAATGCTACATCTTTGTAAGATTTTATATTTTTCTTTGAAATTAATTTGAACTACTTTTTCTCTGCATTATTAAATATAGAAGGGTCTTAACCAACAGAGATGGTGCCATAATATGGGAAATAGAATCTATTGTTAAGTGTGTAAATAGAGACTAATTTTATAACTGGTCAGTCATGGGTAAATATTTTTCTTGTAGAATATTTTTTAAACCACTTTAATTAAGATGTGGTTGACATATAAAAGCTATACATGTTTAATATATACAACTTAATGAATTTGGAGATAAGTATGCACCTATAAAACAGGACTATAATCTATTCCATAAACATGTTCATCACCTCCAAAAAATTTCCTCCTATCCTCTCCAACTTATTAATTTTTAAAAAATATTTTATTTATTTATTTGACAAAGATCACAAGTAGGCAGAGAGACAGGCAGAGAGAGAGGAGGAAGCAGGCTCCCTGCCGAGCAGAGAGCCCGATGCGGGGCTCAATCCCAGGACACTGGGATCATGACCTGAGCCTAAGGCAGAGGCTTTAACCCACTGAGCCACCCAGGCACCTCCAACTTATTAATTTTTTATGATAAGAAAACTTAACATAAAATCTAACCTCTTGGTAAATTTTTCAGTATACAATACAATATTGTTAACTTTAGGCTCTATGCTGTACAGGAGACCTCTAGGACATAATGTATTTTGTATAATTGAAACTTTGTATCCTTTGATTAATATCTCCCTATTTTCTCCTACCCCTATCCTGGAACAAGCACCATTCTACTCTTTGTTCCTATGAGTCTATTTTAGATTTCTCATATGAGTGGTGTCATGTAGTATTTGTCTCTCTGTGTCTGACTTATTTCTTTCAGCATAAGGTAAAGGAAATGCATTGTTAACAGCTAAATATTTGTTGGATAACATTGTTAGGTTCACCTATGTTGTCACAAATGGCAGGATTTCCTTCCGTTTCAGGGCTGAAATAGTCAGTTGTGTGTATGTACTATGTTTACCTTATCCATTCATCCATTGATGGGCATTTAGGTTGTTTCTATGTCTTGACTATTATGGATAACATGTATAACATTTGTTTCCTTATACAAATTTGTCACTGCAAGGACTTAAAAATATTTTATTGGATTATAAATATCTCTTCAAGAATATAGGTGCTATAATTTAGATAATTTCACAAATAATAATGAGCACTTGCCATTATACAGCAGCATTTCTGTGTATGTATGTGCATGTTTGACATGGAAGGCTTTACAAATCAAAATGTCTGTCAAAAATAGGAATGTCAGGTATTTTATATATCTGAAGACCAAATATGAATTTTCAAAATTGTCAATATATTGCAATGTCTATTTGCATTTTATCCTTGGATAAAATTTTCTACTCCTCACTTTAGTTAATGAGCAAGCCCTCTATTTTTTATGCTATTATTATTAATTTTGCAACTACAGAGATTATAAAGTGAAGAGATCATTAATACTGACATTGGATAGTACTTAAATTTTTTTTTTTTTTTTTTGCTTGATTTCATAGCAAAAACCTTAGGGATTTAAATATGTTTCTACCAACAGAAGTTGTTCAATTACATAGTATTGTGGTTCTCTTGTCCTTTTCCTGAGTTCAGTGAAAAATAAACATAAAAATAAAAGTCTGTAATATCTTTATAGATATAGTTTTTCCTCAAGATTTGTGAAATAACAGTTGTTCAAATGGGAACTAGGTTTAATATTTTTTATTATTTTATAATTTATATTTTATAATTTATATTTTAAATTTTTTTATTATTTTTTATTTCCTTTAAAGGTATCAAAGCAGATTTCTCAGCAGCTGAATATCAAATGTGTTCTAATGGGTTCACTGTTTTCATTTCTTCTCTTTCGTCTTTTTCAAGCATATAGCCATATATGCTTGAGTATGTGCACATAGACACACTCATATTATTATGTGTGTTTATATATGTGTGTGTGTGTGTGTGTGTGTAAGGCATGTATTTAAAACACACCCGACTTGCTTTTAAGCCTACTGATTTTGGAAATGAAAGCTGTTTGTAACATAAATGTGATTGTTAGGGAGCATTTTAGATGAAAATGCAGTCAGCCTAGATTATAATGCATTGTGTTGCTTGTAGTCTTATTTTATTTTATTTTTTGTACAATTAAAAGAGCAGACCTGGCTTTAAAACAAGCTTATTCCATTTTTGTTGCCACAAATTCTCCCCTTCTCATTCCTGCCAGTTCTTACAGGATTCACAAATATGTTTCCTATTCTGAGCAGTGGCTCATAAATACAGAGAGAGAAAAAAGTCGTTAGAAAGCAGGTCTCTTCCAGGGGCATGGACAGCTGCCTAGAGGGGCACTCAATCATGCATTTTGACTTTGGTAATTGAATGCTGTATCCATTTCTCTGCCACATTATCATAAAAGAAAGAGTACCTAAGGAAATGCAGTGTAACAGCTAAATATTTGTTGGATAACATTGCTAACTCTTTTAAATAATCTCATAACAAGGAATAAAGGGATCAGGGGGAAAAAAACAACTAGGGATTCCAGTTTTCCTTTTTATTATATTTTTTTATTTCTGAAATGGTAATTTCTGCTTTTAGTGCTCTTCCACCTATTATAATAAAAGCATGTGGGAATCCTGATTTTCCTGGAAGGGACTTTAAGCAGTCCGTTCTCTTCAATTAAAAAAAAAAGTGCTAATATACATTTTTTCCCCTTCCATGACATTCTTAAAATCTGTGTGCCTAAACAAATTAACTTTCTATTATCAACAGACTCATTTGGAAGATAGAGCATATTCACTGAGCAATAGGTAGGCCATTGGGAATTTAACCAGAGGAGCCAGGAGAAGAGGGATCTTACAGCTAATTTGTATCAAATGTTAGATATCATATTTTATGGGACTTAAAAAATAATATGTATTTCCTCACTGGAACAAACTTATCTTCCTTCCACTTTATCCTATACTTCACGTATCCTCTTGTAATGCATGTTCTTGATCATAAAGAGAGATAGCAGATGGGGTTTGGATGCACAATCTGTACAGACTTTGGAACAATGACTGTGATGTCGAGAGAGAGATTTTTAATTTCTTGGAATCCCACATAGAAACGTAAAAGGAAGCTATTTATCAGAAATCAAAAAGCCATTGACACAACAAATGTAGGTACAAGTTATCACCATAAACCTCAAAACACAAGCGGTAAGGAAAAACTACCCAAGTTACACAATTTATTTGGTATCAGAAAGTAGAGGAGTACAATGTGGAGTGTTACAGACTGTAAACAGGAGAACCCTGAAAACAACCAAGAGGAGTTTACTGGAAAGGTTGGTGGCCTAATTTGAGAATGGTCATTGAAATTAAAGTTTTTTCCCCCTCTCTGATAGTGCATGAGTACATAGGACATCAGTGAGGACAGAAGATGCCTAGACCAATCTAAGGTCTGTAAACTCTCAACACCGACCAACCAGGGCTTTTTTCTAGGACATGGCCTTACCCCAAGAAGAAACTCTGGAACCGGAACAAAAACTGAGCAGGATAGGGGACAATAGAGATAAAGAAAAGAAAAAGGTACAGATGGGAAGAGAACAAAGGCAGGAAAAGCCCAGAAAGTAGGCTGCAATATATTTTCCCTCTACATGAAAACAAAAGAAGTTAGAGCTCTACAAAACTAGGAATGCTACCTTGAACGTGCTTTCAGAAAGTTCATGAAAACAAATTTTACAGAAAATGAGCACTCAGGCAAAATGAAGATCAAAGTCTACGTATACACAAAGAATAAGGAGCAAAATATTTTTATAGATGTCATTAAAGTCATAACTGAAAACAAAACTTTAACCTCCAAAATTACTAAAGGAATTAAGGAAATGACAAAAACATGAAAGAATAATATAAATCGTCATTACAAAAACTCTGATATGAGCTACTTGAGCATGGAGAAAGAACTAGAAACAAAATAAAAATATTTAGAAGTGAAATGTAGAAAAAACGCAAGACAATACTGATGCCTGTATTTCCTACTGATGCATAGTAGGTCAGCCCCAAATGTGGCCATTCCAAACAGAAAAACATTTATTTCACAGTATGGGCAAGACAGAAATTATGTGCGATTTTACTGGATGCCTCTAGCTCAGGGTCTCTTACAAGGCTGAAACCAAGATGTCATCCTGAGCAAAGTCACCTCAAGGCTTGGGAGGAGAGAGTCTGCTTTCAGACGTATTCCTGTTACCTATTGCAGGTCCCAGATCCCTTTTTGGCTACTCTTGAGACATTAATCCCTTGGTAGGTGGGCCTCCCTAAGTGAACAAATGAGAGCGAAAGAAGGCATGGAAGGTGGAAATCACAGTCTTTTTATAACCTAATCCCAGAAGTGGCCTCTTATTGTTTTTGGTGCATTCCCTTTATTAGAAGTCCCTAGATCCAGCCCACCTTCGAGGGAAGCATGAGAATATCCAGAGGTGGAGATCATTGAGAGTCACCTATTATGATGCTATATCATAATGCCTTACAATAGTTAGGATGTAAAAAATTTAAAAAGAAATGAAAAAACTAAAAATGACAAGTATTAAAGATAGGCAATGAAGGTTTGACATATTGCTAATGGGACACTATGAAGAAGCAAATCAAAACAAGGAATCACAACAAATACCAAAAATTGTAAGAAAGCTTTCTTGAATTAATGAATGCAGGCACTGAGGATATATTGCTTCTAACCTAATTAAAGGTGAGGCAAGCATTCATTCTATCCCTCCTGATGAAAAAATACAGCATCACAGTCATTGCCAAATGCCTGTCAACTTACATTATTATTTAGTGTTTTCATTTAACTTACTTTCTGAGATTTTGTTTACTGTAGCATTATATCCTGAATTTAAAATGCCAGCTGTATTTTCTAATATACACTAAAGTAAGTAATTCATACCTTTTTTTTTTTTTCTAGGTATAGATATGTTCTATCTAAAACCTAATAGTATACTATATGAGGTAAAAGTACCACACTTTGGGAAAGACTTGTCTAGCATGTAATAAGTGTTCAATAAATGTTAGGTTATTTTGACAGAGACTAGGAAATTGTTATAAATGGGTATGTTCAGAACTACCCCGAGACTGGAAAATCTAGGTCAGAGTTAATGTCAAAATAGTGAGTTAGCTAACACAGTCATGAAATACAGAAGTTAGCATGACAATGGAAGTATCAGTCTATTCTTACGAGTTTTGTGAGCATGATTGTATTTTCTTACATTCAATGGGAAGTAATTTCTTATCCCTTAGCTTGGACTTTGATATTGTTTAGTGAAGATGAATGTAGTATGCTGAAGTGGCAGAATCAGCTCTCTTTGGCTTTGTGTCACTTTCCAAAGTACCAGATGGATGTATTGTGTGCAACACTCACTCATAAACTATTTTAGTATTTTTCTATTTCAGGATAAATTCTTCATATGTATGGTACTGATAGAGATGTACTGTTAATAGGTGCCTGCATTTATCACTTTCTCATCCAGTTAGTAGGTGACTATGTAATCATTTTTCAAACAGTATTCTTTGCTGAGCTGACATTTGCATCTCTAATAATTTTGCATAATTAGTCTATAAATAGTTCTTTTGTAAAATTAGGATGATGGATAAAGTTTAAAGATATATGAATATATACATATAATTGTTGCATGGAAAGTAATCCTAAACAAAGCAAAGGAAAGATAACTGGTTAGAAATATGTAAGAAATGTGATCCTTGAAAGAAAATTCTCTTTCTAGAATTCCTAATAGTGACAAGAATGAATGCTAGGCCTACAAAATTCATAGACTTTAGACTTCAGAGAACAGGTACTATCAATAAAAAGTAACTTAATTAGGATAAAAAAACTTCTGGCCCCCAAACACAGAGGAAACTAACAGGGAGAAAGAGGCATTAAAAACGAAGGTCCATAGTTTTACTGTAAGAGAAAACAAGAAAAAAAAAATTCCCCTTCAGCAGCTGGCAACTTTACAAGTCCCTGATTATGGAAATTACTGGGACTTTAGTGCTTGGCCAGGTTATAAAGTAAATAGTTTAAAAACACTCTAATTCAAAGTGTGTATCTTTTTTTTCCCCATACTTCTTTTGGACTGTAGCTTCATTTTTATTCCTTTTTGAATTTTCTCTCTATGGAAATGCAGAGGAAATTAAATCTTCTACCGTGTTCCAAAACTCTACAGTGAAGTTATTTATCTGTTCCCATTTCTCCATCTCTAGGTACCACAATAGACATTCACATAGGAATGTTTGCAATGGCAAGATGTGAATTATATATGAAATTTAAAATCCTTCTGTACTGAGGGGAAATAGCTATTCTGGGTAATCGCTGTTCCTGGGTACTAGGAAGCAGATCTACATCATGGAGCAATAAAGAGAATGTTCTTTGGAAGTTGTATGTGGAGCCGAGGTTTGCTTTATCTGTGAGCATGGCCTATCCCCTCACTCATTATAGTCCACTAACCCAGGACTTCATTTTCTTTTCTAATGTACAAAGATCTCCCCTCATATGTAAGGATCTTGTATGAGGTTATTTGTTCTTCCTGAAAAGAACAAATCCCTGTCTTAGTTTGGGCTGCATAACAAAATACTATAGACTGGTTGACTTATAAACAACAGAAATTTACTCTCATAGATCTGGAGGCTGAGAGGTCCAAGAGCAAGGTCCTGGCAGATTTGGTGTCTGATAAAGTCTAGTTTGTTGGTATGTTCTTGCCTCACATGGCAGAAAGAAGGAGATAGTTCTCTGGGGTTTCTTTTGTAAAGGCACTACTTCCATTCATGAAGACTCCACCCTCATGGCCTAATCATCTCCCAGAGACACTATCTCCTAATACCATCACATTGGAGGTTAGGGATTCAACATCTGAATTGAGGATTCAGACATTATGTCCAAAGCAATCTCAGTTTCCTCAAGGTACTTACCTGTCATTACGGTCTTAACCTAAGTGTTCCTTGAGGAGTCTTATCCTAAAGCAAGTTAACTTTCCCTTTTCTCATACTCATGCAACCTACATTTCTGTTTTAAATAATTTACTAGAATTATAACTAAGTAATTCTTCATGGAACTTTTGAGTTCCTGTATTTTGCCCCTGCATGGTTTTATTTATCACTAAACTGTAAGAGGAGCTTAACCTAAAAAATAAAAAAAAAAAAAAAAAAAAATTTTTTTTTGAATGAACACATGAAAAATTAATTAAATGGCATTTACCAGCTCAGTGGCAGGCTGAAAACTTCCTCTTTGGCTGATGAACTCCACAATAGATGGAAGTAGAGTATAGGAGAAAAAGCAGTCTATCTGGAGTCAGAACTTTTAGGTTCAAGTGCTGGCTCTATAAATTTTTAGCTGTGTGCTAGTTAAAAGACAGCCTAAGTGTTAGGTCCCTCAACTGTAACATACTTCGCTCAAACAGACACTTCCCTTTATTTAAAAACTATTTAGATATTCTAAATGTAGACAAGGGTTCTTTACAATGGAAAAAAAAAATGGCACGTTATATAGTACAATAATGTCCATACAGGCAGTGACCTGCACAGTTTAGCAAATGTTTCTTAATATCCCAAATGTCTTTGACTAAAATATAGGAGAAAATGATGAAAGTTTGCTGTCTTAAAATTCTCATTAAAGTGCTAAACAGAATGGTAACAGTAGTCACAAAACTTGCAAAGTTCAGGATTAGCTTGGCATTGCACTTAACAGAATTTCAGAAAGACTACTGCTAATATTTAGGTATCTGAGCTTCTTTGTTTTCCTGGCTTGCTGTGCACAATGTCAATGTTGAAGTCCAGAGGTTAAAATTAGGTTCTATCTGAGATAAAATGGTATATTCAACCCATTGAAAGAAACAATTTTTCAGTATTGTTGTATGCATAATTCTTTCTGAGATGGTTAAGAAGCTAGTGAAAACATGCAACAGCCACTACTTTGAAAAGGATTTATTTATAATAATGAGACAGAAATAGCCATGAGGTAGGTAGAGGCTCTTTTCTCATGTAAGATAATAAGTTAACCCCAGCCATCAGGTGGGCTGTGGAGAGGATGAAGTGCTGACTTGCCCACCTACTTAGGTTTTCATGTGCACAATATCCAAATTCACTCTCACAAGTTAGATAAGCAGAAGCTTAAAAAGGTGGGACTGAGGATCAGGATGACAAATTGAACTTAGTGTTGAACTTCTCCATCAGCTCTAAAAAATACAACAAAGAAAGAATTTTTTTTTTGTTTTTTTTTTTTTAAACAAGAAAATAATTGAGGTATGGTAAACTCAAAACAAGCAAAATATCTCCATGGACCAGAAAGGGAATAAAAAATCACAGTGCTAAGTTAGTAATCAGGGACTAGAGCCAGGGCCTTCTGGGCTCTGGGTCTGGATGCAGCTAGGATTTGCTTCCTGCAGAGTAATGGAATTCGAAGTTCAATGTGCATGGCAGTAGACCAGAGTCAAGTTAATTGCATGAAACCTGGGGCAGGTGTGGGGCTCATAAGCCTATGAAATATGGTCAATAGAAAGTTATGGCAAAAAAAAAAAAAGTTATACCTACTGCCTGGAGCTGTAGTTTATATAAACATGCTTGCCTGCAATGTTGAAGGATACAGATGAACCTTACCAACAGGATCTAAAATTAAGCCACTCTACATTTCATGACTGATTTTGAGATAAGCTTATGTTCATGACAGAACTAGAACTTTGAGCCATTAAAAAAAAAAAAAAGTACTGAAATAAAGTTCCACTGGGAACCAGATTTTATCTATGAAAGAAAGCAGGATCTCTGTGGCAACCAGAAAACAGACTTTCCTACATTGGAGTACTTGGAAGGATACTTGATCTAGAGAGTAAGGTTGTGTGCTATTCCCCAAGCAGAATCCAGAGAGTTGATTGCCTTTATACAGTAAGTAGCTGTAAGGCCCATTGAGGGCAACACAGATGTCAGTTCTTAGATAAGCTGTAGATCTGTAGGTCCATCTGTAGATAAGCTACCATCTGTATTATGGTCATAGTAGAGAAGATTTTTCAGACACACAGGGGCCCACAGAAAGACAAAAGTGACCTTGAGGTCAGTGATTGATGACCATTTGGATTGATAGACATCTCAAAGGCTACTCTTAGACATCTCAAGGATTATAGCTCATGTTTTCTGCCTTTCCCTCACATACCTTGCCGTAGAACAAGATAAGCCTCTTAGGCACAATACAGTACAAAAGGAAAGTTTTAATTTGATCAGTACTATTTTCTGCTGCTCTGATAAATGTGAGTTTAAAATAGAAATTATGTTGTCTTGCCTACTAAGATTCATGCCAGTTTTCAATCCAATTAATTCAGCCAAGTAAAATGTGATTCTATGTTACTAAAAGGTTAATGAATTGGACACGAAAGATGGACAAGTTAGCCAGACAATAAGGCCAGGGGTCCAGATACACCATTCACATTCTCTGTCCTGGCCGGAGTTTGGCACTGTTCATTGGTAGTTGTTGCTCTGGCTTAGACTTTGATGAGAGTGTCTCTGGCCCAAAGTGGTAGCACATGGCAGAAATTCCAGTTATGTCCTTCTTGTGGGATCACTTCTTGTAGGGAACCACGTTTTGCATCTTATTCCCCTAAAAAGCAGACATTTCCTTCAGATTACCCCTTCTACCACCATCTTTCCTGAGGAGGTAGTAGAAGGAGAATAATCTATATATAAATTTTGTGTTATGGTAGAAAAATTTATTCAATATAAAAACAACACTTTCTCCTTGAAAGCTGCAGATTGAGTATAACTGAATCTGCCTTTTTATATCCTTCTCTCCCTTTTCAATCTTTTTATCACCCTAGTTATAAACAAAAGGTACCCAGTGTAATCCTGATAGGGCCAACAATTTCCCAGAGTGGCTTTCCTAAGTACTTTTAGTAAAAAAAGAGAGACTGATTATTTTGCCATTAGACTTGACATGGCTTTCCCCTCTCTACTTTCATCCTAAAACCAGTATCACTTCAGCCCATGTCCAACTTTGCATAGAAGAAAAGTGAAATCAACCTCCTGAGGAGCCATACGGATACTCTTTGACAATTGCAATTTAACAAACCAATAAACAAGATGAGGACTAAAAAAGTTCAGTGTCAGATTTTTAAAATCTTGAGTCATCTTAAATTTCCATTCTTATAAGATGATGCTCAAATAATTCATTAGAAACAGAGATTGTTAAAATAGGTCAGAGGCTGAACTTACAAGGAAAAGAATGACCTTGTGTTTCGTGTGTGTGTGTGTGTGTGTGTGTGTGTGTGTGTGTGTGTGTATGTGTGTGTATGTGCTGTTAAGTTACCAGGGAAAAACAGACTTCTTTATTTTAAAACCTCATATTTTTAAACCCCTATATTCTGGCAAAGAAAAGACAGTAGTATATTTCTACAGCTTGAGCATGTGTGTTTATAGAGGAAAGGGGAAAAAAATATTTTGTGTTCCAGACTCAAAGAAAGGATTTCAGTACAACTGGGGAAAAAAGTGAAGGATGAAGGCTGGTGTTTAGAGCTGGGGCTATGACGAATGTTCTTGATTCCCAAGATTGCCAGGCAGGGACCTGAGTATCAAGAGTTTGAATGCTCCATGTGAGCCTGGGCCTCTCAGCAGGGAGCATGACTGACTGAGACCAGAATTCTACCTCTAAATATAATGTAAACCCAATTGCTTGGACAATCCTGGGAAGGGAGAGGTGTTCACTGAGAATGATTGATATGGAGGACCTGTCAACTTTGGCAAGCAGGGAAACAGAGTAAGATTTAGAAAAATGTGGGATGCCTGGGTGGCTCAGTTGGTTAAGCCACTGCCTTCGGCTCAGGTCATGATCCCAGGGTCTTGGGATCGAGTTCCACATCGGGCTCCTTGCTCAGTGGGGAGACTGCTTCTCTCTTTGCCTCTGCCTGCCACTCTGCCTGCTTGTGTTCTCCCTCTCTCTCTTTCTCTCTCTCTTACAAATAAATAAATAAAATCTTAAAAAAAAAAAAGATTTGGAAAAATGAAGGAACATAAGTATTTGTACACATCCATACCTAAGATAAAGAGAAATTATCAAATAAGCATTTATGAATGTTTACCGACACATTTTACTTTTCCCTAAAGCAGATTTTATAGCTCTAATTTTCATTTCTACAAAATGCTGATTTCTCATGTCCTTGGGAAAAAGTGGGGCTTTCCTTTAAGCTTAACATTTTATCTCAGACTTACTCTCCTTCAGTTGCACTTACTTGTTGTATCTCTGTAATAATGTTTCTATAAGCACTTAGGAATGTTTAGGAAAGATGAGTATTTCAAAGGTCTTAAAATTGAATAATAAATCATCAAGGATAACTGTATGTTCATAGTGCTTACTATGCTAAAATCTTTGAATGCAAATATTTATTTAGAAATGGATACCATAACCTGAAACTGTAAACTACCATTTTTGTCACATACTAAATTTTAATATCTACTTTATTCTATTTATTGATTGATTCTATCACAATAATCTTAATCTATTCTGAACCAACATAACATGGTTTTAAGTTTAAGGCAATCATCTAGTTCATGTAGTATCAAAAAGCATATCCTTCTTTAGTATTTTTAAAGTAGTATTTTACTATTTTTTTTAATGGATACTTAAGGATGTTTGCCTTTCCATCTTAAATTTAAATTTCTTTTTTTTATTTTTTGTTTAGAGAGGGAGGGAGAGAGAGAAAGAAAGAGGGTTGTGGGGAGGGCAGAGGGAGAGAGAATCTTAAGCTGGCTCCACAGCCGGCACAGAGTCCAACACAGGGCTCCGCCTCACAACCCTGAGATCATGACCTGAGCTGAAATCAAGAGTCAGATATTTAACCAACTAAGCCACTCAGGTGCCCCTTAAATTTGAATTATTTTCACCTACTTTTTAAAAAAGCTAAATTCTGGGGGCACGTGGGTGGCTCAGTCGTTAAGTGTCTGCCTTTGGCTCAGGTCATGATCCCAGGGTCCTGGGATCGAGCTCTGCATGGGGCTCCCTGCTCAGTGGGAAACCTGCTTCTCCCTCTCCCACTCCCCCTGCTTGTGTTCCCTCTCTTGCTGTCTCTCTCTCTCTCTCTATCAAATAAATAAATAAAATCTTTAAGAAAAAATCTGTGCAGAGTTGCATTTATTTATATTTATGGATTTGCTTCTATTTACATGTACATTTAGAGGATGGCTAGACCTTAAAGGGCCTCATAAAAACCTCAAAGAATCTGGGTTTTTTTCTTGAGGTCAGTGAGTTTCAGTGCATTTCTTGAGACCCAAAATGAAAAGGCTCAGGGAAACAGAGGAAAAATTTGACAGAGAGACTATTTTGCTTACAGGGCGAGGGGTGATTGAAATAAAGGGGACAAGATCTGAGACAGGAAGCTCAGTAAAGCAGCAGCTATAATACTCAGGTGAAATACGAAGGCAATGAAAAGGCCTAAATGAGGGATACAAGAGTAAGGAGAGATAAGTGGTGATTTAAAAGATAGTAGACCTGAGTGTTGGGCAAGGCATGAGTGAAGCATAAATCTCTTGATTTCTTGCCCCATCCAGTGATCAAAATGTAATACAATATCTATACTGCATGGGATACAGTGTAGCCAGAGAGCAGGGAGTAATAGGTAAATGTGTTTCTGATAGAGCCCTACATTCAAAAAGCAGGAAGCAAAATGTCATGAAATAAGTATAGCTATATAAACAAAACAATGTAAAAGAGAAAAAAAATAAATATATCAGAAGCTACCCTAAATAAAAGAAAAATGTTTAGTTATAAATCTAGTCACTTGTTTTACAGAAAACAATAAAATATTAAAAGATGCTTTTTTTTACTATCGCTCATAATAAGTATTTTTTAAAGATAGCATTCTTTGTTGTTTTTTTTTAAATTTAAAAGATAGCATTCTTGACTTTATTACGTGGCTGACTCTGTGTTGAGCAACTGCCAGTGTTATTTCATTTTCTTCCCATAGGCTTCCTTTCAAGTAAGAGTGCTATGAGTCTCCTCTTTCTTATTTATTTTCTTACAAGTTGAGGAAGCTGCTGCTTATAGATATAACTTACTTGCTGAACATCCCTGATACACTGACAAGTGACAGTCAGAACTGATATGCAGTTAATGTTGAATAACTTTCTTAAAAGTTGTTTCTTTTTCTTGTAGCCTTCATTGAACTGTGTACATATTCAGCACTAATTACTGTCAATTAATACATATCATTTTTTGGTGCTTCAGAGAAGAGACAGCAATTACAGATAATGGAAGAAGATTTTTTTTTTAAATATACAAAAACAAAATACATTATTTACAAACATACAAAAGCAAAACAGACCATATTGATAAGGCCATGCACTTTTAAAGAACCTCTAGCTACTATCATTCAGAAAAGCGTCTGGCAATCAAGAAAGGTTCAAGGAAAATTTCATGGCTCCATATATTAAAATCTATGAACCAGCATCGGTATTCATGTTCTGACTACCTCTGTTGATAATGTTCATATTGGCCATAAGAATTTTCATTATGAATTGGAATGTCTTCACCTTCAGCCACAAATTTACCAGTACCATTCCTCTTCTGTTTGGAGTTATTTGGGTCATGTGGAGAGCATGAAGTAGAAGAGAGCACATTTCCTTACATTAATGATTTTTTTTTTTTGCATAATTCTTTTAAGATTTTCCATTTATTTGACACAGAGAGAGAATGAGAGAGCACAAGCAGGCAGAGTAGGAGGTACAGGCAGCAGGAGAAGTAGGATCCCAGTGAGCAAGGAACCCCATGCGGGGCTCAATCCCCACGACCCTGGGATCATGACCCGAGCCGAAGGCAGATACCCAACCACTAGAGCCACCCAGGTGTCCCAATATTTTTGTATAATCCTGAACTGGTTTCCACAGGATGTTTTTCAGTATAAGTGAGCCTCCAAAATCCATTCTAATATTATGCTCAGTCACCTTCTTTTTCTGTTTTCAATAAACATGGATGCAATGCATTTTCAACAACTAAAGTTATTCAGCAAAGCAAATAGTGTTAAATATAGCAAAGGGCATGATGATCAGGCTGAGAAGTTAAGGCAATCATCCAGTTCATGCAAATTTACATGGAACCAGACCCTGTTGCCTACCTTTCAATTCCAGTGAGGTGAAAGTTGCAGTTACGTGCTGTAAGCACAATCAGCATTGTGTTTTCTGTAGTAGTCCAGGCTCCATGAACAGTGCCAGCATCATTTAAGATACACCTGCTAGTCAGTTCATTTGTGCTAAAAATGGTTAACTAAAGAAGAGCGGCTTCTCTTTTCTCTTTGACGTGGAGTTGAGTACCTTCTAATACTGGGTGATGGGTTTTTGGCAGTGATAGTGGTAAGAACAAAGTGCTTCATAGTAACAAACCATTCAATTAGGTTCAGCAAGTAGGAGAAAAAAGGGGGGGGTTTATAACAATAGAGAGGGAGCAGGCATTTGAACACCAAAGAATGACCCTATATTTAGTTTACAGCTCTGCCTCTTATTAGCTGAATAAACAAGGTTTTAAGTCTATTTGAGGCTGAGTTTCCTCCATCAGAAAGTGAGGTTAAAAACACTTACCTCATTGGTTATGTGGAGAAAATGCAACATGGTATCGCCACATAGTATCAGCAGATACTGGCTTTCATCTTTTCTTTGTCCTTATTCTTCTATCATTACTCCTCTCCCATTAATTAGTTATATTCTGGAGGAAAGAAAAGCTACATTCAAATGATATGAAGGTACCATGTGCATTGTTAACTATTTCTCTTGCTCTGTGGGCTGGCTGGTTTCTAATTTTTTTCCCCCCTGTGAAATCTGCTCATCTTCCCTGTCTGTAACACCTCAGTCATTTACTCCCCATGATATTTTTCCAAAACAAAAACAAAAACCCATAAAACACAGTTATCTCCTGACAATCTATTTGTCATGGTCCCATCTCCATTAATCATTTTTTTCCAATAAATTAATTAGTGCCCCAGTCTAACGAGCAGTTTATATTTTGATCATGGCCTTTAGGAATTAATTTCCAAACTCAAACTCTGGGGAATACTGACCTCTTTGTTCTCAACTTCTGTGACTAGGAAGGCTTGGAAGCCCTAGGATCCTGCTTGTAAATTCCCAAGTTTGGTTCTAGATCTGGGAAACTCCCAGCCTGAGAGGAACAAAGGAGAAGAGCTAATGGCATCTTTAAATGGCTGACAAATATTGAGAGTGGAACATGAATTGAGGAAAGATCTGGAATAACTATTAAAAATGCTAAGTTCTAGTCTTCATTCTGCTCATATTTCACTGTGTAACCTGAGCAATTTTTCCTCAAAGGAAAAATGTACATTTGGATTCAAGGATTTCTAAAAAAAAAAAAAAGAAAGAAAAATAGTTTATATTTTTACGATTCCACAAATAATGTCAGGAATTAATGTTACTTTATATAAAAATGCAATTATAGCTCTTGTCACTGTTCTAAACACTTTATAAATATGAGCTTATTTAATCCTCTTTTTTTTTTTTAAAGATTTTATTTATTTATTTGACAGAGAGAGATCACAAGCAGGCAGAGAGGCAGGTAGAGAGAGGAGGAAGCAGGCTCCCCGCTGAGCAGAGAGCCCGATGCGGGGCTCGATCCCAGGACCCTGAGATCATGACCTGAGCCGAAGGCAGCGGCTTAACCCACTGAGCCACCCAGGCGCCCCTTATTTAATCCTCTTAATGGCTCTATAAATTAGGCACTATAATTATCTTCATAGAGATTACAGAACTGAAAGTCAGAGAAGTGTAGTGTTTACTTGACCTAAGTTACATAGCTTTTACAAGGTAGAGCCAGGATCTGAAAACATTAGCTTGACTTCAGCATTTCTATTCTTAACCACTATACTTGGCTGCACTTAAAAATGAGATATTTATATATCTCTTTATACATTTTTGGATATGCTTCCTAATCACTATGCTGTACTACATTGAGAAGGAACATATTTTGAATCAGTTCTGTCACCCACTTACTATGTCCATGCCTGGAGATGTTGCTGAGCCAAGGTAGGTGCTCATCAACTTTGAAGAGGAACAGCCATGATTCTTCTGCTGTTCTGGTCATTCTATAAGGCTGAGCCTCATTCTTCTATTCAGAAAAGTGGGATGAGGTGTAACCTTTTTTAAAATGATTAGCCTGTTTTTTCTCAGATCACAAAGGTCAATTTACAGGCTGATAGGTTAAATGCTTTTTTCAGCACAATCTTAGAGAATGAAGATGTTTTTGATGCCTCTGAAATGACTTTAATAGCAGATGATTTTCCTTTAAAAGAAGCTCTTTTCTAGTTTTCCATCAAGAAAACCTGCTAGTTGACATTTATCTCTTGGGAGGACATTGCCCCATATGTCACCAAGAACCAAGACTGCCCTGTCATATACATGTAGTAGCTGTCAATCAATTTATTTTTAATGTGACCCTTGAATCCCTATGCAGAATCAAAGGCATTCTCTTGCTCTACCCCTCAAAAATCCTTTTAAGTATGACTATGAAAGGGAAAAGGGAGCGTAGCATTATGCAAGGATCTTTTGCCCAATATTGGTTCTTCAAGAAGCTCTCGGTTTCCTAATTTTTAGATTGGGAATGATGATCAAGAACTCAAAGAGTTTCTCTGAGACTTAGAAAAGATTATATATGTAAGTTGCTTGATGCAGTATCTGAAACATAGTACAGTTGTTTGATAAATACTATTTTTTCTTTCTACTTCCATCTGAGGCCAACCAAGATTTGCATATATTCTTTAGAATAATGGAATCCCATGATTAGCCCTAGCTCTACATTTACACTTTAGCTGCATTTTTCCATTTATGTAGAACTAGATTTCTGTTTTCAAGTTAAATTTTATTGATCACTGCTAAGTCATCACTGTGCTATGTACTAAAAAGAATATTAAAATTATGCAATCCATGTAATGTACACTTACCCTAAATGAGCCATGAATCCTCTTAAAAGACAAGGCTACTACCTTGTCTTCATTCTCCACCACACACACACACACACACACACACACTATAAATATAAGAGCACCAAATAGGATTATAAAATAATTTGGAGGCAAGATCTGCATATCAGATCACATGGAATAGTTGATCTTGATTATAATAACTGGCAGGGTTTTCATAAAGAAAGTGGATTATGACTTGAGCCTTAAACATTGCATTGGATGGACAAAGAGGAACAAGAAGAATCTTTAGACTGGTAAACGATAAGGAGCTATAAATATGGAAACAAGAATATGCAGGATATTGTATGACCAAGAGACCAAACAGAATAAAAGGAACAAACATGTGTGACCGAGAAGAATAAGATCCAAGATATTAGGATGATTAAACCCCGGAAGCAAAGTTTAAGAGTTAGAAGCAGATCAACTGGGAGAGATGGTGATCCCTTAGCTAATGCATTCTATGATTTTTTCAGGCATCAGACACTTGAATCTAGACTCAAATACACAGGATTAATTTGGTAAATTACAAATGATGACCTTATTAATAGGATTCCCTTTGAGTCTCTCCTGGGGAATTTGAAAGTCAACACACTCTTACTCCACTTGGTCATCCTGCGACTCTTCCATTTACACCCCCCACCCCGGGCACAATGCTACTTTACCAACATTGCTCTGGGCAAGTTGTTGGAAGTAGAATATAGTTCAGCAGCATATGAGAAAGTGGAGTGATGTGGGACATGGCTTTGGTTGTGTTCTCCAAGGTTGAGGCGGACCAGGTTGTACAACAGAAGTCTTACAATAATGATATATGATTTTTTTTTTTCCAGTGGAGCAAGGATATGTTGCCTGTGGTCTCCTATAACTAATTGTGGGGACTGTATTAGTTTCTTAGGGTTTCCATAACAAAGCAGTATAACAAGGTGGCTTAAAACAATAGTAATTTATTGTTTCACCATTCTGGAGGTTACAAATCTGAAATCAAATACTGACAGGGCAATATTCTGAGTTCTGTAGAGGAGAATCCTTCCTTACCTTTTCTAACTTTTGATGTTTGCCAGCAGTCCTTGGTGTTCCTTGGCCTGTAGATGCACCACTTTAATCTATCCCTCCATCATCACATGACTGTCTTCTTCCTGTGTGTACTTCTCTCTTAGTCTTTCCTCCTCACTTGTAAGGACACTGCTCATTTTGCATTGAGGGCTCACCTCACCCCAGTATGATTTCATCATAACTTGGTTATATCAGCAAAGACCCTAATTTAAAAAAAAAAATCACATTCACAGGTACCAGGGGTTAAAACTTCAGAGTAGATTTTCAGGGTCGGGAGGAGGACACAGTCCAACTCAGACACCAATACCTGACAGACAGGAATGAGCCCTTCAGAGATCAATGGAAACACAGTATGCTTCACCTAAAGCTGAGGCATCCTGGAAGTGTCTCTGGGTGGCTTAAAAATTTCTGATCCTCAATCCTATGCTTTCACTATTATTTTTACTTTTGGAAGATTGAATTTTAATTAAAAGGATATTGCAAGAATAAAAACTGTACATGTTTATATGCAGATTTCAATTTTTGCAACAATTTCAGGTTTGTCATCACATTTGTTGCCACAACAGAGCTATAAATCACAAATTGTTTTTGTTGAGTTTAAGTACAACTTGTCTTCCACATGAGAATATGGCATATTGAAAAATAAAAAATCTTAGCAGATCTGCACATTATTGCATTATCATTTTGATTATTGACCTTGAAGAATATCATCAAGTTCTTAACACTGATTACTCACCTGTCAATCAGCTCTCCACTGGTTCCTCCCCATGGATGAGCTGCCCCTTTCACAGCTCTTTCCCAGAATGAAAGGAGAGATGCTGAACAGAGCAGGTCCCAATAGTTCTTCATAAATTTACCACTCCAAGGACGTCTAATATTTTTCTGGAGCTGAACAAATAAAGGGGCAGAAAGAAGCCAGAATTGTTACACAAGCTGTGTTTCCCTCACCTGGAAGGAAATATCAGAAGCAGCAAAGAAACATATCCTCCCAACATTTATTATCCACATTTCTTTTTCAGATAAGAAAAACAAGTCTTTTTTTTTTTTAAAGATTTTATTTATTATTTATTTGACAGAGAGAGATCACAAGTAGACAGGCAGGCAGAGAGAGAGAGAGGGAAGCAGGCTCCCTGCTGAGCAGAGAGCCCGATGCGGGACTCGATCCCAGGACCCTGAGATCATGACCTGAGCCGAAGGCAGCGGCCCAACCCACTGAGCCACCCAGGTGCCCAGAAAAACAAGTCTTAATGAGATATGTTGATTTACTTAAGTTTTTCTAGCTATTTCCAAATTCTGTACTTCTTTCCATTTCGCTACAGTTGCCTTCTCTTTGTAATAGGTTTACAGATTATTAAACATAATCTGGTCTTTTTGTTTTATATTTGTGGTGTGGATTCTTTCAGATACATTTCTTATGATTTTTTCAGCAAAACCTGCTGTCATGTATCTCAGATGATATAATTCTTGGAAATTATGCTTTGCTACATTTTCCCAGTCAAAAATGTATCGGGTTGGCATTTTTGAACTGCATTTGAACTCTTTAGCACTAAAAATAACTGACTCTTAGGGAAATAAATCCTTTTCTATTATCTTAAGAACAAAAGTTGAACTTTCTCAAAAGAAGCTAAGAATGTTGGGTCATGCCTTCATAGAAGGAATCTAAATGTAGCCAATAATTAGTAATGATCTTTTTTTTTTTTTAAGTAATGATCTTTTTAATACTGTAGCCATCAGTCTCATGTCCAAAAAATCAACCTGTAAACATCCTATCCAAAAAACCAATGGTGCCCCAAATTCTTTGCTTACTTCATAACACTTCACAGTATCTTAAATTGTAAAAATCGTATTTATTTTCTCATGTATATTTTCCATTAGAATGTAAGCTCAGTTAGGAGAGGACTCACATTTGTCCTGTTCACCCTTGTTTCTAACATAATTTCTAACATGTTTTTAGCATAATTTCTAACAAATAAACATAAGTAAAATTAGCTGAAGAAATATATGAACAAACTGTGATTTTTTTTACACTTGCCAGACTACATAACACTTATTTTATTGATATTTTGCATAGGTGATTTACTTATCTTTGGCAGTCTTAAAGGCATTAATCATCTCTGACAGTTTTAATTTCCTTCCTCTAAAATATTAGAATTTGATGCCAAGAGGGATGATGCAATGTGGGGATATATGTCCCCTGTCCCCACTACCATCCCCATTATATTTATCTTCCAATATACCATGATCTGGTTTTTTGTTTGTTTTATTTTTATTTTTCCAATTCTTCGGATGGTACCTATCCTATTTGGGATTAATCCATTCATGCCTAAAAACAAGCATTTGAAGACCTTTGACTGAACTAGGTTAGTAAAAAAATATTGAATCTGTATAATGTTTCAGGCGCTGGAAATAAATTATCCACTAATATTTATATAAGCTAAAATGCTAATTTTTTTTGCCTTCACTACTGAATGTTATCATGTCATAGGTGTTGTCACTAATTCTTTTAAAAACTAAAGAAACTAAAATCAAGAAAAGTTAGGTAACTTTTCCACAACCTCCTGTTCCTACTTGTGGGCTCATACCTTATTATGAATAAGAACTATACATATATAATAAGCTGATTAAGAGAACTGACTTTGGAGCTCAAGTGTTTTGGATTTGCATTCTAGATTGGTTTGATATTTGCTTGTTCTGTGAACTCTCTAAACCTTAGTTTCTTCATCTGTGCATTGGGGGAAATCATTCTTTAATTGTAGCCTGTTGCAGTGGACCTTAGACTACTGACATCATGCATTTATAAGAGAAGATTAAACTCCTAAGGGGTGCCTGGGTGGCTCAACCAGTTAAGCCTCCCACTCTTGGTTTTGGCTCAGGTTATGATCTCACGGTCCCAGGATGAAACTGCATCGGGCTCCATGCTTAGCACAGTCTGCTTGTCTTTTTCCTTCACCTTCTGTCCCCCTGCCACCCCCATTTCTCTTCTCTCTCTTTTTGCAAAATAAATAAATTAAATCTTTAAAATCCTGTGGAGTTATCTGCTTCCCAGTACTGGTACTAGGTCAGTAGTGATATCAGAGTTGTCAGAGCTGTGTTACAATCAAAAGCTCTCATGGCAATTCTAAGAATCACTTTCTTTCTATTTGGATAGCTTCTTGGGAATTAGCTTGCTATCTTCTTGGATCAGTCCTGTGAAAGCATCTGTTACCTTTTACCTTGCAGAACTCCTCTTGCACTCGGCTCCTTTCCTTCTCAATTCAGTTAGCTATCCACAGGCATTATACCACACAGAGATTGCTTTCTGTATATATATATACCATCCATATACCATGCAGAGATTGCTTTCCTTAATGACCTTCTATGTTTCTGTCCTTGACAATACATAAAAATCCACTGCCAGTTGAGGATTTAATTTTCATGTTATACTGACAGCCATGCCCACTACACACAATATCATCATAAATGTCTCGCTATCAAGAAGTAATATTTTGTAGCTTCCTTTGTGTTTCCCAAGTTTCTAGTGTGTTTGCCCTTGAAACGTTCAGTGACTGATAAATATCATCTTAGAATAATCAGTTAACATGTAGAGATCTCACTAAGCAAAGAGGGAATACCAGTTCGCTCACTATGGGAGCCATGATGTTTGATTGGGTGGTAAGGTAAGAGTAGACAACCTAGCTTAGAACACTGTGCAGAACTCTGTCTCCTTTTATTTTTTTCTCCTCCCTTCTTTTTCATGTTCACTATGTATTGCTTTTCTTCTGGCTAGATACAGTTAGAGCACTGGTAGGATAAAGCATTAGATAGGAAAATAAATTCAGGTCTCCGGTAACTTAATCCAAACAACACCAGGAACAGGGAGGAGACCAACAAAGAAGATCCCCAACAGAGCCCGTGATTTCCAAAATTTGTTGATTACCTCTTTATCAGTCTAGCAGCTTCATTCACTGTCTCTACTTCTTTGCTATTCCATGAATTTGCAAGGCCATATTTCTTAACATTATTTAAAAGACTTTAATTCTGTAATCTCTTGGCTTCTGAAGTTAATAATCCTAGTTTATGTTCTAAAGAACATTACATTTTCTTTTCCCCACAGTGTTTTTAGATATGATCCCATATGACCCTCATATATGACCCTACAGTAAGCAGGATGAGAAATTTCGTTCTTGTTTTCCAGATGAGACTTGGAGAAGCCAAATGACTTATATAAAGCCGCAGAACTCATAAGGGCCACAGCTGCTTTTTGTTTTGGTTCATACACCGTGTGTTCTACAGGCACTTAAAGGGATTCCCAGGAAGCTCCTTAAAGTGATGTTAATGACCAGATAGGCATCTAGGGAGCCATGATCTCAGATTGGTCTAAGTTTCTGTATCTGAGGATCTGGAAGAATCGGATAAGCTTTGCTTCAAGTCAGGCAGCATTGCTTTTCCTCCACACTTTCCTAACTGTGTAATGCCCAGGTACTATCTGCCGCTGAAAGTATCTCCAGGATGAAAATGCAGCTGGGAGACGATCCGTGGTCACAGTCCTGCCTGACGGACATCAGAACTCTAGGAAGCCATGTTCAGGCCAGGACAGCAAAACAGACTGGAGTCAGAAACTGTCTTTCCTGGCTTGGATTTTTCTCACTGCTTAGTATACTGACATATTAGTTACAGCATTCACTGTCCGTCTTCAGGGAGAGAGTTTTACTCTAGAGTTGCTGTGCATGTTTTAGAGAGACTATGATAACTGAGCACCCACAAGTGCCAAAGATTTGGTTAGGTGCTTCAAAAGCATTCTTTTATTTAATATTTGTAGTAAAACTATGAGGAGTTATTTTTGTATACAGTTTATAATATGAAAATCAAACCAAAGAGGCATTTTGTACAAGTAAGTCAGTTTTAGAATTAGCAAGGACAAAGTTCTAACATAAACTAAAATGTAAGTGTAAATATATAACTACAATATAGGCAATGTGTCTCATATTAGCCAGTAATGGTTTGTTAATAAAACAGCTCTTAAATCTATTTAATTTCTTGTCATTTTTCCTATGAAGCATCTTTTCCTTTTTTCAGCCTTAATGCCAGGATTATAATTTTGATGTTCTAAATTTCATTGTACCATTTTAGTTAGCATTTCTCAATGTTTGAGATTTCAGCTGATGAGTTAGAGCAAGAATCCATACTTGAACAAGTGTTCTCCCCATCAGTGAACTCTATCAGTACAATACTTCCACAGTGGGATAAAAATTAACATTTCAAAGGTGGCTTTTTATGTTATAATTTTGGAATCTGTATCATTGGGCAATTATGATGATTACTAATTTTTTAATCTATTGAATGACCATATATTTTCTAACATTACATCAGTTAGTATTGCAACAAACCTACAGGTTAAGTAAGATTGTTCATATTTTGCAGAGGTGTAATCTGAAATCCAGTAAGAGCTAAGTAACCACTACAGAGTTGGGCAGGGAGTAATGCATAAACCTTCTATTTGAATACAATTCTGACCAACTTTGAAGTTCATGCTGGGTCCAGAGCTGCCTCCAGTTCTCAGAATCAAACAGTGTTTTTATGCAACGATGTGTCACCACCTTCTTTGTTTTAGAAATATCAAATTCTTTTCTGTATCTATCTTATCTTTTCTATTCTTATCTATATGTATCTAAAACAGAATTTTAGCTCAGAGGAGGTTTCTAAATCCCAGAAAATGTATCATAAAACTGAAGCTTTTAATGTTATTTTTATTTTTTTATTGATTCTATATTTAATCAGAAGCAAGTAGTAGTACTAGGAAGAACTGATGCAAACAAAAAAATTGCCAGAGAGGCAATTTCTAACGGATAATCTCACTGTATCCAATATGTTTCTGAGCTGGAACAACGTCTCTGGCAGTGCAGAGAATGCAAAGTTACATTAATGATAAGGGTCTTGGTATAGTTTACTTATACTCCAGGTTTATCACAGACACACTTAATGGACACTTACTTTGAGGAAATTGGGTGTATGGCAAGGAAACTGCCTCAAAATTTCAGGAACTATTTGAGAACTTAGTTAATGTTCATGTATTTCAAGACATACATCAGCCATCCTGGATTAATACACATGGGGCAGAAATGGGAGCAACAGTGAAGAACACAGCAAGCTCTTGATTAAGGATAAAAATATTTCCATGCTGTATTTGGAAAGGACCTTAGAGAAAAAGGGGTATGATTTTCTTATCATTAATCCTATTCATCATAATAGTAATAAATTCTCAGGAAACAAAATCTGAAATCTCAGAAAAGCAAGCAAGGAGAAATAATTCACCTTTAGACTTAACACCCAAACACAAATACTGATAAACATTGCACAGAATTTTTTTCCAAGAAGTTTGAAAACAGAATTTTTATCCTTTCCTTCATTTCTATGAGATAATTTTAATCCAGTTTAAATCAAATTGTATATGCAATTCTATATATTTTATAGCATTTTTTTTACTTAGTATTATGTTATAAACATTATTCTATGGATTTATATTTTTTCAAGTAATAATTTTAATGCCTAAATAATATTCTATTTGGTGAAAGCATCGTGATTTACCTAGATAATCTCTTCGTGTTAGACATTTCTACTGTTTTCTATTTTGGACTACCAAGTGTAATACTACAATGATGATAACCAAAGCTAAAGCTTTTAGATCCTTCACATTATTTCCTAAAATTAGATTCCCAAATGTGTAATTACTAGGTTAATATGTACATGTAGTCAGACTGCTTTTCAAAGAGTTTTACTACTAGTAATGAAATGAAAACCTCATTATCCACACTCTCATTAGTAGCTCATAACACATGCACACACACACACACACACACACACACACACACAACATACAAATTTGATGAGCCAAAAAAAATTTGCTTTACTGTTTTTGGTTTTTTTTTGAGAGGGAGAGCAAGAGATAAGGGGGGAGGGGCAGGGGAGAAGGGAAGAGAATCTTAAGGTATCTCTGCACCCAGCAGGGAGCCCAACCCAAGGCTGTATCTCACAACCCTGAGATCATGACCTGAGCCAAAATCAAGAGTCAGATGTTTAACTGACAGCCACACACGCACCTCTGCTTTACTTTTTAATGTTATTGCCCTTAGACTCAACAAGGATAAGTTTTCTACTTTACAGGACCACTCTGGTCTTTCTTTAGCTATGCTTCTCTCCACGAGGAAAGAATTTCATAGGGTACATAGACTTTGAACACCAAACCCATGTTATTCCTTTTTGACCATGCTGAGTACATTGCATTCTGAAATTTCAAATTCAAATGAAGCTAAACTCATTTTCAGAAGCACTGGGGGCATCATTTTCAGGCAGTAGGCCTAAGGACAAATTGTCTAAGGATTAGGCAAGAGACCTTTTTGTAGAGACGATGAGATATAAGAGAATGTAGACAGTTTGGTTAGGAAGAAAAGAGGAAAAGAACATTTATATTTAGGGAGAAAGGAGAACAAACTCTTCTATCCCCTTTATGATGATGTTATAATCCAGAGCAAAACTGAGGAATATGAGAGTATGGCAATATTCCATATATATTATTACAATATTAATCAGTGTATATGGAATATTAGCCCTTTACCTGTGATATATTTTGCAAATATATATATATATATATATATATATATATATATTGCTATATATAATGCTTTCCTTAATATTTAAAGGGAAAAGATCCAAGCCTGATATAATAATTGGGCAAAGAAATGAACAAATAATTCATTTAAAAAATCCAAAATGACTCCTAAGTATGGAAAGATGTTCAGCTTCACTCACAATAAGAGAAAGGCAAATTTAAACCACACCAAGATATAATTTCTCACTTTTTAGACTGCAAAAAATAAATTTTAACAACACCTTCTGTTGGCAAGACTGTGGGGAAATAAGTATTCCCATACATTGCAGGTGGGAATGCAAATTGGTACAACATTTTATGGAGGGAAATCTGGCAAATCTGTCAGAACTATGTATGCGTTTGACCCAGAAATTTAACTTCTAATCAATTACCCCGTAGACACCCCGCCAACAATATGAAGATAGGTATATACACGATAATTAATTGCACTATTGTTTGGTTGAATAAACTATGGTCCACCCACACAATGGAAGACCATGAAGCCACAATAAATAACAAGAAATGAAATGATTATAATGTATATTATTAAATGCAAAAGCAATGTAAAAAAAGTAAAATATACCATATATTTAATTTTAGCTATGTTGTAGGAAAGGAAATAACAAAAAATAAATTTATGTATTTGCTTATTTTTTCAAAAACAAACAAAAAAAGTACCACAAACTATTACATGAAAGATTAACCAGAAATTAGTTTGTGATATTTACCAAGTATTAAAAATGAAGTAGAAGGTTTTAGACTAGAGGCTTGGTACTTTTCTGTCTACCTTTTTGTATAATTCTGACTTCAGAACCATGTTGATACTTTATATATTCAAAAAATTCAAAAATTAATCAATAAAGGTGTGGGGGGAATTTTAAGTATAATACAAACAAACGTGTAAACTTAATTGTGCTTCAAATGAATTACATAACTACACTTAATGAGGGTGTGATTATTTCAAAAGGTAACATTTGAACATTGTGTTTTCTCTCTATCCCCTCAGACTAAAGATTCTAAAAGCTGTAAACAAATAGCAAATTCCAGTTGCTAAAATTGTTTGTAGAAGTGATATGGGTTAATGTTTCTGAAACTACTTTTTTCTATATTCTAGTATTGAGCAAACAAGTAAAAAAGAAAGTTAAGCATATGGATGGAGAAAAGATGAAGTTTAAACATATGGTGTTGGAATTGCATTGAAGGTGTCAGTATAAATTCATGGTTTTTAATATATCTAGGACAGATAGATCTAGATGATAGGGATAGAGATAGGGGTGATAGAGATTGTTGTGCGTGTGTGTGTGCGCGCGCATGAGTGTGTGTGACTGTGTACACACTGCATATATATTCTAGCTGTGTCCCCCACAAAAGTTCTAGAAACATGACACCTCAGAAGAAGTGAGCATGTCTTGGTCCCCGATCTGGATTTCTTAATTATAAACACGTAAATGGGAGAAAAAGCGTTCCTCTTTATAGTAAAATGCCAATGGACAGAGAAAAAATAATTGAGTTAGAAAATTACAATTTGGCAACCATCACAGTAATAATTGATTTAGGCAAAAATCCTCTAACTACTGGGTAAAATTTGCTGAAAAGCAGGAAATTTACTTAGTCTCAAAGCACCTTATTAATTGCAAGGGGAAATCCAATAACTTTTCCATGGAGATTAGGCAGACATCACTTTAACCAAGCAATCAAATTTATTACATTAAGAGGACAAACTAACTGTATCATCTCCAGATACAATGTATCAGATACAGATACAACTGTATCATCTCCAGATACAATGTACTAAAGTCATTTTATCAGTGTTATAATATTTCTGCTAAGAAGAGTCACCTAACCTTATCACAAGGAAACATGAGCCAAGCCCCAATTGATAGACATTCTAAAATATAACGGTCCCATACTTTTCAAAAATGTTAATATCATGGAAGACAAAGCCTAACAAACAATGCCTGATCTTGACTGGACTCGGGAATAGCAATAAAATACATTAATTGTGGAGATTAGTGGAATTTGAATAAGATCTGTTGATTAGATAATAGATTGTGCTATTATTGGTTTCATTATTTTGATAATTGTGCTGTGCTTATGTAAGGGAATATTCTTATTCTTAGAAAATGCAGCAGTTCGACTGCAACATTTTGCCAAATTATTCAGAAAAAAATATTACACATGATGATGAAGCAAGTATTATAAAATGTTAACAACTACAGACTCTAGATAAGAGTACCATATAGTTTTTGTACTATTCTTACAGCTTTTCCATAAGCTTTTCTGAAAATATTTGAAAGCATAATGTTACAATAACAACAACAAAAAGATCAGATTAAAATGATATTAAAGTTTTCCAGAAAAGAACATTCCTCTTTTACTTCAAGTTCTTGAAACTTAAGTTTCAGCCTCACTGAGCATCTGCAGATACTGAAATATGGTACCACAAGTGAAGGAGAAAAAAATACACCAATGTCTGGTATAATAGGAAGGGTGAGATCATTGCCCAGCCCCCTTAATAATGGCCTTTCTTCAGATTCTATTTATATAGGACAGCAAGAGACAGAACCTACTCTCAGATTAAGGCCTATTAAAAGAAGCTGGATCTAAGAACTGATTGCTCATCAGCCTGCCAGATCATGGTGGCCCATGGGTCCTGAGTTGGAAGGTGTATTACCTGAGGGAGAATAGGATGCTGTCCAGTCTCCTCAAATGATATTTTACTATGTACCTCATTTATATGCTGTTTATTGGGTTCTATCCTATTATAATTACCCAGGGAAAACTGGGAAAGGTTGACTCATAGCTTTCTATTTGAAATTTCAGTATGCCAAAATGTTTAGACGACTATGTGTCGAGGTGCCTTGTCTGCTTTTGAGGGACCCCCAAAATGATTATAGTTCTAATACACAGAAACATCTAAATAAAGAGTCCATCAGGGTTGAGTCTCTGACCCCAGAAAAGAACAAGATTAAGAAATTTACCACTTTATTTTTTTATATTTTATTTATTTATCTTAGTAATTTATCATTTCATTTCAATAAAATATTTATTACATATTAAATGTTAAAATTAAAATATTAAATTAATTAAAATTTAATTTTATTATTTATTATTATATTATATTTTATATCATGTTATATTTTATATTATATACATATTATATTATTTATTATATAATTATTATTTCTTATATTATTAATTTAATTAAAATTAAAAATATTAAATTAAAGTGAAATTGAATTAAAATTAAAATATTTAATGAAATATTTTAATAATTTCATATATTAATGATTTATTTATTCATTATTTAATCTCTACACCCAACATAGGGCTTGAACTTACAACCCCAAGATCAAGATTCACATGCTCTTCTGAGCCAGCAGACACCCCAGAACTTTACCACTTTTTTTTAATGTTAAAATCATAAAAGTACCCCTGCCACCCTGGCCACATGTGGTATATTTCAAAATAACGACAATGTCATACTGCAAAATATGCATAAAGAACCCAACAGAATTGTATTTTTTTTGAAGCATAGTTGATACAGTGTTACACCAGTTCCAGGTATACAGTGTAGTGATTCAACAAGTCTATGTATTATGTTATGCTCACCAGAAGGGAGCGACTGCCTGTCACTATACAATGCTAATAAAATACCATCGATTATATTTCTTATGCTGTACCTTTTATTGCCATGACTTACTCATTTCATTATTGGAAGCCTGTATCTTTCACTCCCCTTCACCTATTTTGGCCATCTGGCAACCATCAGTTTGGTTTCTGTATTTATGGGTCTGATTCTGCTTTTTGTTCATTTATTCATTTTTTTCAATTCTACATCTAAGTGAAATCATATGGAATTTGTCTTTGTCTGACTTACTCCACTGAATGTGCTGTCTTCTAAATCTGTTCATGTTTTCACAGAGACAAGATTTCATTCTTTTTATGGCTGAGTAATATTCTTCTATGTGTGTGTGTGTGTGTGTGTGTGTGTGTGTGTGTGCATGCGTGCATGCGCCATTTTTTCTTTATCCATCTTCTGTAGAAGGACACTTGAGTTGCTTCTATATTATGGCTACTGTATATAATGCTGCAATAAACATAGGGGTGTATATGTCTTTTTGAATTAGTGTTTTGTTTTCTTTGGGTAGATGCCCAGGAGTGGAATTACTGGATCTTATGGTATTGCTATTTTTAACTTTTTGAGGCACCTTCATACTGTTTTCCACAGTGGCTATACCAATTGACATTCCCATCAACAATGCATGAGGTTTCCTTTATTTCCACATCCTTGCTGACACTTATTATTTCTTGTCTTTGCTTCTAGACATTCTGATAGGGGTAAGGTAATATCTCATTGTGGTTTTGATTTGCATTTCCTTGATGATTAGTGATATTGAGCATGTTTTCATACATCCGTTGGCCATCTGTGTATCTTCCTTAGAAAAATGTCTGTTCAAGATCTTTGGAGATTTTAAGTCAGATGTTGATGATGATTTTGGTGTTGAGTTATAGAAGTTCTTTATATATTTTGGATATTAACCTTTGTTGGATTTATCATGTACAAATATCTTTTCTCACTTATAGGTTGCCTTTTTGTTTTGTTGATGGTTTCCTTTGCTGTGAAAAAGTTTTTTTTTTTTCATTGTAGTCCCAATAGTTTATTTTTGCTTTTGTTTTCCTTGACTGACTAGACATACTGAGAAAAATCTTGCTGAGGACAGTGTCAAGAAAATTACTATCTATGTTTTTTTCTAATAGTTTTATGGTTTTAGGGCTCACATTAGTTTTTAATACATTTTGAATTTATTTTTGTGTATACTGTAATAAAGTAGTCCAGTTTTATTCTTTTGCTTGTAGCTGTCCAGTTTTCCCAACATTGATTATTGAAAAGAATGCCTTTTTTTCAGTTCTATATTCTTGCCTCCCTTGTCATAGATTAATTTGTCATAAAAGTATGGGCTTATTTCTGGGTTCTCCATGCTCTTCCATTGATCTGTGTATCTATTTTTGTGCCAGTGCTATACTGTTTTGATTACTACATTTTTGCTATTTTCTAAGTACTTTTTCTGCATCTATTGAGATAATTATAAATTTTTATCCTGTATTTTGTTGATAAGGTGTATCACATTGATTTGTGAATATTCAACCAACCTTGCATCCCTGGGATAAACCCACTTAATCATGAATAGTGACCCTTTAATGTATTGTTGAATGTGGTTTGCTTTTTTTTTTTTTTTTTTTGCATCTATGTTCATCAGGGATATTGGCCTATAGTTTTATTTTTCTGTAAAAGAAAACTTTGTCTGGTTGTGGTATCAGGATGATACTGGCCTAGTAGAATGTATTTGGAAGATTTCCTTCTATTTTTTGGAACAGTTTAAGAAAAATAGGTATCAATTCTTCTTTAAATATTTAGTAGTATTTACCTGTGAATCTATCTGGTCTTAGACTTTTGTTTGTTGGAAACTTTTTGATTCCTGAGTCAATTTCATTACTAGTAATTGAACTGCTCAGATTTTCTATTTCTTTCTGATTCAGTTTTGGAAGATTATATACTTTTAGAAGTTTATCCATTTCTTGTAATTTCTCCAATTTACTGGCATATTATTTTCTTATAATCCTTTGTATTTCTGTAATGTTGGTTGTTAGTTCTGTTATTTCATTTCTGATTTTATTTATTTGGTTCCTCTCTCTTTTTCTTGATGAGTCTAGCTAAAGGTTTATTTCATCTTTTCAAAGAACTAGCTATTGGTTTCATTGATCTTTTCTTTTTTTGTCTCTATTTCATTTATTTCTTCTCTGATCACTATAATTTTTTTTTCCTTCTACTCATCTTGGGCTCTATATTTTCTTTTTCTAGTTCCTCTAGGTATATAGTTAGCTTTTTGGGGGGGGAGGTAGATCTTTTTGTTTCTTGAGATAAACATTTATTGCTATAAATTTCCCTCTCAGAACTGCTTTCATTGTGTCTCAATGATTTTGGGTTGTTGTATTTTCATTTTCATTTGTCTCTATGTATTCTTTAATTTCCTCTTTGATTTCTTCACTGACCCATTGGCTATATAGTAGTATGTTGTTTAGCCTCTATGTGTTTGTCATTTTTCCTTTTATTCCCCCATTGTGATTAATTTTTAGCTTCATACTATTATGGTTGGGAAAGATGCATTATGTGATTACAAACTTAAATTTATTGAGACTTGTTTCAAAGTCCAACATGTTGGAGTTCTAATTTTTTTATTAATTAAATATGTTGATCCTTCCTTCCTTTCTTCCCTCCTTCCTTCTTTTTAGTTATCAAACATTGAGTCCTTAATTTCTTTCCTTTGTATTTTGCCCATGGTTGTCATTTGCCTAAACTTATGGTTAGTCAGGCTGTTGATAAGATAGCACGATACCAGGCCTGGAACTACACAGCTTCCAAAAAAAGTTTCTCAACGGGGAGCTTGAGGAAGCAGGGGATGATGCTTATTTCTCTAAGATGTATAGGATCATTTGGAGTACTTTCTCAGTCTACTTATATCTTGCTTACACAGGTCAGGATGAATAGTAACTCCACTCTTCCTGCCATCCCAGTTAAGAAGAACTACTTTTGAAGCACTGTTCCTGATGGATTTACATGATTTCTCAGCTGTATGGATCCTGAGAAATGGGATGGAAGGAAAGGTTAAGGTATTAAGGTTTATTGCTCTAAAGATTCTCCTTTAATGCTAAGGAGAGTGTAATTGTATTCTTAAAGCATGATTTTCTTGTGGGACCTCAGTAAAGCCAGGCAATATGATAAAATGAAGATGACACCTGAAATCCAAAGAGACTATATCTAGAATAAAAGAAAATGAGGAGCACCTGGGTGGTTCAGTTGGTTAAGCATCCGACTCTTGGTTTCAGCTCAGGTCATGAACTCGCAGTTCTAAGATCAGCCCCATATTGGGCCCCATGCTGAGTATGGAACCTGCTTAAGATTCTTTCTATGCTCTCCCTCTGCCCCTGCTCATGCTCTCTCTCTCTCTCTCTCTCGAAACAAACAAAGAAAGAGAGTCTCCAAGGCATTTGGAAGCAAAGAAGTATACCTAAGCTTTAATGATAAATCCCCTCTAAGTGAAGTTATTTCTGACCCAGTGCCAACCTTCCTCCATGACCTGCTGTTTCTGTGAGGCTTGCATTTGTCCTCTGAGGTTCAGTAATGCTAAGGCTGGCTTCCTGCCCCTTCCATTCCAATCCTAACTTTTGAACTTGCATGGAAATCTGCATTTGTGTGAAAAATCCACATGAGAAAATTCGTCTGGCATAGCACGCTTTGTCTTCTATGCTAGGAAACCATCTTTATCTGTAAATCATTTAGCAGAAAATTGCTCTTTCCAAACAAATGAAAATGCAGTTTCATCTACAATCACATACATTTTTATTAGGAAAATTTAATATTCAACAACTCCTAAATCATTGGAAAAGAAGACTCTGATAATGTTCGTCTGGGTCAAGTGAATACTACAAATTATTATTAATATGTGACAAAGGTTGATTTATATAAAGAAACAAGAGTTATTTTTGCAATTTGACTTGTAGAATGCAAGGTTAGTGCAAAGATTCCACGTTCTGCTAGAAATACTACCATGGCATCGTTCTCATCCCTAGGTCTTTTTGATGTTAACAAGTAACACTGGCAGACATTTTTAATCAGGAGCACTGAGATTACGATTCCCTGAGCCCTTTCAGCTTTGACCTCAAGACCTTCAACCACTTCTGACCCACTTTGCCTATAGCAGCTATATACATGGTGCTAAGGGTAATTAATAAAGTGAATACTTTTGCTCTTCTTTTTCCAGTGTGAGGTCCTTGCTCAAAGCAGCTTCTGTCAAAATGTCTTAAAGACCTTTTTCTCAAAGTAAAGTTTTGTTTTTTTATGCCTCCTCTGACATGTATGAGGAGTTTTTGCTGGAGACAGAAATGTTTTTGAAAATTAAATAAACTGAAAAGTAGGATATTATATGGTTCCAAGTTCATTCTGACTCTGTCATTCCAAAATGACACTGCAAATATTTGGAAATGGAGACTCTGTCCTATTTTAGCTAAATTGTGGGGATTTTATTTTTTAAAATCATAACCATGCATACTTCACATTTATTCAATATTCATATTAGTTCATTGACACAACTAGATTTCCCAATTAGAAATTTCTAATAAACTATCAAATGTTTTTTCTATCTTTCATATGCATTCAACTTAATAGATTCAAGAAGATATTTTCTTATAACATATATTTACAAATTTATATAGCATTTTCGGGAAATGTTACAAAAAGTTTCCATGGATAAATGATGTCCATGAATATTATGAATCCACAAACCTTTTAAAAAATTCAGGCCAGTGACTCACTGATTCCAAACACTCCTTTATTTTCCTGTACAACTTTATCCATGCAGTTCATTTTTGAAGAATACCCTGTAACCCCACTCAACTTTCTCCCATCCATGAAGACTCAGTTAGAATTCCACCTTTTAAGATTGCATAAAAATCCATCTTACTACTTAAATTCACAATAGCACAGTTGTTTTATTGTCAGAGCTATTCTATTTACCTTTAGTATTTAAATCACCAGCTTGGGCTGAGATGGATTTAAGGTTTGAGCCTAAGTTCTTTCACTGACTTTTTTTTTTCCTTTGAAGATTTTATGTGTGTATTTATTTAACAGAAAGAGCATGAAAGAGACAAGCAGGGGGTGGAGCAAAGAGAAGGGAGAAACTAAGCAGGAAGCCTGAGATGTGGGGCTCTATTCCGGAACCCCTGGGTCATGACCTGAGCCAAAGGCAGACACTGAACTGACTGAGCCACTCAGGCACTCCTCTTTCACTCATGTCTATGTGAACTTGGACTTTTAAACCCTCTTTCCCTCTTCTGAAAAATGGTGGTAGTAATACTTTGTTGAGGATAAATGTGATGATGTACATAAAGGGTTTAGCACAATCTGTGGACCATAGAAAGTAATAAATGTCACCTTAACATCATGACTTATAGTCTGATTTTACCATAGTTGGAATAATATATGGGCCTGTGTTTTTAGTATTCAAACTAAGAATCCAAGATCTCTATCTTGTTTGCTTGGGATTGTCTTTTTTTGTTTCTTAGCACACCTGTACCCTTAGTTAAACGGTTTTTATAATATGCATAGCCACTTTAAAGAGGAGAGTTTCCAACTTCACTGTGAGTTCTACCTGGAATGTGCCCTTCCCTGGCATGAGAGAATAGCGATGGTTTCCCTCAGTCATGAGGCCCACCAGTTCCCTCTAAAGATATTTAAAATTTCTTGAGGATAAAAGCTCACCTTGTAACATTTTTAGCAGGTAGTGTTAATTAACTTTATAGTTGTAATTTGTAGCTTTCTTCCCAATCAGTATGGAATAAATATGATATCCCCACAATTCCCCATTGTTCACAGACAGTAGTTGTGAAAAAAATATTTTCTTTTCATGACTATCTGCCTCCAAACAAGGCCTTTCTTCAATTTTAATTTTTCATCTCTTCTAGTCCCTCTTATCCAGCAAAGTCGTTAATAATCAATGAAATATCCAAAGCCAGGATGCAGGGGACAGTAGCCTAGGGCTTGGATTAAGTCATATTGCAGAGGAGAAATACCATATTGCAGAGAAGAAAGCCCAATTCACAACTGGGGTTCTTTCCAATATGACTCAGCTTCTATTTTATTTATTGATTCTGAGTTATGATGGAATTCTACCTCAAGAGAAATACAACTTCTAAGGATAAAGTGATAGTATATGTTTTTCTTTCAGCACTAGTATTAGACCTCCAAGTAAATTCTATTTTCCACTGTGAAATGAAGACAACAGAATCTGTGCTCACATATTACTGATCGTGGGCAGTCCTTGCTAGTCTACTGTTAGTTATCAGAGACAAGCTCCAGTTAGAAAATAAAGATATAAAAAAGAAATGTAAGAAATTTTGTTGAATTAAACTTCCATGCAGTTGCTACTAAAAGATATTTAAAAATACTATATAAAAAAAAATCACTTAGTTAGATTTTACTTAGAAGGAGGAAAGGGAGAGAGAGTTAAAACAGTTTGGCAGCCTGCTATTTTTTCCTATAAAGTCATAAAGCTTAATTCAAAAATTTTCTGGAATTTATAGTGCCAGAGGCTAAGCTAAAAATAATTTCCCCTCATTAGATCTTGTAGTTTAACCTCTGAAGTAGAAGGTTTGTGACAGCTACATCAAGACTCCAACTCACAAAAGCACCATTCAAAAAGGAAAAGAAAAAAGAGGAACTGTTGCTATTAAATGACCCATAGAGAATCCAGGAGACAAAGAAAACTATTTCTGTAACTTTCTGGGACTAAGCATAGGGTTGCTGGGTTGTTGCAGGTGGATCACTTCTGTCAGCTCTAAAGGTATCATGTGCTAAATGAGCATGAAATTTTATCTGGGAGCAAAGCCTTGGAAGTTAAACTTGACTAGACAATGACAGGAATCTCAGAATTAAAAAAAAAAAAGGCATAGTGTTTGTTCAATAACCCCAGTGAAAATTAATAATCAGTAATTGTCTCCCTATCTCCTTTCCCAAACACTGAGCAGAGCTTTTGCATTGTGCCTGTAGAATGGAGAAGAACAAAGCCAAAAAGATGAACTCCGGTCTACTCTTGAAATCTGGGACTAAGCTTTAGAGGTGAATTTAATTCTTGAAATAACGACTCCTAAATTTTAACATTTTTTCCCTTTAATAACCCAGCTTTACCTCATGATCCAACAAAATAAAGTGCATATTAGGTTATTCTAGTCTCCCATTTTTATTGGATAACGTACACTAATATTCTTTGTGATCCGCTCAGTCATGTGTGTGGTCATGTCATTAATAAGAGAAGAAGAGAAGAGGACCAGTGTATCAGTTGAACAGGTGAAGAAAGCCATTTTGAGTAATGTAGAATAAAATACAATAATAGGGGAGAAAAATACTATAATTGTGGGAGTTGTGTTTTTGTTTTTATTCTGAGGAAATTGCCTTTGTGTCTGGTGGGAAGCTAGAGATGCCCCAAAATCCAGAAAATCCAGTTGTTGGGAAGAAAACCTGGACATAAAATCAGGGAGAGTGTGGGCGCGCCTGGGTAGCTCAGTGGTTAAGCTTCTGCCTTCGGCTCAGGCCATGATCTCGGGGTCCTGGGATCGAGCCCTGCATCGGGCTCCCTGCTCAGTGGGGAGCCTGTTCCCCTCCACCCACTGCCTGCCTCTCTGCCTACTTGTGATCTCTCTCTCTGTCAAATAAATAAATAAAATCTTTTTAAAAAATGCGGAGAGTGAGGACAAATTTGAGTCCATGAGGATAAATTGGAACTAGCATCTACCTCTCAATACTTGCAGCCTTAATGATGTGGGCAACTTGCAAACATATGGGCACTCTTGCATCTGGCCCAGGACCTAGAAAAACTGAGAGAGAGACATAATGGAAGCTGGAGGAGCTGTGGATCCTGATCCTGCCTCACACCAAAAAGGTGATCCAGCAGATTAATAAAGATGCATAGCATCTCCATGAGCTCATGATCTAATATCTCTGTTCAGAGAAAAATGGCTGCTGCTTTACTTCTGCTTTCTAAATATCATGCAAATTTCTCTTGCAGCCAGCCCTAACCTAGAACTACACAGGCAAGGATTCCAGGAGACCTAATTCTAGTTTAGTTATGTAGCTACCATTCAAAAACCATCATTACCCATATTTATTCACTACCATGTTTCCCAGGCACTGTACCAGTTTTTATTGCATTTATATTTTACATTAAAATAGTCTTATGAGAAATGATTTCACCTTGAGAAATCTGATGTTAAATAGGTCAGTAAACTTTTCTAAAACCTCTAGGCCCTGGGAGAAATCAGATTTAAGACCAAGTATTTTGACTTCAGATAATGATTAATCCTTGGATTTTTTTCCTTTATTTATGTTATACTATCTGCAACTGAATACTCTTTGCACTGTATATCAGTCAGGGTTCCAATAAGAAGGACATGATGTAGCCCATCCTGGGTTATTCAACAGAGCTCAATAAGGGGACTATTTAAAAAGGTTTGTCAACAGGGATTAGGAAAAAAAAACACAGTAAATTCCCCAGTACTGGCAACTTTCTGACTATTGGCAGAAAGTCATCGCAATCCTTAAATCTGAAAATGGAAGGAAAGGAAACAGTTATTGCTACCCAAAGTGGATATCTGTATGAAAAGTATTACCAAACAAGAGCTGAGCCTTCGATAAGAGGAAAAAATCCCACTTGTGGTGCTTCCAAAGAAGGGACAGAGAGACTAAATACCCCAACTTTACTGTCTTTCAGACACCTTTCTTATTCTCTCCATTCACTGACTTCTATTCCTATGACTCCGCCAACTCATGGAAACTGATGGGCTAAGGGATCAACAGAAGAAAAGAAGTCAGTATCTTGGGGGACAGAGCAGGATGATGAAGGGTGGATGGAGACTGATCCAGAGGAGCAAATGGAAAACTTCTAGCCTATACGAATTATTCCAAGAGTAAAGCATTTAGGAAATCGTAAAGATTTCCTAAAATCGTAAGGATTTTAGGAAAATATTTTGCTTTTATACAGACTCATAAACAAACACTAAAATGTTTTCTCAAGGTAATGCCTAAACTTTTGTTTTCTTTCTTTTATCTTTCTTTTTCTTTCTTTCTTTCTGTTTGTTTGTTTTGGTACTGCCTAAATTTTCTTAGTTACTCTCTAATAAAAATTTCTATAATGTTCGTTTGGGACCACTTTTTAACTTGTGGGTATATTGTAGAATGAGCTAGATTTTACAAATAAAAACAAAAACAGAAACAAAAAAACCACAAGGCCAAACCCATGCCATGCCATTAGCTTTTAGTGGGGATGTTTGGCAAGGGATGTGGGAAGGTTGACTGGCAGAGGTGCAAGCCCTGGGCCCACGAGTAGATCATCAAAGCATTTGCTTCTTTAATAAAACATCAAAGCCTGCTTCATGCTGTAGGGTATTTCTGAGACTAAAACTAAGGTGAACTACAAGTGCTTCACAGCAGAAAATAAGGGGTAAATATTTTCTGAATCTTTGGATTCTTTCTGATAAAACTTCCTCACTTATTTTCTAAATAGACATTTCCAGGTTTTCTGCAGTGTAGAATGATCTACTCTAAGGCCTGGGAGTTCAGATTGTCTTATCTATTCCTTGAGAAGTATTTGCCAGGAGTTTAACCAGGCTCTCAACAGTACCTTCCCAATGCCTGTGGTAAGTAGGCCTTACAAGTAGCCGGAGGAGGAAGAGACAGCATCTTTCTTCTTACTGTTAAAGTTGAAGCTTAAGTTCTAATCCCTCAATGAGGTGATTGTTACCAACAGCATATGTATGCAAGGATAATTATCAGTGCTAAGAACCCCCCTGGACGCTACTTCCATCTTAAGATAGTGTCTCTGTCAGATTTTCACCCAACTGCACAACACACATTCATGAGGATACTTAAGTGGGGATACATGGCCTGGGTCCATGTTCAGCAATTATTGTCTATAAAATTTGGTGAAAATTGCTGAACTTCTTCAAAATCCTGTTTGTCATCTGTAAAATAGGAAAACTATTGTTGCTAATTGACTTTCTGGTGAGGAATAATTAAATAACATGTAGAGAACATATCACGTATCCGAGGGCAGGCAGTTAGAATGGGAACTGCCAGGAGATTCTAGGAAGATGGTAGCTTGACTTTTTTTTAAAGATTCCCTCTCCGACCAATGCAAAACCAACTAAGAGCTATTTTTTTCTCAGTTGAGCAGCTGCTAAGACCAGCAAGAAAGCCAGGCCTGAAGGTAGAAAAATGTCCTCAGGGTCTGTTAGGTCCAGGAAGAAAAAAACAAAACAAAACAACCAACCAAACAACAACAACAACAAACCAAACCCAATAGAGCCTGGGAATCAGACGTGAAGTACACAGATCAGAATATGAAAATTACTGAGAAGAAGTAGCCTGAGGAGATTCATGTATCCAGATGGGAAGGGCAAGTCTGGCTTCAATGACTGTTCTCAGAAGCCCCTCTAGGTTCCCTTATTCATTGATTTTGACTTCTTTACATAGAGGCCTTCTTCGCTTGTAACAAAAACCGTCTTCCTTTAAATGTCACTGTAACTCTTTCTGCCAAATTCTATAATCACTTTAGCTTTTCTTTTGTTTGGTCAGAAACCTGACAGTTCTTCTCGTGTGTGGCATTCCTTATTGCAACAAGCCATAAACCTGGCTTCACTGGTCTGGTTTCTGCAGGTGATCTTTGGCTTATTGGGCTAAGACAAATGTGAGAGATGTCTAGCTTTCTCCTGGTGCCTCAGTAGACACTGTCTACTTGTTAATGTTTTATCTTCTACAATTTATGGAACTTTTACTCTGTAATTCATCCCAGAAACTGTAACTAAGTCCCAGAGAGTGATCAAAAAAGTAACATGACTTGCAAGGAGAAGAAGTAGTAGAAAGTAGAAAATGGTGTGCTCCTAGAAAATCAGACATAATACAGAATACAGGCAACACATTAAGGAAATAATGCAGTAATCTAATAATGTATTCACTTAATAAGAGTTGATTAGAAACTAAAGCCATTTTTGTAAGTTAAATAATATTAAAACCAAAAGAGTCAGCAAATAAACTAAGAATTTATAGACACAGATGAGACCAAAATTAGCCTCCTAGAAAATCATGGATTTTTTTTTTAAAAGAAAATACAGAATAAAACTGCAGAAAAATGGAAATAAAGAAGATATATGAGACAAGAGAATAAGCTCAGAAGTCTTTGCAGATGTATTTCAAATGGGAAACATGAATAGATAAAAGACAAAAATTAAACCAGTAATAAGGGAAACTTTCTTTTTTTGAGAAAGACTTGAGGCTTTTTTTTGCATGTGTGGGTTTTTTTTTTTAATAATTTTTAATTTTAAAAAAATTTTTTATAAACATATAATGTATTGTTAGCCCCAGGGGTACAGGTCTTTGAGGCTTTAGATTACAAATAATCACTAACTTCCTGGAAACAGTGATAAAACACATCTTTGCCTGGGCATATTCTGATAACATTGCTAAATTCCAAGGACCAGTTTTTTGGGTTTTTGTTTGTTTGTTTTTGTTTTTTAAGTGTATACTTTTCAAGACTTATAGAACAGGTTTCTTAGTAAATAAAAATAATCAGATCAACTACAGCCTTCTCTTCTCTACAACCTTGGAAGTTAATTACATTATAATAACGCATAAGGACTACAGAGCAGCAAGGATACAATCCAAGAATACCACCTTAAGCCAGCCTATAATTTATCTATTAGAGTGATTGAAAGACATTTGAGGTAGTGTAAAAATGAGAGAATGTATCACTAACATTTCCAATCTGAGGATTTCTAGAGATAAAGCACTAGTAAAAGTAAAAAAAAAAAAAAAAAAAATTAAAACAGTGATCTCTAAAAGGAGAAGTCTAAAAAGGAGAAGAACAGTGATGAGAATAAATCTTATAATGTATACTTAAATATAAAAAGATGGTGAAGAGTGACTGTGGCTATGTAATTTAGGTGTTAAACAAGCAATCTTAACATAGCAGAACATACTGTAGCAAAATCTTACAGTAGACTAAAAGTAAAAGTCACCAGCATGTTCTAGGAATTTGAGATTGAGGTTAGGGAGGTGAGGTAAAAGAAAAGCAACTAAAAATCTCACTGTTAAAAGTCTGAAAATGTAAGAAAGTTGCTTTAAAAGTTTCATTTTAGGAACAGGGCAGTGCAGAATTAGAGAGTACTTAGTTCAATTAAATGATAGAGATATTTCTTTCTATAATAGGATCGAACCACATGTGTGATTATCAAATGTGGGAATACTGGGTAAATAAGAGTAGAATGAAAAAAGTGTAATAAAATTTCCATATTGACTAGGGCAAAGAGGAGGATCAATAATAACTTATTCTGACTGGAAAAATTAAGGAGAATTGGAAAAAGAGAAAACAACAAAGTGAAATCCATAATAAATAAAATTTAAGGTGGAAGAAATAAGCTGAAATGTGTTTATTTATATAGCAAATGTGATTGGAGCAAATTCTCCTGTCATAGTGGGAGACTGTTGAGTGGGTTAAAAAATAAACACGCAGATCAAAAAACACTGTTATATGCTATCTCCCAGAGCTTACTTCAACTGCTAAAAAAAACTTAATACAAAACCACATTTGATTATACAGTGGTCTGCTAAAAGACACCCCCAAACCAAACAAAAATATAATCAGAAAAAGCAACATAAAATTAAAAATATAAATTTAATAGCATAAAAAGTGACAGGGGATGAATAAAGAGAAGTACTACATAATAAGGCCACAATTTACAAGGAGGGATTATATGCCTATTAATGTATGTATCAAACACATAGCAACTAAGTCTATAATACTAAACTAATGGACTTCAAGAAGAAACTGATAAAATTAACATTATGATGTAGGTTTTAAATCTCTTTCAGAACACATAGATCTAATAAAAACAATAGGTAAAAATTGTATTTATTTTACATATTTTGATGAGTAGATATAACTTGAAACATTTGTAAAAACTGATCATGTATTGGTCACCAATAATATTCAGAAAGATTTAAAAAGCAGATTGTGTAGGACATAGTTTCTGATCTTAATAAAATGGAAAATAATAAAATTGTAACAAAAACAGTTACTGTTTAGAATAGAAGAAACACTCTCAAATGTCATTGAATCAGAGATAAAATCAAAACAAATTATAAACTATCTTGAAACTAATGAGAAGTGCATGCTTCATAAAAAAAAACATATGAAAGGTGAAATTTGTCATCTGAGAGAATTTATAGCTGTAAATACCTGCGTTATTAAATATGGAAGCCTAAAAATAAATGACTTTAGTGGTCTCTTAAGAAACTAGAAAATGACAGCATTATAAACCAGAGTTAAGTAAAAATAATTAATTGTTAGAAATAAAATCTGAAATTAATGAAATGGAAAAAGAAAGTAGTTGCTACAGCCCTTCTTTGTCTTCATTAGGGAGCCTACTCATCTTCCTTCAACTATATGCTATTTTTATAGAATCTGACCTTGTTGGAGAGTCTTAAAAAGGAAGTTAGGGGCAACTTTAATTCACTGAGTGTTGGCAAACCATTTGGATCTAAGAGATGTTATGACATTAATGGATTGAATTTTTTTTCTTGCATTTATAAGATTTATTAGATCTATAGGCTAAGATATTATGCTGCAGAGCTGGCTACATTCTACGTATGATAACAGAATTAGTATGAGCTTCTATCTCAAACTATTTAATGCAAAACATAAGTAGGCCTTTCTAGATTAGTTGATCCAAATTTTCTTCTTCCTATCTAATGTGTTGAGAAACCTACAGGGCTACTTGGGAGAACTGTGAGAGGTCTTACGCTTGATGAATTTATGTGACGTTTATATGTGTGTGTTGGGGGGTTGACCTTCAACTGCAGCAAATGTGTCTAGAAACTCAGACTTAGCAAGCATGTGTAGCACTAAGATGATAATAAAATTGATTAATAGACAAGGAGGAATGGAAGCCTTTAGTAAAAGTGAATACCTAGAGCTAAGGAAGAGAAACTCTGAAACTATTAAACACCCAAAATAGACAGTCAAAAAGACACGTGCTACAAGGCTGTCTCTGGGACTTAATAGAGGATATTGAGGATTTTTGGAAAACTTGCTTTAATTTTATTTCAGAGTAAAAGCAACTTATGATAGAAAGTAATAAATAAAAACCAACTAAGTTAGAAGAAAAGCATAATTCCTTAAAACTTGAGATTATTAAAAGCCAAGCTAATGACATGTGAAAGGGAAATGTGAATCTTATAGTCTAGGATAGGTAGATATTGAGAAGGAAGAAGTAAGAGAAAATGTATTTAGACTTGAAAGGAGAAGAACAAAATATTAGATGAACTATCAAAGCAATATTAGATGAGATTCTATGTAAGATAGTTATTATAGATGGAGATTTAACTATTGTCTCTCCCCTCAGGGGGCACACTCAAGAAAGTTACAGAATTAGGACATTATGGAAAGTCGTAACAAACTGGAAATATATCCAAGGAGAAGTAATCCATCCAATTCTAGTGTTGGTGTGGGAACCCTCCAGGATAGAATTATCTAAATCAGGGAGATAAAGAATGACATGATTTGTTTGAACAGAATTCATTGATTCCAAATATCTGACTGTGAGAGACTATAGATTTCAAAATCTAAAGGAGTATTTGAAAAACAAAATTCTGATCCAAAATCCAAGGGAAAGTGGGGAAAAATAAGAGGCTACTGACTTCCATTAAACAATGTGAAGTCTAGGTATATTTGAAAATGAATGGAACCAAATGAACAGGCATATTAAACAAGGAAAATTAAAGGAGGATCTCTCTGAAAGTAAGAGGACACCAGATCCTATTCTTGCCAAACGGGATATGGGAGAACAAAAGCTACTTGAGGCACATATCTTCAATAGCTCTGGTAAGCAATTAAAGTGTCTCGGGGAGTACATGCCAGATGTATTACTCTTCAGGAGGTGACTAAAATACACATTTCAGGAGCAACTACAGTTTTAGCCCAATAATCTGTGAAGTGTGATTCTCTAGCTAAAACAAATGTAAAGGTGATGCTAAGATTTACTGAGCTGGTTTCACAGACTTAACAATCCCAAATTAAATGGCAGTGTCAGTAGGCACTGTAGTAACCAAGCAAAAATCCTCACTCATAGGGGAAGGAAGAAGCCATGTCTATTAGGACAGGCTAGTTTATTGTGTACTAACAAGCTAACTCCTGTATTTCAGCACCTAAGATTAAAAAGGCTTAGTTTGTATTAATACACAATGGAAGAGCCCCTATCTTCCCACATAGGGAAATCCTGGCTGATTCAGGGATCCTGGCTGATCTTTCTAAGTGAAGAAAGTGGAGAGTTGCTGGAGTTTTTCTCACAGTTTTTCTCAACAGTGATTTTTCACTGTTTCAGACTAGGAAAGTCTCACATCACGTTCCATTGCTTTCATTTTATTGGCCAGATCTAGTCACATGACTCTCCTTAACTACAAGAACCTTAAGAGTATTCATGTGCCCAGAAAGGAGAGGAAAGTTTTGGTGAACATTAGTAACATTAAACACACAATATTGCTAAATATTGCTAGGATTATCCCACATCCAGTGTAGCACTGGTGAGCCAGGATCACAGAACTCAAAGGGAAATGAAAATTAAGAAGCTCTGAAGGGGATGGATGGAAAATAAAAGACATTAATAAATAATCCAAGTTATGAAGGGTACCATCATTGCAAACCATTAAATGCCATTGTCTGAGAAAGAAGAAATTATGGTGAGCTGGATGCTGTCCTATCCCAACCACCATACAGGGAAATCTGTTCTGCCAAATATATTTTCTTGACCAATTTAATTTCAATTCACAGATGATGGACTCCACTCCACTATCATAGATAATGGTAATTGTGGTGAAGTGAAAATCAAGAATATTTACTCCATCCCCCTCTCCTTCAGTCAGTTAGTAATGGATCATTCCTCTGGCCTTTGTGAACACCAAGCACAGGGCTTCAAAAATATAATTTGCCTGGGGCCAGGGATTGGTTTTTCAAATTTTACTAATACAGGATTAGTGGTGTGATTTTTCAATGAACACTTTGAATTCTTAAAAAAAAAATGTTTTTAATTGTACTAATTCGGTTTGGAGTTGCTAAAATAACCATAAATTTTCTAGTAATAATAGTAATCATCTCAGATTGTGGTGTCTGAAGAAATTAAGTCTACCCAGGCATAAAGAACTTTTATGAATGAGGCTGATAATAAAGTAGTAGGTAAAACATTGCATATTTTTAGATCAGTAAAAAAAAAAAAGTAGGCTATTTGTCACCTGTTAGTTATTAAAATTTCCAAACTGTGAAAGAATATGATAATGAAAAATATACATCCACTATAACATATACATTCAAAACTTGTTAATGCTTTGCACTGTTTCGATGGGTAGATATAGATATGGTAGATATTGATAGATATATAGATATGTGTATAAACATCTCAGTCTCCTTGTTACCATTCCAAAAAAAAGTTGTAGACATCAATATAATTAACCCTTAAATGTTGCGTGAATAAGGACATATTCCTCAATAACCAAAATAGCATATTATATCTATAGAAATTTAAAATGATTTAACCATTATTTATTATCAAGTCCTTTTCAAGATAACAGTTAAGTTTTAACTTTGCATTTGATTTAAATATTCACATTTCTTTTAATCTAGAGTAATTTTCCTTCTCCATTTTTAAACAGCAATGACTTTTCAAGATAACAGGTGAATTTTCTTTTAGATATGTTTTTTTTTTTTTTAATCCCCAAACAGGGTCATTTTAGATATTTCTCTATGTATATTGTGGAATTTCTTTTTAAAAGTTAAATAGTTTGGGGCACCTGGGTGGCTCAGTGGGTTAAACCTCTGCCTTCGGCTCTGGTCATGATCTCAGGGTCCTGGAATCGATCCCCGCATCGGGCTCTCTGCTCGGTGGGGAGCCTGCTTCCCCCTCTCCCTCTACCTGCCTCTCTGCCTACTTGTGATCTCTCTCTCTGTCAAATAAATAAATAAAATCTTTTAAAAAAAAGGTTAAATAGTTTGATTAGCTTTATGTTCAATATTTCTTCTGTGGAGAATATTTCTCAAGAGTTATTTGTTTTATATTACATCAGGTGGAACATATTGTCAAGTAATTTCACTTGATGCTAAATTTGGTCACTTCTTTAAAGAGGTGACAACCAAACTTCTCTATTATAAAAATAATAAATAACCAAGGAATGAGTTTAATCAAGGAATTAACTTAACCAAGGAATTTAACCAAAACATCTCTACTTGAACTTGAACTCTGATGAGGGAAACTGAAGAAAATGCAAACAAATGTAAAGATATTCCTTGTTTATGGATCAGAAGACTGACTATTGTTAAAATGTCAATAATACCCAAGGCTATCTGTAGGTTCAATGGGATTTCTGGACCATGAGGTAGTTTGCTTTTTAATTTTTTGAGTTAACGCCATACTGTTTTTCATAGTGGCTATGCTAATTTACATTTCCAATAGTGCACAAGGGTTCCTTTTTTCCCCAGATCCTTACCAATACCTGTTATTTGTTTGCTTTTTGGTGAGAGCCATTCTAACAGGTATGAGGTGACATCTCATATGTTTGGCATTTTGCTGAGGATTAATGGTGCTGAGCATATTTTCATACACCTCTTAGCCATTTGTATGCCTATTACTCAGTTCCTCTGCTCACTTTTAATCACAGTGCTTGTTTTTTTTCTGAGTTCTTTATATATTTTGAATATTAACCCCTTATCAAATATATGGTTTGCAGATGTTTTGTCCCATTCTGTAGGTTGGCTTTTCATTTTGTTGATGTGTTCCTTTGCTGAAAAGAATCTTTTTAGTTCGATGTAGCTCCATTCACTTATTTCTGCCTTGTTCCTTGTGCTTTTCGTGTCCTATCCAAAAACGTTATTAGCAATACCCACGACAAGGAGCTTTTCCCCCTGTTTTCCACTCAGGTTTACATTTTCAGATCTTACATTTAAATCTTTGATCCATTTCAAATTAATTGTTGTGAACTGTGTAAAACAAAGGCCCAATTTCATTTTTCTACACGTGTTTATCTAGTTTCCCCAACATTTGTTGAAGAGACTTTCCTTTTCCCATTGAGTATTGTTGGCTCTCTTATCAAATATTAGGTGACCACATATACAGGGTTTTATTTCTGGACTCTTTATTCTGCTCTTTTCTATATGTCTAATTTTTCTGCCGGTATCATATTGTGATTGTTATAGCTGTGTAGTGTAGTTTGAAATCTATTGGAATTTTGATAGGGATTGCACTGAATCTACAGATGGCTTTGGGTATTATTGACATTTTAACAATATTCAGTCTTCTGATCCATAAATGTCATGAGAGATACAAAGATGCATCAATAGCAGATCCTAATTTTAAGATATTTGTATCACCCACCATTGATATGACATGAATTTCATTCCATGATGGTATGATGGGATGAATAACTTATTAATCAGGCAGAAACAGATAATAGTCTTTTAGTACATATACAGAGGTTTAGGTTTCTTCTTATTTTATCAGTCATGGACAAGAGATTCAACTTAATGAAACTTAGGGTGTTTAATTAAAAATTAAACATGACAACATGATTGAGATAATATACCAAAACCATGTCAAAGGAATATGCATTTATAAAAGCTTATGTAACCTAAGACTCTCTCACTTTGTAATCACTTTCAAGTTGCTCCTTTCTTACCCCTGCATTCTTTTCACCACCAAAGCAACCCAAATCCATAAACAAATATAGAATTATGGCTAAGAGAATAGCCTGAATTAAACCACTTGGCCTCCAACCCTTAGCCTGATTAAATAGTAACTTGTTCATTTGTGACATGAGTATAGTTATAGTAATTACCTAATGATATTGGCAGGAACACCAGTGAGAAAATACTCAAAACATACTGTCATATACATGATAATTAATATATATTTTACTAATTATAGATAGTATTGGTCCAAATTTTTTAAAAAAATATACAACTTAATTTTACCTATCTAGAGGTTTATTTCCTTTTTTTACCTATTTAAAATTATTTACATTATTTACTATGTTAATAATGCTTTAAGAACATACCATTTAGGGGCATAGGCTTGAGTAGACTGAGTATCTTATGTCACAAAGGAATTTATAGGAAGAATATCAGGTAGTTCACAGAATCGACAGAAGTCATTGTGAACCAGTGTGGAAATGGGTATGAATCAAGGACGGACAGGCTATTGAGAAGTCTGCCAAGGCAAGATCACAGAAGAAGTTTAAGAATGCCATCACCGAACACCTATTAATGGACAATTGCATCTTTATGTCATTTTTCCAGAATTTAAAGCCCTTGAACTTATCTATAACACATACATATGTTCTATATCCCTGATTCTCAGATTTGGCTGAACAATGGAATCACTTCGGTGGGGGTTGTGTTAAAAATACTGATGTCTCATACTTACTGCAGCAGCACATATACTAAAATTGGAGTGATACAGAGAAGATTAGCATGGCCCTTGTGTTAGGATGGCATGCAAATTCATGAAGTGTTAAAAAAAGAAAACAAACAAAAATACTGATGTCTAGGTCTGATTCTCAGAGCTTCTAATTTTATTGGTATAGAAAGGAGCCTGGATAATGGGATTGTTTTAAAGCTCCTTAGGTGATCCTAACATGCACCAACATTTTATATTTACTTGTTCATATGGTAGGGTCCATTTGCTGAAGAAGCAGATGGAATTCTCAAATGACTTCTATGTATATTATGTTAGTTAATAAGTTAATAAATTATTTTTCAAAAATAATTCATATTTTTAGAAAGTTTTAAAATAAAGATAAGTATCTTGTGAAAGGTATCCATAATCTCCTATCCAAAGATAACTTCTATAAATATTTTCATTTATCTTTTCAGATGGTCCACTTTGTACATAGATGTGTGTGTGTGTGTGTGTGTGTGTGTGTCTGTCTGTCTGTAATCTCATACGTTCTTACATCTTTTGGTTCATAGTAGTTGAAGATTTATGGCTTCTCTCTCTCCAGAAGAAAATTTTTCTTTGTTGAATTTTGCCTTCTAAAGAGACGGCCTCCAAAGGTTAAGGATTAATTCAACTAATGAACTGTGAATATTGGTAAATTGACATTTCAAAGGGCAATGACATTCAATGATGCTCTAAAACTCACTATCTCAGTGAATTAATATTTGAGTGTTTGAAAATATCAATTTCCCTTATGCAAAGCCACATCAGAATTAACTGATTTTCCTCATTTGATTCTTCCCTTGTCTCTTTACCTTTATTTTAGACATCCTTTGCCTGCATATATTTTCCTCTTCCTTAACAGATGCAAAATGAAAAGTCATTTAAAAACTGGTGCTTTTTGGATTTGCTTAATGAACTCTTTTCTAGACTTAAAAAAGCAGATGCATACTTTACAATTTAAAGTACTTCATAACTTACTTTAAAATAATTTAAGTTCGATGATTTTTAAAAAGTTGTTTATGTATAAGTAACCTCATAGAGAGTGATATTTATCAGCCTTCTTTAAAACATAACTAAAGGGGCTCCTGGGTGGCTCATTCATTAAGCGTCTGCCTTCAGTTCAGGTCATGATCCCAGGGTCCTGGGATTGAGCCCTGCATTTGGCTCCCTGCTCAGCGGGAAGCCTTCTTCTCCCTCTCCCACTCTCCCTGCTTGTGTTCCCTCTCTCACTGTGTCTCTCTCTGCCAAATAAATAAATAAAAATTTTAAAAAATAAACAAAACATAACTAAAATGCTAAATCCACAATTAATATTCAGCTGATTTAGATTTACCACATTTGTAGAGTTTTAATATGTTAGTCTTTGTGTTCTGAATATATAGTCTTAATTTTTAGAGAGTTACTGTTTTGGGGATGCTTATCATTAGTTATCATCTCTTAAAACTTTTGAATAGTTTATACAATAGCTTCATATCTAATGAAGAAGACAGTATATATGTGGGTGTAAGAAGGATAATGTATGCTTGAAATATTAACTAACAAAGAAAACATAGGCACTTCCTGTTTATGTTAGGGCAGACATGACTTGTAACAGGAGGCTTGTAGCAGAAGGCACATTAGAGACCACCTCTTTCAACCCCTTATTGACAAATAAGGAAATTAAAACTCAACAGGATAAATTAAACATCCGTATGTATTCTTAATAATAAAACAGAACTGCAATCTCAGTTTCCTAATTCTCAGTTGAATAATATTTGCAACATACAACAGTGGCAGCTCTAATTACATTATCAGAGATCTATATTCCATCTCTTTGTACACTGGAAGATTTGGGCTATAAAACCAGCTGCAGCCATTAATTCATCAGCAGGCTATCACCTGATTGTTCAAACTTCCACCAAAAAAAAAAAAAAAAGATAGAAAAAGGAAGAGGAAGGGGAGTATGTTAAGGCAATTTAATATGTTGTTGAAGATGCAAATCATTTGTACATAGTCTATGTATCTTTCCTGAGATAAATCAGTAGCTAAAGATTTGATTTAAAAAATTGCAACATTCTTAGTATCAGATGAAAATCATCAGTGTGAATAATGGAATGGTAATGAAGCAGAATTTTTAGGGAATGTATTCACTAAGGGTAATAAATAAATTGCAGAATTGCAATTTGTTACCTAGTGGGGACCGGCCTAAAACCACTTTTGGTATAATACCTAGTGAATTCCTGGTTAAGCCATATAACCAGGTTAAACATGATTAATCAATTCATAGATAATCTCTGTTCTCATGTGTAAACACTGTTTACTTCAACCTTATTCTAATTTAATTTCCTTCAAAATGTTACAATTGTTATGGAAAATAACTTTTTAAATCCAAAAACATCCAAACTTTATTTCTTTCCATTAAACTATGACTTTTCTTAAAATGAATACTGTGATCACAGACCTATAGTGTAACATTTGTTATGATTGGATAGAAAATATGAGCCTAAAATGATCCATTGCAGATTGAAAACATGAAGATATTTAGTCCTGAGAATTATAAAAAAAGAAAAAAAAATGAAAGCTATCACAAGCTAGGAAAAACAATGTGCTAAAGCTTGTTCTATATAGTGCTTTAACTTCTGTATACTAAGTACTAACTGTGGTTGAACATCTGGATTCTGGACTGTTCTGTGCCAAACATCTGTATGATCAAGGGAATTGGATGCCTCTTGATCATGCAGCTGTTTTGGCATCTTATGACAGGATGACAGAAGACCAGTGTCTTCTAGAAGTACTGCATTGCACCTTCCTTCTTGCCTTCTTTTAATTTTACCACAGACCCACGAGATGTTTGATAGAAGCCAAAAGCGTCCTATTTAGCTGTCATGCCATGTTCCTCAGTTGTGGCATGAGTGTTTTCAAGATGTGATGAACATCTGCTATAAATCCAGTCTGTACTCAGGAGCATTCTCTGGGGGTTGTTTTTGTGCTTTAATTCAAGAGAACCAAGGAAATAAAATTCAGTTTTCTCATTTGATGTGCAAAACTAAAATGAAACTCAATGACAGTAAGCAATCTGCCCAAGTTTAAATACTTAAGTATGGTACTAAGGCTTGGTTTCAAGCCTAGATTTCCTTGCTAAGAATGGCATCTTAAAGTATTTTGTATTTATATGGCGACTTTTAATTTGCAATGCATTTTCTCATCCATTTCTATTTCTTGGCATAGTTCACTCTCTGAAACCATCCATGTTAATATTTATTCACTTCTGTAGTATGCTTTTGAAAAGCCAAAAACTTTTTTGTTTGAATATATACATTCAAACATAGAGGGAAATATACGTTCATGTGTATATTTAGATGACATAAAGGCATAAAAAGAAACAACTTTTTCTAGGAATCAACAAATGCTTCTCTGGGAATTCAGTAATAGCAGATGTACGTTTCTAGTTTTTGAGCCAGATTTAAAACAATGCACAAGTTGATTGAATTATCTTAGATTTTTTGTTTTTTTTTTCCCCCTCATCATCAAGAAGTACACATTCATCTTCAACTAGAAGTCATTGACAATTTCTGCAACATTTTGTTTTGGCTTCAGTGTTAATCAATTACATATCACAATTTTAGGGTATCAATTTTGAAAGTCATAGGCTTCTGTTTGTAAGCCTATGAAAACCAGGATTGCATGTGGAATGCAAAATTTATTTCACCCATAATTAACCTGAAAATATTTATCAACCTATTGCTATACCCAAGACATTGGAATCGTACTTGGTGAATTTGTCACACATGCTCAAAATCCAATAAGCATGTGATGAAGCTTGAGGTATACCCTAATACATTAAGGGGAATTGGACATAAATATATGAAAAGGAGGTAAATATTATGTGATTAATAAGGAAGAAGAGTTTATTGCAATAGACATTAGAAGTATATAGTAAGCCAAGCACAGAAAACAAGAGAGAGAGAGAACAATAGGAGGAAGAGGAGAAGGGGAGGGGAGGGTAGGAAAAGGGTCTCATGAGGGAGTTTTCATTGGCACTAAACCTGGAGCAGAATAATGAGCAAGAGTGCGTTACGTAAAAGTGAGATTTTTCAGAATGGAAGGTTGGTTCAAGCAAAGACCTTAGAATCAAAGAATCTTGAGTTTTATTTGATACCCAACAACAACCCATAACACTGAAGTGCATGGTGTGTGCTGAAGAGTGGAACAGTGGGGTTTGCATTAGGCAGAGTTCAGTGCAGGAAACAAAGCTCACTCCAGATCTTTCAAGTAGCAAAGGATTTAATGTAGATAAATAAACATGGGCTTACAAAGTTATTGAAAGCACTGTGAAATAGCAGGAATCTTGAATAGGATAAAGTTCAAGAGCATACCACATAGGAGGCTGAGATCTAAAAATGCTGCCACCACTGACTCTACCACCCCACAACTGCCTTTTAACCCCTCCACATTTGGTGAATAGACATTTCTTGGTGGAGTGTGTGCTCTGTAATCACACCTCTCAGCATTTAGTTCCCATCACCTTGATTGCCTGCACAACCAGCAGCAGCAAGATAACCTTTGCATTACATCTGCATTCTGAATTTCACATATATGCATCTCATCTGCAAAACCTGTTTTGTATCCAGAACAGTAGTTGCAATGAGTCTAGGAAATTTGGTTCATAGTCTTTCAGCCTCCACAATAGAGGAAAGCATCCTAAAAGGCAGCTGGAGTAGAGGCTGAGTGAGCCAAATCATGTCATCCACCCCAGAGCCCTACAGTAATTTGGAGTTAATTGGTTGAGGGCTTGAATGTCAGACAAAAGATGAAAACTAATACAGTCATTAACGTACATCTAAACAGCTGACAACACCACCAGGACTCACCTTAGAGGCTGAGATCCTTGTCCTTTGGTTTGTCATTGAATTTAGTCAATGAGCGGTATAAGCAAGAGATTGGACAATGGGAAAATAGAAAAGTTGGGGTGTTTATTCTTTTGGTTCCTTTCTTTCCCTGGTACAGGCTGGTGTTAGCTGTCTTTCTTTATGAGGGATGTAGCTTCAGTGGAGCAACACTTCCTTAAAACAGCAGGTCTCACCTCATTCTGGGAACCAGTCTTTCTCTTTGCATTTAGGAATAGTGGCTATTTCCAGATGTTGTTCACCTGAGGATACATGACTATCATCCCTAGTTTGATTTCCTTTACCCTGACCATACTTGTGTCAATAGTTTTTTCTCTTCGGTAATCTGTTGTTGTTGTTTTTAAGATTGTACTTATTTATTTGAGAGGGAGAGCGAGAGCATGGAGCATGAGCAAGGGGAGGAACAGAGGGGGAGGAAAGACACTCAAGCAGACTCTGTACTGAGCATGGACCCCCATGCAGGGCTTGATCTCAGAACCCATAAGACCATGACCCAAGCCAAAATCAAGAGTTAGAGGCTTAACCAAATGAACCACTCAAGCACCCTGATATGTTTTAAGTGGCCCATCTTGCTCCAATGCTGTTACAATGTGCCTAATTATATTTCATATGTTATATGTGTCTTTTAACTAAATACTTACATAACAGGCATGTAACTGACAGAAACAAAGAGTGTAACCTTATTTTCACACCAAGCTGAGGAGTCAGGGACCTGAGCAAGGCAGCATATTACTTTCTTCCTTTTTTTCTCTCAGATGTCCTTATGCCAGTCTCTACCCTCATTATTCATCACATCATGATGATTCAGCCCCATGGCCCAAAGATCCATGTTTCAATACTATTAAGAACAATGCTATAATAATACCTATGGAATATTTGCCAGGCACTTCTTTAAAAGTTTTATATGTATTAACTCAATTAATCCTTACAACAACCCTTTGTACCAGGTAAATACTGGTATTGTTATCCCTTTTTACAGATGAGGATACCTGGGCTTAGGGCAGTTCTGTAGCTTTTCCAGGGGCACAGCACTAGAAATGGAGGAATTGGGATTCCAACCCAGGGACTATGGCTCCAATGTCTGTCTTTACCACTGTGCTAACACTTTTTCTAAAGGTGTACAACATGATGATTTAATGTATGTATACATTGTGCAATGCTTACTATAATCAAGTTAATTAACTCACCCATTGCCTCACATTTACCTTTTCTTGTGTGTGGTATGAACACTTGTGATCTATTCTCCTAGCAAATTTCACATATACAATAGTGTATTATTAACTGTAGTCACTATGTCATACAATAGAACTTCAGAATGAATTCAGCTTAGAACTGAACATTTGTAACCCTTTGACCAACAATCTCCATTTCTCCCACTCACACCATCGGGAACCTGGTAATCATCATTCTACTCTCAGTTTCTTTGAGTTTGACCTTTTAGATTCCACATGTAAGTGAGGTCATACAGTATTTGTCCTTCTGAGTCTGGTTTATTTCACTTTATACTAACTCTTAACATGACCATATTTATCTATGGAGCCACTAGATAAACAATTCACTGTTTAAAGTGTGTTTTTCCTTTTGAATTTGCAAAATTTATAGCCTATAGTCTGACCAAGACATTGTTATTGAAATGGCAGTTTTAGAGAGGGAGAGACAACATGGAGAGATGTGTAGAGTAATCCATCTCCTTGTGACTTTTAGAAAGTCATTCAATTTCTGTGGTCCTAAATTCTTCATTTGTAAAGCAAAAGTGTGGAATTAAACCCATTAAGAAAAGAAAACAAAACTAAAGCATGTAAAAGATGGGAGATAAGGATAAAATGGAACAAAATTAGTAGGGAATTATTCCAAATAAGAAATTTGGGGCACCTGGGTGGCTCATATGGTTAGGCATCTGCCTTCGGCTCAGGTCATGATCTCCAGGTGCTGGGATGGAGGCCCATGTCAGGCACCGGGCTCAGAGCAGAGTCTGCTTCTCCCTCTACCTCTGTTTGTTCCCCCACTTGTACTCTCTCTGTCTCTCTCCCTCTCTAATGAATAAATTAAATCTTTTAAAAAAAGGAATTTAAGAGAAAATTAATGACACTATAGTATTTCAAGTTAAATTAGAAAGAGCAACATTTAAAAACAGCAGGGAAGAAAATGGAATTTTATTTTGAGGCTAGATACAAATAGATACAAATAGTTTTTTTAAAAAAGCAAAGAACTGGACAGACAATAGAGGGCTAAAATGTAAAGAGAAATGAGCACATAGCATACAGAAAATGTCCAAATTTAACCAAAGATTTTCCAAATTAAAAAAGGACAAAAACCTAGAAAACAAAAAGGACTCCATAATTTGTAGAAAAGTATAAAATAGTAGAAAGTAGAGGATGAGTAAAAAACATCCTGAGGTTCTTGAACTTCAAGTAATAAGAAACTTTAAAATAAAAAGAATCCTATAAATGTCCAGAGAATAGAAGTACCCATGGAAGAATACGTAAATATTCAGATGAAAACATGCAGCTTCAAACGCAGCATTAAACAACCACCAAATATTACTAAATATAGAGTTCCATTAAAAAGTTAGAAATAAAAATCCAATAAAATTCTTGGAAAAGCTGATGGAATTAACTAAAAATGATCTTTAAAAGCTAAGGAAGTGTAAGGTAATTGGTTATACAGTCAATATATGGAAAATAATTTATAGGAAAAAATATTACCATTAAAAAACTACAGGTAGGGATGCCTGGGTGGCTCAGTGGCAGGTCATGATCCCATGGTCCTGGGATCCAGTCCTACATCAGGCTCCTTGCTCAGCAGGGTGCCTGCTTCTCCCTCTGCCCTCCACTCGCCCTGCTTGTATGCTCTCTCTCTCTCTCTGAGACAAGTAAATAAAATCTTAAAACAAAACAAAACAAAACCAAAAACAATATAGGTAACTTTTTTCTGTAATTTTTTGGGTTCTTTAAATGTTTTGAAATGAATTTCATCAAGTGTATTACAAAAATAAGCTCATGTGGGGGTACCTGGGTGGCTCGTCAGTTTAGCGTCCAACTCTTGATTTTGGTTCAGGTCCTGATCTCATGGGTTGTGAGATGCAGCCCTACATCTGCTCCATGCTGACTGGTCTTACTCTCTCTGTCTGTCTCTCCCATCCCCGGCTCATGTGTGCTCTCTCTCTCTCTCTCCCTCCCTAAAATAAAAAATAAATACAGAGTAAAAAGATAAGCTCATCTGACAATAATGAAAAGGTAAAATTATTCTACTACTACTTGTACTTTTATGATATGATGAGTTTTGGATCATAAAGACATACTCAAGATATCAGTATTTACATAGTGGAAATTTATTTAAATTGTTGGAAATTATATTCTTGTCAAGACTGGCTATAAAAGTCTAGCCCTACAAATCCAGATAAACCAACTAAAAACAAATATGTCATAAAATGTTTAATAACTTCTGTGTTCTGAAATGCAGTTAACGTAATTTAGCTCTTGTTTTATATAGAATATATGCAGATAGGAAAAAATTACAGTTAATAGCGATACTCTTATAAACAAACCTCTCCTGAGAATTGCCTGAAGACCTTGCCATTCATATCAGGAAGCAGAGTTTCTGAGTAATGAGCAGCATTTCTTTACCTGAAGTATTACAAAGTATTACTTGCCTAGCTTTTTCAGAATATTTATTACTTTTTTTTATCCCCCCCAGACATTGTTAACTGTGGTTGTCTGTAAGTCATCACAATCACTAACAAAAACTGTTGGCTCTCAGTGCTCATATATCTGTCATCCCTCTCACCAGTGAAAGGTGCACTTTAGCAATTTATTTTTTAGGAACAAAATTGGAGGGCATAGGGAATAGACCCATAGTATTTTTGTCTTTCCAGAATATTTCCACCGTGCCCTATTTTCATTGGGGAGCAACTTCTTCCCCATGGCTCCCACGTGTTTCCTGGTGGGCTTACCAGTCACCACGTATCACTACTCCTCCTCCTCCACCTTAGTGATTTGTCTGGTTATGAGCACATAAAACAACAAAGTTAATGGAGCCTTCCTCTGGGATTTTTTTTTTTCCCTACGTTTCTTTTCCTCTCTGTAGGTGGAATTGCAAGAATATTGTCTCTGACTGAGTAAAACCACTACACAGGGAGAAAAACCAGAAGAGGAGAAAAAGAGGCATGGCAGATCCAGTTCTAATTCTAGCAACCCCTAACATCACACTGTTTTTTTCCTATGACTGTGCTAACCCAGACCCAACTTTCAAGAAAGGAGCTCCTGTATTTTAAGGTGCTCATTTATTTATCTGTTTACTCATGCATTGATTCATCTACCCATACAGTATAATCGGCGGTAGCTGCTCTATGTGTAATAGGTTTATTGAATGGGCTAAATCTAACAGATGGCTTAGCATTGAGGTTTTCTCTCTCTCCTCCCCCAGCCCCCTCTCTTTCTCTCACTGTTAAACTTACTTTATGGACTTCCTCTCCTCTATATCCAGAAAAAAAATTGAGCAGATCCAAAAGCCTTTCCAGTGACCGGTGACTCTTACATATTGAAGTGCCCAACCTAAATCTAAATCCAAATGTAAAGCTTCCCCTTTATCCCCATGTTTTATCCTAGTTCAGGTTTGGAAGCCTACAATGGAGACATGGAGAGTAATCATTTTCATTTTGTTTCCTATACCTCATTTCTTATTCCCCATCTTTCATTTCTTTTTAATTATGAGCAAGGTTGAACATCCATAGACTATTAGCTATATAAGAGGAGTCAAACTACGCCCAACTCTATTACTGCACATAGTCATGTTCAGAAAATCTAACTGAGCTCCTGAAATCAATGTATAATGCTTCAACAGCTTTTGAGGTTATCTCACAGATGTCTGGTACTGTTTCTCTTTGGGATGCTACGTAAATATTTTGTTAGAAGATCTCCCCACAAGAAAATATATGCAGTTAAATGCGTGACTTTTAATTAATTTTTCAGCCTAAGCCTCTTTGGCTACCAAAAACTATGTCGTGCCTGCTTCTATCTCCTGGTTTGATCTCAAAACAGAAGCACCCTGAATCTGATTCCCTACAATGTCAGGACATGACATATTAGAGCTGCATGGATTGATCATACATTATTCCATTAGAATAAAGATAATTTGCCCAGATTGTTCCAGTAAAACAAAGGCAAAGCAGATAAACATAAAGGCTCTGATCTTTGAAGAGGTATACTACTAACACATGCTCTCATCCATTCTGATAATGCGAGCAATAGAAGCTATTGGCAATTAGAATGACTTGCAACATGAGCCTAGATCAAACTAGATCAAACTGATTCTGCCCAAGATGGCAACAACCAAGGCATGTCCAGCATGGGACAGCTGTTCTACACAAGGATGTTGTTAGAAAGAAATTTCTGGGGTTTCAATTTGGAATAATAGATTAGGGAAACACACACACACACACACACACACACAAAACTTTCCAATAGATTGCTTTTAGTTGAATGATGGGCTAATTTGTATTGAGGCAGCTTGCATTGGAATCCACTTCTTCCTAAGAATTCCATTCTTTGTAGATTTTAATATGTGTGTATTTAACAGCCCCATGTCTGCTTTATCTACTTGATAAAACTATGACTGCTTTCTTCTTGTAGTAAATGGTTTCTTGTTTCAAAGTGAAAGTTTTATTTTAGCCTCACTATTTCATGAAACATTTCATGAACAAATGGTAGATCATAAGCATTTACATAACTAAGAAATAATTTTAAGTTTCAAACTATTAAGCCTTCCAACCATGTCTGGTGTAGGAAAGATTGACTAATAATCCTTGCTGTGCTTCTGGTGAAATTATTGAATAATTCAAAGAAGAGATTATTTAAAGCAATGCTGCTGAAAGGAGGAGGCTGGATAAGTGACGTGTTGATTCATTAGCCTGTAGTTTCTTCTTGCTGCATATGAAAATAGTGAAGCAAGAATAATACCATTCTGTAATCTCTGTAGGGGAGCTACTTTTTCAGGAGATGTCACCTGAAGGCGTTAACAGCCAGAGCACTTTGTCTTATGTTGTTAGATTGCTTTGTGATAATTTTATTGTTAAAGAAGCAAATGACTGTTCAAGATTTTTTAATCAGAAGACTTGCATGGAAGTTTGTGGAATCTGTCCCTTTACCAACTTCAGAAAGCCCCTCTGTTGTAGGTACTGTTCCCATGTTATCTACCAAGTTACCATCCTTTTCCTAAGAATAATGATTACCCTCTTTATATGCCATATATTTTACCACCTTTTAAAGATCAGTTGTGTGCATTATCCTATTTAGTGTGCCTGACTCCTCTTCAAAGCAGAGATCTAAGACTCCAACTTCCAGGTACCCTTATAAAATAGAGTTCAGAATTTCCAACATCTTTCTCCAGCTAATCAAAATAAAGGTGGTCTTTATTCTTTCAAATGATTATAGGGAAATTGTTAGGCATAGAGAGCAAGCTATATGTATTACAAAAAGTCCTTCTATAGCAGGGTTCCTATTTTGTGACAAGTCAGGTCATAGAAAAAAATATTAAATATTAGGGGAATTGGAGTTATGTAAAACATTTACTGAGTCAATACATATGTAGGCACTGTTAAGGCCTTTGAAAGTACTATTTTATTAAGCCTCTCAAAAAAAATATGAGAAAGTTAATATCATCATCTCCATTTTTAAATGATGAGGAGTAGCGTTCAACCTAAAAACTCTTACATCTAATCAATGGATTCACTAAAGTTGCTGAATACATTAACAGAGATCAGTAGCATTTCTATACATTAAAAATGAATTTTCTGTATATGAAATAAAGAAATTGTCCCATTTACAACAGCATCAGAAACAATAAGCATCTGCCTTCAGTTCAGGTCATGATCCTAGGGTCCAGGGATGGAACTCCTCCTTGGGCATCCTGCTTGGTGAGGAGTCTGCTTATCCCTTTCCCTCTGCCCCTCATCCCCTGTTTGTGTGCTCTCACTCTCTCTCTCTCAAGTAAATAAATAAAATCTTTAAAAAAAAAGAAACAATAAAATACTTAATAAATTTAAGGTGAAAGATCTCTCCTCTGAAAACGTCAGGACTCTAATAAGGGAAATTGAAGAAGACACACACACAAATGTAAAAATATCTTATGTTTGTGCATCGGAAGTATGAATATTGTTAAAATATTCATACTACCCAAAGCAATCTACAAATTCAATTCAATCTCAGTCAAAATTCCAATAACATTTTTCACATAAATAGGAAAAAGTATCCTAATATTTGTATGGAACCACAGAAGACCTGGAACAACTAAAGCAATCTTGAGAAAAGACAAAACTAGAGGCATCACACTCTCTGATCTCTATAGTAATCCAAACATTATGGTTCTGGCATAAAAACAGACAGTAAACCAATGGATCAGAATCAAGAGCCCAGAAATAATCCCAAGCATATATGTTCAATTAATATCTGACAAGAAAGCCAGGAATATTCAATGGAGAATAGGCAGTCTCTTCATAAATTGTTCTGGGATTATTGGATATTCACATGTAAAAGAATGGAATTGGGCCCCTATCTTACATCACTCACAAAAATTAACTTGAAGTGGATTAAAGATGTAAATGTAAGACCTGAAACTACAAAATTCCTAAAACACACACACACACACCAAGAATAAAGCTACTTGACTTGGATCTTGATAATGATTTATGGACCTGACACATAAAACACAAGTAGTAAAATAAAAATGAACACGTGAGACTACATCAAACTGAAAAGAATCTACACAGCAAAGAATCCAACAAAGTAAAAAGACAATTCACAGAATGAGGAAAAAAAAATTTGCAGATCATATGTCTAATAAGGCGTTAATATCCAAAATATATAAAGAACTCCTACAACTCAGTAACATCAACAACAATATAACAGCTCAATTTAAAAATGGGCAAAGACCTGAATAGACATTTTTTTCCAAAAAAGATACACAAAGACCAATAAGTATGTGAAAAGATGCTCAGCAACACTAGTTATTAGGGAAATGCAGATCAGAACTACAATGAGGTATCTGTTAGATATGGCCATCAGCAAAAAGACAAAAGATAACAAATGCTGGTGTGAATGTGGAGAATGTGGACACTGTTGGTGGCTTTATGTATTGATATAGTCACTACAAAAAACAGTGTAAACAATTCTCAAAAAATTAAAAATAGAACTTCCATATGATCCAGCAATTCCATTTCTGGGAATATATCCAAAGGAAACAAAAATACTAACTGAAAAAGCTTATATGCATCCACTTGTTCAAAACCTCATTATTTACAATAGCCAAGACAGAAACAAACTAAGTGTCCATAAATGGATTAAAGAAGTTACGTACACGCCCCCCCCCCCACACACACATATTGTTCAGCTATCAAAAATTGAGGAGGGCACCTGGGTAGGCCCAGTGGGTTAAAGCCTCTGCCTTTGGCTCACGTCATGATCCCAGGGTTCTGAGATCAAGGCCCCTCACCCCTCCAAATCAAGCTCTCTGCTCTGCAGGGAGCCTTCTTCCTCCTCTCTCTCTGCCTGCCTCTCTGCCTACTTTTCATTTCTGTCTGTCAAATAAATAAATAAAATCTTTTTTAAAAAATGAGGAAATCCTATGTTTGCAACAACATGAATGGACTTTGAAGGCATGACACTAAATGAAAAGAAGTAAGACAGAAAGACAAATAGTATATGAGCTCACGTATAAGTAGAATCTAAAAAAAAGAAAAATAAACTCATAGAAAAAGAGATCAGACATGTAGTTACCAGAGACAGTGGGGTGGAGGAAGAAAGAATCAGATATAATTGTCAAAAGTACAAAAATCCAATTTTAAGATAAGTACATGCTAGGGATGTAATGCTAGTTTGTGATATCTAAGAAAGTTATTAAAAGAGCAAATCCTAAGATTTCTTATCATAAGGAGAAATTTTTTTCTTTTTATTTTGTGTATCTGAGATGATGGATGTTAGCTGAACCAATTGCAATAATAATTTCACAATATATGTAAATCAAATTATCATGCTGCATGCCTTAAACTTATACAGTGGGCTATATCAATTATTTTTCATTAAAGCCAGAAAAAAATTAAGTAGTGTCTTCAATTAGAGCTTATCCAAGATTTATAGAAACAAGAAAAATGAGATTGCTTTCTAACATTTGTAGTGTAAAAATCACACAATGAATAAATGCTGAAAGAGGAGAATGTTTTATAAAGAGAGTTGCTCTTGGCAAGTAAGAACTGACTATTTATGACTGAGGACATCAAAAATCCTGAAGGAAAAAGATTGATCTGCCAAGAGGTTGATCATAAAAGTTGAGGGATAGAAACAATAAATGTACTATCCATCTAACCAATATTCAAAGGAAATGGAAAAGTAGACAGTGAAATTCAAATATTCCAGTGTTGGTAACAAGACCACCTATGTTGTGGAGAGGAATCTGTTGAACTGCATAAGCCTGACAGTAATTAAAATTCTGTTCATCTACACTTCCTTATTCAGATTCCACATAGTATTCTAATTATGATTTGGTTTCCCCTGAAGTCTGCCAACAGAGATAAAATAATAAGGGCTCAAATACTTCAAACTGCATGACAATTATGTTTTAACCAGAAAATTAAGAAATTAGCATCCTAATTCTATCTGCCCGTGTCATAAATTTAGCTAATGCAGACTTTTCCTTCTGAAACTTATCTGCTCTCTCAATTTTTTGAGAGCTAGTATTAAGGAGTAAACATTGGGCACTGGAGAACTTACAAAGGTAATAAATTAATAATGGCATTATAAAATTTTTGCTCAAAATATGGATAAAACTTTCTGAAGTTATCTGACCTACCTCAATTTCTTTTAAGTTTTTAATACTTGAGCACCTAATATGCTCCAGGCAGTATGCTAGATGCTTAACATGAACTACTCATCTAATATTTATATGAACTCTAGTGGAAGTATAATATGCATCATATAAATTAAGAAATTGAACATCAGAAATACTAAAAAGGTTTAGTCTCTTGTGGCTTAATGTACATCTGTATCAGGGTATTTCAATGATATACTTCAAATCAGTTATATTTCAAGCCTAAAACTCCTCTGTCCCTGAACTCCTTCAAATCTCTCCATTCTCAAATCCATGATTCTGATGCCAATGCCAACTCCCTTTCAGTGACCGATGATAGAAATTTGGTTGTTATCTCCCTTGAAATGCCCAAAGCCTTCTTGCCAAACTGAGGAATGTTTAGAGAACAGATAAGGAATCCCGGTGTTGAAACCACCTAAGAAGAAGGCACCTCTGAACCAAATAAGAAGTCTATGGTAAAACACTATGATTTACTGGATGGTAATTATCCTAGCTAGCATAAGGAAGGTTAATGAATGAATGACCAAAAAATAAATATATAAATAAATAAATACCTCAGGGGGGATAAAAAGTAACTTTGAGAAAATTATTCATCAAATAGATGAGATCTTACAATTTTCAATCCTAGTCCTCTATATTATCAAAATTGTAGTTACCTTTTGAAATGCGTGACTAAATTCCCTCAAGGAGAGAAAGGCAGGCTGAATGATTCATTCACAAAACAATTGCCACAGTGACTAAACAATTCCAAGGCGGTGTTTGGCCATCTTTAATCATCACTCAATTTGTCTGAGGAAAAACAAACAACTAATCACCAGCAATAACTAGGAAACAAATTGGATTTTGCTCCTTTGTACATATTTCACATCAATCAATATGTGGCAGTGGCTGTGCCTAACAAATAAAGAGAAATTTGTCAAGGTCATCTTCTTTCAGTTATCCCTGACTTTTAAAAATATAATAAAAATGAACAGGAAGAAGGCAAGAAACGGTCAATTCCTGTTCATAGAGTTGCATCTTGGAGCTTGTTCTTTGAGAAACTAAGTCTGAAGAATTAAATTTTGATACTAAATTTCTCTGGAAAGAGGTTAGCATTTGCTATTGATTTTTTACAATGTTTTTGTAGAATAGCTGTAAAATAACAGATACATTTTCTTTCTGTTATGGATATTGGCCATAGCTTGTTATTGATAGAGGACTTGCTGGTGACAATTCATACATTTATTTACTCAATACTTTGTTATTTAGTGCCTAGTCTGTCTTAAAGGTTGCAAGTAAGGCGTGGAGAACATACAGAATGAGGTGTCTCAGACACCTTGACTCAGAGAATGATACAAATAAGTACATGAGCAAGTAAAATGCAATAGTGACAGTTTCACAAGTGTAAGCTTATCTTTAAATGCATTAAGACATGCACATTAAATATGTACAACTTGTTTGTCAATATTGCAATAAAATGAAAAAAAACATACCAGAATACAATGGGATGAGTTCTACTTAAGCAGTCCTATCACTCATGATCTGTGGAACCTTAAAAAATTGCTAACCTCTCTCATTTTCAGTTGACCTCCATATTTGTGATGATTAGAAATAATGCAAGTCTAGTGGGTTAGTGTCCCTCAAGAAGATATGTCCATGCCTTAATCTCCAGAGCCCATGAATATTATCTTAGGAAAGGGTCTTTGCAGTTCTAATTAAATTAAGGATCTTGAGATGAGCTCGATTTGGATTATTTGGGTAAGTCCTATATGTGGAGCACTACAATGGAGGAAATCCGGTCAGCCAACTGCAGAGCTCAGACTTCACTAAGGGCTTGTTTTTCTTCAGCTTTTACTTGAAGGTGAAGGTAGGATAGACTCCTGGATGGATGGAAAACTCCTCGTTGCCCTACCGTCAGCTCTGCCTTGCACTGTGGTTATCAACTTTGCTCAAATCAAGAGTAGGCAGGTACAAGTAGTGGGCTCACAACGTTTGACCTCGACTGGTTTTTCTAAGTTATTTTGTACCTTTTTCAGCAGCGAAACCAAACTGGGTCTTCAGCTTTATCCCCATTTCTTGCAAGGGAAGAGCCTTTATACAACTGGACACATTTTGGTTTTTCCTCATTGAAAATTTTAACCCTTTTGTATTCTTTCTACAATAATTTGTAAACATATTTATTTTATTTTATTTTATTTTATTTTTTTACTTTTCAGGTCTAATATTTTATACTGCACTTATTTGTCAAAATAAAGATTCTCACATAAAAAAAAAAAAGTAAGTCCTATAAGTCCACAACCTCAAAGAGGCTGACAACCACCAGAAATAGGAAGAAGCAAGTAATGGAATCTCCCCTATATTCTTAGGTGGAGTATAACCTTGCTTGATTTCAGACTTTTGGTGTTCAGAACTGTGAGAGAATAAATTTCTGTTGTTTTAAGTCAACAAGTTCATTTAATTGATTATGGCTGTGCTGGGAAACTAATAAAATTAGTAAAGGCCTTAGAATGTTACCTGATGTCTGAAAGGCATTCAATAATCCTATCTGACATGATGAGGATAATGATTAAGAGGATCATGATGGGGCGCCTGGGTGGCTCAGTTGGTTAAGCATCTGCCTTCAGCTCAGGTCATGATCCCAGGGTCCTGGATTGAGTCCCACATTGGGCTGCTTGCTCAGCGGGAACCTGCTTCTCCCTCTGCCTGCCACTCCCCTTACTTATGCTCACTCTCTCTCTGACAAATAAATAAATAAAATCTTAAAAAAAGAGGATCATGATAATTTTCTTTTATAAATCAGCAGATTCAACTTGTATAGTCCTATATAAGACCTGTTTTTAGGTTGTTTTGACAGGCTTATAAGATAAATTTTTTAAACATTTACATTAATGTGCCTTCCAATTCTGTTGGCAAGTTAGTCCGGGTGTTTTCATCTATACATACACACTGCTTTATCTACTGTACATATTTTATTTTGCCTTTTTAGTAAAAAGTAGGAGAAAGAGATAAGGAAAATGAATGAAAGGACTAAAAATTATTCAGCAATTATAAATACATTAGAAAACTAATTTTGAATGTCAATAGCTGGTGCATTAATGTTGACAAGGACAAAGCATAATACTGGCATATACAACTCACTGAATCACAGAGTAGGTATTGCTTACTTCAGAGCCAAGAAGAGCTGATATAATTACCATTGTTTTCCAGAGGCTTATGGAAACTCTTGGAGGTTGACATTCATTTAATTCCCAGTGAGTGATAAGACAGGGAGATGACGTACTATCAAGGCTGCCAATATCTCATGTTAGACTGGAGAAGTTGTTTTGTGTATTAACATGCACAAAATTTATGGGTGTATGATTTCAAAGCTTGATCCTAAACCTTGGCATTCAAGCTTGAAAGCTTAAATAATTGCAAAATTTTATGAGAATAATACTCTGCTAGCAAGGGGACTGATGTAAAGATTTTTAAATGAATTATGATGTTTTCATATTTATATGTGATACATTATTAATACAGTTAGTTATATTTATGGCAAGTAAAGGAGGCATTTTAAAGAATAACAGTTATTTTACCACAGAAATTGCTTAATGAAGAAATTGCTTTCTTGAGATTAGGAAAGGGATTATCAATAAGCAAAAATCAGTTAAGAATATTTCCTTTCAAATATATACTAAGACTAAAACTTACCAAAACTTTTACCCAAATAACCCATTTCTATTTTAAATAAATAACCTCTTTAATACATACATACATACATACATACATACATACCTAACTGACTTCTAACCCTGAAAAGAGTTTAAACTTCAAGATTTTCATTACAGTAGGGGGAAGACTTTAAACCACCCACTATCTTTGGATCCTTGGATCTCAAAGAAAACTAACTAGTTAGTAGTAGTTATACAGTGTCAGTTCAAGTTTGTTTTATGTTTCATAAACTAGTGGGAAAGAAGGTTGAAGGAGGGAGAGTTATTAAAAATCAGTTTGAATGAGTGCCCGAGGATGAAGTTAGAAAATAACTAATCCTATGGAGAAAACAAACGAAATATCTGAAGCTTTGTCATGTAGTAAAGTCCTGGGGACAAAGAAAGGGCTGATCCAAATCCATCATTTGAGAATACTCTCAGCTATTCCCATGTTCCCAGGAAAAGGATGATTAGTAAAAAAAAAAAAAAATAAAGCTAATTCAACTCTCTGGTATCAAGACACAACTGAAACTACTTTGGTGTAATACAAGATGTGACGTTTTTCCCACGTTGGGGTAGATCACTCTAGTGTCTGGAGTGGCTCCTGGGAACCCGTGGTAGACCCTGGTATTGCTCTTGTTCACCTCGAAGCAGGCGAAAGTAGTAGTCACACCACTTGGTAGAGGCTATAGTATTTGACAGCATCAGTGATTCTCAGTAAATGTAGAATGATTGTACACCATTCCTCCTTAACATTTTAGAACCCAGAAAGAATAGTGGCGATCAGAGGGCATAGATCTGCCTGCTGTGTGCCAGAGAAAGTCAGTGGCCCTTGGTGATCACATGGGTCCAAATCAGATCCACATTTATGAGGAAATGTGAGATGGGTTTATGTGATCATTTGGGGATTGTCCAAAATACTTTCTAGAATTTTTCAGAAAGAACTTTCAATATAAATGAAAAAGCTGTTTGCAATCATATATGTAAATAAACATAAGTATATCTAGCTAGTTCTATCATTCTGGTTACTATTTTAGCAGGCCAAACTCCTAAATGGATTTTAACCATGTATAGACATTGTGACCTAAAATGTAGTCATATGGAACACTGAAATTAACTTTAGATAAAGGTAGCAGCTCAGTTACTTTCTTATTTTGTAGAGCATTTTGACACAAATATTTTAAATATCTCCATGAGTAAAGTTCAGAATATTTGTTAATTTGTTTTTTTAATTGATTCCAGTGGAAATTTTTGTTGGGGGTGCTGAGGACTCCAGATGCTAATAAATTTTTCTAAGGTTATTAATTTTTTCACTATATCTTTTTTTGAGAGGGGGAGGGGCAGAAAGAGAGGAAGAAAGAGAACCCTAAGCAGGCTCCACACCCAGTGCCAAGAGCATGGAGCTCAATGCAGGGCTTGATCTCATAACCCTAAGATCATGACCAGAACTGAAATCAAGAGTGGCACACCCAGCACACTAAGACACTCAGATGCCCTGATATATCCTTATTTTTATTACATCCTATTCTAAGTGTTATAAATGGAATAATAAATAATACCAAATAGTCATTAATATTTCGGTAAAAATAAAAGTAAGGTGACAGAGAATAATAGGGATGGTCAGACTAATCATCTCAAAGAATAACAAGATGATCTTTATTAATTTTTCATTTATATTTTAGTATATTTAAATAATTATACCAACTAGCCATCCTGAAATCAAAAAAATGTGGCTTTGTTTGTTTGTTTTTAAATCTGTTCTATAGTACTTTGTAGTTTTAGTTCTACCAGTTAAGTAAAGGTTTGAGAAAGCTTGAACTTCAGAAAGAAATGTTGCCTCGGTGTGTGTGTGTGCGTCTTTCAGGATATATCGGAGTGAATGTGTAACAAACAAAATCAGACAAATTGTGGTCCTGAAAAACACCAAAGATCTATATTAAGCCTTACCTTCAAAAGCTATCCATACAACAATGAACTGTCAGAAAGAGAAATTAAGAAAATAATCTCATTGATAGTGGCATCAAAAAGAATAACATACCTGGGAATAAATTTAACCAAGGAGCTACCAGATCTGTACACTGAACATTAGAAAACATTAAGGAAAGGAATTAAGTTACAAATAAATGGAAAGATATCCTGTGCTCATGCATTGGAAGAATGAATATTATTAAAATGTCCATACTACCCAAAACAATCTATAGATTCAGTGAAATCCCTATTAAAATTTCAATGATATTTTTCACAGAAAGAGAAAAAGAAATCCTAAAATTCATCTGGAACTCCAAAAGACCCTGAATAGCCAAAGTGATTAAAAGAACAAAGCTGGAAGCATCACACTTCTTCACTCCAAATTATATTAAAAAGCAATAGCAATTAAACCAGTATAGTATTAGTATAAAAACAGGCATGTGTATGTATATTGGAATACGCATACCACAATGGAATTTTACTCAGCCTTTAAAAAGAAGAAAATCTTGTCATTCATGACAATATGGGAAAACCTTGAGGACACTATGCCATGTGAATAAATCAGAGAAAGATAAATATTTTATAATATTACATAAGTAGAACCAAAACAAACAAACAAACAAACAACAACAACAAAAAAACCACATCAGACTCCTAGAAACAGTGAAAAAGTGGTTTCCAGAGTCTCATGGGATATTTTTGCTAGAATGATACAAAGTTTTAGTCATGAATGGGTTCTAAGGATCTAATGTATGACATGGTCACTATAGCTGGAAACACTGTATTGCCGCACAATTGAAATTTACTGAGAGATAAAGAGGTAAACATGAGGTGATGGATGTGTTAATTCACACAATGGTGGAAATCTTTACACAGTGTATATTTATACCAAATCATCACATTGCACACTTTAAATATCTTACAGTTTTGTCAATTATACCTCATTTAATCTGAAAAAAAAAGCTGAAACAAGAACTCTGAAATTTCCTGAATTTCACTCAAAAAGATGACTACTTAAATAGTCATGAGGGGGTGCAGAGGAAGACTGTTCTAAAGACACATGGACGTGATGTACAATGCAACATGTGTTTAGTGACCTTTTTGAAGAACTTTATCAAGCAAAGCTGAAGTTGATGCCTGAAAGCAGGAATGTTTGAGCATGCAATGAGAAATCAGTCATCCTCCAAGAACTGAGGAAAAGGCCCTGTGTATTGTGGAGTAAATCATGTACATCTCTTCCCAACTAGTTCCACTAAGCAGATCTTTCAGGCTTTTTTAAAAAAAAATTTGTTTCTTTGTTTTTGAGAAACAGTTGTTAAATGCTTCCTAGTACACTACTACGTACTGCTGCCCACTGGAAGCAACAGGAGCTTTTGCTGAAACTGAACCCGAACTCTAGTATGAGGTACATGTGGGCTCAGACATGAAGAGACATGGCATATGTGTTAAAACATATGTGTCAACAAAGGAGACAAACAGTGCTTTCAAACATAAACCTCAAGTCCAATGTGCTAAGGAACATACCTTTGATTCAATGCCTGAATTCTGCTACTAATGTCATACCTGAGATGAAAAGATGAGTCTAACAGCCTGAGCTATGTCAATATAAAGATCATATTAAAGTCTGTTCTTAATTCAACAAAGCCCTCTACATTCTTTTTAAAAAATACTTTGTTTACTTATTTGAAAGAGAAAGGGAGAACACAGAGAGGGAGAAGCAGATTCCCCGCTGAGAAGAGATCCTGACACAGGGTTGGATCCCAGAACCCTGAGATCAGGGCTTGAGCCAAAGGCTGATACTTAACTGACTCAGCCAACCCAGCACCCCTATGAAACTCTCTAAATTCTTAATGGAGGTAGTTTTTTAAAAGGATGAAGGAGGCTACAAATACATTAAAATGAAGGGCAAGATTAAAGGTGAATAAGCATTTCTCTGAAACAAACCTTTTCACTTTCGATTACCTACTGTTACTTATGAGTGTCATATTTGGCATTACTAGTGATAAATCACATTTGCCACTTCAGATTATAAGCATTGATTTGAAATTGAGTTGCTCTTCATGTGACAACTGTATGTATTGTGCTTTGGGATGACTGACAGCAAGGATTAAATACAAAAGTCTGAAAGAACAATAATTATGGATATAACAAGATTAGTTACAAAGTGGAAGATTTTTACAGTTCTGTGTTATAAACATAGAAAATTATTGCAGATCCAACTATTTGTTTCTAGTAAGTGTTTCAGATGGTTAATAATTATTTCAAGCAATGTTGAATACTTTAAGTGTTAGGCAAAAATAGAAATATTCAAAATTTTATATATATCACAAATACATTGTATTAAAATTTACATAAGAAAGGTGACTGGAAGTAATACCTTAAAATATTTTTTCAAATATCTCTGCTTCTTGCTATGGTGCAGTCTAGCTAGTCCACCTGCTATAATCAACTGTAAAATTGTACAAGCTATGTAAAACAACTCTCATCAGGCCACGGACAAGTGATAACACAAGACTGTAATCCACAAAAGAGGGGAAATTCTCAAGGTAAGCCCCAGGGTTGCCCTGGCCTGAGGAAAATTTCATAATTCCACTGTAATGTCATAACTCCAGTGCAACAATTCAAGCAGAGCCCTAGGAGGAGGCAGAGTTTTTGAGTTCAGGGCAAAGCTAAAATGACTGGATTCAGCTAGATAAACCACTGTAAAGGAAAAATTAGTACAGAAGCAGACCCCAGAGTTGGGTATGAAAGTCTCTTCCAAGTCTTTGACTGAGGGCTTCACTACAAATAGGTAAGAAGAGTCTACTGTAGATTTGGGAAGTGGCTGCTGTGGGGTGGAGATTGCAATAAACATAACAAAGATTGAGCAGTGCTGAAGACATTGGGATCTGGCCAAAATGGAGGGACCTTAAATCTTCATTAATATCTTTACCATCCCATTCTAGTTGAGATATAGGAAGAGGATACTTTGTAATAAGGATTATGTCCTAGAGTAAGAATAAAGACTAAAATTAAGCTCTGACAAGACTGACTTGGACACAGAGTTTGGAAGGTAAGTTCTAACAAATTAGAGAAGTTTGAGAAACACTGTGGGCTTTCTATAGATCTGTGCTACCAAACTATAAAACCAAGCTGATGTAAGTTCAAGGTGAGTGTCCAGTAAACCATCCATGTAGCAGAACAAAAATCAGTACTCTTCAGAGAATGTCAATAGGATTTCCAGCAACTACATAGTGTAGTTTACAATGTCCCATATATAATCAATAATGCCAGAAATGTAAAGAAACAGGAAAATATACCCCATGGTTTTGTTTTGTTTTGTCTTTAATCAATCAATAGAAACTTACCTCATTATGGTATAAAATTGGGAATAGTAGACAAATACTTAAAACAGCAGTATAAGTAATTTAAAACTAGAACCTAAAGAAAATATCATTTTAAAGAATAGCCAGAGAGTGGATGCCTGGAGGGCTTAGTTGGTTAGGCTTCTGCCTTTGGTTCAGGTCATGATCTCAGGGTTCTGAGATGGTTCAACATACATGTAATATGAGCCTAGAAAGTGAAGAAAGTGACAATTGGGTAGAAAAAATATTTGAAAAAAAGTAAGGCCCAAATTTCTCAAACATTATTAAAGACTTTGATCTAGAGATATAATAAATTAAGCAAATCCCAAACAAAACAAGTACAAAAGAAGCCACACCAAAGCAAGTCATAACCAAATTTCTTCAAGTTGAAGTAAAGTTTAAATCTTGAAATGAAAGAGAAAAAAACGAATGAGAGGAAGTAGGATGAATAACACCTATTTCTCATTAGGTAAAGAAAAAAGGAAGAGACAATAAAATGATATCTTTAAAGTTCTGAATGATAATTTTAAAAAAAGTTTATCAATCCAGAATTTATTATTCAGTAAAACTACCCTGTAGAAACAAGAGAGAAAAATATTTACAGAGAAATTAAATCTGAGAAAGTATATCTTTAGCTGTACTGAACTATAAAAAAATGCTTTAACATGTTTCAGGCTGAAGGGAAAAGATGCCATGTAGGAAACTCAGAAAGGAATGAAGAGTGCTAGAAATAGTAATTAAGTAGATAAACAAAGAAGTATTTGTATATATTCTTTTTTATAATTCTCTGAAAATGACTAAAAGTAAAAATAATACAGTTCTAATGTAGAGTTAATAATGCATACAGAAATATAAATTATAACAATAGTGCAGAGGAAAGGAAGTAGGTAAACTAAGTGATAATATTGTAAGTTATAACATTCTGGAAATGGAGATTTTGAAGTGTAAAATGTAAAAGTGTAAAATGTAATAAGGAAAGTGCAGGAAAGTAGGAAGAGAGAATTGTGACTTGGGAACTGAGTAGTGAAGTGTCAAGTGTGACAACATAAAATATTGACCCTACTGCATGTGTAAATTAAGAATGTATATTCCTATCCCTAAAGCACTACTAAAAATAATAAAAAAGAGGTATAGGTAAACCAATAGAGGATAAAAATAGAAGAGTAAGAATACTCTATAGTTAAGGGAAAAATAATTTCCTTTACTACTCATGAGGGGATTTTGGAATATTGGTGACATTCAGTGGAGTGGAGTCTGGAGCCAACGACCAAGAAGGAATATTTGAAATGTCTTTGGTGCAAAATGGTGGTTTGTTCAAACATGGGAATAGGACCTGTGGGCAGAAGGAGCTGCTGCCCTAGGGTTATGAGAGCTGGCTGATTATGTATATGGGGTTGGGGGAGGTAAGGAAAAAGGGAAGTTTCAAAAGGATTTTCATATGTTAAAGAAGACTCACAGGATACCAGAGGCCTTGCCATTATAAATTAAGGTTGTTTTTCCCTCCAGCAAGTAATTAACTTGAAGACAGTTGGGAACTTCCTGGAGGAACATTATACTCTGCCTGCTTCAAGTAAATGTCAATGGGCTGCAGATTATAAGGACATTTAATTGTATCCACATTTCCATATAGAAGCTAGGTTATTGTTGGAAACACTTTGTTCTGGTAGATTGCTAAAAACATTTGCAAACTCAGGTAGACTCAGATCTTGAAGGATTGTGATCTCTATAGGTTAACTATTTATTTTTCCTTTCCTTAGCTTTAGGAAAGCCAGGAGTGCCTGAGGAATATCACTTACATCCCACCGGGGAGAAGGTTGTGGGGTGTCAAATTCTGCTCTGTCCTCAGCCTGTCTTCTATTCCCTCCTCACTGATACTACATTTCATTTCCAATACTTTCCTAACTCATTTGACACTTCTGGTCACCAAATAATGAGGGTTTTCCCACACCATGAAATTCTCAAACACTCAAACTTGGGTGCTGTAAAATTTAACTAAAATCTGACACTATCTACCTGGACATAGCATCAGATCTCGTGGGTTATAGTTCGGCCTCATAATGATGAAGTTCTGGTATCTAGGCAAGGCTCGGCGAGGTCCGGAGCCGATGGCTAAGAAAGAATTCTTAAGACGTCTTTGGTGCAAAAAGGTGGTTTTTTAAAACATGGGGACAGGACCTGTGGGCAGGAAGAGATGCTGCCCCGGGGATGTGAGGAGTGGTCTATTATATACTTGTAAATTGGGAGGGGTTAAGGGATGGCATAAGTCTCTAAGGAATTTTGGAAGCAAGGTTTCTAGGACCTTGAGGGGCTAGCTATTGTCTGGGGAAAAGGTTATTCATTACCAGTAATAAAACCTTCTCTTGAGACCCTTTAGATGTGTATCAGTGGGCCATATGCTTGGGAATGATTGTCGACACTATCTTGGAGGTTTAGAGATAAAGTTTCCAAAGGGAATTGTTAAAGTAGACTTACAGGATCCTGGTTGGGGGTAGGGGGTCAGTCAGGCTATGATTGTCCTTTGCCCTTAGCAAAACCTCAAGATGAGGGCAGTTGAGTCCCTAGAGGAGAGCCACTCTGCCTGTTTCAAGGGCTTGTCAGTAGGTAAGGAATTTTAATGATTTTCTTCTGCCTGTTTCCCACATCAATAAGACCTCCCCTGCTCCTCACTTCAGATGCTAATCAAGAGTCCAGGCAGTTATCTGAGCTTCTGATTGATCAACAATAAATCAGAGCTTCCAACAATCCCCTTTTTGAGTGTAATTAATTTGTTCGAGTGGTCACAAAACTGACAGAAAGCGTTTATTTAATAGGTTATTGGTTTATTATAAAAAGAATATAACTCAGGAATAGCAAGATGGATGCCATGCATAGGGCAGGGTGTATAGGAAGGAGCTCTATGCTGCCCATGTCAATTTTAGTACCTCCACATATTTACCAACCTGGAAGCTCTCTGAATCCCATCCACTTCGTTTTTTATGGAGGCTTCATTACTTAACATGATGATTAAATCATTGGCCATCAGTAATTAATTCAACCTCCCTAAAATGGGTGTGTGTGTGTGTGTGTGTGAAAATTTCAACCCTCTAATTTTAAGGTTGGTTCTTCTGGCAACCAACACCCATTCATATGGATTTGTCAAAAATAACTTCATTAACGTATATCCAGGTGTGGTTGAAAGGGGCTCTTTAAAAAAATTTAATTTTTTTATAGACATATATATATTTAAAGATTTTATTTATTTATTGACAGAGAGAGAGAGAGATCACCAGTAGGCAGAGAGACAGGCAGAGAGAGGGGGAAGCAGGCTCACCGCTGAGCAGACAGCCCAATGCGGGACTTGATACCAGAACCCTGAGATCATGACCTGAGTTGAAGGCAGAGGCTTAACCCACTGAGCCACCCAGGTGCCCCACATATAATATATTTTTATCTCCAGGGGTGCAGGTCTGTGAATTGCCAGGTTTACACACTTCACAGCACTCACCATAGCACATACCCTCCCCAATGTCCATAACCCCCCCTTCTCCCAACCCCCCTCCCCCAGCAACCCTCAGTTTGTTTTGTGAGATTGTCACTTATGGTTTGTCTCCCTCCCAATCCCATCTTGTTTCATTTATTCTTCTCCTACCCCCTTAACCCCCCACGTTGCATCTCCACTTCCTCATATCACTCTGGAAAACAGCATGGAGGTTCCTCAAAATGTTGAAAATAGAACTACCCTATGACCCAGCAATTGCACTACTGGGTATTTACCCTAAAGATACAAACGTAGTGATCTGAAGGGGCACATGCACCAAATGTTTATAGCAGCAATGTCTACAATAGCCAAACTATGGAAAAAACCTAGATGCCCATCAACAGATGAATGGATAAAAAGATGTGGTATATATACACAATGGAATACTATGCAGCCTTCAAAAGAAATAAGTCAATCCGAGAAAGAGGCTTGTTTTGAATAACAAAAGACTTTTTCTCTTTTAGAGCTCTTAACACCTAGAAAATCCCACCAGCTTTCAGGAGCTCTGTGCCAGGAAAGAGGATGAAATCCAAATCTGTATTTCTTTTTTTTTTTTTTAAAAGATTTTATTTATTTGTCAGAGAGAGAGGAGAGCGAGCGAGCACAGGCAGACAGAATGGCAGGCAGAGGCAGAGGGAGAAGCAGGCTCCCCGCCAAGCA